>NC_141875.1:430644385-431269385 GCF_056163025.1 Triticum urartu | reverse complement strand
TTGTACAAACGTCTGAGATATTAAAGTGGCAGCTATTTTTTCAAAATGCCTTTGTTGGCTGTCATTATTCGAGTGCGCCTTCTCTCAAAATGGACACGAAGAATACCACATCATGTCGGGTGCCATTCCATGGTAGCATGCCAAGTTTCATGAATTTCAGACGAGTTTTGGATTTACTAGAATTTAAAAACCAGGCATCTCAATGTTTTGTCGGCAATCAACGGTGCCCTGGTGTTTGAAATTCATTCCCATTTCTTGCATGGGACCTAAGCATGCACCCAAGGACACAAATTTGATTTTTCAACCAATTTACATGCACTGGAGCATGTTCATGTAGTTCAAATTTGAATTATGCACATAAATGCGTTGAAAACTCAGTTAATGCATAAAAATATCCAAAAGAACCCCAAAAAATCACAAAAATTGACACAACACTCCTGTTGTTCTATGTTGACACGAGAAAAAATTTGGAAGCAATAAGAGGCAGTGGATATTGTTTCGTCCCCAAAGGTGGGACGTTCCCTACCGAAACCATGATGCTTGTTGTGAGAAGCTCTGGTTTGTGAGAAGCATATACCCAAACCTGTCCCAAATGGGACAAAACATTTACCATGACATGTTGATGCCGCTCCATGAAGGCATGCCAAGTTTCATGAATTTCAAACGAGTTTTGGATTTACTAGAATTTAAAAACGAGGCATCTCAATGTTTTGCCGGCAATCAACAGTGCCCTGGTGTTTGAAATTCATTCCCATTTCTTGCATGGGACCTAAGCATGCACCCGAGGACACAAATTTATTTTTTCAACCAATTTATATGCACTGGAGCATGTGCATGTAGTTAAAATTTGAATTATGCACATAAATGCATTGAAAACTCAGTTAATGCATTAAAATGTCCAAACGAACCCCGAAAAATCCCAAAAATTGACACAACACTCATGTTGTTCTATGTTGACACGAGAATTTTTTTGAAAGCAGTAAGAGGCAATGGATATCGTTTCGTCCCCAAAGGTGGGACGTTCCCTACCGAAACCATCATGCTTGTTGTGAGAAGCTATCGTTTGTGAGAAGCATATACCCGAACTTGCCACAAATGGGACAAATTTTTTAACACAACATGTTGATGCCGCTCCATGATAGCATGCCAAGTTTCATGAATTTCAGACGAGTTTTGGATTTACTAGAATTTTAAAACCAGGCATCTCAATGTTTTGCCGGCAACCAACAGTGCCCTGGTGTTTGAATTTCATTCCCATCTTGTGCATGGGACCTAGAAATTCACCCAAGGACACATATTAGATTTTTCAACCAACCTTAGTGCATTGGAGCATGTGCTTGTAGTTCAAATTTGAATTATGCACATAAAATGCCTAGAAAACCCAGTTAATGCATAAAAATGTCCAAACGAACCCCAAAAAATTCATTCCCATTTCTTCCATGGGACCTAAGCATGCACTGAAGAACACAAATTTGACTTTTCAACCAATTTGTTTGCACCAGAGCATGTGCATGTAGTTTAATTTTGAATTGTGCACCTGAAATTGCTAGAAAACCAATTTAATGTATGAAATGTCCAAACGAACCCTGAATAATTCCAATTCTTTTACGACACACATACAGTTGCATGTTCACTGCAGATAAAAGGTCTAGCAATTCAAACACCATCCATTGCCGCTGTGACCCCATTTTGTAATTCAAATCAAGTAGATCCCACACAGTTTATTTTCACCAACCGTGTGAGATGTAGTACAAACTATCTTGCAGCACCGTCGGTGTATAGTATGCCTATGGATTACGCGAGAAGGTGGGTTGGCTACAGTTCACAGCCGGCCTGTCAAGCACACTAGCCCGCTCCCCAAAAGTCCCGCCTCTGCATCCCTCACAATCTTGAAAATGTCTACCACCTGGAAGGTTTTAATGTTTGATAGCACACGATTAGTATGTGCGGACCGTGTATGATGTCTATTCCTCCCGCTCTGCTTCAGTCCCTTGATTCAAATTTTTAGTAGCCCTGGCATTTTACTCCCGGCACTGCATCCCTCGCAATCTCAAAAATATCTGCTCGCCCTCGATCCAGATTTTCAGTAGCCCCGCCTTGTTACTTCCGCCTAGTAAAATGTTTAGTTGCCGCATTATTTCCTCAAACACAACCTCCACTCACACAGACACACACAACCCTCGTAACCATTGGTAGGTCGCCGCCATCGTCGGCGCCTCCATCCTCAACCTCTATTTGTGTGTCGGGGAGCTCAAGTAGCCAATGGCCAAAAGGAGGCTTATCGCGGCCTTTTCGCCCCTACGCCGGTTCGAGGACTTCCCCGTCCTCCCCCTGACCCGGCAACCGACGAAGTCCTACCTTGGGGTCTGGCAGCGGTGGTGGGGGACGTGGGTCGCCGAGATTACAGATCGAGAGACCCACACCCACCGGTGGCTCGGTAGCTTCCACACGGCCGAGCTCGCGGCCATGGAGTACGACCACTGGCAGGTCGGCTACCACGGCGCGACGGCTAGGCTCAATTTCCCCTTCGGCACACGTCTGGTCCACCTTGTTCTGCCGAAGCCAGGGGTGGTGAGCTCGGCTATAGCGCGGGAGGACCATGAGGCGTTGGAGCATCTCGAGGCCAAGGCCGCCGATGAGGCCTACATGCAAGAACTCCGCCGGCAGCACCTGGAAACTAAATGTGTGTGATTGTCTACCTATCGTACACGGTTTATAATCATGAACTGTTTGTGATGTGCCAGGCATCGTAAAACTCCCGTGCCTAGACTCTGCCTAGAAAACTCCCGTGCTTGGAATCTTCTTGGTTTTAGGCAGAACCACAAAACTCTGATTGCGATGGCAATGCAAGCACAAACAAGTAGCAAGGATGAAGCATTTGGGATATTCGAGATATTGGAAACGGTTATACAGGGACAACTGTATGCATCAAGGCTCCCTATCCCCGACGGTTTCTGGCTCGTGTGGGAAGGACCCCCGTATCGCCCACACTCACTTGGAGACGGTTCCATATGCCATCGCGGAAAGGGGTTAAAAACCGTTTGTTTAGGACCGATGCGCACCAGTGAGTCCCAGGAGAGAAGGGTCGCAATAAACTTGGAAATCCTTGCATATATCCGGAAGAATTATCACTGGGGCTGTAACCAAACGTTTCTTCAACTCCTGGAAACTGGCCTCACATTCTTCGGTCCATTTGAATTTGGTGTCCTTCTTCAATAACTCTGTCATGGGCTTTGCATTCTTGGAAAAATTCTAAATGAATCTCCTATAATATCCCGCGAGTCCAAGGAAACTATGTATCTCTCTAACTGAGGTAGGTGCCAACAACTCAGTGACCGACTGAACCTTGGTAGGGTCTACTGCTATACCATCTCCTGATATAACATGTCCAAGAAATCCAACTTCTTTCAACCAAAACTCACATTTACTGAACTTGGCATATAGCTGATGTTCCCTGAGCTTCTCGAGAACTAAGTGCAAATGTTCCTTGTGTTCTTCTTCATTCTTCGAGTACACTAATATGTCATCAAATGAACACCACAACAAACTTATCCAAGAACTCCATAAACACCTTATTCATCATACTCATAAAATAGGCAGGGGCGTTAGTCAATCCAAAAGACATGACCGTGTACTCATATAGCCCATACCTTGTGGTAAAAGTTGTCTTAGGTATATCCTATTCTCGGATCTTCAGCTGGTGATATCCCGATCAAAGATCAATCTTGGAGAATACCTTAGCTCCCTGCAGCTAGTCAAACAAATCGTTGATCATCGGTAGTGGGTACTTGTTCTTGATCGTCTGTTCATTCAATGCACGATAATCAACAACCATTTTCAAAGATCCATCCTTCTTCTCAACTAAGAGCACTGGGGCTCCCCACGGTGATGAACTTGGTCGGATGTAACCTTTCTCCAATAACTCCTTAATTTGCTTCTTAATTTCCTCCAGATCATTCGCGGACATTCAGTACGGTCTCTTCGATGTTGGTCCGGTGCCTGGCAACAACTCTATCAAAAATTCTATATCTCGATCTGGTGGCATGCCTGGTAGTTCCTCTAGGAATACGTCGGGATAATACTTCACAACTGGCTCTTCCTCCTGAACAACTCCTGAAAATGAATTTACTTGAGTCCTCCTTGGTGCATGCCTAGATACACACTTGATCCTTTTTCCCTCAGGGGTGGTGAGTAGTATCGACTTACTAGCACAGTCGATGTTTGCTCCATACTTTGATAACCAATCCATACCTAGTATTATATCCAATCCTTGTGACTCCAAAATTATTAGGTCAGAGGAAAAAACATGGCTTCCAATGGTTAATGGTAACCGATCACACCATGGGCTCGCCATATACTCCACTCCTGACGAGCTTACTAACATGGGTGACCTAAGGGCTAAGGTTGGCAATTTAAACTTGTCCACAAATCCCCTTGATATGTATGAATGCGATGCACTAGTGTCAAAAAGAACGAGAGCGGTAAATGACTTAATCAAAAACTTACCAATCACTGCGTCAAGCTGCTCTTCAACTTCCTCCACGTTGATGTGGTTCACCTGACCTCTGGTGAAGGGATTGGGATTCTTTCCAGAGCTTCCATTTCCATTGCCATTCTTTATCTCAGGGCATTCATTGGCGTAATGTCCAGTCCTCCCGCACTTGAAACAGGTAACGTGACTCAGATCCTTCTTGGCGGGTGTTGCTGGGTTGGAACGGCTCTGACTGCTGCTTCCTCCATTCCCATTTCCATTCTTAGGGCCACTGTGATTGTGTGAACGCCCTCCATTGTGAGTGTGGCCTCCATGGTTATGATGGTTATGTCCTCCCGAGTTCGGGATAAAACGAGGCTTCTGCTGAGCTCCAGAGTTGTACTTCCCCTGTCCATACTTCCGTTTCGGTTCCCAATCTGCTGCTCCATGCCTTCAATCATGAGATCCCTATCTACCAACTCCTGGTAATTGGTGAATGTTGCTACCATCAACTGCATACTCAACTCATCGTTCAGCCCCTTCATAAACTTCTCCTGCTTCGTGACATCTATGGCCACATCATCTAGGGCATAGCGAGCTAACTTGCTGAACAAATCCACGTGCTGCACCATGATGTCTACTACACAACCTTCTTCTTATAGACATTGTTGGGCCTCCAAGTGCAGAGGTTTGTAGGACAGTAGCAAATTGATCACCAAAACATACATCAAGTGAATCAAGACAAAAACGTCTGCCAACCCTTATGCATAGGTTCATGGGCGGAACCCGCAAGTTGATCACCAAAACATACATCAAGTGAATCAATAGAATAACCCATTGTTACCACAGGTATCCCACGCAAGACATACATCAAGTGTTCTCAAATCCTTAAAGACTCAATCCGATAAGATAACTTCAAAGGGAAAATTCAATCCATTACAAGAGAGTAGAGGGGGAGAAACATCATAAGATCCAACGATAATAGCAAAGCTCGCGATACATCAAGATCGTACCACCTCAAGAACACGAGAGAGAGAGAGATCAAACACATAGCTACTGGTACATACCCTCAGCCCCGAGGGAGAACTACTCCCTCCTCATCATGGAGAGCGTCGGGATGATGAAGATGGCCACCGGAGAGGTATTCCCCCCTCCAGCAGGGTGCCAAAACGTGTCTAGATTGGTTTTCGGTGGCTAAGGAGGCTTCTGGCGGCGGAACTCCCGATCTATTGTGCTCCTCGAAGTTTTTAGGGTATATGGGTATATATAGGAGGAAGAAGTACGTCGGTGGACCTCCGGGCTGTCCACGAGGCAGGGGGGCGCACCCAGGGGGGTGGGCACATCCCCCACCCTCGTGGGCAGCCCGGGACTCTCCTGGTCCATCTCCGATACTCCGTGGGCTTCTTCTGGTCCAAAAATAAGTTGTGTGAAGTTCCAGATCAACTGGACTCCGTTTGATTTTCCTTTTCTGCGATACTCTAAAACAAGGAAAAAACAGAAACTGGCACTGGGCTCTGGGTTAATAGGTTAGTCCCAAAAATAATATAAAAGTTTTTAATAAAGCCCATAAACATCCAAAACATATAATATAATAGCATGAACAATAAAAAATTATAGATACATTGGAGACGTATCAGCATCCCCAAGCTTAATTCCTGCTCGTCCTTGAGTAGGTAAATGATAAAAATAGAATTTTTGATGTGGAATGCTACCTAACATATTCATCATGTATTTATCTTTATTGTGGCAAGAATATTTAGATCCATAAGATTCAAGACAGAAGTTTAATATTGACATAAAAATAATAATACTTCAAGCATACTAACTAAGCAAGTATGTCTCTTCAAAATAACATGGCCAAAGAAAGTTATCCCTACAAAATCATATAGTCTGGCTATGCTCCATCTTCACCACACAACGTATTCAAATCATGCACAACCCCGATGATAAGCCAAGCAATTGTTTCATACTTTTGATGTTCTCAAACTTTTTCAATCTTCACGCAATATATGAGTGTGAGCCATGGACATAGCACTATAGGCGGAATAGAATGGTGGTTGTGGAGAAGACAAAAAGGAGAAGATAGTCTCACATCAACTAGGCGTATCAACGGGCTATGGAGATGCCCATTAATAGATATCAATGTGAGTGAGTAGGGATTGCCATGCAACGGATGCACTAGAGCTATAAATGCATGGAAGCTCAACAAAAGAAACTAAGTGGGTGTGCATCCAACTTGCTTGCTCACGAAGACCTAGGGCATTTTGAGGAAACCCATCGTTGGAATTTACAAGCCAAGTTCTATAATGAAAAATTATCACTAGTATATGAAAGTGACATCATAGGAGACTCTCTATCATGAAGATCATGGTGCTACTTCGAAGCACAAGTGTGGAAAAAGGATAGTAGCATTGACCCTTTTTATTTTCTCTTTTTTGGGGGGCCTTCCCTTTTTTTATTTGGCCTTTTTTGGGACAATGCTCTATTATTGATGATCATCATACTTCTATTTATTTACAACTCAATGATTACAACTCGATATTACAACAAAGTATGACTCTATATGAATGCCTCCGGCGGTGTACCGGGATGTGTAATGACTCATGAGTGACATGAAAGAATTATGAACGGTGGCTTTGCCACAAATACAATGTCAACTACATGATCATGCAAAGCAATATGAAAATGATGGAGCGTGTCATAGTAAACGGAACGGTGGAAAATTGCATGGCAATATATCTCGGAATGGCTATGGAAATGCCATGATAGGTAGGTATGGTGGCTGTTTTGAGGAAGGTATATGGTGGGTGTATGATACCGGCCAAAGGTGCGCGGTATTAGAGAGGCTAGCAATGGTGGAAGGGTGAGAGTGCGTATAATCCATGGACTCAACATTAGTCATAAAGAACTCACATACGTATTGCAAAAATCTATTAGTTATCGAAGCAAAGTACTACGCGCATGCTCCTAGGGGGGTAGATTGGTAGGAAAAGACCATCGCTCGTCCCCGACCGCCACTCATAAGGAGGACAATCAATAAATACATCATGCTCCGACTTCTTAACATAATGGTTCACCATACGTGCATGCTACGAGAATCACAAACTTCAACACAAGCATTTCTCAAATTCACAACTACTCAACTAGCACGACTCTAATATCACCATCTCCATATCTCAAAACAATTATCAAGTATCAAACTTCTCTTAGCATTCAATGCACTCTATATGAAAGTTTTTATTATATCCATCTTGGATGCCCATCATATTAGGACTAGTTTCATAACCAAAGAAAACTACCATGCTGTTCTAAAGGACTCTCAAAATAATATAAGTGAATCATGATAGTTCATATATTTCTTCAAAATAAAACCATCACCGTGCTCTAAAAAGATATAAGTGAAGCACTAGAGCAACAACAAACTACTCCAAAAGATATAAGTGAAGGTCAATGAGTAGTCGAATAATTATGCAACTATGTGAAGACTCTCTAACATTTAATAATTTCAGATCTTGGTATTTTATTCAAACATCAAGAAACTAAATAAAATAAAATGACACTACAAGAAAAACACATATCATGTGGTGAATAAAAATATAGCTCCAAGTAAAGTTACTGATGGAAGTAGACGAAGGAGGGGATGCCTTCCGGGGCATCCCCAAGCTTAGGCTTTTGTATGTCCTTGAATATTACCTTGGGGTGCCTTGGGCATCCCCAAGCTTAGGCTCTTTCCACTCCTTATTCTATAGTCCATCGAATCTTTACCCAAAACTTGAAAACTTCACAACACAAAACTTAACAGAAAACTCGTAAGCTCCGTTAGCGAAAGAAAATAAAACACCACTTCAAGTTACTGTAATGAACTCATTCTTTAATTATATTGGTGTAATATCTAATGTATTCCAACTCATCTATGGTTCATACCCTCCGATACTACTCATAGATTCATCAAAATAAGCAAACAACACATAGAAAACAGAATCTGTCAAAAACAGAACAGTCTGTAGTAATTTGTAACTAACGGAAACTTCTGGAACCCCAAAAATTCTAAAATAAATTGTTGGACGTGAGGAATTTATCTATTAATCATATTCAAAAATAATTAACTAAATAGCACTTTCCAAATAAAAATGGCAGCAGTTCTCGTGAGCGCTAAAGTTTCTGTTTTTACAGCAAGATTAACAAGACTTTCCCCAAGCCTTACCAACGGTTCTACTTGGCACAAACACAAAAAACACAACCAAAATATAGGATAGATGAATTATTTGTTACTAAACAGGGACAAAAGGCAAGGAACAAAAATAAAGTTGGGTTGCCTCCCAACAAGCGCTATCGTTTAACGCCCCTAGCTAGGCATGATGATTTCAATGATGCTCACATAAAAGATAAGAATTGAAACATAAAGAGAGCATCATGAAAATATGACTAGCACATTTAAGTCTAACCCACTTCCCATGCATAGGGATTTTTTGAGTGAACAACTTGTGGGAACAAGAATCAACTTGCATAGGAAGGTAAAACAAGCATAATTTCAAAACTTTAAGCACATAGAGAGGAAATTTGATATTATTGCAATTCCTACAAGCATATGTTCCTCCATCATAATGATTTTCAGTAGCATCATGAATGAATTCAACAAAATAACTATCACATAAAGCATTCTTTTCATGATCTACAATCATAGAAAATTTACTACTCTCCACATAAGCAAAATCCTTCTCATGAATAATAATGGGAGCAAACTCAACAAAATAATTATCATGTGAGGCATAATCCAATTGAAAATTAAAATCATGATGACAAGTTTCATGGATATCATTATTCTTTATAGCATACAAGTCATCACAATAATCATCATAGATAGCAACTTTGTTCTCATAATCAATCGGAACCTCTTCCGAAATAGTGGATTCATCACAAAATAAAGTCATGACCTCTCCAAATCCACTTTCATCAATATAATCATCATAAATAGGAGGCATGCTCTCATCATAATAAATTTTCTCATCAAAACTTGGGGGACAAAAAATATCATCTTCATCAAACATAGCTTCCCCATTCTTGTGGCTTTGCATATCATTAGCACCACGGATATTCAAGGAATTCATACTAACAACATTGCAATCATGCTCACCATTCAAATATTTAGTGCCAAACATTCTAATGCATTGTTCTTCTAGAACTTGAGCACAATTTTCCTTTCCATCATTCTCACGAAAGATATTAAAAAGATAAAGCGTATGAGGCAAACTCAATTCCATTTTTTAGTTTTCTTCTATAAACTAAACTAGTGCTAAAACAAGAAACAAAAAAGATTCGATTGCAAGATCTAAAGATATACCTTCAAGCACTAACCTCCCCGGCAATAGCGCCAGAAAAGAGCTTGATGTCTACTACACAACCTTCTTCTTGTAGACGTTGTTGGGCCTCCAAGTGCAGAGGTTTGTAGGACAGTAGCAAATTTCCCTCAAGTGGATGATCTAAGGTTTATCAATCCGTAGGAGGCGTAGGATGAAGATGGTCTCTCTCAAGCAACCCTACAACCAAATAACAAAGAGTCTCTTGTGTTCCCAACACACCCAATACAATGGTAAATTGTATAGGTGCACTAGTTCGGCTAAGAGATGGTGATACAAGTGGTATATGGATGGTAGATAAATGTTTTTGTAATCTGAAAAATATAAAAACAGCAAGGTAACTAATGATAAAAGTGAGCACAAACGGTATTGCAATGCGTTGAAACAAGGCCTAGGGTTCATACTTTCACTAGTGTAAGTCCTCTCAACAATAATAACATAATTGGATCATATAACTATCCCTCAACATGCAACAAAGAGTCACTCCAAAGTCACTAATAGCAGAGAACAAACGAAGAGATTATGGTAGGGTACGAAACCACCTCAAAGTTATTCTTTCCAATCAATCCGTTCGGCTATTCCTATAAGTGTCACAAACAACCCTAGAGTTCGTACTAGAATAACACCTTAAGACACAAATCAATCAAAACCCTAATGTCACCTAGATACTCCAATGTCACCTCAAGTATCCGTGGGTATGATTATACGATATGCATCACACAATCTCAGATTCATCTATTCAACCAACACATAGAACCTCAAAGATTGCCCCAAATATTCTACCGGAGAGTCAAGACAAAAACGTCTGCCAACCCTTATGCATAGGTTCATGGGCGGAACCCGCAAGTTGATCACCAAAACATACATCAAGTGAATCAATAGAATAACCCATTGTTACCACAGGTATCCCACGCAAGACATACATCAAGTGTTCTCAAATCCTTAAAGACTTAATCCGATAAGATAACTTCAAAGGGAAAACTCAATCCATTACAAGAGAGTAGAGGGGGAGAAACATCATAAGATCCAACTATAATAGCAAAGCTCGTGATACATCAAGATCGTACCACCTCAAGAACACGAGAGAGAGAGAGAGAGATCAAACACATAGCTACTGCTACATACCCTCAGCCCCGAGGGAGAACTACTCCCTCCTCATCATGGAGAGCGCCCGGATGATGAAGATGGCCACCGGAGAGGGATTCCCCCCTCCGGCAGGGCGCCGAAACAGGTCTAGATTGGTTTTCGATGGCTACAGAGGCTTATGGCGGTGGAACTCCTGATCTATTGTGCTCGTCAAATTTTTTAGGGTATATGGGTATATATAGGAGGAAGAAGTACGTCGGTGGACCTCCGGGCTGTCCACGAGGCAGGGGGCGCGCCCAGGGAGGTGGGCGTGCCCCCCAACCTCGTGGGCAGTCCGAAACTCTCCTAGTCCATCTCCGATACTCCGTGGGCTTCTTCTGGTCCAAAAATAAGTTGTGTGAAGTTCCAGATCAACTAGACTCCGTTTGATTTTCCTTTTCTGCGATACTCTAAAACAAGGAAAAAACAGAAACTGGCACTGGGCTCTACGTTAATAGGTTAGTCCCAAAAATAATATAAAAGTTTTTAATAAAGCCCATAAACATCCAAAACATATAATATAATAGCATGGAACAATCAAAAATTATAGATACATTGGAGACGTATCACCCCACAGTACGATTTCTGTGGCGTAAGTTGCAAAACTCACACTTCTCCATTCTCATAGCTCCAGTTGAGACATGTGCAGTGCAGAATGCTTGCTGAAACTGATCCGAAGTGACATTAGCCACGGGGAAAGTGGAAGTGTAGTTCTCCCACCATGAGGCTGTGGGTCCATCCAGTTGATGTGCGGCAAAGCGCACCTTCTCAGCATCTGTGCAACCTGCGGTGGTCAGCTCCCTTCCAATCATGCAGAGGCAGTCATAATCAACAATCAGCTTGGTGCTACTAGAGAACACCAGCCGATTCAACCTTAGAAAACGGGCTAGGTTGTCAACTGGTTGTGGTGGCGGTGGGTTGTTGTTGTTGTTGACTTGGTTCTGGACTAGCAACTGCATCAAGGCATTCTGCTGTTGGATCAATTGAGTGAGCTCTGGTGGGAAGACAAATCCGGGGTCACGTCTCGGAGGCATCTGATAGGTTTAGAGGGGTGAGAACAGAATAGAATGAGGTCGAAAGAGATATCACTACCCGAATGCACATGAGACAAACACATTCATTTCACACCACTCAACTCAAACAAGATCATACAATCGATCTAAGCTACTGTTACAAAAGCTCGCAGACTATTACTGTATACATGGGAGAATACTGCTGATAATATGGTGGTCGACTGGAAATTTTGATCGGTGGATGGCTCCATGATATCTGCTCTAGCTTCGTCTTCATAATCATCATCGCTATCGCGGTCGGCGTCGGTGTCATCGAGTGGCAGGCGGCATCGGCGGCGGGGAGTGGCGGGAGGCGGCGACACAGCACAGGTGGCGGCGTGCGGCTGCGGCGGTGGTGGAAGGAGGCGGCGGCTGGTGGGGAGAGAGAGGGGCCGGCCTCGGGTATTTAAAGGGGGGAGGGGTGGCGGCTTGGGGAGGGTGCAAGGACAAGGCGGTGGTGGAGAGGAGTCCGGTCCGGACTCGGCCGGCAGCGGTGAGGCGGACTCCCGCATGGGGAAGGTGGTGGCGCGGCTGGGCCTTCGGCCCGGTCGGTCGAAGTTTTTTTAAATAATTTCGCAGAATGGAAAAATCCAAAAATAAAATAAATAAAAATCCTAAAATCCCAAAAACAATTTTGGTGGCCCTCTACTAATATTTAGGACAACATGAACATTTTTCTGGGCTATAGTGCAATTTTTTAAAAAGCAATTTTCCCTAATTTACTCGAATAAAACTCAAATAAAAATCAAATAAAATATATTTTTATTTAAAATTAAATTTCCATTATTTCCTTTGTTTTGAAGAAGTCATATTATCTTATTATTTCTTTTGTTTTTTCTGAAATAATCGGAAAAATAATTTCAAATAAAAATCACTTTGATCCAATTTACCAATTTTGAAAAATTCACAAATGGATCTTATGAAAAACCTCCAACTCTCTCAAATGGTCCTTGAGTTTCTTAAGCCTCTAGGATCAAAATGTCCCAACAAAACAAATTAAAAATGCAAAGAGCATGGATGCATATGATGACCTAATGTTTGACATCCAAATTGAAAATTGGGATGTTACAAAAGATATACCTTCAAGCGCTCACCTCCCCGGCAATGGTGCCAGAAAAGAGCTTGATGTCTACTACGCAACTTTATTCTTGTGGACTCGTGTTGGGCCTCCAAGCGCAGAGTTTTGTAGGACAGTAGCAATTTTCCCTCAAGTGATGACCTGAGGTTTATCAATCCGTGGGAGGTGTAGGATGAAGATGGTCTCTCTCAAATAACTCTGCAACCAAATACAAGAAATCTCTTGTGTCCCCAACACACCCAATACAATGGCAAATTCTATAGGTGCACTAGTTCGGCAAAGAGATGGTGATAAAAGTGTAATATTGATGGTAGAAATATATTTTTATAATCTGAATAAATAAAAAACATCAAGGTAGCAAATAGTAAACGAGCACAAAAACGGTATTGCAATGCTTGAAAATGAGGCCTAGGGTCCGTACTTTCGCTAGTGATATTACTCAACAATGCTAATATAATTGGATCATATAACCGTCCCTCAAAGTGCAATGAAGAATCACTCCAAAGCTCCTATCTAGCGGAGAACATAAGTGGAATTGTTTCTAGGGTACGAAACCACCTCAAAGCTATTCTTCCCGATCAATCTATCCTAGAGTTCATACTAAAATAACACCAAGCTATTCTTTCCGATCGATCTAACCAATAGTTCATACTAGAATAACACCAAAGGAAATTCCGATTCGTAATACTCAATCCAACATAAAGAACCTCAACAAGTGCCCCAAGATTTCTACCAGAGAAACAAAGACAAGAACGTGCATCAACCCCTATGCATAGATTACCCCAATGTCACCACGGGAATCTCCGAGTTGAGTGCCAAAACATATATCAAGTGAATCAATACGATACCCCATTGTCACCATGAGTATTCAATTGCAAGACATATATCAAGTGTTCTCAAATCCATAAAAGTATTCAATCCGATAAAACAAAATCTCAAAGGGAAAACTCAATTCATCACAACAAGATAGAGAGGGGAAAACACCATATGATCCGACTGTATTAACAAAGTCCGCGATACATCAAGATCGTAACATCTCAAGGACATGAGAGAGAGAGAGAGATAAACACATAGCTACTGGTACAAACCCTCAGCCCCGAGGATGGACTACTCCCTCCTCATCGTGATGGCCGTCAGGATGATGAAGATGGCCACCGGAGATGATTCCCTCCTCCGGCACGGTGCCAGAACGGGGTCTAGATTGGTTTTCGGTGTCTATAGAGCCTTGCGGCGGCGAAACTACTGATCTAGGTTAACCCCAAGGGCTTTTGGAATATTTGGGAATTTTGTAGGGAGAAGAGGGGTGCGGGAGGCCACGGAGGTGGGCACAACCCACCTAGGCGCGCCTGGGCCCCTAGGGGCGCCCTGGTGGGTTGTGCCCCCCTCGGGGCACTCCCCAGGTGCTGCTCTGGCCCATTGGTGGTCTTCTGGTCCATAAAAAATCCACAAAAAGTTTCGCGGTGTTTGGACTCCTTTTGATATTGATTTCCTGCGATTTAAAAAAAAAGCAAAAAACAACAACTGGCACTCGGCACTGGGTCAATATGTTAGTCCCAAAAAATGATATAACGTTGCTATAAAATGATTGTAAAACACCCAAGAATGATAATATAAAAGCATGAATACTTTATAAATTATAGATACATTGGAGATGTATCAGTTTACCACATAAAAATGGTGTGTGATGGATAGCCTTTGCCACACAGTTTATTCTATGCACCATGTGTGATGCATCCAATAACACAAACGATAAAATTGTTAATATCGTGCGCAATGGCAACGCTATCACAAACGATTTAACGGGGAAGATTGTGTGTGATATGCCTGCGAACAGAAACATTTTCCTTGGAGTGGCTATGTGGGATGTATATATGAATGGAAACGTTTAGCGGGGACTAATTGTGTGGGATGTACTTATGACCGAAAACGATTTCGCATGTATAATTGTATTTTTAGCACTACTGTATGTATAACCGTATTTGATCGCTTGCCGGTCGCACATGACCTCATTTTGCCGAGCGTGTGTGCCAGGAGGGCACATCCCTGACGGTTTCTGGGTCATGTGGGAAGGACCCCACGATCGTAGTCACTCATAGGCGACAGTTCTAAATGCTGTCGCGGAAAGGGGTTAAAAACCATTTGTATAACACCTCGCTGTACTAGTGGGCATACAAGCCCGAGGGCGCGGTGTACGTCCACCACTTCTTCCGTTCCTCACTAGCTGGGATGTGGACGCTGTTGTTCAAGCCGTCCGAGAATGAGGAGCCGTATATGTTGCCCCCCATGGAGTCGAAACCTCCGAGGAGTAGGGCGGGCCTCCGAGCACGGGTGACCTTGGTCACCCAATCCGAGGAGACCCATGCCTCCTCCACCACGAGGATGACGCAGAGGAGGACACTGGGGAAGGAAACCCTTCCCTCATGGGGAAGAGGGCGGCGGCTGGGACGCAAGGCGGAAGCGTGGCCGAAAGGCTAGAAGAGGCCGCGTAAGGCTTCCACCGAGCCTTCCGGCAAGCTCGCTCTACCGGAGAAGGCTAACTTCTCCGATGAGTCAGACAAGGACCTCCTTGAGATGGGGAGGAAGAAACTGGCACCTCAGAGGTACGTTTATCGTAACCAAATCTGAACTTCAAAAACTTGCTCATCAATGAAACTCATAAAGGTTATTTTGCCAGTCCGTTGTAGGTACCCCTTAGTGGAGACACCTCGAGCAGGCTACCTCCAATGGACAACGAGATGCCTGAGCCCGCCACTGCCCCTCCAGCTCTCGAGGGGCTGGGGGAAGCATCATCTAGCCTGGCCCCCAGTCAACACGATGGGGGCTGATGACCCACAAGTATAGGGGATCAATCATAGTCCTTTCGATAAGTAAGAGTGTCGAACCGAACGAGGAGCAGAAGGAAATGACAAGTAGTTTTCAGCAAGTATTTTCTGCGAGCACTGAAATAGTCGGTAACAATTAGTTTGATAGCAAGATAATCTGTAACAATCAAGTAATGGTAATGGTAAATGAAATGCAGTAAGGTAGCCCAATCCTTTTCTGGCAAAGGACGAGCTAAAACGGTCTCTTATAATATGCAAAGCGTTCTTGAGGGTACACGAGAATTTCGTCTAGTCCCTTTCATCATGCTGGTTTGATTCGTGTTCGCTACTTTGATAATTTGATATGTGGGTGGACCGATGCTTAGGTATTGTTCTTACTCACCTCCTACTTATAATTAACCCCCGAGCAAGCATCTTCAACTATGATAAAAGTATTAAGATAAAATCTAACCATAGCATTAAACTTTTGGATCCAAATCAGTCACTTACGAAGTAGCGCATAAACTAGGGTTTAAGCTTCTGTCACTCTAGCAACCCATCATCTAATAACTACTCCACAATGCATTCCCTTAGGTCCAAATATGGTGAAGTGTCATGTAGTTGACGTTCACATTACACTACTAAGGGAATCACAACATACATATCATCAAAATATCGAACACATATCAAGTTTACATGATTACTTGCAACAAGATTTCTCCCGTGACCTCAAGAACAAAATTAACTACTCACAAATGATAATCATGCTCAAGATCATAGGGGTATTAAATAGCATAATGGATCTAAACATACAATCTTCCACCAAATAAACCATATATTAATCAACTACAAGATGTAGTCAACACTACTAGTCACCCACACGTACCAATTTGTGGTTCCAGTACAAAGATTGAATGCAAGAGATGAACTAGGGTTTGAGACGAGATGGTGCTATTGAAGATGTTGATGGAGATTGCCCTCCCAAATATGAGAGGGTTGTTGGTGATTGATATGTCTCCAACGTATCTATAATTTTGGATTGTTCCATGCTATTATATTATATGTTCTAGATGTTTAATGGGCTTTAATATGCACTTTTATATTATTTTTGGGACTAACCTATTAACCGGAGGCCCAGTGCCATTTTCTGTTTTTTGCCTATTTTTGTGTTTCGCAGAAAAGGAATATCAAATGGAATCCAAACGGAACGAAACCTTCGCGAGGATCTTTCTTGGAACAAACGTCATCCAGGAGACTTGGAGTGGAAGTCAGAGACGCAACAAAGGCGGCCACAAGGCAGGAGGGCGCGCCCCCACCCTCGTGGGCCCCTCGTAGATCCACGGGCATACTTCTTTCACCTATATATACTCTTATACCCTAAAAACATCCAGGAGAGCCACGAAACCACTTTTCCACTGCCGCAACCTTTCGTACCCATGAGATCCAAACTGGGGACCTTTTCCGGCAAGCTGCCGCAGGAGGAATCGATCACGGAGGGCTTCTACATCAACACCATAGCCTCTTCGATGATGTGTGAGTAGTTTACCACATACCTTCGGGTCCATAGTTATTAGCTAGATGGCTTTTTCTCTCTCTTTGGTTCTCAATACAAAGTTCTCCTCGATGTTCTTGGATATCTATTCGATGTAGTATTCTTTTGCGGTGTGTTTGCCGAGATCCGATGAATTGTGGATTTATGATCAAGTTTATCTATGAACAATATTTGGTTCTTTTCTGAATTCTTATATGCATGATTTGATATCTTTGCAAGTCTCTTCAAATTATTGGTTTAGTTTGGCCTACTAGATTGATCTTTCTTGCAACGGGAGAAGTGCTTAGCTTTGGGTTCAATCTTGCGGTGTCCTTTCCCAGTGACAGTAGGGGCAGCAAGGCACGTATTGTATTATTGCCATCGAGTATAAAAAGATGGGGTTTATATCATATTGCTTGAGTTTATCCCTCTACATCATGTCATCTTGCCTAAAGCATTACTTTGTTCTTATGAACTTAATACTCTAGATGCATGCTGGAGAGCGGTCAAGGTGTGGAGTAATAGTAGTAGATGCAGAATCGTTTCGGTCTACTTAACACGGACGTGTGATGCCTATGTTCATAATCATTACCTAGATATTCTCATAATTATGCGCTTTTCTATCAATTGCTCGGCAGTAATTTGTTCACCTACAGTAGTACATGCTATCATGAGAGAAGCCACTAGTGAAACCTATGGCCCCCGGGTCTATTTTATATCATATAAGTTTCCGATCTAAAATTCTAGTTTACTATTTATTTTATTTTGCAATCTTTCCTTTTCAATCTATACAACAAAAATACCAAAAATATTTATCTTATTATCTTTATCAGATCTCACTTTTGCAAGTGGCCGTGAAGGGATTGACAACCCCTTTATTGCGTTGGTTGCAAGGTTCTTGATTGTTTGTGGAGGTACTGGGCGACTTGCGTGTAATCTCCTACTGGATTGATACCTTGGTTCTCAAAAACTGAGGGAAATACGTACGCTACTTTGCTGCATCACCCTTTCCTCTTCAAGGGAAAACCAACGATGCTCAAGAGGTAGCAGTGATGACGATAATTTCTCCCTCCAGGAGGGAAGTTCCCCCGGCGGAATCGCTCCACCGGAAGGCAAAAGTGCTCCTGCCAAGTTTCGCCTCGAGATGGTGGCGCTCCATCCCAAAAGTCCTCTTATTTTTTACCTATATACCAGAAGATGGGCACGTGAGGCGTGCCCTGGTGTCTTGTGCTCACCAGGGTGGCCCCCTCCGGTAGTTATTTGCTCCAGTATTTTTATATATTCAAAAGCAATTCTCCATAAATTTTTAGCTCATTTGGAGATGTGCAGAATAGGTAACTCTAACGTAGCTTTTTCAGGTCCAGAATTCCAGCTGCCAGTATTCTCCCTCTTTGTGTAAACCTTGCATATTATGAGAGAAAATGCATTAGAATTACTCCATAAAGCATTATTATGCATAAAAACATTATAAATAACTGTAGGAAAACATGATGCAAAATTGATGTATCAACTCCCCCAAGCTTAGAAAACCAAAATCGAAAAACATGTCCACATGCTTAGAGAGAGAGAGAGAGGTGTTGATAAAAACAAATCTAGCAATCTAATGCCTATGAATTTCCTACATATTGATCTTGCTAAGTTACTACTGCTACTATTACAGTTACACTTGCTACAAAATCATTGATATAACTCTTACCATTACTATTGCTATTGCTACTACTATCAAAACTATCATATTGCGGTGCAACTGATCGCTTTGCTGCAGATAATTAATCTCTAGGTGTGGTTGAATTGACAACACAACTGCTACTACTTGCAAATATTCTTTGGCTCCCCTTGTGTCGAATCTATAAATTCCGGTTGAATACTCTACCCTCGAAAACTTTTGCGATCCCCTATACTTGTGGGATATCAAGAACTTTTTCTGGCACCATTGCTGGGGAGCATAGCTATATTTGTTTTGTCACTTGGGAATTGGGATTATTATTTATCTATCACTATGAAGAATCTAATGGATAAAAAGACTAATATATTTCCCTCTAAGACGAGGGGAGGTAAGGACTGCCATCTAGCTCTACACTTGATTCACCTTCTATTTTGAGTAGACTTGCAACACCACCACATGCTATTAATCCTGATATGTCGCAAGTTATTGATGATGCTACTTCTATGAATGCTACTCATGATGATGCTAGTACCTTGCTTGATGATAATGCGCCACTAGGTGAATTTCTTGATCAAAAAATTGTTAGAGCTAAAGATATTGAGCATGCTGAAACTAATGAAATTATTGTTAGACCTATCCCTCCTAGATATGAATAAATTAAGCTACATGAAGGTTATGTTATGGATGAGGAGACAACTAGAGATTTTCTAGCTTGCAATGATCGAGATGATCTTAAGAAATTATTATGCAAACTGAAGGAGAAATCATTGAATGCTATAATGAAATGTGATCCTAAGTTTGCTACTTCACCTATCTTTGTTGATGATAAGGATTATGAATTATCTGTCGACCCAGAGTTAATTACTTTGGTTGAATCTGATCCTTTCAATGGTTTTGAAAGTGAAATTGTTGTGGCACACCTTACTAAGTTGAATGATATAGCCACCTTTTTCACTCATGATGATAAAATTCACTACTATTATATCCTCAAGTTATTTCCGTTCTCATTAAAGGGCGATGCTAAGATATGGTACAATACTCTTTCTCCTGGTTGTGTGCGAAGTTCCCAGGATATGATTTACTACTTCTCTGGAAAATATTTTCCTGCTCATAAGAAACAAGTTGCCTTAGAGGAAATATTTAACTTTGTGCAAATTGAAGAGGAGAGTCTCCCACAAGCTTGGGGGAGGCTTCTCCAACTTCTTAATGCATTGCCTGATCATCCACTTAAAAATGAAATACTTGATATCTTCTATAATGGACTAACCGATGCTTCTAGGTACACCCTAGATAGTTGAGTTGGTTGTGTTTTCAGGAAACGAACCGTTGAACAAGTGGAGGAATTATTGAATAACCTATTGAAAAATTATGATGATTGAACTCTTCCTGGAACACCACCTAAACCCACTCTGAAAAAGTGGGGTATCTTATATCTCACTCCTGAAGATATGCAAGAGGCAAAGAAATGTATGAAGGAAAAAAGTATTAAAGCTAAAGACGTCAAAAATTTACCTCCTATTGAAGAAATACATGGAATTGATACACCACCACCCAAGGTGGCAGAGGTAAACTCTTTAATGAAATTTGATGAAAAGGACAATAATATTCATCCTAGTCAGTGCCTTTATGAGTTTGATAACTACATTAGAAAACAAGATCACTTCAATGAAAATGCTATGAAACAATTGAAATACAACTCTGATACGATTGGTCACTTGAGTGACTTTATATTTAGAATATCTAAAGATATTAGAGGTGTAGGAAAACATGCCTCTATGGTTCATACTCAGTTACAATAAGTTGCTAAATCTCAAATAGAATTGCTTGATGAAATGAACAATAAAATCAATGACCATGCTATTAGAGTAATGACTAGAGGAGGTAAAATGACTCAGGAACCACTTTATCATTAGGGACACCCTAAAAGAATTGAACAAGACTCTCAAAGAATTAACACTGATGGACATAGTCCTTCCAAAAAGAAAGGGAAGAATAAAAATGATAGGACTTTGCATACCTCTAGTGAACCTGAAATAGAAAAAAACTCCTGAAGATAATAATGATATTTCTATCTCTGATGCTGAAACTCAATCTGGTAATGAACATTAACCTAGTGATAATGAAAAAGATAATGATGATGTTCATGAAGACACTCAACCAAACTGTAAGTGCATGTAGTGCCATCCCTAGTTGGTTTTGGAGTATTGACGACAAACCTGGTTGAGGGACTAATGTGTTTGTGAGAATTGCAGGATAACACAGGTAGTAGTCCCTCATTGATTCGGTTCACCTACCGGAGATGACCCCTAAAAATGTGTGAAGACATTGAAGACAATGGTGGTCTTTGAAGAGTTTCACATTGAAGACTATGACATGAGAAGACATCGTATGAAGACTATGGATTGCGAAGACATAGTTGTTTCGCAATTTCCTTTTCTTCTTTGTTGAATCATAGGAACCACTATACTGTTAAGTGGGGTCCAAGTGAACAAAGTCAGAGTGACTGAAGTGATGCTCAACCAAATCCTATGTCTTCGAGCGAAGACAATGAGAGCAAATCTTATCCAGAGCTAGATAAGTCAGCTTTACTTGTAGCCGAAGTCAAGCTGCCGCGTGTGTTTGAAATCTTACCGTTAGACACGTGTCAGTTCCTTAGTGACCCAGGGTCATTTCGGACAAATCAGGTCGGGTTGCCTAGTGGCTATAAATAGCCCACCCCCTACACCATAAATTGGTGGCTGCTCAGAGTTAGTACACGGATTTTGTCGCTTGAGAGCAACCCACCTTGAAGCCTTTGAGATAGAAATCCTTGTGAGGACAAAGCCCTAAATACCCAGAGCCAAAAGAGTGTTAGGCATCACTGAAGTCTTTCTGTCTGCGTGATCTGAAGACTTGTTACACTTGAGGACTGTGAATCCTCCAGCCGGTTAGGCGTCGCGTTCTGAGCATCCAAGGGTCATTGTGGATCGCCGGTGAATGAAGTTTGTGAAGGTTTGGAAGTCTACCTTGAAGACTTACCAGAGTGATTGGGCGAGGACTGTGTGTCCTTAGCTGAAGGGGAATAAGGTGAAGACGTGGTCTTCTGAGTTGAATCTCAGCCTCCCTAACCAGACGTATAGTTGTCACAGCAACTGGAACTAGTCCAACAAATACATGTCCTCACCAAGCAACTAGTTCTATCCTTACCTCTCTCTTTACTTACATTTTGTCTTCGTGAAGTAATTGCCTGCTTGCATGGTATGATTGACTTCATTGTGTGAAGACTGTTGTTGATTGGTTTCATACTTTCTTCCATCTTGATCCATACTACCTAGCTGCTGATAGTCTTCATGCTTTCACTTCATTGCTTACTTGACTATGGCCTGTCTAGTGTAGTCTACCTTCCACTGCATATCAAAAGGTTCATTTCTACTATTTGTAATCAAAGCCTTCGTGTTTTGAAGACTTTCATAAAAATTGCCTATTCACCCCCCCTCTAGTCAATAACTAGCACTTTTAATTGGTATCAGAGCAAGGTGCTCCATTGTTTTGTGTGATTCGGTTTAACCACCTGGAGTTTTAGCTATGTCGACTGCGGGGATAATCAAAGTCTCCGCTGCGTGCCCTGTCTTCGATGGCACTGATTACCCTTAATGGAAGAATAAGATGCACATGCATCTTGAAGCCATTTATCTCGACCTCTGGTATGTCGTCAAGAATAGCGTTCCCAAGGCTGGTGAAGGCGTCACCACAGCTGATGCCAAGAAGTTCATTCAACTAGATTCTACTACCAAGAACATCATCTGTGGTCATCTGACCAATTGACAGTATGGCCGTGTGAGTGTTGTAGAAACAGCAAAGCTAGCCTGGGACTGGCTCTCCAAGGTTAATGAAGGCGTCTCAACCTAGAGAGACTCAAGGATCTGTGTTCTTCGCAATCTCTTCAACCGCTTCAAGATAAATGACAATGAGAATGTTCAGCTGACATTTGATCGCCTCACTGATATCACAAATGAGCTTCATGCACTCGGTGCCACGGAAATCACCAAGCATGAAATCGTCAAGACACTCTTGAGATCACTCGATAGCTCATTTGACACCTTAGCCCTAATGATTCAAGAACGCCCTGACTTCAAGACTCTCGACCCGTCTGACATACTTGAGAGGCTCAACACACATGAATTCCGGCTATCTAAGAAACGAGACATCTATGGTCCCAACGATGGCTGAGCTCGCGCCTTGAAGGCAAAGGTTGTTTCCTCATCTAAAGAAGAATCCGACTGCAGCTCTGAGGATCCTGAAGACATTGGAAAGGATCTTGCCATGCTCATGAAGAAGTAACAAAGGTTCACTAGGAAGAAAGGCTCCAGACAGTCTTCAAGATCCAGCTCAAGAAATGATGAACCTTCCTCCCATGACTACAAGAAGAGAACATGTCACAAGTGAAAGAAACCTGGTCACTACATCTCTGAATGTCCTTAATGGGACAATGAGAACAAGAAGAAGAAGAAGAAGAAGAAGAAGAGCAAGGAATATGATTCGGATGACAAGAAAAATAAGAAATCCTCAAAGTCTTCTTCTAAGTCCAAGAAGAGCTCATCTACCAAGGGTCGCGCATTTGTTGGCAAGGAAATGGATTCAGAGGAGGAGTCTGCATCTGAGGAGGTGGAGATGGAGTCTGAAGAGGAATCTGATTCAGGCGTGGCAAGCCTGGCTTTAGCTTCACCATACATCGCCAAGTCCATCTACAACACTGAAGACAATGGCCTCTTCACCAACGCTGATGCTAATGAAGATGACTCTGCACCCACCTACTGCTTCATGGCATGTGGTGCCAAGGTAAACTCAAGCGATGCTCACTATCAAACATCCAGTGAAGATTACTCTGAATGTAAATCTAAACCTCATTGCAACACAGCAACACACTGCTATGGAACATATTCAAAAATTGTTAGACAAAAGTGATGACCTGTTGGACGCGGAAATGACTCGAACTCAATCCTTAATTGAAGACATTAAAAATCTTCATGTTAAGTATGAAGAGCTGGAAAGTCGTCATGAAACTCTCTCAACTACTCATGAAAAGCTCTCCTACGATTATCTTCAAAGGAAGCAAGAACTTGAGAACTTGAGAGCGGCTCATGAAGATCTTCAAAAAGAGAATGAGTCACTTCGCGCTCAACAGATCAGTCCCGCTTAGGAAGGATTTGAACCACCATGTCTAAAATGCCTTGAGCGTGATAACGCTACTTCTGTTGCTAGATGTTCTACTGCTACTGCTATTGCAATATCTTCAACTGCTGATGTGGTAACTAACCCCTTTGCTGAGGATACCACTACTATTGCTGATGAGAACGCCAGGTTGAAGACGTTGCTTGAAACAGGAATGTACAAGAGTCTCAAAGGGCATCAGATATTATGTGATGTCCTCAAGAAATAGATTCTGAACCGAAACCCTAGGAAAGAGGGTGTTGGGTTCGAGAGGAAAATGAATGTTGATGGTTCTTACTGGAAGCCTGAGCAATACCCCAAAACCACATGGGTTGCTGCAAAGGGACCTTCAGTGGATAGATCTACCTTATCTGGCTTCACTTGTGCTAACCCGATTATCATTGATGAATCCTTTGATGCAAACTATAAACTGTTTAAGAATCAGAATGGTGAAGTGTTTGCTAGTTATATTGGTACTAACTACAGGAATGGACCACCTTTGAAGAAGATCTGGGTTCCCAAGAGTTGTCTTGAAAATCTTTAGGTGAATGTCATCATGACACCACCTGGGAAGAAGACAAACCCCAGACGAAAGGTTTCACATGGTCCAAAGGCTTCATACAGACATAAGTCTCACCAGAGTCGCCCTAACACAAATGTTTTGCAAGGAAACCATACTTAGGCCTATGAATATGAGCGTGTTTCATCAAACCGCCATGTTCATAAGACCAAGAACTACTCTGCTTATTCTTATGAGTATTATTCACCTCATGCAAGACTATTTTCTAGGGCCCTAAAGCCAAAGTTCTCAGATGTTGCACTTAGACTCATTGCTTCGAAGCCACCCCTGAAGATGTGGGTGGTTAAGAAAACTTAACTCTCTTTTGCAGGCAAAGGTATCCAGCAGGAAATCAAAGGCGTCAGATGCTATTGCTGGGGACCTAAAACATCTTATGGGGCGCAAGATAAAATGCCCAAATGGTCTTATTATGTATTTCGTTCCCGAGTCGCTTTCTATGCATCCTATCAGTCTTAACCTGGATCTGAGCTTTCATAATCCACTTGCTCATCAAATGTTTATGCTTCACAATACTCTTCGTGAAGTATCCCCCTAATTGCACTGTAGGGTATGATACCAGCTGCTTCAGAATGGATTATGTAACATCCCAAATTTCCAATTTGGAATGTTATACATGGATCATTCGTGCATATCATATTTTGCTGCATTTCGTTTCGCGATCCTCGAAATTCTAAGAAACTCAAGGACCCTCGGAGAGTGTTGGGGATTTCACTGTTTTCATATTTGAATTCTATCAAATATTGAAACGAGAATTTTTGGTTTTAATTATTCTTCTCTCCGAAAATATTTCATATTAAAATATATGAGAGGAGATAATATGACTTCTCCAAAATAAATGAATATTGGAAGAAAACTATTAAAATCAAATATTGGATATCATTCAGAGTTAATTGCTATTTTATTTAAATTAGAAAAATTGCTTGTTTTTCAAAATTGCATTTTAGGGCCAAGAAAATGTTCATCTTATTCTAAATATTTTATTTAGACGGTGAACATTTGTTTTGGCATTTTTCGATTTTTATTTATTTATTAGGATTTATTTAAGTTTCGGAGAAATTATTTAAAAAAGATCTCCAGCGCCCGACTGGGCAGAAGCCCAGCCGAGCCGGCCCAACCGCCCCGCGCCTCGTCTCCCTCCAGGAGACCGCGAGCGCCGCTGCCCGACACCAAGTCCGGCCGGGACTCGTCCCGCGCCGCCTTGCCCCCTCCCCCAAGCAAGCCCCCCTCCTTTATATACGCCGCCCCCGCCCCCGACTCCACCACCCGAGCCGCCCCGCCCTGCCGCCTAGCCTCGCACACCGCCGCCGCCAAGCGCCTCGCCGCCTCACACCGCACCGCCACCTGCCGCTGCCTGCCCGCGCCACCCGCCGCCGCAGCCGGACCTCGTCGGAGCCGCCCCGCCTCGCCGGAGGTATAAGCCGTCGATGCCGTCGTTCGGTTTAAAAAAACTGGTTAATTTTTTTAGAAACCCTAGGTTCGTTTTTTTAGATCGGTTCGTCGGTTTTCTCGGTTTAGTTTATTTAGCGGACGTTCGTCCGTACGTTCGTTTTAACGAACGGTGTTCACCCGTTAGCCGTAGACAACGAACGTTCATTCGTTAGCCTGTTCGTCAGTTTTCTTTTTCTCAGATTTTTCCACGATTATTTTCGATCGTGATTTCTGATCCGATTTTTGTTTTAGTTTATCTTTTTGATCGTTTATCGGAATCAGGCAATTCAAGCGCCTAGATCTTCGTCTCGAAACCATCTTTCTTTTTAACCAACTTGAACAAGATTTTGGTATTGTAAAATTTGACTTCGGTCCATATTAGTAAACGGATCTTGTTTCTTTCGCAGTTTGAGTTCGTTGCTCCGTTTGATTTGATTCTTTTTGCAAACCGGAGTTCTTAAGTTGAGCTTTCTGGTTAGATCTCTTATTTGAGTTTTACACGTGTTTCTTTGCTTGATTGCTTATGTATGCTATTGTTTGTTTGCGATAGAACACCCGGAGTGCGAAGCGTGCTACTACGAGTCTCTAGGTTTTGCGGATCATCAGCAAGGCAAGTAACACTTTGATCATACCCTTTATCACCCAGTTTTTATGCATTATTTACAACCCTCACACATTGCATGGTTAGGATTGGATAACATGTGGGTTGGGAAGTAGTTGATGAGGTAGAACCTATTGCCCTGTTAATATCAAACCTTGGGAGTTACTTCTACGTATTGCTTATATTGCTATGCTATGCTCGTAGACGTGGATTGGGTTTGAGTGAAACCATGACAGATGTGAGATTGATAACTAATGGTTCAACTTAAGGTGGCAACTTTAATACACATATGGGTATATTGCTTGTCGGGCACCTGGAGAATCTAGTGTTGTCCTAGGATATCCCGGAGTACCCGTGTGATAATCCTACGGTCCGCCACCCAGGCTCAAAGGGAACTGAGATATTTCATGCTAGAAACTTCCGTGTGCAGCCACAAGCTATTATGGGCTCTAGCATAGTTGAGTAAGTTGTGTGAAGCTCTTGAAGAGATAGACTAGCAGGTAGTGGGTTGTAAGTGGTATAGTCTATCCAGAGAAGAGAGTTAATGCTTCTGAAAGATTGTGTCTCGGTCATCCGTTTCTCAAACATCATGTAGTGCAAGAAATCCAACGGAGGAGATCGATTCTTGTGGGGAAAAGTGCGCAAACCTCTGCAGAGTGTATAAACTAATCATGGTTAGTCGTGTCCCCGGTTATGGACATCTTGAGTATCTAGTACTTGGATTATCATATGTATCTCATCACTCTAAATTAATATTGTTGGGTTAATAATTACTTTTAATTGGGATTGAGTTGGAGGAACCTTCTCAATGATGTTTCAACTACCATGATAGTTAAATAAAATCTATTCCTTTGTTGTAGGAAAAAATTGGCTTTTCGCAAAAACTTTTACCATAGAGCTTTCCACCAGCCAAATATGCATATAGTGATAGCATTATTCTGTTCTTGCTTTACTGTGTTACTTTGCCAGCATATTTCATGTGCTGACCCATTTTCGGGCTGCGACGTATTATGTTGCAGACTTTTCAGACGAGGAGTAAGGTTCGTTAGGTCGTTGCCATGCAGCTCAGCTATGCCGTTGGAGTTGATGGACTCACTTTATCTTCCAAGCCTTCCAATGTTATCGTATTAGATGGCCTTAAGCCATATTTATTGTAATAAGTTCTCTTTTGAGACATTCAATGTAATAAGTGTGTGATTGCTACTCTGTTATAAATCCTCGAGTACTGTGTGTGTCAGCATTACCGATCCAGGGATGACACTGAAGCACAGAGACTTGACCGTTTGAGGTCGGGTCGCTACAAGATGGTATCAAAGCACACACTGAGTGTAGGACACGACCAGTAAGCTAAAGCCCTAGATCACTATTCTCTTCTCATTTCTGACTCCTCTCCATTTTCTACACTTTAGGATGGCGGACACAAGGAACAAGTTTTTACAACCGGATGAAGAAGCACCTTTTGGACGACACTTGAAGGAAGTCACTAGGTACCTGAACATTGGAATACCAAGCTTCACCGGGACTTACAACGCCACCTTACCAGAAGAGGAGTGATGGATGATTCAAGTTCAAGTTCTAGGAAGGATATTCGCGCCAGTCACCAAACCCATAGAGTTTTCCTTTGATGCACCAACTTGGAGTCTAGGAAAGAGTATGGCAGCTCACATCACCATGGGACGCATTGGAGAAGTTTACCATAAGGAGCTTAAGGATACTATTTACCAGATTTGTGGGCGCCGAGATGAGCAATGGGAGATGATCAGCACCAGGAAGGATAGATCAATCGCCGCTTTCATCCAAGAGTTAAACCAGCACATTCGTCGCCAGGAGAACCAGATGTGCGCATGCATGATAGATCTGAAGAAGGCAATGACAAGGATCACGGAACTGGAGGAAGAACTCAAGGCTACACGCGAAGATTATGAGGAGGAAATCGACGTACTAGTGGAGAGGAATGACGATCTAGAAAGGAAGCTAGGAGTATTCATGGGAGACCCCGCGCCAGGAGGAGAAGACAAAGAACCCAAGGAAATTCGTTCTGAGGACTACATCATCATCGACGACACTGACTCAGACCCCGACGATAGCGATGATGACTATGAAGATGAAGCTGGAGCAGACATTATGGAGTCTTCGACCGAGCAATGTCTCTAGTAGACCACCACATCAGTAGTAGTATTCCACCATGTATATAGTATAGTCCAAGCACTTTTGTAACGATAGTTAGGTCGATTGTATGCCCTTGCTTGATTGATTGAGTGAAATGATTGTGTTTGTCTCATATGCATATGGGTAGTGTTTTTCTCACTAGACCTCATTCTATTCTATTCTCTTCCCTCTAAACCCTCAGATGCCTCCGAGACGTGACCCCGGGTTTACTTTCCCACTGGAGCTCACTCAGTTGATCCATTAGCAGAATACCCTGATGCAGTTGCTAGTACAGTATCAAGGCAACAACAACAACAACAACAACCCACCACCACCACCACAAGTTGACAACTTAGCCCGTTTTCTGAGGTTGCAGCCACCGGTGTTTTCCAGTAGCACCGAGCCCATAGTGGCAGATGATTGGCTCCACATGATTGGAAGGGAGTTAACCACTGCAGGATGTACAGATGCTGAGAAGGTGCGTTTTGCCGCACATCAGTTGGATGGACCAGCAGCCTCGTGGTGGGAGAATTACATAGTCACCTATCCTATAGCCACTGTTACATGGGATTAGTTTCAGCAAGCATTCTGCACCGCCCATATTTCAACAGGAGCTATGAGCATGAAGAAGCGTGAGTTTCGCAACTTACGCCAAGGGAACTGTACCGCGGCTCAGTACATGGATGAGTTTAGCAAGTTATCTCGCTATGCCCCCGACGATGTGGCCACAAATGTCGTGAAGTGGGAGAAGTTTATGGAAGGGTTGAACAATGAGATGAGCATGCAGTTGATGGTGGCAACATTCAAAAACTACCAGGAGTTGGCAGATAAGGCTCTTATGATTGAAGGGAAGCAGCAGCAGACTGAGAGTCGTAAGAGAAAGTATGGACAAGGAAGGTATAACTCAGGAGCTTAGGAGAAGCCTCGCCTCACCCCGAACTCGGGAGGACTTGTTCATAACCATGGAGGCCACACCCACAATGGAGGAAGTACCCATAATCATACTGGCCCAAGGAATGGGAATGGGAATGGAGCAAGCAACAATCAGAACCACCCCAATCCAGCCACACCTGCCAAGAGAGACCTAAGCCACGTTACTTGTTTCAAGTGCGGGAAGACTGGACACTATGCCACGGACTGCCCTGAAGCAAAGAATGGAAACAGTAACGGGAGCGCTGGGAAGAAGCCTAATCCATTCAACAAAGGACAAGTGAACCACGTTAACGTGGAGGAGGTTGAAGAGCAGCCAGATGCGGTTATTGGTAAGTTTTTGGTTAAGTCCTTTAGCGCCCTTGTTCTTTTTTATACTGGTGCATCACATTCATACATATCAAGGGAATTCGTGGATAAGTTTAAACTACCAACCCAAACCCTTAGGACCCCTCTGTTAGTAAGTTCACCTGGAGCAGAGTATATGGCTAGTCGATGGTGTGACCAGATACCCTTAACCATTGGTAGCCATGTTTTCCCGTCAGACCTAATAATTTTGGAGTCACAAGGATTGGATGTGATATTAGGCATGGACTGGATGTCAAAGTATGGAGGAAGCATTGACTGTGTTAGTAAATCAATTAGTCTCACCACCCCGGAGGGAAAAAAGGATCAAGTATGTATCTAGACATGCGCCTAGGAGTAGCCAAGTAAATACCCTCACGGGAGTTGTTCAGGAGGAAGTGCCTGTAGTGAAGGATTACCCAGATGTTTTTCCAGAAGAGTTACCAGGCATGCCACCGGATTGAGACATCGAGTTTTTGATAGAGCTATTGCCAGGTATAGGGCCAATATCAAAGAGACCTTACCGGATGCCCGCAAATGATCTAGAGGAGATTAAGAAGCAGATCAAGGAGTTATTGGAGAAAGGTTACATCCGACGGATTTCATCACCATGGGGAGCCCCAGTGCTTTTGGTGGAGAAGAAGGATAAGACTCTAAGGATGGTTGTTGATTATCGTGCACTAAATGTGTAGCGACCCGACCTCAAACAATCAAGTCTTTGTGCTTCAGTGTCATCCTGGATTGGTAATGCTGACACACACAGTACTCGACGGATTTATAACAGAGTAGCAATCACACACTTTTTACATCGGATATCTCAAAAGAGAACTTATTACAATAAATATGGCTTAAGGCCATCTAATACGATAACAACGGAAGGCTTGGGAGATAAAGAGAGTCCATCAACTCCAACGGCATAGCTGAGCTGCACGGCAACGACCTAACAAACCTTACTCCTCGTCTGAAAAGTCTACAACATAATACGTTGCAGCCCGAAAACGGGTCAGCACATGGAATATGCTGGCGAAGTAACACAGTAGAGCAAGAATAGAATAATGCTATCACTACATGCATATTTGGCTATGTCCCCCTTTCCTAGTGAGAGCAATACGCAATGCTGCTATGAATAGAGATAGTGCCCTATCCTCAAATTCATTTTTCCTTTGAATTACTCATTTTTTTGAATTTCGCACTGGAAACTTTTCTAGGAGAAGTTCGAATCCATTCCGTTCGGATATCTATAGAAAGATCTAGATCTCTATCATCATCTATCTCTATATCTAGATATGAAAGAACCCTCGAAGCATGTACCCGACGACGATGCCCCCTGGGCATTAAAAATACGAGATACTATAGCCCTTTTTTCCTTAAAAAAGAAAGAGTATGGGAATGATGTCCTGAATAGAAGAAGCGGGAATAGGAAGATTTTTTTATTCCTTTTGTTACTCTTTTTTTAAGCAAAGGACGCCCGAATATACCATAAAATTATTGATAGATAAATATTTATTGGATACCTACCTTACCTAATGTTTATTTTTGACACAAAGAGTGAGGGCATTAGCGGGTAGTATTTTGGAATGCTGATGTATTTGATTGATAAACCATTGAGTCTTCCTCAAAGCCATATTTGCCTTTCTCTGATTTCAACCTATTGATCTTTACTATGCATGGATATCTTTACTCATGAATCGAAGAAAAAACTTGCTCTTCTTCCATAAAAGATTCTTCTAAAAATGCCGAGAAGGCAGCTATGTATGAGATAAACTTGGATATGGAAGTCTTCGGGCAACAGATGATAATGACTCGTCAGGTTCGAACTGACATTATTTATATACTAAGACCTATATTCCATGAAGGAGTCGCGAAACTTCTGTTAGGTTCTTATCTGATAGCTCTTGCTTGTCTTCATGAAAAAGTGCAGAAGCCTGTATCAATGAAGAGCAGGCCGGTCCTTTTTTCTTTTTTCCTCTATGTGTATTTTACATACCACAGTAATTTGCTATAGAGAATTTCTGATTTCTATTAAATCAAAATAAGATAATATAAGATATTATATTATTGTTGGACGGATAATATCCAAAGACACCAGTCCATCCAATTCCCTAAACTTCAATCAAATCAAGAAGAAACTAAAGAAACCGCGGAAGAAAAGCAATGGTTGTTCGGGGATAGGTCGCGCAATGAAAGTATTAATAAATCTAAAGTAGATTGGCAAGAAAGAGCAGTTGGTCATCTCGAAAAGATAGATAAAGCTAAATCTAGGAAAGCAAGCTAGGAAACCCTAGATAGGAGCAATCCATTCCACCACTCCTGAGAATTTAGGGCATAATCACCTGGAAATGCTTGAAGAAGCCTTTGACTCAGCCAATGCTTAATTGGTTACCTAATTTCTTTCTTGGAAACATGTACGTGCAAGTAGGCGGTTCCTTTTCCCTATTACCTCATTGATTTCCTGTTTGGAGCTTGGAAGCCATTATTCTAGGGAGCACGAGCACATATGAAGGGGAGGAGACAACTGGTGAGGGTGGATTTCATGAATAGCGCATAGCAGAGCCGCGCCTAATACTCCGGCAACTCCCATCATATGAAATGGGTTCAATGTCCAATTATGAAATCCTAGGAAGAAAAGGATGAATCGAAATATCGCTGCTACGCCTTCAGATTATTAGCCTGGAGTTCGCCACCAGCAGTATAGCCAACCCTACCCGTAGTGCGCCCTACGGAGTTGTACAAAGTCAGCAACCGTTAACTCACCCCTGTGCTATAAAAGAGAGTAGGTGGAAACATTAACTTATATTTTCGCTTTAATTTTTCAAAGTATTAAATTAAATATCTTGAACGCTCCCCATGCTTTCGCACCCCAGCGTCGGTAGGGACCGAGAGAGCTGCCAGATACAAAGTACAGAAAAGTATCTAGAACTTCCCCCTGGCCCTACTCCCCAAGACTCGATCGCCTCCGTTGGATTTCTCACACTACATGGTGTTTGAGAAACGGATGACCGAGACACAGTCTTTCAGAAACATTAACTCTCTACTCCGGGTAGACCATACCAAACCTACAAACCCACTACCTGCTGATCTACCTCTTCAAGAGCTTCACGTAACTTACGCAACTATGCTAGAGCCCATAATAGCTTGTGGCTGCACACGGAAGTTTCTAGCATGAATCATCTTAGTTCCCTTTGAGCCTGTGTGGCGGTCCATAGGAAGATCACACGGGTACTCCGGGATTTCCAAAAATACAGGCAACACTGGCTACTCCAGGTGCCTCAATCCACCCAGATGTATATTTAAGTTGCCACCTTAAGTTAAACCATTAATTAACAATCTCACATCTGTCATGGATTTCACTCACCCAAACCACGTCTACGAGCATAGCATAGCAATATAAGCAACGCGTAGAAGTAACTCCCAAGGTTTGAATGTAACAGGGTAATAGGTTCTACCTCATCAACTACTTCCCAACCCACATGTTAATGACATCCTAACCATGCAATGTTTGAGGATTGGAACTAATGCATAAAAACTGGGTGATGAAGGGATATGATCAAAGTGTTACTTGCCTTGCTAACGATCCGCGTAACCTAGAGACTCCAAATAACACGCTTCGCACTCCGAGAATTCTATCGCAAACAACCAATAGCATATATAAGCAATCAAGCTAAGAAGCACGAGTAGAACTCAGATAAGAAGATCTAACCAGAAAGTTCAACTTAAGGACTCCGGTTTGCAAAAAGAATCAAATCAAACAGAGCAACGAAACTCAAACGGCGAAGGAAACAATATCCGTTTACTAATCCGAACTAAGGTCAAATTTTACAGTACCAAAATCTTTTTCAAGTTGGTTAAGCAGAAAGAGGGTCTCGAGATGAAGATCTAGGCGCTTGAATTGCCTGATTCCGACTAACGAGCGAAAAGATAAACAGAAACGAAAATTGGATCAGGAATCGCGATGGAGAATAATCGCGGAAAAATCTGATAAAAGAAAACTGATGAACAGGCTAACGAACGAGCGTTCGTTATCTGCAACTAACGAGTGGAAACCGTTCGTTAAAACGAACGTACGGACGAACGTCCTCTAAATAGAAGAACCGGAAAAAAACGGCGAACCGATCTAAAAAAACGAACTAGGGTTTTTTCTTAAAAAAATTGAATCGGTTTTCTTAAGAAAAACCGGCGGGGGCGAAACGACGCATTACCTCTCCAGCGAGGCGGGGCTCGGGCGGCGGGGCGAGGCGGCGCGACGCGGCGAGGGGCGGCGGCGGCGGTGCAGCGGCGACGGCGGCGCGGCGCGGCTCGGTTCGGGGCTGCGGGGCGGCGGGGTTGGGTGGTGGCGGCGGGGCGGCGGCGGTATATAAAGGGGGGAGGTGGCTTGGAGGAGGGGGCAAGGCGGCGGTGGAGGAGTCCGGCTCGGACTCCAGCCCGAGTCGGTGGTGGCGCGCGCGTCCTGGGGAAGGCGGTGGTGCGGGGAGGTTGGGCCGGCCCGGCTTGGTTTCGGCCCAGTCGGTGCCCGAAGCTATTTTTTTAAACAATTCCGCCGAACAGAAAAAAAAATCCTAGACAATAAAATAAAAATCTAAAAATGCCAAAACAAATTTTCACCGTCTAAATAAAATATTTAGAACGAGATGAACATTTTCTTGGCCCTAAAATGAAATTTTGAAAAAAACGTGCAATTTTTCTAATTGCAAATAAAATCTAAATAAAATCAAATAAATGATTTTAATATTTCCCCCCCAATATTTCAGTTATTTTGGAGAAGTCATATTATCTCCTCTCATATATTTTATTATGAAATATTATTCGGAGTGAAAAATAATCAAAACCAAAAATCCTCGTTTCATTATTTGATAAAAAACAAATATGAAAATCGGGAAATCCCCAACTCTCTCCGAGGGTCCTTGAGTTGCTTACGATTTTGAGGGTTGCGGAACGAAAATGCAATAAAATATGATATGCATGAATAACCTATATATAACATTCCAAATTGAAAATTTGGGATGTTACAAACCTACTCCCCTTAAGATGAATCTCGCCCTCGAGATTCGGGTTGGCTAGAAAATAGGTGTGGGTGGTCTTTGCGAAGATCATCCTCTCGTTCCCAGGTGGCTTCATCATCGGTATGGTGACTCCACTGAACTTTGCAAAACATAATAACCTAGCTGTGGGTGACTCGGCTGGCAAACTCAAGAATCTTAACTGGCTTTTCTTAATAAGTCAAATCACTGTCCAACTGAATCGCCTCCAAGGGTACTGTATCTCTTAATGATATACCGGCCATCTCAACATGACACTTCTTCAACTGTGAAACGTGGAACGAGTCATGAACTCCTGACAGTCCTTCAGGTAACTCCAACTTGTAGGCAATTTCTCCCATCCGTTCCAAAACACGATACGGTCCTACAAATCTCGGGGCTAACTTTCCTTTAACTCCAAAACGTTTCACTCCTCGCAAGGGGGATACTCGCAGATATGCTCTATCTCCAATTTCATAGGTTACCTCCTTGCGTTTCGAGTCTGCATAACTCTTCTGCCTGGACTGAGCAATCTTCAGTCTATCACGAATCAGCTTAACTTTCTCTTCAGACTCTTTGATCAAGTCCGGTCCAAACAACTGTTGGTCTCCTACTTCATCCCACATCAACGGTGTTCTGCACCTTCGTCCATACAGGGCTTCGAACGGTGCCATCTTCAAACTGGCTTGGTAGCTATTGTTGTATGAGAACTCTGCATAAGGCAAATTGTCTTCCCAACTAGATCCATAATCTAGCGCATAGGCTCTCAACATATCTTCCAGAATCTGGTTGACTCTCTCGGTCTGTCCATCCGTCTGCGGGTGAAATGCGGTACCGAACTCCAATCTCGTACCCAAAGTCTGGTGTAACTGATGCCAAAACTTTGAGGTAAACTGCATTCCTCTATCTGATACGATGGTCCCCGGAACTCCATGCAGACATACGATCCTGTACATATATATCTTGGCCAACTTCACACTTGTATAAGTGGTTTTCACTGGGATAAAGTGAGCCACTTTGGTCAAGCGATCAACTACTACCCATATGGAATAATATCCTAATTTTGTCCTGGGCAATCCGGTGATAAAGTCCATGCCAAGTTTATCCCACTTCCATTCGGGTATCGACATAGGCTGTAACAATCCTGCCAACTTTTGATGCTCTACCTTCAGTCTCTGACATACATCACATACTGCTACATACTCGGCAATATCCTTCTTCACACCCGTCCACCAGAAACGTTCCTTCAAATCCAAATACATCTTGGTGTTTGCGGGGTGTATCGAGTATGGTGAGTCATGGGCCTCCTGTAGTATCAACTTCCTGATCTCTGTGTTATTGGGCACATATATCCACTCCTCCAACCACAAGGTATCGTGCTCATCCTTACGAAAACCTTTGGCCTTTCCTTTGCTCATTTTATCCTTTATCTCAGCAATCTCTTTGTCATCCTTCTGAGCTTCTCGAATCTTACCCAACAATGTCGATTGAACTTCCATTGTTGCAACAAAACCTCTAGGAACAATCTCTAATCGAAGTTCCATGATATCCTCTGCAAACTCCTTTGGCACTCCCTTACTCGTAAGGATATTAGCATAACTCTTCCGGCTCAAAGCGTCTGCTACGACATTGGCCTTTCCTGGATGATAGTGCAGCTTCATGTCATAATCCTTTATAAGCTCCAACCATCTCCTCTGCCTAAGGTTCAGTTCCTTCTGTGTGAAGATGTACTTCAAACTCTTATGATCCGTGTACACATCACAACGGTTTCCAATAAGGTAATGTCTCCAAGTCTTCAATGCATGCACTACGGCTGCTAGCTCCAAATCATGCGTGGCATAATTCAACTCGTGACGTTTTAGTTGTCGCGAGGCATACGAAACAACTCTTCCGTCTTGCATGAGCACACATCCAAGTCCCAAGCGAGAGGCGTCACAATACACTTGGAAATCCTTATGTATATCTGGGAGTGTCAGCACTGGGGTTGTAGTCAAACGTTTCTTCAACTCCTGGAAACTTGCCTCGCAATCTTCCTTCCATTTAAACTTGGTATCCTTCTTCAATAACTCCGTCATTGGCTTCGCAATCTTGGAAAAATTCTCAATGAACCTCCGATAGTATCCTGCGAGTCCAAGAAAACTGCGGATCTCGCTAACTGAAGTGGGTGCTAACTATTCAGTGACTGACTGAACCTTGCTGGAGTCTACTGCTATACCTTCTCCTGAGATAACATGTCCAAGGAACCCGACTTCCTTCAATCAAAACTCGCATTTGCTAAACTTGGCATACAACTGGTGTTCCCTGAGTTTCTCGAGAACTAATCGCAAATGCTCCTTGTGCTCCTCTTCATTCTTCGAGTATACCATAATATCATCAATAAACACCACAACAAACTTGTCCAAATATTCCATGAATACCTTGTTCATCATGCTCATGAAATAGGCAGGGGCGTTAGTCAGTCCAAATGACATGACCGTATACTCATATAATCCGCAACGCGTGGTGAATGCCGTCTTTGGTATATCTTTCTCTCGAATCTTCAACTGATGGTATCCCGATCGCAAATCGATCTTCGAAAACACCTTAGCTCCTTGCAGCTGATCAAACAGATCATTGATCGTCGGCAGTGGGTACTTGTTCTTGATCGTCACTTCATTCAAGGCCCGATAATCAACAACCATTCTTAGGGATTTATCCTTCTTCTCAAGCAAAAGCACTGGGGCTCCCCAAGTTGATGAACTCCTTCGAATGTATCCTTTCTCCAATAACTCCTTGATCTATTTCTTAATTTCCTCCAGATCATTCGCGGGCATCCGATAGGGTCTCTTGGATATTGGCCCGGTACCTGGCAGTAGCTCTATCAAGAACTCGATGTCTCGATCCGGTGGCATCCTGGTAACTCCTTTGGAAAAACATCCGGGTAATCCCTCACTACAGGCACTTCCTCCTGAACAACTCCCGTGAGGGTATTCACTTGGCTCCTCTGTACTTTGACATCCAGTCCATGCCTAATATCACATCCAATCCTTGTGACTCCAAGATAATTAGGTCGGACGGAGAAACATAGTTGCCAATGGTTAAGGATATCTGGTCGCACCATCGACTAGCCATATACTCTACTCTAGGTGAACTCACTAAGAGAGGGGTCCTAAGGGTTTGGGTTGGTAGTTTAAACTTATTCACGAATCCCCTTGATATGTATGATGAATGCGATGCACCAGTATCAAATAGAACAAGAGCGGTAAATGACTTAACCGAAAACTTACCTATTACCGCGTCCGACTGCTCTTCAACCTCCTCCACGTTAACGTGGTTCACTTGTCCTTTGTTGAATGGATTGGGCTTGTTCCCAGCGCTCCCATTTCTGTTTCCATTCTTTGTTTCAGGGCACTCCGTGGCATAGTGTCCAGTCTTCCCACACTTGAAGCAAGTAACGTGACTTAGATCTCTTTGGCGGGTGTGGCTGGATAGGGGTGATTCTGATTGTTATTGGCTCCGTTCCCATTCCCATTCTTAGTACCATTGTGGTTATGCGATCCTCCTCCAGTTTGGTTATGACCTCCATGGTTATGAACAAGTCCTCCTGAGTTCGGGGTTAGGCGAGGCTTCTGCTGAGCTCCTGAGTTATACCTCCCTTGTCCATACTTCCTCTTACGGCTCTCAACCTGCTGCTGCTTCCCTTCAATCATAAGAGCCTTATCTACCAACTCCTGGTAGTTATTGAAGGTTGCTACCATCAACTGCATACTCATCTCATCATTCAGCCCTTCCATAAACTTCTCCTGCTTCGTGGCATCTGTGGCCACATCGTCAGGGGCATAGCGAGATAGCTTGCTAAACTCATCCACGTACCGAGCCACAGTATGGTTCCCCTGGCGTAAGTTGCGAAACTCACGCTTCTTCAGATTCATGGCTCCAGTTGAGACATGGGCTATGCGGAAAGCTTGCTGAAACTGGTCCCAAGTGACGTTGGCTATGGGGAAAGTGGCCATGTAATTCTCCCACCATAAGGCTGCTGGTCCATCCAATTGATGTGTGGCAAAGCGCACCTTCTCAGCATCTGTGCAACCTGCGGTGGTCAACTCCCTTCCAATACGGCGTAGCCAATCATCAGCAACTATAGGCTCGATGCTATTGGAAAATACCGGCGGCTGTAACCTCAGAAAACGGGCTAGGTTGTCCACTGGTGGCGGGTTGTTGTTGTTGTTGTTACCCTGGTTCTGAACTAGTAATTGCATCAAGGTGTTCTGCTGCTGGATCAACTGAGTGAGCTCCGGCAGGAAGGCAAATCCGGGGTCACGTCTCGGAGGCATCTGATGGGTTTAGATGGAAGAGATTAGAATAGAATGAGGTCTAATGAGAAGGCACTACCCATATGCACATGAGACAAACACAATCAATTCACTCAATCAATCAAGCAAGGGCATACAAGCGGTCTAGAACTATCGCAAAAGTGATCAACTACTACTAAATACATGGGGGGAATACTACTAATCATTGGGTGGTCATCTAGAAATTTTGATCAGTGGAAGATTCCATGATATCTGCTCCAGCTTCGTCTTCAAAGTCATCATCACTAGGGTCGGAGTCGGTGTCGTCGATGATGATGGAGTCCTCCGGACGAATCTCCTTGGGTTCTTCATCTTCTTCTACTGGAGTGGGGTCTCCCATGAATATTCCAATCTTCTTAATCAGGTCATCATTTTTCTCTAGTAGTGTCGCAATTTCCTCCTCATATCCATCGCGTGTAGACTTAAGTTCTTCTTCCAGCTCGATGATCCTTGTCTTTGCCTTCTTCAAATCTATCATGTCTGCGCACATCTGATTCTCCTGGCGTCGAATGTGTTGGTTTAGATCCTGGATGAAAGCCGCAATTGATCTGTCCTTCCTGGTGCTGATCATCTCCCATTGCTCGTCTCGGCGCCCATATATCTGGTAGATGGTGTCCTTAAGATCCTTATGATATACTTCTCCAATGTGTCCCATGGTGATGTGAGCTGCCATACTCTTTCCTAGACTCCAGGTTGGTGCGTCGAAGGAAAATTCTGTAGGCTTAGTGACTGCCATGAAGGTTCTTCCTGGAACTTGAACTTGAATCATCCATCGCTCCTCTTCTGGTAAAGTGGCGTTGTAGGTCCCGGTGAAGCTTGGTATTCCTATGTTCAGGTACCTGGTGACTTCCTTCAAGTGCCATCCAAAAGGCGCTTCTTCATCCGGTTGTGCAAACTTGTTCCTTGCGTCCGCCATCCTAAAGAGTGGAAAATGGAGAGGGGTCAGAAATGAGAAGAAAATAGTGATCTAGGGCTTTAGCTTAGTGGTCATGTCCTACACTCAGCGTGTGATCTAATACCATCTTTGTAGTGACCCGACCTCAAACGGTCAAGTCTCTGTGCTTCAGTGTCATCCCTGGATCGGTAATGCTGACACACACAGTACTCGAAGGATTTATAACAGAGTAGCAATCACACACTTTTTACATCGGATATCTCAAAAGAGAACTTATTACAATAAATATGGTTTGAGGCCATCTAATACGATAACAGCGGAAGGCTTGGAAGATAAAGTGATTCCATCAACTCCAACAGCATAGCTGAGCTGCACGACAATGACCTAACGAACCTTACTCCTCGTCTAAAAAGTCTGCAACATAATACATTGCAGCCTGAAAATGGGTCAGCACATGGAATATGCTGGCAAAGTAACACAGTAGAGAAAGAACAGAATAATGCTATCACTACATGCATATTTGGCTGGTGGAAAGCTCTATGGTTACAGTTTTGCGAAAAGCCAATTTTTCCCTACAACAAAGGAATAGATTTTAAATTTACTATCATGGTAGTTGAAACATCATTGAGAAGGTTCCTCCAACTCAATCCCAATTTAAGTGATTAACAACCCAACAATATTAATTAAGAGTGATGAGATACTTAAGATACTCCAAGTACTAGATACTAAAGATTGTCCATAACTGGGGACACGGCTAATCATGATTAGTTTATACACTCTGCAGAGGTTTGCGCACTTTTCCCCGCAAGACTCGATCGCCTCCATTGGATTTCTCACACTACATGGTGTTTGAGAAACGGATGACCGAGGCACAGTCTTTCAGAAACATTAACTCTCTACTCGGTTAGAAGCACGAGTAGAACTCAAATAAGAAGATCTAACCGGAAAGTTCAACTCAAGGACTCCGGTTTGCAAAAAGAATCAAATCAAACGGAGCAACGAAACTCAAACAGCGAAGGAAACAAGATCCGTTTACTAATCTGAACTAAGGTCAAATTTTACAGTACCAAAATCTTTTTCAAGTTGGTTAAGCAGAAAGAGGGTCTCGAGACGAAGATCTAGGCGCTTGAATCGCCTGATTCTGATTAACGAGCGAAAAGATAAACAGAAACGAAAATCGGATCAGGAATCGCGATCGAGAATAATCGCGGAAAAATCCGATAAAAGAAAACTGACGAACAGGCCAATGAACGTGCGTTCATTATCTGCATCTAACGAGCGGAAACCGTTCGTTAAAACAAACATACGGACGAATGTCCGCTAAATAGAAGAACCAGAAAAAACCGGCGAACCGATCTAAAAAAACGAACTAGGGTTTTTTCTTTTAAAAAACCGAATCGGTTTTCTTAAAAAAACCTGCGGCGTCGAAACGGCGCATTACCTCTCCGGCGTGGCGGGGCTCGTCCGGCGACTAGCGGGGCGGCGGGGCGAGGCGGCGCGGCGCGGCAAGGGGCGGCGGTGCAGCGGCGACGGTGGCGCGGCTCGGCTCGGGGCTGCGGGGCGGCGGGGTTGGGTGGTGGCGGCGGGGCGGCGGCGGTATATAAAGGGGGGGAGAGGTGGCTTGGAGGAGGGGGCAAGGCGGCGGCGGAGGAGTCCGGCTTGGGCTCCGGTCCGAGTCGGCGGCGGCGGCGCGCGCGTCCTGGGGAAGGCGGTGGCGCGGGGAGGTTGGGCCGGCCCGGCTGGGTTTCGGCCCAGTCGGTGCCCGAAGCTCTTTTTTTAAACAATTCCGCCGAACAGAAAAAAAATCCTAGAAAATAAAATAAAAACCTAAAAATGCCAAAACAAATTTTCACCGTCTAAATAAAATATTTAGAACGAGATGAACATTTTCTTGGCCCTAAAATGAAATTTTGAAAAAAAACGTGCAATTTTTCTAATTGCAAATAAAATCCAAATAAAATCAAATAAATGATTTTAATATTTTTCCTCCAATATTTCAGTTATTTTGGAGAAGTCATATTATCTCTCTCATATATTTTATTATGAAATATTTTTCGAAGAGAAAAATAATCAAAATCAAAAATCCTCGTTTCATTATTTGATAAAAACCAAATATGAAACCCAGGAAATCCCCAACTCTCTCCGAGGGTCCTTGAGTTTCTTAGGATTTTGAGGATTGCGGAACGAAAATGCAATAAAATATGATATGCATGAATGACCTATGTATAACATTCCAAATTGAAAATTTGGGATGTTACAAAATGAGGTGACGATCAAGAACAAATACCCACTGCCGATGATCAATGGTTTGTTTGACCATTTGCAAGGAGCTAAGGTGTTTTCAAAGATCGATCTGCGATCAGGATATCACCAACTGAAGATCCGGGAGAAGGATATACCTAAAACCGCATTTACCACAAGATACGGGTTATATGAGTATACGGTCATGTCATTTGGACTGACTAATGCCCCTGCCTATTTCATGAGCATGATGAACAAGGTGTTCATGGAATATTTGGATAAGTTTGTTGTGGTGTTCATTGATGATATAATGGTATACTCGAAGAATGAAGAGGAGCACAAGGAGCATTTGCGTTTAGTTCTCGATGAACTCACGGAACACCAGTTGTATGCCAAGTTTAGCAAATGTGAGTTTTGGTTGAAGGAAGTCAGATTCCTTGGACATGTTATATCAGGAGATGGTGTAGCAGTAGATCCTACCAAGGTTCAGTCAGTCACTGAATGGTTGGCACCCACTTTAGTTAGCGAGATCCGCAGTTTTCTTGGACTCGCAGGATACTATCGGAGATTCATCGAGAAGTTTTCCAAGATTGCGAAGCCAATGACGGAGTTATTGAAGAGGGATACCAAATTTAAATGGACAGAAGAATGTGAGGCGAGTTTTCAGGAGTTTAAGAAACGTTTGACTACAGCCTCGATGCTGATTCTGCCAGATATACGTAAGGAGTTTCAAGTGTATCGCGATGCCTCTCGACTAGGACTTGGAAGTGTGCTTATGCAGGACAGAAGAGTTGTTTCGTATGCCTCACGACAACTGAAACCGCATGAGTTAAATTATGGCACGCATGATTTGGAGTTGGTTGTCGTAGTGCATGCGTTGAAGACTTGGAGACATTACCTTATTGGAAACCGTTGTGATGTGTACACGGATCATAAGAGTTTGAAGTACATTTTCACACAGAAGGAGTTGAACCTTAGGCAGAGGAGATGGTTGGAGCTTATAAAGGATTATGACATGAAGCTTCACTATCATCCAGGCAAGGCAATGTCGTAGCAGACGCTTTGAGTCGGAAGAGTTATGCTAATACCCTAATAAGCACGGGATTGCCAAAGGAATTAGCAGAGGATCTCAGGGAACTTCGATTGGAGATTGTTCCTAGAGGTTTTGTTGCAACAATGGAAGTTCAGTCGACACTGTTAGGAAAGATTCGACAAGCTCAGAAGGATGACAAAGAGATTGCTGAGATAAATGAGAGAATGAGCGAAGGAAAGGCTAAAGGTTTTCGTGAAGATGAGCACGACACCTTATGGTTTGAGGACCGTGTTTATGTGCCCAACAACACAGAGATCGGGAAGTTAATACTTCAGGAGGCTCATGACTCACCATACTCGATACACCCCGGAAACACCAAGATGTATTTGGATTTAAAGGAGTGTTTCTGGAGGACTGGTATGAAGAAGGATATTGCCGAGTATGTAGTCGTGTGTTATGTATGTCAGAGATTGAAGGCAGAACATCAAAAGCCAGCATAATTATTACAACCTATGCCGATACCTGAATGGAAGTGGGAAAAGCTTGGCATGGATTTTATCACCGGATTGCCCAGGACCAAATCAGGATATGATTCTATATGGGTAGTAGTAGATCGCTTGACCAAAGTGGCTCACTTTATCCCAATGAAAACCACCTATACAAGTGCGAAGCTGGCCAAGATATACATGATCAGGATCGTATGTCTGCATGGAGTTCCTAGGACCATCGTATCAGATAGAGGAACATAGTTTACCTCATAGTTTTGGCATCAACTGCACCAGACTTTGGGAACGAGGCTGGAGTTCAGTACAACATTCCACCCACAGATAGATGGACAAACCGAGAGAGTCAACCAGATTCTGGAGGATATGTTGAGGGCATGTGCGCTAGATTATGGATCTAGTTGGGATGACAATTTGCCCTACGCAGAGTTCTCGTACAACAACAGTTACCAGGCCAGTTTGAAGATGGCATCTTTCGAAGTTTTATACGGAAGGAGGTGCAGGACATCGCTGTTGTGGGATGATGTTGGAGACCGACATTTGTTCGGACCAGATTTGATTAAGGAATCAGAAGAGAAGGTTAAATTGATTAGAGATAGACTGAAGGTAGCTCAGTCCCAACAGAAGAGTTATGCGGATTCAAAACACAAGGAGGTAGCCTATGAAATCAGAGACATAGTGTATCTTCGAGTATCACCACTCCGAGGAGTTAAGCGCTTTGGAGTTAAGGGAAAGCTAGCTCCATGCTTTCTGGGACCATACAGAGTTTTGGAACATATGGGAGAGGTTGCTTATAAGTTGGAGTTACGTGAGGGACAATTAGGAGTTCATGATGTGTTTCATGTTTCACAGTTGAAGAAGTGTCACGCTGAGATGGCCGATATACCGCTAAGAGATACGGTGCCCTTGGAGGCGATTCAGTTGGACAGTGATCTGACCTATGAGGAGAAGCCAGTCAGGATTCTTGAATATGCCAGCCGAGTCACCTGCAGCAAGGTTATCAAGTTTTGCAAAGTTCAGTGGAGCCACCATACCGAAGATGAAGCCACCTGGGAACAAGAGGATGATCTTCGCAAAGACCACCCACACCTATTTTCTAGCCAACCCGAATCTCGAGGGCGAGATTCATCTTAAGGGGGGGTAGTGTAACGCCCTCGATGCAGCTATATCTCCCACGTGTCGAAGCACGACTTAGAGGCATAACTGCATTGAAAGCAATGTCGCAAGTGAGGTAATCTTCACATAACCCATGTAATACATAAGGGAAAGAGATACATAGTTGGCTTACAATCACCACTTTACACAAATACATGAATAAAGCATTACATCAACCAGATACAATCAAGGTCCGACTGCGGAACCAAAATAAAAGAAGACTACCCCAAAAGCTACACAGATCCCCGATCGACCCCAACTGGCCTCCACTACTGATCAACTAGCACGAAACGACACAAAGGACAAGATCTTCATCAAGCTTATCCTTGAGCTTGGTTGCGTCATCTGCACGGTTCAACGGCACCTGCAAGCTGGTTTTGGAAGCATCTGTGAGTCACGGTGACTCAGAAATCTCACACCCTTGCGATCAAGACTATTTAAGCTTATGGGTAAGGTAAAGGTATGAGGTGGAGCTGCAGCAAGCGACTAGCATGAATGGTGGCTAACATACGCAAATGAGAGCGAGAAGAGAAGGCAAAGCACGATCGAACAACTATGATCAAGATGTGATCCTAGAACAACCTACGTCAAGCATTACTCCAACACCGTGTTCACTTCCCGGACTCCGCCGGAAAGAGACCATCACGGTAACACACGCGGTTGATGTATTTTAATTAAGATCAACTTTAGGTTTTCTACAACCGGACGTTAACAAATTCCCATCTGCCCATAACTACAGGCACAGCATTCGAAAGTTCAAATCCCTGTAGGGGTGTCCCAACTTAGCCCATGACAAGCTCTCACGGTCAATGAAGGATATACCTTCTCCCGAGACATTCCGATCAGACTCGGTATCCCGGTTCTACAAGACAACTTCGACAAGTTAAAACAAATCCAGCAACACCGCCCGAATTTGCCGACAAATCCCGATAGGAGCTGCACATATCTCATTCTCAGGGCACACTCAGATTGTCCAAACTTCCGATAGGCCAGCCCAGAGTTGCCCCTGGTGGCCACCGGCGGCTGAAAGGTTGGACCAACACTCAGAGGAGCACTGGCCCGGGGGGGTTAAAATAATGATGACCCTTGAGTCTGCAGAACACAAGGGAAAGAAAAGGCTAGGTGGCAAATGGTAAAACCAAGGTTGGGCATTGCTGGAGGAGTTTTATTCAAGGCGAACTGTCAAGGGGTTCCCATTATAGCCCAACTGCGTAAGGAACGCAAAATCCGGGAACATAACGCCGATATGACGGAAACTAGGGCGGCAAGAGTGGAACAAAACACCAGGCATAAGGCCGAGCCTTCCACCCTTTACCAAGTATATAGATGCATTAATTAAATAAGAGATATTGTGATATCCCAACAAGTAAACATGTTCCAACAAGGAACAACATCTCCATGTTCCAACAAGGAACAAACTTCAATCTTCACCTGCAACTAACAACACTATAAGAGGGGCTGAGCAAAGCGGTAACATAGCCAAACAATGGTTTGCTAGGACAAGGTGGGTTAGAGGCTTGGTTCAACAATATGGGAGGCATGATAAGCAAGTGGTAGGTATCGCAGCATAGGCATAGCAAAAGAGCGAGCATCTAGCAAGCAAAGATAGAAGTGATTTCGAGGGTATGGTCATCTTGCCTGAAATCCCGCAAGGAAGAAGAAACGAGTCCATGAAGAAGATAAACGGACGTAGCCAACGGATCCTCACAAACGCGACGTTATCGGAACCACCCCGAAGAAGCAACACCGGAAAGAAGCAAACAACATAGTAAACAACCAACACATGAACATGGCATGATGCACAACCAAGTATGATGCATGTCCAGTTTAATGAAGCATGTCATGGCAAAAGTGCACAAGCAATCCTACAAATTAAGTGGAGCTCAATATGCAACGGTGCATATTGACGAAACACCACGACAAGTTATTTAGTTCGATCTCGTTTATGTACCCAACAACATTAAATGTTGATTAACATGGCAAGGGGTGAAGCACAACAAAACTACCTATCTAGGCAAGTTTAAATGAGGCCGGAGGCAACGAACAACAATTTTGGAAACTCCTCATATGCATATATTAGGTTTGGTACTGTTCTGCCCTAAACATAATTTTAGAGTTGTTAAACATGCAAAAAAAAGTGCACCAAGTTAAACTACGCATTTTTCCACCCATTTACATATAAAGTTTATTAAAATCCGAGTTACGGTTATTTAGTTATGAATTAAATCATTTTAACATGGCAAGAGGCAAAAATATATGCAAACAACATTTTAAACATAGATGAAAGTTCAATATTGTGAAACTAGATGAGAATCTAAGCATTTTACATATATAACTTATTTTAAACCGATGCACGGTTTGTGAGATATTAAATGAATGAACATGGAGGGTTTTTCTGTAAAACTGCAGTTCCCTGGAATAAATACTAAATTCGTAGAACTGAAAAAAAACATTACGGGCTGAAACTGAGCAAACGCGCCAACAGGGTAATAGGCGCAACATGACTATCACACGCCCATGGCGCCAAATTGCGAAGGTTGTGGGGAGCTCACCCATGGGCTTGGCTCGTTCTGTGGTGCGGTTTGGTTCTAGCAGCGGCTGGGCTAGGCCTTGCTCACGCGGCCCACGATGGTGCTGGAGGTGGGCCTTGCTACCGATGCGCTGGAGGCGCGGTCAACGCTCGGGGCGAACGCTCGTTCGTCCCTGACGAGAGGAAGCAGGCGGCAGTGGGACTCACGGCATCAGCGGACCTTAGGGAAGAAGATGTCGGTGGCTGGGTTCATGGCCGGCGGAGAACGGAGTGGAGGAGGCGCCGGGGATGGACAGCTCCGGCCGGAGACAAGACCATGACGGGGCGACCTGGGATGAGGCAGAGGAGCAGTCGCGCGGGTCGAGCGAAGGAGGCGCCGTGGTGACGAGCGGCGCTGGGACGATGCAAAACGGGCACGGGAAAACGGACGGATCCGGCGTGTGGAGAACCAGATCCAGGCTCCACGGGTAACTTTGAACATCGGCGTAGGCAGAACCACACGGCGGCAAGCTCCTGTCCATGGAAATAGAAGAGAGAGAGAGAGGATTGAGAGAAAGAAACCAGAGGAAGGAGAAGAAGGGAGAGAGGGGCGCGAGGGATGAGGTCGGCCTGGATCAGTGGCGGCTCACGGGGAGGTCATGTTGGCGCTGCTACTCTTCGCCGGCGGGGACTGCTGGCTCGATCTGCTCGGGGATCGAAGCAGGAGGAGCGGGTTCGTGCGGGAGCTGCTCAGGGGCGCTGCATCGTTGGCTCAAAATCCAATGGAGCAGATGAGACGTGGCTGACTGGTTGGACTGGATCGGGAGGAGGTTGTGGGATTGGTCAGACACAGAAACAGAGGAGGTGGGTGGCGATGGATCTGGGTGATGGGATGGAGTGTAGTGGTGGTGGCTTGGGAGGATCCCTAGGAAAATAGGGTTAGGTCCAAAATAGACTAGGGGTAGACTATATATACGGGAAAAGAGGGAAGTTGGATTATTCGATTAGAATCGGACGGTTGAGAATCTATAGGTTAGGAAGTCCAAACAAGGAAACGGTGATGTTTTGTAGATGTTTGGGGATGTTCCGGACCCAACGGTGATGACTGTCCGGGTCGGGTTCGGGACAGTTTCGGACACGCGCGAGGGGTTGATGCACTGTGCAAAGAGGGGTTAGGCGAACGAGGTCAAGTGTGTGGTTGGACTGAAAAGAGAGAGGAGGAATGCAACCCGGCAACAGTTTCCGGAGATCGAAAACGTCAGACGATAGACCGGCTATACTGCCGCTATAGTTATCCATTGGGGCGTCAAACGAACTCCGATTGCGATGAAACTTGGCATGCGGTCTACCTACACTATAACAAGACCGCACGCCAACTCTCATCCCATTCCGAGAACATTTTCCAGCCACTTATAAAATAATATTTTCGGACATGCCGCGGGTGCGTGCAAGTGTGTCTGGGCTCAGAACGGACAACGGAGAGAACGAGGAGGCCGGGACGGATGCAAGTTTTGAAAACATGATGATGCAATGCACCTGATGACATGATAAGATGCAACACGCAAGCGAAAGATATGGCAACGACGGCGAATAACTGGAAGACACCTGGCACATCGGTCTCGGGGCGTCACAGGTAGGTTTGTAACATCCCAAATTTCCAATTTGGAATGTCATACATAGATCATTCATGCATATCATATTTTGCTGCATTTCGTTTCGCGATCCTTGAAATTCTAAGCAACTCAAGGACCCTCGGAGAGAGTTGGGGATTTCACTGTTTTCATATTTGAATTCTATCAAATATTGAAACGAGGATTTTTGGTTTTAATTATTCTTCTCTCCGAAAATATTTCATATTAAAATATATGAGAGGAGATAATATGACTTCTCCAAAATAAATGAAATATTGGAAGAAAAATATTAAAATCAAATATTGGATTTTATTCGGATTTTATTGCTATTTTATTTGAATTAGAAAAATTGCACGTTTTACAAAATTGCATTTTAGGGCCAAGAAAATGTTCATCTTGTTCTAAATATTTTATTTAGACGGTGAAAATTTGTTTTGGCATTTTTTGATATTTATTTATTTTTCTAGGATTTATTTAAGTTTCGGTGAAAGTATTTAAAAAAAATCTCCAGCGCCCGACTGGGTCGAAGCCCAGCCGAGCCGGCCCAACCGCCCCGCGCCTCGTCTCCCTCCAGGAGACCGCGAGCGCCGCCGCCCGACGCCAAGTCCGGCCGGGACTCAACCCGCGCCGCCTTGCCCCCTCCCCCAAGCAAGCCTCCTCCTTTATATACGCCGCCCCCGCCCCCGACTCCACCACCACCCGAGCCGCCCCGCCGCCTAGCCCCGCGCGCCGCCGCCTGCAGCCGCCGCCGCCTAGCGCCGCACCGCCGCCTGCCGCCGCCTACCCGCGCCGCCCCGCGCCACCCGCCGCCGCAGCCGGACCTCGCCGGAGCCGCCCCACCTCGCCGGACCTCGCTGGAGGTATAAGCCGCCGATGCCGCCGTTCGGTTTTAAAAAAAACCGGTTCGTTTTTTTAGATCGGATCGCCGGTTTTCTCGGTTTAGTTTATTTAGCGGACATTCGTCCGTATGTTCGTTTTAACGAACGGTGTTCACCCGTTAGCCGCAGACAACGGACGTTCGTTTGTTAGCCTGTTCGTCAGTTTTCTTTTTCTCGGATTTTTCCGTGATTATTTTCGATCGCGATTTCTGATCCGATTTTCGTTTTAGTTTATCTTTTCGCTCGTTTATCGGAATCAGGCGATTCAAGCGCCTAGATCTTCGTCTCGAAACCAATCTTGTTTAACCAACTTGAACAAGATTTTGGTACTGTAAAATTTGACTTCAGTCCAGATTAGTAAACGGATCTTGTTTCTTTCGCAGTTTGAGTTTCGTTGCTCCGTTTGATTTGATTATTTTTGGAAACCGGAGTGCGAAGCGTGCTACTACGAGTCTCTAGGTTTTGCGGATCATCAGCAAGGCAAGTAACACTTTGATCATACCCTTTATCACCCAGTTTTTATGCAGTAGTTACAACCCTCACACATTGTATGGTTAGGATTGGATAACATGTGGGTTGGGAAGTAGTTGATGAGGTAGAACCTATTGCCATGTTAATATCAAACCTTGGGAGTTACTTCTACGTATTGCTTATATTGCTATGCTATGCTCGTAGACGTGGATTGGGTTTGAGTGAAACCATGACAGATGTGAGATTGATAACTAATGGTTCAACTTAAGGTGGAAGCTTTAATACACATATGGGTATATTGCTTGTCGGGCACCTGGAGAATCTAGTGTTGTCCTAGGATATCCCGGAGTACCCGTGTGATAATCCTACGGTCCGCCACCCAGGCTCAAAGGGAACTGAGATATTTCATGCTAGAAACTTCCGTGTGCAGCCACAAGCTATTATGGGCTCTAGCATAGTTGAGTAAGTTGCGTGAAGCTCTTGAAGAGATAGACTAGCAGGTAGTGGGTTGTAGGTGGTATAGTCTATCTGGAGTAGAGAGTTAATGCTTCTGAAAGACTGTGTCTCGGTCATCCGTTTCTCAAACATCATGTAGTGCGAGAAATCCAACGAAGGAGATCGAGTCTTGTGGGGAAATGTGCGCAAACCTCTGCAGAGTGTATAAACTAATCATGGTTAGCCGTGTCCCCGGTTATGGACATCTTGAGTATCTAGTACTTGGATTATCATATGTATCTCATCACTCTAAATTAATATTGTTGGGTTAATAATTACTTTTAATTGGGATTGAGTTGGAGGAACCTTCTAAATGATGTTTCAACTACCATGATAGTTAAATAAAATCCATTCCTTTGTTATAGGGGAAAATTGGCTTTTTGCAAAAACTTAAACCATAGAGCTTTCCACCAGCCAAATATGCATATAGTGATAACATTATTCTGTTCTTGCTTTACTGTGTTACTTTGCCAGCATATTCCATGTGCTGACCCGTTTTTGGGCTGCAACGTATTATGTTGCAGACTTTTCAGACAAGGAGTAAGGTTCGTTATGTCGTTGTCGTGCAGCTCAGCTATGCCGTTGGAGTGGATGGACTCACTTTATCTTCCAAGCCTTCCACAGTTATCGTATTAGATGGCCTTAAGCCATATTTATTGTAATAAGTTCTCTTCTTAGACATTCGATGTAATAAGTGTGTGATTTCTACTCTATTATAAATCCTCGAGTACTGTGTGTGTCAGCATTACCGATCCAAGGATGACACTGAAGCACAGAGACTTGACCGTTTGAGGCCGGGTCGCTACGAGATTATTGATAGTGGGATGCACTAACCACATGACTGGCGATCGAAGTCTTCTCATGGACTCAACCTTACGTCCATCTGACAAGAGTCATATCACATTTGTTGACACTGGTAAAATCAAGGCAATGGGTCTAGGTAGAGTTGCAATCTCAAAGGATCAGCACATGGATAAAGTGATGCTTGTTGAATCCCTTGGTTTCAACTTAATGTCTGTCTCAATGCTTTGTGACTTGAACATGATTGTGATATTTGGAAAGTATCGTTGCCTTATTCTAATGGAATCTGACAAGTCTCTAGTCTTTGAGGGTACCTAAAAGGTGATCTGTACATGGTAGATTTCTCAGCAGGACCACAGTTGGCAGTATGTCTTCTAGCAATAGCTTCAGAGTGCTGACTCTGGCATCGGAGGCTAGGGCATGCTGGCATGAGGAACTTGTACACTCTCGTGAAGAAGAAGCATGTCGTAGGCATCGAGGGTGTCAAGTTCAAAAAGGATCATCTGTGAGGTGCCTGTGAAGCCGGGAAGATAACTAGGGCCAAGCATCCTTCGAAGACAATCATGACTACATCATGTCCCTTCGAGCTGCTTCACATGGACCTATTCGGCCCTACTCATTACTCCACTCTTACTAGTCCTGCTTGTCTCTATGGCTTCGTTATTGTTGATGATTACTCTAGATATACTTGGGTGCATATAATTCTCTACAAGACTGAAGTGCAGGATGTCTTCAGACGATTCGCCAATCGTGCCATGACAAACTATGAAATCAAGATCAAGCACATAAGAAGTGACAACGGCACAGAGTTCAAGAACACCAACCTCGACACTTATCTTGATACATTGGGCATCACTCATGAATTCTCGGTTCCATACACACCTCAGTAGAATGGCATCGTGGAGCGCAAGAACAGAACACTCATTGAGATTGCTCGAACGATGCTTGATGGGTACAAGACTCCAAGGAAGTTCTAGCCTAAAGCTATTGATACTGCATGCCATGTCATCAACCGTGTTTATCTTCACAAGCTTCTAAACAAGACATCATATGAACTACTGACTGGTAAGAAGCCAAACGTAAGCTACTTCAGAGTATTTGGTGCAAGGTGCTGGATCAAGGATCCACATCACACTTCAAAATTTGCACTAAAAGCACATGGAGGTTTTATGCTTGGTTATGGGAAGGATTCGCACTCCTACAGAATCTTCAACCTCTTTCACTATAAAGTGGTTGAAACTGTGGATGTGCGGTTCGATGAGACTAACGGCTCGCAAAGAGAGCACCTGCCAAATGTGCTAGATGAAGTTCCACCTAGTGAATCCATCAAGCTTATGGGTACTGGAGAAATCATACCTTTAGAGGCACAGGATGAAGAGGAACTAATCATTTCTGCACCAAATCAACTTGAAGACTCTGCTCAGCCTGAAGCCAATAATGAAGAAGAAGACAATGATCAGCAAGAGCAAAGTCTTCATCCAGTTCATCCTCATGTTGCGAATGAAGTAAAGATAGAGAAGATAATTGATAGCATCAATGCACCTGGTCCCCTTACTCGTTCAAGAGCAACGCAACTGGCAAATTTCTGTGGGCACTTTGCGTTTGTCTCTATATCTGAACCCAAGAAAGTTGTTGAAGCCTTCATGGAACCTGAGTGGATTCAAGCTATGCAAGAAGAGCTTCGACAGTTCTAACTGAACAATGTGTGGGAATTGGTCAAGCGTCCTGATCCTTGCAAGCACAATATCATAGGCACAAAACGGATCTATCGCAACAAACAAGATGAGCATGGTCAAGTAGTCAGAAACAAGGCTCGTGTCGTTGCTCAAGGATATACTCAAGTTGAAAGAATTGACTTCGATGAAACATTCGCTCCGGTGGCTAGGCTAGAAGCCATTCGCATTCTGCTAGCCTATGCCAACCATCACAACATCCTCCTGTATCAAATGGATGTGAAGAGTGTTTTTCTCAATGGCAAGATTGAAGAAGAAGTGTATGTTGCACAACCACCTGGCTTTGAAGATCCAAAACATCCTGACATGGTTTACAAGCTCAACAAGGCACTGTACGGCCTCAAACAAGCCCCTCGTGCTTGGTATGACACACTCAAAGACTTCCTGGAGAGCAAAGGCTTCAAACCTGGTTCACCGGATCCCACTCTCTTCATGAAGACATACGACGGTGAACTGTTTGTGTGCCAGATCTATGTGGATGGCATTATCTACGGCTGCACCGATAAAAGATACAGTGATGAGTTTGGACACATGATGCAAGAACAATATCAGATGTCCATGATGGGTGAGCTAAAGTTCTTCCTTGGTCTTCAAATTCGTCAACAAAGTAATGGCATCTTCGTACCTCAAGAGAAATACCTCAAAGGCTGCCAGAAGAAGTTTGGAATGCAAGACTGCAAGGGATACATGACGCCAATGCCAACCAAAAGTCATCTGGGCCTTGACGACAATGGTAAAGAGTTCGATCAAAAGGTATACCGCTCCATGATTGGTTCTTTACTCTATTTATGTGCATCTAGGCCAGATATCATGCTTAGCGTTTTCATGTGTGCCCGATTCCAAGCGGCACCAAAGGAGTCGCATCACTACTTCTTCGGTATTTGGCTTACACCCCAACACTAGGATTATGGTATCCAAAGAGCTCAGAGTTTGATCTAGTTGGATTCTCATATGCTTATTATGCTGGTGACAAGGTTGATCCCAAGTCTACATCAGGCACATGTCACTTTCTTGGACGATCTCTTGTCTGTTGGTCTTCAAAGAAGCAGAACTGTGTATATCTCTCCACTGCTGAATCTGAATACATTGCTGGTGGATCTTGCTGCGCTCAGCTTCTATGGATGAAGCAAACTCTCAAGGACTATGGCATCCATCTGAATCATGTGCCACTCTACTGCGACAATGAAAGCGCCATCAAGATTGCCAACAACCCAGTTCAGCATTCGAAGACAAAGCACATTCAGATCCGTCATCACTTTCTCAGAGATCATGTCATGAAGGAAGATATTGATATCATGCATGTCAACTGAAAGTGCGTTATATCTACTAGAGGGGGGGGGGGTGAATAGGCGATTTTTATGAAAGTCTTTAGAACATAGAAGTTTTGAAGACAAACGATAAAATTAATCCTATTACCATGCAGCGGAAGGTAGACTACACTAGGCAAACCATAGTCAAGTATTCAATGAAGTGAAAGCACAAAGACTAATAGCAGCTAGGTAGTAAGGATCAGGTAGGAAGGTATTGTGAAGCCAAACAGAACACGCAGTCACTCAGTGAAGACAAATGATAGTGCAAACATACAATGACTTCACAAGGAGTAACAGTAAGTAAAGGGAAGTGAAGATGAAACCAGTGACTCGTTGAAGACAATGATTTGTTGGACCAGTTCCAGTTGCTGTGACAACTGTACGTCTGGTTGGAGCGGCTAGGTATTTAAACCTTAGGACACACAGTCCCGGACACCCAGTCCTGAACACGCAGCTCAGGACACCCAGTCCTCACCGTATTCTCCTTGAGCCAAGGTCACATAGACCTCGCCCAATCACTCTGGTAAGTCTTCAAGGTAGACTCCCAAACCTTCACAGACTTTGTTCACCGGCAATCCACAATGTCTCTTGGATGCTCAGAACGCGACGCCTAATCGGCTGGAGGATGCACAGTCCTCAACTGTAATAAGTCTTCAGATCACACAGACAAGAAGACTTAAGTGATGCCCAATTCTCTCTGGCTCTGGTGGTTAGGGCTTTATCCTCGCAAGGAATTCTCTCTCAAAGGCTTCGAGGTGGGTTTCTCTCAAACGACAAAAGCCGTACTTTCAATCTGAGCAGCCAACCATTTATGGTTGTAGGGGGTGGGCTATTTATAGCCACTTGGCAACCCGACCTGATTTGTCCGAAATGACCCTGGGTCACTAAGGAACTGACACGTGTTCCAACGGTCAGATTTCAAACTCACACGGCAACTTTACTTGGGCTACAAGCAAAGCTGACTTATCCGACTCTGGACAAGATTCGCTCTCATAGTCTTCACTCGAAGACATAGGTTTTTGGTTTAGGCATCACTTCAGTCATTCTGACTGGTTCTCTTGGACCCCACTTAACAGTACGGTGGTTCCTATGACTCAAAACAAAAGAAAAATAACTACGGAATATCTGAGTCTTCGAGCTCCATAGGCTTCATATAGTGTCTTCTCTTGTCATAGTCTTCAATGTGAATATCTTCATATACCACTTTTGACTTCAATGTCTTCATACATTTTTAGGGGTCATCTCTGGTAGTAAAACCGAATCAATGAGGGACTTCTACCTGTGTTATCCTGCAATTCTCACAAACACATTAGTCCCTCAACTAGGTTTGTCGTCAATACTCCAAAACCAACTAGGGGTGGCACTAGATGCACTTACAATCTCCCCCTTTTTGGTGATTGATGACAAACTAGTTGAAGTTTTCAACGGGGAATATAATATGTGAAATTGTAAAGGATAAGGAATTGGCTTCATAAGTTGCAAGGGCTCCCCCTGAAGATGTGCATATAAGTTAATTTGCTTTTGGAATGCAAATGCACATGGCAGGTTGTACTTGTGGAAATCCACTTCAACTTATGATGACAATCCACTATGCATGTGAAAGTATATGAAGATAATGACATGCATAATGGAAAATGGACGTCTGCAGAATGAGCTAAGTGCGGAATTTATCGTCGCACATGCGGAATTTATCTTCGCAAAACAAGGTGGCAAATAAGTAGCAGACGACCATCTAGTTTAAGTGTTACAACTCATAAGAACCAAATGTAGCAAAAACGAGAGTTGTAAGCACGAAGCAAAATATAAAGCACCCGCCCATATGGACCTGCTTGAAGACTATCAATCTCATATGCTTCTCCCCCTTTTGTCAGTAATGACCAAAAAGGTTTGAAGACATAGAGCCTCAACTCGTTCCCATGAGGAGTAGGTGAAGTAGCAGGGTTGTTGGTGTTGTTTGGCGGTGCAGAAGAGCTTGGAGGTGCTGAAGGAGGTGGCGGTGAAGTAGAATCGTCTTCTTCCTCAATAATTCTGGCAGTCACTGTGGCAGCAGAGGAAGAGAACTCAGAGTCTTCAAGGGATGGAGTTCCTAGCAGCACAGCCCTTCGAGGCGGTGTGGAGTCAAACTTGAATCTCTCAGTGAAGCCATCCTCTTGAAGATCAGCTTCAGAACACATCATCGTGAGCCCTTTCCATGTGCGGCGACAGGTTTCATGGGCAACGAAAGCATTCTTGGTGGCAAGATTGCGAACGCGATTAACTTCCACCAAGAGGCTTTTCATCTGACGCTTCAGCCAGTCATGATGCCTATCCTGTTTCTGATGTAGAGCCACAAGAAGCTCTCGGTCGTTGAGAACACGAGTGCGCTTCTTGGGTCTTGGAGCAGTGGTACTGTCAGTGGCTTCAGTGGAAGCAGGGTGTGGTGCACGTGTAGTGCCAGCCAAAGGATACACCCGAGAAACTGCTTCAACACCTTCAACATTCTGAGTAAAACTCTGATGTTCTGCATTCTGAAGACTTAGAGGTTGCTTGGCAGGCTCAGAATATATGGCTTCAGTAGACATGTCCATGTTAGGCAAGAAGATCCGATGGTTGCGGGCTGAGGGCTGATACGAGATGGCAGAGTGTAGCTTGATCAGCCGCATGACCCAAGGGGCATAGGACTTCAAACGAAACAGATCAATGCCTGATGCAGCAAGTTGGCGTATGAAGAACTCCTGTGCATTGAAGCATTTTCCATGAAGTATATAGAAGACCAAAGTCTTCACTGCACCCTAAAGCTTGGCATTTGGAGAGTGCCCTTTGATAGGCCAGAGAGTTCGCCTGATGATGTGATAGATGATTCTTGGCTGAGAATCTGACTCATATCAGGTTTTGGCCGCTGAAAGATGCTCTCAATAGCTTCAGTATGCAGCTGACAGCCTTGCTCGAAGAGATCGCTAGGAGTGGGCAAGCCAGTGAGCTCAATGATGTCAAATGCATTGGCTTCATGATGAACATTGCCAGTCATCCACTCCAGGACCCCAGTCTTCGGATCTCTGCTGTACCCTCTGATGTGAAGTGTGGCATAGAATTGAAGCAGCAGCTCTTCATTCCAATGCTCTTCGTCAGTAATGAACGGCAGCAGTCCAACTTCCTTGAAGCAATCTAAAGCTTCTTCCAGACAGGGCAGACCAGCTATAGCTTCAACGTCAAGGCGCTTGTGTGGGAAGATGCGACCTTGGTTGTAAAGAATGCAAGAGTAATAGCTTCGCTGAGGATAGCTCCAGAACCGATCAGATGATATCCTTTCCCTTGAGTAGGGGTTCCTGGAGCTATTGAAGAACGTGTTGTCTGCCCTGAAGCCATTAATGTTGAAGGAGCCAGGTGCTGATGCAGGACCTGGAAACCTTGGCAGTCTTGGGATTGGCTTCTGGACCTGAGGCCTGTGCTCAACATGATAGTCGAATTGAGGACCGGCAGCAGACTCAGGAACAGAAGTGGCGGGATCAGTGGCTTCGCTGTCTTCTGATGCCTTTGTTGGGGAGGGCTCCACATTAGCTTCATTGGTGGTTGTGGTAGCCACACGATTTTCATCCTCCACTTGACTAGCTGGAGGGTCGGTCACAAGCACATTCTCCTGGAGAACTGCTCCTTGGTGGGACAGGGGAGTGGGATCTTGTGGGACTCCTTCTTCTGCGGCTGATGCAGCCGGAATGTCTTCAGCAGAGACTTGAGGCCTTGGACCTTTGCGAAGCCTGCGGAACGCAGACGACGCCTATGGAGTTGGAGTGGGCTGGGCCTCATAGTCTTCTTCCTCTTGTGGGCGATCCGCCCATGAAGCATCATGTGCAATTGGCATCAGTGGACAACCAATGCTGATGAGTTCGCTGTTTTCAAACTGAGGAAGGACTGCACCATCTACTACATTGTCATGATGAGCAATGTCTTCAGCAGTGATGGGATCAGCTGCTGGAATGTCTTCAGCTTCATGAGCCTCTATGGAAGCAGGCTCATGAATTGTTAGTTGTCGTTCAGCTTCAGGATAGACCATAGAAATGGGTTCAACTATCAAGGCCCTGTGGAAGCAGCCCGAGCTTTCTTGGTCTTCCTCTTCTTCTTGGAGGGGGCAGTAGGAGAGGCTTCAGAGTGTTTCCTCTTCCTGGCTTCAGCCTCAGCAGTCCTTGTCTTCTTGAGCTCTGAAGCTGTTGACCGGCTTTTTGGCTTCGAGCCAGTCAGTCTAGTTGGGAAGACAATCGGAACTGCTTCTTGCCTTGGAGCATCAGGTTCAGCCGTAGCAGGCTTCTTCTTCTTCTTCTTTGCGGCCATCCTGGGGTCGATGCCAGGACGCCCAAGTGCCTTGCGCTTCTCAGCCTCATTATAGGCTTGCACACATCTGTCATCCAGAGTCTTCATGCGCTCACGCGAACCCTGAGCTTCTGCACGCTTCTTCACAAAGGCTTCCTTGAGCTCGTGCATCATTGTCTTGAAGTTCTTCACTTCTTGCACGCTGAGCTTGGCCATATGCTTCTTGAACTGAGCCTTTTCATAGTCAATCTTCTGCTTCAGTTCAACAATGTGCTGGGCAATAGCAAGTTCTGAAGCAATGGCGCCTTGGAAGGCGACACTGAGGCCAATGGGTAGCTGCAAATCTTCAAAGCTGATGTTTGGCGTGTCAAACCACTCATCAATGAAGTTGTGGATGATGGTGACATCAAAGAGAGGCAGATCATTGAAGATTTCTGCTTCTTCTTTGCTCTTGATGAGTTGCTCAAGAGCGTCATCTGCAAGATCTTCATCACTTGACAGATCAATGTCGTCATTGCGCAGAATGGCAGCAGCTGTTAGCTCTTGGCCAGTATGAGGCAGAGGCATCTTGGCCTTCTGGGCTTGGAGACGCATGATAATTCTTTAGACTGCACACTGTCTTCAGGAGGTGCAGTTGCCAGTGTCTTCGCCCTTGAGACTTTTGGTGAAGGGGCAGGTTTTGAAGCTTTAGGCTTCTTCAGCTTCTTTGTCTTCAGAGCTGTAGGAGCTTCTTCAGATTCAGTGTCAGCTGCAGGCTCATTCACTGCAGTCCCTTGAACTAAGATGTAGGTGATGAGGCCTTCAAGGTTGGCGAAAGGACCGATGACATTGGGTTCAGCATCTCGTGTGCCATCTGCCCTTGGTGCCGAGGGACCAGGGTTGAAGTCTAACCCAAAAGTCTTCTTGTTCTGCTTCGCTAAGTTCTGAGAAAACTGGAAGTTGTGCTTGAACAGATTGTCGTCACGATACCATAGCAGTGACGACGAGTGTGCATCAGTAGGCTGTGGTCCACGGACCATGCATGGATAGAAGCCTTGAGCAATGGCTTCATCTCTGGACCTGGGTAGAAGATTCTTGAATAGGATGTCTCCCCACGGTCTCTTGATGGCGTTTTTCTCAGCATACTCCTGGGTCACAAATCTGTATTTGAACCATTGTTCTGCCCAATATCTTCGAATCCATTGGATTCGGGTCTTGCGCTGACTGTAATCCTCTTCAGGATCTGTCTTGTACATTTCTGAGAGTTCATCTGGCAGATCTCTGGATGTTTCACCATGACGCTTTCTGCCACCCTTCCTTGCTGCTTTCTCTGAAGCCATATACTTTAACTTGAAAGGCTTCAAGACGTTCAAAGGCTTCAAAGTTTTCGTTTGCTGGACCAACAGGAACTGACTTCGGGAGAATTTATGTGATGCTGTAAAAATTCTGCAAATGAATGCAGACTATGAGAACCAAAGGATTCTCCCACGGACATGTACCTGTGACAGCATTAAGGTGTGAGGGAAGGGGAAGAGGTCATATGCATTCTCAGAAGATTTTGAAGATAAATCAGTTTAGAAGACAATGACCTCATCGTGCGAAGACATTTACTCATAGATAAGAAGTTGGTTCCAGATTTGTACGAATCCACAGATCAGTACAAGTGAGGAATCTAACTACTTTGTGAAGCACAAGTGAATATACTAGGCATGTTATGAGATGCAGTATGAGAGAGATCTAGCTTGTGTGAACTGAAACTGCTTGTGGTAGAAAGTAACAAATCCATAGGATCAATGGTGCTGTAAAAAGAGGAAGTTTTATTTACCGCACTAAGAACTGCTAGACGAAGTGTAAGATGAGGCCGAGCAGTTCGATCTTCCGTGCCCTAACTTGGCGACGGACGACACCTACGGTGACGGCGGAGAGGATGATGTCCACGGTCGGCGTGAAGACGGCGTCGGAGAGGTTGCGGCAGCGAAGTGCTTTGTCGCCGGCGTCGTCGAGGGCTAGCGGTGGCGCTAGGGTTCGTGCGAGGGTGGAAGAAGAGATAATGACCGCTGTGAGTGTGTATTTATAGGTACAGGGGTGGCACTGTGCTATTACACAGGTGCCCCTGGCGATTCGCATCTGAGGAACACGTGGCCATTATGCGGAATTTTGGGGTTTGTTCCACGTCCCACGCACGCCTGGATTGTCGGGTGGTCGTTCCTACTTCTCCGGATTTCATGTGGAGGAATGAGCATTGAAAACGAACTTAATGGTTGTCTCTGTATCTTCTGCTGACAAGGACGCAGATAAGACATTCGACAGTTTCAATAGAATGCATATGACTTGGAGAGATAGAGTTTGAGATAGAAAGCATAGAGAGGTTAGGGTCCGATCACATTCACTTAGTTCAAAAGATTCAACACGAAGACATAGCTATAAGTGAATGTTGTAGAGGACAGAACACTAGTATATATATATATATATATATATATATATATAATCAACATAGTGAAGATAATCATGAAAATATGTTGAGATCGAAGCCAAACCAAATGTGAAGACAATGCAAGGTAACGCCATGAGTGAAACACTTCAAAATAGAACGTTTGGTGGTGGCATTACCCACCGTATAGGAAGTATTAGACCCAGACACGGCGCACAATTATCGTGGCGCTCCGAAGTCAAATTCCACATTAATGTATTCACACTTAGAATGTATGTCTTCATTGATTGAAGATATACTTTACTTCGTGTGTTGCACATCTAAGTCATCAATATGCATAAGGGTTAGGATGTGTGCCTGATCACAGGACATTTGAGGATTCCAGGATATTTAGCTCACACCGTAACTTGCAAAACCTCTTCTCATCCAAGGGCTTGGTGAAGATATCTGCTAATTGCTCTTCAGTGTTGACGTGTATGATATCAATGTCTTCCTTCACAACATGATCTCTGAGAAAGTGATGACGAATTTCAATGTGCTTTGTCTTCGAGTGCTGAACTGGGTTGTTGGCAATCTTGATGGCGCTTTCATTGTCGCGGTAAAGTGGCACTTGCTTCAGATGAATGCCATAGTCCTTGAGTGTTTGCTTCATCCACAGAAGCTGAGCGCAGCAAGATCTAGTAGCAATGTATTCAGATTCAACAGTGGAGAGAGATACACAGTTCTGCTTCTTCGAAGACCAACATACAAGTGATCGTCCCAGAAAGTGACATGTGCCTGATGTAGACTTGCGATCGACTTTGTCACCAGCATAATCAGCATCCGAAAATCCAACCAGATCAAACTCTGAGGCCTTTGGATACCATAATCCTAGAGTTGGGGTGTGAGCCAAATATCGAAGAATTCGCTTCACAGCTAAGTGATGCAACTCCTTTGGTGCCGCGTGAAATCGAGCACACATGCAAACACTAAGTATAATATCTGGCCTAGATGCACATAGATAAAGTAAAGAACCAATCATGGAGCGGTATACCTTTTGATCGAACTCTTTACCATTGTCGTCAGGACCCAGATGATGTTTGGCTGGCATTGGTGTTGTGAAGCCTTTGCAGTCTTGCATACCAAACTTCTTCAGGCAATCTTTGAGATACTTCTCTTGAGATATGAAGATGCCATTGCGTTGTTGTCGTATTTGAAGACCGAGGAAGAACTTCAGCTCCCCAATCATGGACATCTGATATTGCTCTTGCATCATATATCCAAACTCTTCACTTTACTTCTGATTGGTGCAGCCGAAGATAATATCATCCACATATATTTGGCATACAAACAGTTCACCATCATATGTCTTCGTGAAGAGAGTGGGATCTAGGGAACCAGGTATGAAGCCTTTGCTCTTCAGGAAGTATTTGAGTGTGTCATACCAGGCCCGAGGGGCTTGTTTGAGGCCATACAGTGCCTTGTTGAGCTTGTATACCATGTCAGGATGTTTTGGATCTTCAAAGCCAGGCGGTTGTGCAACATACACTTCTTCAATCTTGCCATTGAGAAAGGCACTCTTCACATCCATTTGATATAGAAGTATGTTATGATGATTTGCATAGGCCAGCAGTATGCGTATGGCTTCAAGTCTAGCCACAGGAGCAAATGTTTCATCGAAGTCAATGCCTTCCACTTGAGTATATCCTTGAGCAACGACACGAGCTTTGTTTCTGACAACTTGACCATGCTCATCTTGCTTGTTGCGGTATATCCATTTGGTTCCTATTATATTGTGCTTCCGTGGATCAGGACGCTTAACCAGTTCCCATACATTATTCAGCTCAAACTGTTGAAGCTCTTCTTGCATAGCTTGAATCCATTCAGGTTCCATGAAGGCTTCTTCAACTTTCTTGGGTTCTGTTATTGAGACGAATGCGAAGTGCCCACAGAAATTTGCTAGCTGAGTTGCCCTTGAACGAGTGAGTGGACCAGGTGCATTGATGCTATCAATTATTCTTTCAATCTGCACTTCATTGGTAATGCGAGGATGTACGGGGCGAAGACTTTGCTCTTGATGTTCATTGTCGTTGTTAGAAGGAATGTCTTCAGGCTGAGCATTGTCTTCATGTTGATCAGGTGCTGAGATGATAAGTTCTTCTTCAGGATGAGCTTCAGAAGGTATAATTTCTCCAGTTCCCATTAGCTTGATTAATTCACTGTATGGAACTTCATCTAGCACATTTGGCAGTTGCTCTCTTTGTGAACTGTTGGTCTCATCGAACCGCACATACACTGTTTCAACCACTTTGTAATGAAAGAGATTGAAGACTCTGTAGGAGTGCGAATCCTTTCCATATCCAAGCATAAAACCCTCATGTGCTTTTGGTGCAAACTTTGAGGTGTGATGTGGGTCCTTGATCCAGCACCTTGCGCCAAATACTCTGAAGTAACTGACATTTGGCTTCTTGCCAGTAAGGAGCTCATAAGATGTCTTGTTCAGAAGCTTGTGAAGATAAACACAATTGATTGTATGGCATTCAGTATCAATGGCTTCAGGCCAGACTTTTCTTGGGGTCTTGTATTCATCTAGCATCGTTCTGGCCATCTCAATGAGTGTTCTGTTCTTGCGTTCGACGACGCCATTCGGCTATGGCGTGTACGGAGCTGAGAATTCATGTGTGATACCCAAGGTGTCAGATATGTATCAAGGCCAGTGTTCTTGAATTCAGTGCCATTGTCACTTCTGATGTGCTTTATCTTGGCGCCAAAATTGTTCATAGCTCGATTGGCGAAGCGTCTGAAGACATCCTGCACTTCAGTCTTGTAAAGGATTATGTGCACCCAAGTATATCTAGAATAATCATCAACAATAATGAAGCCATAGAGGCAAGCAGTAGTAGTAAGAGTTGAGTAATGAGTGGGACCGAAAAGATCCATGTGAAGCAGTTCGAAGGGTCGAGTAGTGGTCATGATTGTCTTCGAGGGATGTTTGGCCCTCGTCATCTTCCCTGCTTCACAGGCACCGCATAAGTGGTCTTTCTTGAACTTGACGCCCTCGATGCCTATGACATGCTTCTTCTTCGCAAGGGTGTGGAGGTTCCTCATGCCAGCATGCCCAAGCCTCTGATGCCAGAGCCAGCATTCTGAAGCCTTTGCTAGAAGACATACTGCAAGCTGTGGTCCTGCTGAGAAATCTACCACGTACAAATCATCTTTTCGATACCCTTCAAACACTAGAGACTTGTCAGATTCCATTAGTACAAGGCAACGATATTTTCCAAATATTACGATCATGTTCAAATCGCAAAGCATTGAGACAGACATTAAGTTGAAGCCAAGGGATTCAACAAGCATGACTTTATCCATGTGTTGATCCCTTGAGATTGCAACTCTACCTAGACCCAATACCTTACTTTTACCAGTGTCAGCAAATGTGATGTGGCTCTTGTCGGATGGACGTAAGGTTGAGTCCATAAGAAGACTTCTTTTGCTAGTCATGTGATTTGTACACCCACTGTCAATAATCCATTCTGAAGACGCTGGTGTCGTACCCTATAGTGCAGTTAGGGGGATAGGCTTCACCAAGAGCATTGTGAAGCAAAAACATTTGACGAACCAGTGGGTTATGAAAGCTTAGATCCAGGTTAGGACTAATAGGGAGAGTAGCAAGCGATTCAGGAATGAAGTACATAGTAAGACCATTCGGGCATTTGATCTTGCGCCCTACAAGATGTTTAAGGTCCCCAGCAATAGCGTCAGACGATTTTGGTTTTCTGCTGGAGACCTTTCCCTGCAAAAGAGAGTTAAGCTTTCTTAGCCACCCACATCTTCAAGGGTGGCTTAGTAGCAATAAGTCTAAGTGCAGCATCTGAGAATTTTGGCTTTGAAGCCCTAGCAAACAGTCTTGCAGGTGGACAATAGTACTCATAAGAATAAGCAGAATAGTTCTTGGTCTTATGAACATGGCGGTTTGATGAACCGCTCTCATATTCATATGCCTGAGTGTGGTTTCCCTGCAAAACGTTTGCGTTAGTGCGACTCAGGTGAGTCCTCTATCTGTATGAAGCCTTTGGACCGTATGAAGCCTTTGGTCTGAGGTTTGTCTTCTTCACGTGAGGTGTCATCACATCCACAGGAAGACTCTCCAGACACCTTTTCGGAACCCAGATCTTCTTCATAGGCGGTCCATTCCTGCAGTTAGTACCAATGTACCTGGCAAACACTTCACCATTCTGATTCTTAAACAGTATATAGTTTGCATCAAAGGATTCATCAATGATAACGGGGTTAGCACAAGTGAAGCCTGATAGATTGGATGGATCTGCTGAAGGTTCCTTTGCAGCAACCCACATAGTTTTGGGGTATTGCTCAGGTTTCCAGTAAGATCCATCTGCATTCATTTTCCTTACGAACCCAACACCCTCTTTCCTAGGGTTTCGGTTCAGAATCTGCTTTTTGAGGACATCACATAGTGTCTGATGCCCTTGAAGACTTTTGTACATCCCTGTTTCAAGCAATGTCTTCAACCTAGCATTCTCATCAGCAATAGCGGTGGTATCCTCAGCAGAGGGGTTAGTTACCACATCAACAGTTGAAGATATTGCAACAGCAGTAGCAGTAGAACATTCAGCAACAGAAGTAGCATTATCACGCTCAATGCATTTAAGACATGGTGGTTCAAATCCTTCCTGAGCGGGACTGATCTGTTTGGCACGAAGTGACTCGTTTTCCGTTTGAAGATCTTCATGAACCACTCTCAATTTCTCAAGATCTTGCTTCCTTTGAAGATAATCATAGGAAAGCTTTTCATGAGTTGTTGAGAGAGTTTCATGACAACTTTCAAGTTCCTGATACTTAACGTGAAGATTTTTTATGTCTTCAATTAAGGATTCCGATCGAGTCATTTCAGGACCTAACAGATCATCGCTTCTGTCTAACAGTTTTTGAATATGTTCCATAGCTTTCTGTTGTTCAGTTGCAATTTTAGCAAGTGTTTTGTAGCTAGGTTTTGAACCACAATCAGAGTCATCGTCACTAGATGTTTGATAGTGAGTAGTGCGTGTGTTTACCTTGGCACCGCGTGCCATGAAGCAGTAGGTAGAAGCGGAGTAGTCCTTGTCATTTGCATCGGTGTCGGTGATGAAATCATTGTCTTCAGTGTTGAAGATGGACTTGGCAATGTATGCTGTAGCCAGACTTGCGACGCCTGAGTCGGATTCCTCCTCAGACTCCACCTCCGCCTCCTCAGAAGTAGACTCCTCCTCTGAATCCATTTCCTTGCCAACAAACGCACGTGCCTTGCCAGATGAGCTCTTCTTGTGTGATGAAGACTTTGAGGAAGAGTTGGAAGAAGACTTTGAGTATTTCTTCTTCTTCTTCTTGTCGTCAGAGTCATATTCCTTGCTCTTCTTCTTCTTTTTGTTCTCGTTGTCCCACTATGGACACTCAGAGATGAAGTGGCCAAGTTTCTTGCACTTGTGACATGTTTTCCTCTTGTAGTCATGAGCAGGAGCTTCATCATTCCTTGAACTTGATCGGGAAGACTTTCTGAAGCCTTTCTTCTCGGTGAATTTTTGGAACTTCTTGACAAGCATAGCAAGTTCCCTTCCAATGTCTTTAGGATCATCAGAACTGCTGTCAGATTCTTCTTCAGATGAGGAGACAGCTTTTTCCTTCAAGGCACGAGTTCGCCCATAGTTTGGACCGTAGATATCTCTTTTCTCCGAAAGCTGAAACTCATGTGTGTTGAGCCTCTCAAGTATGTCAGACGGATCGAGTGTCTTGAAATCAGGACGTTCTTGAATCATCAGGGCCAGGATGTCAAACGAACTACCAAGTGATCTCAGCAGCGTCTTGACGACTTCGTGTTTGGTAATCTCAGTGGCGCCGAGGGCTTGAAGCTCATTTGTGATATCAGTGAGTCGGTCAAATGTGTGCTGGACATTCTCATTGTCATTTCGCTTGAAGCGGTTGAAGAGGTTGCGAAGGACAATGATTCTCTGATCTCTCTGGGTTGAGATGCCTTCATTGACCTTGGAGAGCCAGTCCCAGACCAGCTTGGATGTCTTCAAAGCACTCACACGGCCATACTGTCCTTTGGTCAGATGACCACAGATGATATTCTTGGCAGTAGAGTCCAGTTGAACGAATTTCTTGACATCAGCAGCAGTGACACCTTCTCCAGCCTTGGGAACGCCGTTCTCGACGACATACCATAGGTCGACGTCAATGGCTTCAAGATGCATGCGCATCTTATTCTTCCAGTAGGGATATTCAGTTCCATCGAAGACGGCGCACGCAGCGGAGACTTTAATTATCCCTGCAGTCGACATAGCTAAAACTCCAGGTGGTTAAACCGAATCACACAGAACAAGGGAGCACCTTGCTCTGATACCAATTGAAAGTGTGTTATATCGACTAGAGGGGGGGTGAATAGGCGATTTTTATGAAAGTCTTCAGAACATAGAAGTTTTGAAGACAAACGATAAAATTAATCCTATTACCATGCAGCGGAAGGTAGACTACACTAGGCAAACCATAGTCAAGTATTCAATGAAGTGAAAGCACAAAGACTAATAACAGCTAGGTAGTAAGGATCAGGTAGGAAGGTATTGTGAAGCCAAACAGAACACGCAGTCACTCAGTGAAGACAAATGATAGTGCAAACATACAATGACTTCACAAGGAGTAACAGTAAGTAAAGGGAAGTGAAGATGAAACCAGTGACTCGTTGAAGACAATGATTTGTTGGACCAGTTCCAGTTGCTGTGACAACTGTACGTCTGGTTGGAGCGGCTAGGTATTTAAACCTTAGGACACACAGTCCCAGACACCCAGTCCTGAACACGCAGCTCAGGACACCCAGTGCTCACCGTATTCTCCTTGAGCTAAGGTCACATAGACCTCGCCCAATCACTCTGGTAAGTCTTCAAGGTAGACTCCCAAACCTTCACAGACTTCGTTCACCGGCAATCCACAATGTCTCTTGGATGCTCAGAACGTGATGCCTAACCGGCTGGAGGATGCACAGTCCTCAAGTGTAATAAGTCTTCAGATCACACAGACAAGAAGACTTAAGTGATGCCCAATTCTCTCTGGCTCTGGTGGTTAGGGCTTTATCCTCGCAAGGAATTCTCTCTCAAAGGCTTCGAGGTGGGTTGCTGTCAAATGAGAAAAGCCGTACTTTCAATCTGAGCAGCCAACCATTTATGGTTGTAGGGGGTGGGCTATTTATAGCCACTTGGCAACCCGACCTGATTCGTCCCAAATGACCCTGGGTCACTAAGGAACTGACACGTGTTCCAACGGTCATATTTCAAACTCACACGGCAACTTTACTTGGGCTAGAAGCAAAGCTGACTTGTCCGACTCTGGACAAGATTCGCTCTCATAGTCTTCACTCGAAGACATAGGTTTTTGGTTTAGGCATCACTTCAGTCATTCTGACTGGTTCTCTTGGACCCCACTTAACAGTATGGTGGTTCCTATGACTCAACACAAAAGAAAAAGAACTACGAAAGATCTAAGTCTTCGAGCTCCATAGGCTTCATATAGTGTCTTCTCTTGTCATAGTCTTCAATGTGAATATCTTCATATACCACTTTTGACTTCAATGTCTTCATACATTTTTAGGGGTCATCTCTGGTAGTAAAACCGAATCAATGAGGGACTTCTACCTATGTTATCCTGCAATTCTCACAAACACATTAGTCCCTCAACTAGATTTGTCGTCAATACTCCAAAACCAACTAGGGGTGGCACTAGATGCACTTACATCAACACTGAAGAGCAATTGACATATATCTTCACAAAGCCCTTGGATGAGAAAAGGTTTTGCTAGTTGCGGTGTGAGCTAAATATCTTAGAATCCTCAAATGTCCTATAATTGGATACACATCCTAACGCTTATGCATGTGATGCCTTAGATGTGCAACACACGAAGTAACGTATATCTTCAAACAACGAAGACATACACTCTAAGTGTGAATACATTAATGCGGAAATTGACTTCGGAGTGCCACGATAATTGTGCACCGTGTCTGGGTCTAATACTTCCTATACGGTGGGTAACGCCACCACCAAACTCTTGTTTGAATTGTTTTTTCATTTGGCGTCTCATTTGCATAGTCTTCACATTTGGTGTGTCTTCAACATTGATTCGACTTCATGTTTATCTTCACAATGTTGATTTGGTATGATATTGGTATATACTTATATTAGTGTTCTGTCCTCTACAACATTCACTTATAGCTATGTCTTCATGTTCGAATCTTTTGACCTAAGTGAATGCGATCGGACCCTAACCCCCTATATGCTTCTACCTCATATTTTATCTATCCAAATCATATGCATTCTATTGAATTTGTCGATTGTCTTCTCTGAGTCCTTGTCAGCAGAAGACAAAGAGACAAAAATTGAATCTGTTTTAATGCTATATCTCTTTTGCCTGAAAACTAGAGAAGCGGGAACGACCACCCGACAATCCAGGCGTGCGTGGGAACATGGAACAACTTCCAAGGTGTTGCATGCACTCCGCAGGCTTCGCAAAGGACCAAGGCCACAAGTCACTCTACCGAGCGTCCCAGAAGGAGAAGAGCAACAAAACTCAGTGGCACGACAAGTGTTCCCTGACGCCACTCCAACTGTGAATGTCTCTAAGTCCGAAGCAAAAGCCGCTGAAGACATTCCGACTGCATCAGTCGATGATCAACAAGAATCACCAGAACCCCGTCAAGAAGAAGAGTGAGTTGCCACACCCCCTACAAACGAAGAAACTATTCTCGAGGAGAACGAGTCTTTGCCAGACCCTCCAGCTACTCAAGTGGAGGTTGAAAATAATGAGGCATCCACAAACAACAACACTGAAGCCAATGGCATTGTCATGGTTGAAGCTCATGTGGTGTCTGAAGTGAATACAGTGCCTGAAGCCAATACTACCCCTGAAGTCATTGTTGCACCTGAAACCGTTGTGCAACTTCAAGCCCATGTCAATGTCGACGCTCCTGTACCACCTCCAAGGCCTGATACAATTGAGCTGGCATTCGATCGCGGCCAACCTGTCATGGTTCGTTGGCCTATTCTGGTTCCTCCTCCTGCTCCTGGACCTCAATTTGACTATCATGTGGAGCATAGGCCTCAGGTCCAGAAGCCAAAGCCAAGGCTGCCAAGGTTTCCAGGTACTGCGACTTCACTAGGATCGTTTAATGTGAATGGCTTCATTGCACACAACACCTTCTTTGATAGCGCCAAGAACCCATATTCCAAGCCAATAATATCATCTGATAGGTTCTGGAGTTATCAGCAGCGCTGTTACTATTCCTGCATACTATACAATCAGGGGCGCATTTTCCCCATATGCGTCTAGACTGCGAAGCCATTGCTGGCCTGCCCTTCCTAGAAGAAGCCCTTGACTACTTCCGAGATGCTGGCCTTCTACAGTTTGTGACCGATAAAGAGCATTGGAATGAAGAGCTTCTGCTGCAAGTCTATGCGACTCTCCACATTTGCGGCTACTACAGGGATCTAAATACTTGGGTCCTTGAGTGGATGACAGGCGATGTACACCATGAAGCCAAAGCCCAATATATAATTGAGATTACTACCCTGCCCACTCCCGGTGAACACTATGAACCAGGTTGTCAGCTGCACCATAATGCTTTGGAGAGCATCTTCCAGAAGCCCGAGCCAAACATGAGCCAAATGTTGAGCATAATGAAGCCACTGCCACAAGATGTTGAATATCCAAAGGAATTCTTTGTTGAAGACCTAGAGTATCTGCCCCGCACTATTTATCATATCATCAGGCGAACTCTATGGCCTGTCAAAGGACATTCTCCTGCAGCCAAGCTAGAAGGCGCAATGAAGACATTGGTTTTCTATATCTTCAATGGCATCAGCTTCAATGCTCAGGACTTCTTCATCAGGCAATTGGCTGCATCTGGCTCCAATATATTTGGTCTTAAGTTCTATGCTCCATGGGTAATGCGCCTCATCAAGCTTCACTCTACTATCAACTATCAGCCTTCTGCGTGCAATCATCTCATATTCTTGCCAGAGGTTGATCTGTCTTTCGAAGCCATATACCACGAGCCTGCCAAGGAGCCAATTTATCTTCACAACGTCGATCACCAAAGCTTCACTCAACCTATTGAAGGACTTCTTGCTCGTGTTTATCCTTTGGCTGGAAATACACGTGCACCTCGTTCCCATACCGAAGCCACTGAAAGCACAATTGCCCAAAGGCCTCGGAAGCGATCTCGTGTTCTCAATGACCGAGAGCTTCTCGTCGCCCTGCATCAAAAACAGGATAAGCATCATGACTGGCTCAAGCGTCAGATGCAGAGCCTCTTGGTGGATGTTAATCGCATTCGCAACCTTGCCACCAAGAATGCATTTGTCACTCATGAAACCTGTCGGCGATCATGGAAGAGTCTGACTTTGCTGAGCTCTGAAGATGATCTTCAACAGGATGGCTTCACGGAGAGATTCACGTTTGATTCCACTGCTCCCCAGAACGCTCACTTGCGTCGGACTCCCTCACTCGAAGACTCTGACTACTCATCCTCAGCGGCAACTGTCAATGTTAGAGTCATTGATGACGAAGATGATGCTACTTCACTAACTACAACATCGCCTCAAATCGACACTGCACCAAGTTCTTCTACACCACCAGACCTCAACGATGACCCTGCTGCTTTGCCTACTCCTCATGGGAACGAGTAGAAGCTCTATGTCTTCAAACCTTTTTGGTCCTCACTGACAAAAGGGGGAGAAGCATATGAGTTGATAGTCTTCAAGCGGGTCCATAAGGGTGGTTGCTATACTTTTGCCAGATGGAGCTGCTATAGTTGGGGGAGAACTTGCTTTGGGAACTTGCTCTTTTGTTTTGTTTTAAATCGCAACCTATGCTGAAACAGCCGAATAAAAACCAAAAAGTAAAGAGGTGGATCAGTTGATCCTTTTCTCGATTGAATGCGCTTGATGGAAAAGGGGCTCTAAGCGATCACGAACGAAGACGTGTCGAAGTTAAAGCCCCAGCCGAGGGGCAACCATCATTTCTACTCCTCTGTAAAGAAAAGATAGGACAAGGGTCTTGCTCCACCCAATGGAGATAAAGCACGGGGATCCGTTAAGGGCGTATTGAATCGATAAGAAGCACTTGAATTCTAGTGGGCCCGGCTACCCAACACTAGACTCGGATCATTTATCTATTATCAATTGATAGTAGGGGTAGGCAGGGGAAACTCTTTATATCAGTTAAGTAAACTACTGTTTGTATTGTGGGCTGGGATCCTACTTCTATAGCAAAGTAAAGAAGTGTGGAATGCGCTATCTCGAAGTAAACAAGTGTGGCTTGATAGATAAGTTGCACAAACCTTTGAGCTCGATACAATATAGTCTAGCGATTAGTTCATAGACGAGAAGCTCCATTCTCCCATTGTTCAGGACTCTCATTGTTCTGTTCAGAAAGTAGTCGACATCTTCCTTTATTCAATTAGCAAGGCAGTGCTGGATGATTTCATCATTTCTAGGTATACCCTCTCCCTTTTCTACGAAGGTTTGCTGCTCCGCCTGCACCCTGGATAAGATTTGCTCTCATTGTCTTCGCTAGAAGACATAGGATTTGGTTGATCATCACTTCAGTCACTCTGACTTTGTTCACTTGGACCCCACTTAACAGTATGATGGTTCCTATGACTCAACAAAGAAGAAAAGGAAACTACGAAACAACTATATCTTCGCAATCCATAGTCTTCATACGATGTCTTTTCATGTCATAGTCTTCAATGTGAAACTCTTCACAGACCACCATTGTCTTCAGTGTCTTCACACATTTTTAGGGGTCATCTCCGGTAGGCAAACCGAATCAATGAGGGACTACTACCTGTGTTATCCTGCAATTCTCACAAACACATTAGTCCCTCAACCAGGTTTGTCATCAATACTCCAAAACCAACTAGGGGTGGCACTAAATGCACTTACAATCTCCCCCTTTTTGGTGATTGATGACAAACTGGTTGAAGTTTTCAACGGGGATAAAAGTATGTGAAATTGTAAAGGATTAAGGTATTGTCTTCATAAGTAGCAAAAGGCTCCCCCTGAAGATGTGCATATAAGTATTTTGCTTTTGAATGCAAATGCACATGGCAGGTTGTACTTGTGGAGATCCTCTTCAACTTCTAAAGACAATTCATCATGCATGAAAAGATATAACGAATATAATGACATGCATAATGATAAAATGGACGTCTACAAAATGACTTCGTGGGGAATTTATCGTCGCACATGCGGAATTTACCATCGCACCACATAGTTGCGTAACAGTAAAACATTGAATTGGACCGCTTCGCCCCCAAACCCCCATGCTCACGACATGTTCTTGATATTGATTGAGTTGGAGGGAGTCAGAGACTACCACGGAGTCCTTCCATAGTCACCCCGGTGACCTTCGTCACCAATTGGATTCCCCCATCCAATTGAAGACAATCAAGTGGTTTATAGTTGATACAAAGAAAAAGGGAAGAGGGGTAGAAAAAGTTATTAGATAGTGAAGCGAAGTAAGTCCAATGCTATCTAGTAATTTTTCTACCTACTTACCTACTATTGGATTTGAACCAATGACTCCCGCCATATGAAAGCAATACTCTGATTAATTAATCTTTCCAAATCTAATCCTGGTTCGTTGGAACCATATAAGCCCATACCCAGAACTCCGATTAAGAAAAAAATGGAACCGCGCACATTACTTAGCACAACTAGGAAAATAAGATAAGATAAAGATAAGCAAGACTAAAAAAATATTCGTCGGAATAGCAGAATACAAAATTAAGAAACGCAAAAAAATAAAGGGGAATCTCACCCCCTTCTTTATCATAAAGAAAAGATATATTTTAAAACTTCTTTAAAAAGAAAAAGAAGTGCCTCTATATTTATATTATAGATTTATCCACTTAGATGAATAAATATTATTAATGAATATGTATCACAGTCCATCTCGAGGTATTTGGATGAATACCTATTCGGTGGATCTTTTTTTTCTCTGCTAGGAACCAGATTTGAACTGGTGACACGAGGATTTTCAGTCCTCTGCTCTACCAACTGAGCTATCCTGACCTTTTCTTGTGCATCATCCTAGTAGAGTATTTGTATCTATGTCAATTAAAAGGACTAAAAATTAATTAAAGTATTTCAAATTTTAAATTTGAAAATGGGGGGGGGGGGTCATTGTCCTTTACTTCTAGAAAATGGGGAAGATAGGGGCGTCCACTAAGTTTTGTTTTGAACCATCTGCAAGAAGGGTTTAGAGATATGCTGTTACAGAAATGGCCTACAAGAACTGTTGCAAATGTTCCATTCCAGACTATTGGCAACAAGTGTCTCAGGGCTTCAGGAAGTTCTTGAGACGGTGGAAGGCAAATGATGCTACTGACAATAGAAGAAGTAAATTCAATCCCTGCTTTAGCCTCGTTGCTTGTTGCGGGGAATCTGGGCTCTTTTTCAGCCCCTAAGGACTGCTTTTACCTGTAAAGGAAGGAATTCTTATCTATTTCTCGAGGCAAATTATACTCATATCGACAATATGAACTGCATGAGAATTAGCATCTTCCATTCTAAGCGGGTTATTCTCATGATGAGTGTTTATTCACTCATCCTTTCACGAGAGGGGCGGTAATAGGGATTCTCAGTCCCGAATTCAAAAATTGCAAATAATTAAACAAAACTCACTCGGGACTGATATTGGTATGGACGGTACCCGTGGATTCGGCTAGCCGTAGAGTGTGTTTGTTGGTGGAGGGGGAGTAAACCTTTAATTTATCGCTTGGGAACCGCCACTAATGTGTTTAGCATGGAAGATATTGATAACTTTCGGTCGTAACGTAAACAGGAAGGGTGCATTTCTCAAAATTTCATTTAACTCTATTTTAAAAAGCTGAGCTCTGGCACCGCTGCAAATCCCTGCTTCCCTCTGCGAATGGACTATCTATTTACTTTTATGTTGAGTCATCACCTTCTCAAATAAGCACCAGATCTGAGAGCACTATTATCATCCTCATGCATTGTGTATAGTTAGTGTTGGATGCATCATGACTGAATCTTTTCTACAATGAATTAGAATGTTTAGTCGCTGATTGAACTTTGGCGGTGATCTGCATTTATGTTTTGCGATCTCAGAAAGGGCTAGCAAGATATCACTGTTGTCATGTTGTCTCATGATTGTTTTGACAAAGTGTTGGCACTTGAGATATCTTATTATTGCTCGCTAGTTGATTATGCCATTGATATGAGTTAATATAATTTTTAAGAGGTATTGCTGATATGGTTAGTCATGATCTTTTCTCAAAACCTGGGTGCTACTTAAGCTTATTTATGTAAAAAAGAGCAAAAGAGTTCATAAAACTTTTTCCTTTTCACTTTCAGTTTATCAACTGAATTGCTTGAGGAAAAGCAAAGGTTTAAGCTTGGGGGGTTGATACGTCTCCATCGTATCTACTTTTCCTAATGCTTTTCCTCTTGTTTTGGACTCTAATTTGCATGATTTGAATGAAACTGACCTGGGCTGACTTTGTTTTCAGTAGAACTACCATGGTGTTGTTTTTGTCCAGAAATAAAATTCTCGAATTGGAACGAAACTTTTTGCAAAATTATTTGAGAATAAAAGACAAATACTGGAGCCAAGAAACACCGGAGGGGGGCCTGGGTGAGCACAACCCACCAGGGCGCCCCCCCTCCAGGCATGCCTAGGTGGGTTGTGCCCACCTGGTGGCCCCGCAGACCCCTATTCCGACTCCATAAATACCTATTTTTGCAGAAAAAAAATCAGGGAGGAAGAATTATCTGGTTTCACGATAGGAGCCACCGCCACCTCCCATTCTTCATCAGGAGGCCAGATCTGGAGTCCGTTTGCTACTCTGGATAGGGGGATCTTCGATCTTTGTCATCACCAACCCTTCTTCATTGCCAATTCCATGATGCTCCCCACTGGGAGTGAGTAATTCCTTCGTAGGCTCGCGGTCGGTGAGGAGTTGGATGATATTCATCATGTAATCGAGCTAGTTTTGTGAGGGCTTGATCCCTAGTATCCATTATTGATAGAGGCAAAGGTGTCTCGTCTTTTGATGAGATGGTGGCTATCGTTTTTTATGCAGTAGACTTTGACGATCCGACTACGATCGTGCGACGACGTCGCGCCTTAGCAATCGCTAAACCAACTCCGAGGGGTTATTGACCACGTCGGAGCACGATCAACTTGACCATGAAGGTCTATTTCCTGCAAGAAAACAAAGAAGAAGCAAGAAGCTGAAATTTCAATATGGATATTGTGAATATAGGAGGAAAGCTTTATTAATGAAGGTGGGGTTCTCTAACGTCTTGGTCTCGTCGTTGAACACAAATGAAGTACACGAAGTTGCAGCTATGGCGAACTTTTAATCTAAACAAAACCCAAAGTCTAAACGATGCCCTAAGGGTTGTATATATGGAGGAAAGAGGGAGGAATTTCGTGGCCCTTGGAGGAGGGGTCCGAAACCAACCCTAACTCTTGTTTCCCCACTCATACGAACTCTAAAAACAACCTATAACCACGCATTTCGAAATTACATGGGCCTGGCCCAAAATAAGGTGACACAACACCTAGAATAGCCTCTGGACGAAATTTATGAAGTGGCATCTTGTATATTTCATCCAAGGCTTCATGCACACATTATGGTGGCTTCAAAGTCCTTAAATCAGCACTTGTAACTCCGTTCTTGTTCCCCTCACGCATGCCATCATCTCCAAGCTTGAAGTTTCTCCAAGGTTCATCTTTCTTGTCCAAGCTAGGCCCTTCATTTGTAAGAAAAATAAATGTATCCAATTTAGGCAGCATCATATTCTCATGAACATTAGAATCGTTACCAAGAAACGAAGTACCTGGTAATTCAATTGGCGTGCGCGAGCTCTAGTAATTGGTCCAGTATGTATAGTAGCAGGGGCTGCGGGTGTAACAATGGTATTGATGTCCTCATCATCCTCCCCTTCTTGAAATGAAGTCGTCCTCGATGAAATCTCATCTTCCTCACCCAAATAAGGCTTCAAATCTGCAATGTTAAAAGTGGGACTAACCCCAAAATCTGCAGGCAACTCAAGTTTATATGCATTATCATTTATTTTCTCTGACACCTTAAAAGGACCATCAACACGTGGCATTAGCTTTTATTTGTGCAAATTAGGGAATCTATCCTTACGCAAACGTAACCGAACAAGATCTCCAGGTGCAAACACAACATGTTTTCTACCCTTATCTCCAGAAAGTTTATATTTAGCATTCATACGCTCAATTGTTTTCCTTAGTTAACTCATGCATTTTTAAAATCAATTCAGCATGTTTTTTATCATCAAAATAAACCTTCTCGGAAGATGGAAGAGGCAACAAATCAATAGGTGCACGAGGTAGGAAACCATACACAATTTCAAAAGGGCACATCTTAGTAGTAGAATGCAATGAGCGATTATAAGCAAATTCAATATGAAGCAAGCATTCTTCCCACATTTTCCTATTATTCTTGAAAACAGCCCTAAGCATAGTAGACAATGTTCTATTGACTACTTCAGTTTGTCCATCAGTTTGGGGGTGACAAGTAGTACTAAAAAGCTGTTTAGTCCCCAACTTAGCCCATAAACATCTCCAAAAGTGGCTAAGAAATTTAGTATCACGATCTGAAACAATAGTATTTGGCACACCATGAAAGCGAATAATTTCACGAAAGAACAAATCACCAACATTAACAGCATCATCGCTTTTTATGACATGGTATAAAGTGTGCTATTTTCGAGAATCTATCCATGACAACAAATATGCTATCCCTCCCCTTCTTTCTTCTAGGTAAACCTAAAATAAAGTCCATAGATATATCCTCCCAAGGAACACTAGGTACATGCAAAGGCATATATAAACCATGAGGATTGAGTCGTGACTTAGCTTTTTGACATGTAGTACAGCGAGCAACAAAACGTTCGACATCCCGTCTCATCTTTGGCCAAAAGAAATGTGTAGCAAGTGCGTCCTCCATCTTCTTCATGCCAAAGTGTCCCATTAATCCTCCTCCATGCACCTCCTGCAACAACAAAAGACGAACGGAGCTAGCTGGAACGCATAGCTTGTTAGCACGGAACAAAAATCCATCATTAACGACGAACTTGTTCCGCATTTTTCCTTCTTTACAATTCTGCATTACATCTTTAAAATTAGCACCATGCAAATATTGATCTTTGATGGTCTCCAAACTAAATATTTTGAAGTCAAGTTGTGAAAGCATAGTATAGCGACGAGACAATGCATCGGCAATAACATTTTCTTTACCCTTCTTGTGTTTAATGACATTAGGGAAAGCCTCAATGAATTCAACCCATTTAGCATGTCTACGATTCAGTTTATCTTGACTTTTAATATGTTTCAAAGATTCATGATCAGAATGTATAACAAATTCTTTGGGCCATAAATAATGTTGCCATGTTTCTAAAGCCCGAACAGGAGCATATAATTCTTTATCATAAGTAGAATAATTCAGACTAGGCCCACTAAATTTTTCAGAAAAGTATGCAACAGGTTTGCCATCTTGTAATAACACATCTCCTAATCCAATTCCACTAGCATCACATTCAAGCTCAAAAGTCTTATTAAAATCAGGAAGTTGGAGTAAAGGAGCATGTGTCAACTTATCTTTCAATACCGTGAAGGCTTCTTCCTGTGCGGTACCCCAAACAAAAGGCACATCCGTCTTTGTAAGCTCATTGAGAGGTGCAGCAATGGTGCTGAAATCTCTCACAAAATGCCTATAGAATCCAGCGAGGCCAAGGAAACTCCTCACTTGTGTGACCGTTTTGGGCCGCAGCCAACTCTCAATAGCTTCAATCTTGGCTTTATCAACTTCAATTCCCTGTGGACTAACAACATAGCCAAGAAAAGATACTCAGTCGATGCAAAAGGTGCACTTCCCAAGGTTACCAAACAAACGTGGATCCGGTAGAGCAATAAAAACAACACGTAAATGTTCCAAATGTTCCTCCAAAGATGTGCTATAAATCAGTATCATCAAAATAGACTACCACAAATCGTCCAATGAAAGCACGTAAAACTTCGTTCATTAATCTCATGAAAGTACTAGTTGCATTAGTTAACCCAAAAGGCATGACTAACCACTCATATAATCCAAACTTAGTTTTAATTGCTATTTTCCATTCATCTCCCAATTTCATACGAATTTGATCGTATCCACTACGCAAATCAACTTTGGAGAATATTGTAGAGCCACTCAATTCATCAAGCATGTAATCCTACAATCAACACACATACACGATGTACCATCCTTTTTGGCACTAGTATAATAGGACAGCACAAGAACTAAGAGATTCGCGTATATAACCTTTGTCGAGCAGCTCCTGTACTTGACGCATAATCTCCTTCGTCTCCTCTGGATTGGTACGGTATGGCGCACAGTTTGGCAGCGAGGCACCGGGAATTAAGTCAATCTAATGCTCAATCCCTCGAATAGGTGGTAATCCTAGTGTCACGTCCTAGGGAAAGACATCAGCAAACTCCTGCAAAATGTTAGTGACAGTAGGAGGCAAAGAGGAAGGTACATCCTCGAAAGAAAATAATGCCTCTTTGCACACAAAAGCATAGCAAACAGATTTGCTAAAATCTAGATCATCAATATCAGATTTGGTGGCAAGTAAACATGCACTTTTCAGTTTAATTTCAGAAGCAACACTAGATGGTTTATTATTAGGCTTCATTTCTTGCTCAAATTCTTTTGCCACAATCTGATTTTCACTCTTATTTTTCTCCTGTTTTGCTTTATTAGCTCTATTAATATCATCTTTCAAAATGGAATTAGGAGTCATAGGAAGCAAAGTAATATTTTTATCCTTATGAACAAGAGTATACTGATTGTTTCTACCATGGTGTACAATTTTTTTTACCAAATTGCCATGGTCTACCAAGTAATAAGGAACATGCTTGCATAGGTACCACATCACAATCAACATAATTAGCATATGTAGAGATACTAAAATGCACACGAATAGTATGTGTTACCTTAACCTTGTCGTTGTTGTTGAACCATTGGATGTAGTAAGGATGTGGATGTGGTCTTGTGGTGAGGGATATCTTCTCCACCATCTCCATGCTAGCCAAGTTGTTGCAGCTCCCTCCATCTATGATGACGCGAACAGAACGTTCCTTCACAACTCGCTTTGTATGGAACAAATTATGCCTATGATTTTGCTCAGCTTGTGTGACCTGCACACTTAAAACACGTTGAGCAACTAAACATTCATACCTGTCAGCGTATTCAGAAACCATGTATTGCGTCTCATGATCAAAATCATCCCCACCATGTTCTTCACTTGTAATAAGAGCCAAAGTCTCCTCATGATAGTCACTAGCGAACTCATACCCACCACCCTCAGTAGCAATCATCACACGCTTAGATGGGCATTCTCTCGCATAATGACCTCCACCCTTGCAATGACGAAAAATTATATCTTGTGTTTGCCCTGTTCATGCCATGGATGAAGAAGAACTCTGTGCGGAACTGGAAGGTGTACTCCTGGCAGATGGTGGTGGTGGTGCCTGTTTTCTTGTATCTCGGTTGGAATTGGTGGCTGAAGTCATTGGTGTTGTAGTAGGACGTGTGGGAGTAGAGGATGCACGTTGTGTCCATGATGAAGGTCGACCTGCAGAAAAATTAGTTCGCGCCAATGTTTGTAGATCCTGCACTTCACGTTCAGCTTTGCAAGCAAGATGGAATAAACGAGTGATGTTATTATACTCCTTATACTCTAGAATGGTCTGAATCTCTTTATTTAATCCACCTATAAAACATGCAAGCATAGCTTCATTATCCTCAACAATACCACATCTAATCATTCCAGTTTGTAGTTCCTGATAGTATTCTTTTACAGAATTTTTTTCTTGTCATAAACGCTGCAATTTTTGAAGTAATTCACGTTGATAATATGGAGGAACCCAAGGAGTACGCATATCAGTTTTCAAAGCAGCCCAAGTAGCTAGAATAGGATATAATATAGAATCTTCAGACCACCAAACACATGCAAAACTAGTGAAAGCATAAACAGCAGCAGGAACACGTCTCTCCTTAGGGTATTGTAAACATGCAAAACTAGTGAAACCACAAACAGTAGCAGGAACACGTCTCTCCTCAGGATATTGTAAACATGTAAAACATTGTTCAGTTTCTAACTCCCAAGTAAGATATATATCAGGAACTTATCTACCCGGTGGAATATTCAATTTTATTTTAGGAAGATGGTCATGATCTCGTACCTCAGGTGGTGGTGCAGCCCTACTGTTGCGATGATATGCATGAGGACGACCTGGTGGTGCTGGTGGTTGCACGTAGTTCTGATTTTGATCAACCTCATCCTCGTAATGGACCTCCACCTCTGCAGTAGTAGAAGGAGCTACATAAGCATCAACGGTAGGTACAACAGCACCAGAATTTTGACCAGGCTCAAGGGGAACGCGCAATGCTCGCCCCAATTGATTTGGAAGGCGTTGTTGTTGCTGTTGTTGTTGTTGTTGTTGTAGAGGTGCGACAGGAGCAGCGGGCGGTGGTTGTGGAAGACGCGCGAGTACTTCATCGAACTTGGCATCCAACTTGGTGTGAATTGTCTTCTCAACGTCATCAATCCTCTCCAGTGCCTTTCCGAAGGTGGCCATGACATCTTCCACCTGTTGACTCAACATTTGCTGAAATTTATCATGAAGCTCCTTCTTCGTCATGTTCTCCCAGTCAATCTCATCGGCTTGTGGTCCTGCCATGGTTAGAAACAATAGAAACTCACAAGAATATGATCCTACAGACTACTAGAAAGTTGCAGTGTGTCAAAAATCCGTCAAGCAAATCTCAAATTCTTACTAGTTCTTACCCAGCAGCAGGTGGTGATCGACAACCGTTGTTGTCAAAACTCTCAAAGCTTGGATAGAGCGATTACCAGGGAGAGTCAAACACACGACATAGATGTATGTGGAGCTGAGAAGGCTTATATTATGGTAGGAAAAAGGGTCAGCAATAATCAATTCAGAGATGCAAAATTGAATGAACGCTCAACGATGGTACTGTGCTGGTCCTAGGCTAGACAGTACTAGAGACGTGAGCCTAGAACACTAACAAAATCATGGCGCGACAAGCACACTCTAGGAAAAAATCACTTTTTTATGCGCTCCTCTTTTTTTGCGAAAAATCACTATAATGGTGAGTATCTCAAAACTCTTCCCAAGTCAAATTGACAAGATAAGCACGAAATATTTTTTGACTATTTTTTCAAAAATCAAGGCAGCGACGACAAAAAAATGTGACAAAAAATCACTATAATGGCGAGTGTCTCAAAAGACTCAGAAAAGCCTAAAAACATGACAGGGAAAAAATATTTTCTCCTGCCAAAATTTTGGCCTAAAAACTGCCCTGGGGTCTCTAGACTCATTTTTTCCTGAAACCTACTCAGGCAAGGAAATACGAATCAGAAAATAGATGGATCTCGAAAACAAACCTAATATGAAAAGAACTCGGATTGGTGGTGGACAGGCGGATGTATATGGCAGCGGTAAGGACTATGTTGGTGGTGGTGGTATATGGCAGTAGCGATGACGATGGTGCGACGGCGTGACAACTTGTGAACGGAACTCGAAACTCTAAGGGAAACTAGATGCTAAGACTAGCAATTTGGCACGACGATGCAACCGAAAATTCGACAAAGCAAATACAGAAAAGATTATGCAATGACTCAGATTGGTTTGGATATGATGAACTAACCCTATTTTTTGGCTTTTTCATGGATTGTAGGTATGAAGAATAGACTCCATATAAACTATGAAAAACTGTAAAATCTCACCGAGTAACCTAGAAATCTGATACCACTTGATAGAGGCAAAGGTGTCCCGTCTTTCAATGAGATGGTGGCTATCGTTTTTGTTGGAGTAGACTTTGACGATCCAACTATGATCGTGTGAGGACGTCGCGCCTTAGCAATCGGTAAACCAACTCCGAGGGGTTATTGACCATGCCGGAGCACGATCAACCTGATCACGAAGGTCTATTTCCTGCAAGCAAACAAAGAATAAGCAAGAAACTGAAATTGCAATCTGGATATTACGAATATAGGAGGAAAGCTTTATTAATGAAGGTGGGGTTTTGTGACGTCTTGGTCTGGTGGTTGAACACAAACAAAGTACGCGAAGTTGCAGCTATGGTGAACTTTTAATCTAAACAAAACCCAAAGTATAAACGATGCCCTAAGGGTTGTATATATGGAGGAAAGTGGGGGGGGGATTTTCATGGCCCTTGGAGCAGGGGTCCGAAACCAACCCTAACTCTTGTTTCCCCATACATACGGACTCTAAAAACAGCCTATAATCAAGTATTTCGAAATTACATGGGCCTGGCCCAAAATAAGGTGACGTGGCACCTAGAATAGCCTCTGGACGAAATTTATGAAGTGGCATCTTGTATATTTCGTCCAAGGCTTCATGCACTCATTATGGTGGCTTCAAAGTCCTTAAATCATCACTTGTAACTCCGTTCTTGTTCCCCTTGCGCATGCCATCATCTCCATGCTTGAACTTCCTCCAAGGTTCATCTTTATTGTCGAAGATAGGCCCTTCATTTGTAAGGAAAACAAATGTATCCAATTTAGGCAGCATCATATTCTCATGAACATTAGAATCGTTACCAAGAAATGAAAGTACCTGGTAATTCAATTGGCGTGCGCGAGCTCTAGTAATTGGTCCACTATGTATAACAGCAGGGGCTGTGGGCGTAATAATGCTATTGATGTCCTCATCAATTATGTTCTGAGACTGATGTTTTTATGACTTTTCCATGCTTAATGCTTGTCACTTTGGGCCCGGGTGCCATGATTTTAGATATGAACCGTTTATGTTATCACCATTATATCTATGTTATAGATCCGGTCTTGCAAGTCATATTCACCTATTACGTGTTATGATCCGTAAACCCCGGAGTGATAGTATTCGGGATACTTTCGGGTGATGACAGTAGTTTGAGGAGTTCATGTATTCACTATGTGTTAATGCTTTGTTCCGGATCTGTATTAAAAGGACGCCTTAATATCCCTTAGTTTCCATATGGACCCCGCTGCCACGGGAGGGTAGGACAAAAGATGTCATGCAAGTTCTTTCCATAAGCACATATGACTATTTACGAAATACATGCCTACATTATATTTATGAAGTGGAGCTAGTTTTGTACCACCCTAGGTTATGACTGTTATATGATGAATATCATCCAAAAAATCTACCGATCCAATGCCTATGAATTTCCTACATATTGATCTTGCTAAGTTACTACTGCTACTGTTACTGTTACACTTTCTACAAAATCATTGCTATCACTGTTACCATTACTATTGTGGTTGCTACTACTATCAAAACTATCTTATTACTATGCTACTAATCGCTTTGCTATAGATAATTAATCTCCAGGTGTAGTTGAATTGATGACTCAGCTGCTAATACTTGCAAATATTCTTTGGCTCCCCTTGTGTTGCATCTATAAATTTGGGTTAAATACTCTACCCTCGAAAACTGTTGTCATCCCCTATACTTGTGGATATCAGTTATCAAGACATTTTTCTGGTGTTGTTGCCAGCGAGCATAGCTATATTTGCTGAGTCACTTGGGATTTATATATGTTGATCACTATGAAGAATCTTAAGGATGATAGAACCAAGATCATTACCTCTAGAACGAGGAGGTAAGGAACTGTTATCTAGCTCTGCACTTGGTTCGCCTTCTGTTTTGAGTAAGCTTGCAACACCACCACCTGCTGTTAATTCCGATATGTCACAAGTAATTGATGATGCTACTTCTTCTATGAATGATGCTATTGATGATGCTAGTACTTTTCTTGATGATAATGTGCCACTAGGTGAATTTCTTGATGAACAACTTGCTGGAGCTAAAGAATTTGAGAATGATGAAACTGATGAAATTATTAAAACTGAGAATTATGAAACACCTATTAGACCTAGCACTCCTAGATATGAATTTCCTAAGATACATGAGGGTTGTGTTATGGATGGAGAGATAGCTACAGAATTTCTTGCTTATAATGATAGAGATGATCTTAAGAAATTACTATGTAAGCTGAAAGAAAATTATCTGAATGCTAGAATGAAATATGATCCTGAGTTTGCTACTACACCTATCTTTGTGACTGATCAGGATTGTGAATTCTCTATCGATCCCGAGTTAATTACTTTGGTTGAATCTAATCCTTTGCATGGTTATGAAACTGAAACCATTGTGGCACATCTTACTAAGTCGAACGATATAGCCACCCTATTTGCTGATGAGGAAAAAATTGCTATTATTATATTCTTAAGTTGTCTCCTTTTTCGTTAAAGGGTGATGCTAAGATATGTTTAATACTCTTGCTCTTGGTTGTGTGCATAGTCCCCAAGATATGATATATTATGTCTATGAAAAATAGTTTGCTGCTCATAAGAAACAAGCTGCCTTACAGTTACAGGAAATATTTAACTTTGTACAAATTGAAGAGAATCTCCCTCAAGCTTGGGGGAGGCTTCTCCAATTACTTAATGATTTGCCTGATCATACTCTCAAGAAAAATGAAATGCTTGATATCTTTTATAATGGACTAACCGATGCTTCTCGGGATTACCTAAATAGTTGTGTTGGTTGCGTTTTCAAGGAACGAACTGTTGAACAAGCTGAAGATCTATTGAATAATATACTAAGGAATGATAATGATTGGAAACTTCTAAACCACCACCTAAACCTACTCCGAAGAAGATGGGTATTTTATTTCTTAGTCCTGAAGATATGTAAGAGGCAAAGAAATGTATGAAAGAAAAAGGTATTAATGTTGAAGACATTAAGAATTTACCACATGTTGAACAAATACATGGTATTGACACACCACCACAGGTGTGGTAGAGGTAAATTATGTTATAAAGTTTGAGGAAGGTGATAATCCTTATAGTAAATCTCCTATTCAATGCTTGTATGAATTTGATAACACATTATCAAGCAAGATCACTTCAATGCTTATGTTAAGAAACAACGGAAATGTAATGCCTATATGATTGATCTCTTGAGTGACTTCTTGTTTAGAATTAAAAATGATGTTTAAGGTGTAGGAAAACATGCTTCTATGGTTCAAACCTAGTTAGAACAAGTTGTAATCTCAAAGTAATTGGCTTAATGAAATGAATAGTAATATGAATGATCATGCTATTAGAGTAATCACTAGAGGAGGTAGAATGACTCAGGAGCCACTTTATCCTGAAGGTCACACTAAAAGAATAGAACAAGACTCTCAAAGAATTAATGTTGATGCACCTAGCCCTTCTAAAAAGGAAAAGAAAAAATGATAAGACTTTGCATGCTTCTAGTGAACCTGAAGTAGAAAACCTTCTAAAGATACTAAAGATGTTTCTATTTCTGATGCTGAAACATAATCTAGTAATGAACATTCACCTACTGATAATGATAATGATAATTACAATGATGAAGTTCATGTGGATGATCAACTAGACAATGATAAAGAACCAGATAATGATGCTGAAATAGAACCCGCTATTGATCTTGATAACCCACCTTCTGAAAATAAACGTTATGATAAAAGGGATTTCATTGCTAGAAAACATGGTAAGGAAAGAGAACCATGGGTTCAGAAACCCATGCCTTTCCCAACTAAACCATCTAAGAATAAGGATGAAGAATAATTTGAATGCTTTACTGAAATGTTTAGGCCAGTCTTTTTGCGTACCCACTTGACTGATATTTTAAAGATGGCCCCTTATGCTAAGTATATGAAAGATATTGTCACTAATAAAAGAAAAATACCAGAACCTGAAATTTCAACCATTCTTGCAAGCTATTCTTTTAAGAATGGCGTACCAAAGAAACTAGGAGACCCAGGAATACCCACTATACCATGCTCCATTAAAAGAAAATATGTTAAAACTGCTTTATGTGATTTAGGATCCGGTGTTAGTGTTATGCCTTTCTCTTTATATAAAAGACTTGATTTGAATAAACTCACACCCACAGAAATATCATTGCAAATGGTGGATAAATCTAACCGCTATACTTCTCGGTATTTCTAAGGATGTGCCTGTTGTAGTTGCAAATGTTACTATCTCGACATATTTTGTTATGCCTGATATGTCTAAGGATGACAAGATGCCGATTATCCTTGGTAGACCCTCCTTAAATACTGCAGGGGTTGTTATTGATTGCAACAAAAGAAATATGAAAAGGGTCCAACAATTACTATTGGATGTTTTGAACTCCCTCTTCCTACTATCATAAAGAAATATGAAACTCTTATTATTGGGAGATACACATCCCTGTTAAGGTAACCTAGTGTCATACGAAGGTTCTTCGGTTTCATGTCACTCGAAAGTAGTTTGTCAATAAGACTTGATCGACCTTATTAATGGATTCTTTTTTGGGGGGGCATGGGGTCAATGAATTTAGTAATCACAACATACTGTATCCATTATTTACTTTCTGTTATTTAAAGTTAATAAAGAAGAAATGCCATGTTTTTCATGTTTTCTGGATTTTCTATGGAATAAAAAATGACCAGAAATAAAAGTTCTCAGAATGCCCTGAAAATTTAGTATGATTTTTTTTGGAATATATAAGAATTGTTTGCACTGAACACAATCTAGGGGTGCACCTGTGAGCTCCAAGCTCACAGGGCACGCCACCCCCTTGGGGCGCGCCCAGTGGACTTGTGGGTCCCATAGGGACCCACTCACTTATCCCAGCCACCCACTCCTTTCTTCCTCCAGAAAAAATCGCTTGCTTGTTCAAACCCGTGTTGTTGCTCAGTTGGCTACAAATTTTGATCTCCTTGCTCGGAACTCCGTTTCCAAAACTGTTTTGGGAGATTGTTCTTCGGTATGTGACTCCTCCAATGGTCCAATTAGTTTTCATTGTAGTGCTTTATATATTGCAATTTTTTGTTGCTGTGGTGACCATGTTCTTGAGCTTGCATGTCAAATTTATGTGGTCCAAAATAGTTTTGATGCATGATATAGCCTCTAGATACTTATGGGAGTAGTTGCTATCAATTTTGTTGAGTTTGGTTCACTTTTATTTTGAGTCACTAAAAATTTAAAAAAAATAGAAAAAGAAAATACTCTAGTGGAGGATAAGAGGATTCTCAAGCCAGGCTCCTAAGGAGGTTCTGAAGCCCAAGTATCACCTTCTTGGTGCTGCAGAAGTACGGCCGTGCGAATGGCAGTGCAACACTTTCTTGAGGGATGCGGGAATTCTCGATGACTTCTACCATTTGGTGAACAACGACGACATTCTTCCCTTCTTCCAAGATAAGTGTGACCAATAACTCCTCCTCACAAAAAAGTTTGGTCACGGGATCATGCATTACGGAACGAGTAAAGTGACTTTCTGATAACGAGATTGAACGAGGTATTGGGATACCGACGATCGAATCTCGGGCAAGTAACATACCGATGGACAAAGGGAATTGTATACGGGATTGATTGAATCCCCAACATCGTGGTTAATCCAATGAGATCATTATGGAACATGTGGGAGCCAACATGGGTATCCAGATCCCGTTGTCGGTTATTGATCGGAGAGATGTCTCAATCATGTCTACATGCCTCCCGCACCCGTAGGGTCTACACACTTAAGGTTCGATGACGCTAGGGTTATAGGGAAAGTTTGTACGTAGTTACCGAATGTTGTTCGGATTCCCGGATAAGATCCCGGATGTCACGAGGAGTTCCAGAATGGTCCGTAGGTAAAGAATAATATATAGGAAGTGAGGTTTTGGCCACCAGAAGTATTTCGGGTGTCACCTATAATGCACTGGGACCACCGGAAGGGTTCCGGGGGTCCACCGGGAGGGGCCGCTAGCCTCAGAGGCTTTAATGGGCCAAGAGTGGGAAGGGACCAGCCCCTGAGTGGGATGGTGCGCCTCCCACCAAGGCCCAAGGCGTAGCTAGGAGGAGAGGGGGGAGACCCTAGGTGCAGATGGGCCTAAAGGCCCACCCTAGGGCGCGCCCCCCTTCTCCCCCTATTGGTCGCCCCCTCCAATCCCATCTAGGAATGCCGCACCCCCTAGGGTGGGAACCCTAGAGGAGGCGTAGCCACCCCCTCCTCCTATATATAGTGGGGGTTTTGGGGCTGCCAAGGACACGAGTCTCTCTCTCCCTCGGCGCAGCCCTACCTCTCCACATCCTCATCCTTCACAGTGCTTGGCGAAGCCCTACTGGAAACCGCGCTGCTCCACCACCACCACGCTGCCGTGCTGCTGCTGGAGTTGTCTTCCCCAACCTCTCCATCCTCCTTGCTAGATCAAGGCACGGGAGACGTCACCGGACTGCACGTGTGTTGAACGCGGAGGCGCCGTTGTTTGGCGCTTAGATCGGAATCGACCGCGATCTGAATTGCTGCGTGTATGACTCCTCCAACCGCGTTCTTGTAACGCTTCCGCATCGTGATCTTCAAGGGTATGAAGATACACTCCCCTCTCTCTCATTGCTAGTCTCTCCATAGATTGATCTTGGTGATGCGTAGAAAATTTTAATTTCTGCAACGATCCCCAACAGTCGGTATCTTCCATGCTAAGTGGGTTATTATCATGATGAGTGTTGATTCACTCGTCCTTGATGAGAGGGGATGGTAATCGGGATGCCCGGTCCCATGATCAAAATTGCAAAAATAATAAAACAAACTCCCCCGAAAAGTTGTTGGTTGATAACCCACAAGTATAGGGGATCGCAGCAGTTTTTGAGGGTAGAGTATTCAACCCAAATTTATTGATTCGACACAAGGGGAGCCAAAGAATATTCTCAAGTATTATCAGCTGAGTTGTCAATCCAACAACACCTAAAAGACTTAATATCTGTAGTGAAGTATTTAGTAGCAAAGTAGTATGGAAGTAGCGGTAACGGTGGCAAAAGTAACAGTAGCAGTTTTGTAGCAATCGTAACAGCGGCAACGGAAAAGTAACTTAGCAAAGATCAACATGAAATAAACTCGTAGGCAATGGATCAGTGATGGATTTATGTCGAATGGCATTCATCATGCAATAGTTATAACTGAGGGTGAGACATAACTAGCTCCAATTCATCAGTATAACGTAGGCATGTATTCTTAATATAGTAATACGTGCTTATGGAAAAGAACTTGCATGCCATCTTTTGCCCTACCCCTCCCGTGGCAGTAGGGTCCTAATGGAAACTAAGGGATATTAAGGCCTCCTTTTAATAGAGAACCGGACCAAAGCATTAGCACTTGGTGAATACATGAACTCCTCAAACTACAGTAATCACCGGAAAGAATCCCAATTATTGTCACCTTGGGGTATGTAGATCATAACTCGTAATAGGTGTGTACAACTTGCAAGATAGGATCAAGAACACACATATATTCATGAAAACATAATAGGTTCAGATCTCAACTCATGGCACTCGGGCCCTACTGACAAGCATTAAGCATAGCAAAGTCATAGCAACATCAATCTTAGAACATAGTGGATACTAGGGATCACGGTCCAGCAAGCCTATGATGGAATTACTCACGCACGGCAGTGAGCATCATGAAATTGGTGATGGAGGAAGGTTGGTTATGTTGATGGCGACGATTTCCCCTCTCCGGAGCCCCGAATGAACTCCAGATCAGCCCTCCTAATGAAGAACGAGAGGCGGGAGCGGCTCTGTATTGTAAAACGCAATGCATCCTTCTCCCTGATGTTTTTTCTCCCCGAACGTGAATATATGGAGTTGGAGTTGAGGTCGGTGGAGGTCTAGGGGACCGCACAAGGCAGGGGCGTGCCCTAGGGGGCGCCCCCCACCCTTGTGGACAACTGGTGGGTCCCCTCTGGTTGATTCTTTTGCCAATATTTTTTTAGTTATTCCAAAAATATTCTCCATGAATTTTCAGGTCATTCCGATAACTTGTATTTTTGTACCAAAATAACACCAAGGCAATTCTGTTGAAAACAACGTCAGTCCAGGTTACCTCCATTCAAACCATGCAAATTAGAGTCCAAAATAAGGGCAAAATAGTTTAGAAAAGTATATACAATGGAGACGTATCAACTCCCCCAAGCTTAACCCATTGCTTGTCCTCAAGCAATTCAGTTGACAAACTGAAAGCAATGAAGAAAAACTTTTACAAACTCTGTTTGATCTTGTTGTTATAAATATGTAAAGCCAGCATTCAAGTTTTCAGCAAAGATTATGAACTAACCATATTCACGATAACATTTAGGTCTCACATTTACTCATATCAATGGCATAATCAACTAACGAGCAATAATAATAAATCTCGGATGACAACACTTTTTGAAAACAATCATGATATGATATGATATAATGGTATCTCGCTAGCCCTTTCTGAGACCATAAAACATAAATGCAGAGCACCCCTGGAGATCAAGGACTGACTAGACATTGTAATTCATTGTAAAAGAGGTCGAGTCACACTCGTACTCAATATCAATTAATAACAATGCATACAAATGACGGTGGTGCTTTTTATAAGAGGATGATGACTCAACAATAAAAGTAAATAGATAGGCCCTTCGCAGAGGGAAGCAGGGATTTGCAGAGGTGCCAGAGCTCGATCTTCTAAAACAGAGATGAATATAATTTTGAGCAGTATGCTTTCATTATCGACATAACAACCAAGAGATCTCGATATCTTCCATACTAGATACATTATAGGCGGTTCCCAAAAAGAATGGTAAAGTTTTTACTCCCCTTCACCAATAAGCACACTCCACGGCTGGTCTGAAATAATGGGTACCGTCCATACCAACAACACTCCTAGGGGAGTTTTGTTTGAAATTTTATTTTGATTTGAGCATGGAACTAGGCATCCCGATTACCAGCCACTTTCTCTTGAATGACAAGTGAATCAACACTCATTGTGAGAATAACCCACCTAGCATGGAAGATACTGACAGCTCCCAGTCGCTACATGAGCGATTTGGGCATACAAAAAATTTATCATTTAAAGGTTTAGAGTTTGGCACATGCAAATTTACTTGGAACGGCAGGTAAATACCGCATATAGCTAGGTATGGTGGACTCATATGGAACAACTTTGGGTCTATGGAAGTGGATGCACAAGCAGTATTCCCGCTTAGTACAAGTGAAGGCCAGCAAAAGATTGAGGAGCGACTAACTAGAGAGCGAATACAATCATAAACATGCATTGAGATTAACCAACATTGATTGCAAGCATGAGTAGGATATAAATCACCATGAACATAAATATCGTGGAGGCTATGTTGATTTTGTTACAACTACATGCGTGAACATGTGTCAAGTCAAGCCACATGAATCATTCAAAGGAGGATACCATCCCTATCATACCACATCACAACCATTTTAAAAGCATGTTGGCATGCAAGGTAAACCATCATAAACTCCTAGCTAATTAAGCATGGCATGAGTAACTATAATCTCTAATTGTCATTGCAAACATGTTTCATTCATAATAGGCTGAAGCAAGAACGATGAACAAATCATATTTACAATAACAAGACAGGCCGCCTTCATACCAACTTTTCCTCATCTCAGCCAGTTCATCATATATTGTCATTATTTCCTTTCACTTTCACGACCAAACGGTGTGGATAATAATAATAGTGCACGTGCATTGGACTAAGATGGAATCTGCAAGCATTTATTCAGAGGAGAAGACAAAGTAATATGGGCTCTCTGTTAGATCAACAATAATGCATATGAGAGCCACTCAACATTTTCATCATGGTCTTCTCCTTGCGACCCAAAGAAAGGAAAAAGAATTTCAAAGAAACACACTGAAATATTTTTTTGATTTTTTTATTTTTCTAAAGAAAGTAAAAACAAGAAAGAGAAAAACTATTTACACAGGAAAGCTCTCAACAAGCAAAAGATGAACAAGAATTCTTTTTGGGTTTTCATTAATACTACTACTAAATAAACAAGGAAAGGAAAACTAAAAATAAGATACAACTAATATTTTTGGATTTTCTCAAAGTTTTTCAAACACACAAGAGGAAGGTGGGGAAACGAAAATAAACTAGCATGGATGATACAATGAAAAAGTATGAACACCGATAACTGGAATGAGTGTGTGAACTTGAATGTAATGTCGGTGAGAGATACGTACTCCCCTAACCTTAGGCTTTTGTCCTAAGTTGGTCTAGGGCCACGTCTGGCCTCGCGGATATCCAAAGTTCTAGTCGAGGTTGTACTGGGACGCGACAGTGATACGTCTCCAACGTATCTATAATTTTTGATTGTTCCATGCTATTATATTATCTGTTTTGGATGTTTAATCGGCTTTAATATGCTCTTTTATATTTTTTTGTGACTAACCTATTAATCGGAGGCCCAGTGCCAGTTTCTGTTTTTTTTTTGCCTATTTTAGCGTTTCGCAGAAAAGGAATATCAAACGGAATCCAAACGGAACAAAACCTTTGCGAGGATCTTTCTTGGAACAAACGCAATCTAGGAGACTTGGAGTGGAAGTCTGGAAATCCGCGAGGCGGCCATGAGGCATGAGGGCGCTCCTACCCTCATGGGCCCCACGGAGCTCCACCGACGTACTTCTTTCGCCTATATATACTCTTATACCCTAAAAACATCCATGAGAGCCAAGAAACCACTTTTCCACTGCCACAACCTTCTATACCTGTGAGATCCCATCTAGGGCCTTTTCCGGCGATCTGCCAGAGGGGGAATCGATCACGGAGGGCTTGTACATCAACATTATAGCCTCTCCAATGATGTGTGAGTAGTTTACCACAGACCTTCGGGTCCATAGTTATTAGCTAGATGGCTTCTTCTGTCTCTTTGGTTCTCAATACAAAGTTCTCCTTGATGTTCTTGGAGATCTATTCGATGTAATAATTTTTGCGGTGTGTTTGCCGAGATCCGATGAATTGTGGATTTATGATCAAGTTTATCTATGAATAATATTTGTTTCTTCTCTGAATTCTTATATGCAAGATTTGATATCTTTGCAAGTCTCTTCAAATTATCGGTTTAGTTTGGCCTACTATATTGATCTTTCTTGCAATGGGAGAAGTGCTTAGCTTTGGGTTCAATCTTGCGGTGTCCTTTCCCAGTGGCAGTAGGGGCAGCAAGGCACGTATTGTATTGTTGCCATCGAGGATAAAAAGATGGGGTTTATATCATATTGCTTGAGTTTATCCCTCTACATCTTGTCATCTTGCCTAATGCATTACTCTGTTCTTATGAACTTAATACTCTAGGTGCATGCTGGATAGCGTTCGATGTGTGGAGTAATAGCAGTAGATGTAGAATTATTTCGGTCTACTTAACACGGACGTGATTCCTATATTCATGATCATTGCCTAAATATTCTCATAACTATGTGCTGTTCTATCAATTGCTTCGCAGTAATTTGTTCACCCACCGTAATACATGCTATCATGAGAGAAGCCAGTAGTGAAACCTATGGCCCCCAGGTCTCTTTCTTATTATATTGCATCTCTTTTTATTTACATCACATCTCGTTTACTATTTTGCAATATTTACTTTCCACTCTATACAACAAAAATACCAAAATTATTTATCTTTATCAGATCTCACTTTTGCGAGTGACCGTGAAGGGATTGATAACCCCTTCATTGCGCTGGTTGCAAGGTTCTTGATTGTTTGTGCAGGTACTAGGTGACTTGTGTGTTATCTCCTACTAGATTGATACCTTGGTTCTCAAAAATTGAGGGAAATACTTATGCTACTTTGCTGCATAACCCTTTCCTCTTCAAGGGAAAACCAACGCATGCTCAAGAGGTAGCAGGAAGGATTTCTGGCACCGTCGACGGGGAGACCTATGCTCAAGGCAAGACATACCAAGTACCCATCATAAACTCTTCTCCCTCGCATTACATTATTTGACGTTCGCCTCTCGTTTTCCTCTCCCCCACTTCTAAAACATTTTCGAAAACCCTTTGCCATTTTATTCGCTCTTTCCCATTCGCTTTTTTTTCGCTTGCTTCTTGTGTGATTGTGTGTTAGATTGACTATTTGTCACGATGGCTCAAGATAATACTAAATTATGTGACTTTCCCAATACCAACAACAATGATTTTGTTACAACTCCGATTGCTCCTATTACCGATGTTGTATCTTGTGAAATTAATGCTGCTTTGTTGAATCTTGTCATGCAAGATCAATTTTCTGGCCTTCCTAGTGAAGATGTCGCTACCCATATAAACAACTGTGTTGATTTGTGTGATATGCAAAATAAGGAAGATGTGGATAATGATATTGTTAAATTGAAGCTATTTCCGTTTTCTCTTAGAGATTGTGCTAAAACTTGGTTCTCTTCTTTGCCTAAAAATAGTATTGATTCATGGAATAAGTGCAAAGATGCTTTTATCTCTAAGTATTTTCCTCCTGCTAAGATCATCTCTCTTATAAACGATATTATGAATTTTAAGCAACTTGATCATGAGCATGTTGCACAATCTTGGGAGAGGATGAAATTAATGATACGTAATTTCCCTACACATGGTTTGAATGTATGGATGATTATACAAAAAAATTATGCCGGATTGAATTTTGCTTCTAGAAATCTTTTAGATTCGGCCGTGGGAGGAACTTTTATGGAAATCACTTTAGGAGAAGCTACTAAACTCCTAGACAATATTATGGTTAATTATTCTCAATGGCACACCGAAAGATCCACTAGTAAAAAAGTTCATGCGATTGAAGAGATTAATGTTTTGAGTGGAAAGATGGATGAACTTATGAAATTGTTTGCTAATAAGAGTGCTTCTTCTGATCCAAATGATATGCCTTTGTCCACTTTGATTGAGAATAATAATGAATCTATGGATGTGAATTTTGTTGTTCGGAACAATTTTGGTAACAACGTGTATAGAGGAAACTTTACTTCTAGGCCGTTTCCTAATAATTCCTCTAATAATTATGGTAATTCCTACAACAACTCTTATGGAAATTTTAATAAGATTCCCTCTAATTTTGAGACTAGTGTTAAAGAATTTATGAGTTCACAAAAGAATTTCAATGCTTTGGTTGAAGAAAAATTGCTTAAGGTTGATGAGTTGGCTAGGAACGTGGATAAAATTTCTCTTGATGTTGATTCTTTGAAACTTAGATCTATTCCACCTAAGCATGACATCAATGAGTCTCTCAAAGCCATGATAATTTCCATTGATGAGTGCAAGGAAAGAATCGCTAGGATGCGTGCTAAAAAAGATTGCTTTGTGAAAGCATGTTCTTCTACTTTTCATGATAATAATGATGAAGATCTAAAAGTGATTGATGTGTCTCCTATTAAATCTTTGTTTTCCAATATGAATCTTGATAAAGATAGGACTGGAGATGAGTCAACTTTAGTTAAAAGGCATCCCAATGATTCAGAGTTTTTAGATCTTGATGCTAAAATTAATAAAAGTGGGATTGAAGAGGTCAAAACTTTACATAGCAATGAACCCACTATTTTGGATTTCAAGGAATTTAATTATGATAATTGCTCTTTGATAGATTGAATTTCCTTGTTGCAATCCGTGTTAAATTCCCCTCATGCTTATAATCAAAATAAAGCTTTTACTAAACATATTGTTGATGCTTTAATGCAATCCTATGAAGAAAAACTTGAACTAGAAGTCTCTATTCCTAGAAAACTTTATGATGAGTGCGAACCTACTATTAAAATTAAGATTAAAGATTATGAATGCTATGCTTTGTGTGATTTGGGTGCTAGTGTTTCCATGATTCCAAAAACTTTGTGTGATGTGTTAGGTTTCCGTGAATTTGATGATTGTTCTTTAAATTTGCACCTTGCAGATTCCACCATTAAGAAACCTATGGGAAGGATTAATGATGTTCTTATTGTTCCAAATAGGAATTATGTGCCCGTAGATTTCATTGTTCTTGATATAGATTGCAATCCTACGTGTCCTATTATTCTTGGTAGTTCCTTAGAACGATTGGTGCAATTATTGACACGAGAGATGGAAATATTAGATTTCAATTTCCGTTAAGGAAAGGCATGGAACACTTTCCTAGAAATAAAATTAAATTGCCTTATGAATCAATTATGAGAGACACTTATGGATTGCATATCAAAGATGACAATACCTAGATCTATTCTTGCTTTTATGCCTAGCTAGGGGCGTTAAACGATAGCGCTTGTTGGGAGGCAACCCAATTTTATTTTTGTTCTTTACTTTTTGTTCCTGTTTAGTAATAAATAATTTATCTAGCCTCTGTTATGATTGTGTTTTTTATGTTTTAATTAGTGTTTGTGCCAAGTAAAGCCTTTAGGATCTTCTTGGGTGATTGTTGTTTGATCTTGTTGATAAAAACAGAAAGTATGCCGTCATGAAAATAATTTTCATTTTTTACCAGAGAGCGATAAAATACCAATTCCAACTTCACTTGATCAATATACAAATTATTTAGGTCTTCCTAACTTTTCAGAATTTTTGGAGTTACAGAAGTACTCGAAACCTCCAGATTTTTACAGACTGTTCTGTTTTGACAGATTCTGGTTTTCGCGTGTTGTTTGCTTATTTTGATGAATCTATGGGTAGTATCGGGGGGTATGAATCATAGTGGAGTTGGAATAAAGTAGGTTTAACACCAATATAAATAAAGAATGAGTTAATTACAGTACATTAAAGTGGTGGTTTGTTTTCTTATACTAACGGAGCTCATGAGATTTTCTGTTAAATTTTGTGTTGTGAAGTTTTCAAGTTTTTGGGTAAAGATTTGATGGATTTTGGAATATGGAGTGGCAAGATCCTAAGCTTGGAGATGTGCAAGGCACTCCAAGGTAAAATTCAAGGACAACCAAAAGCCTAAGCTTGGAGGCATCCCCTCTTTCGTCTTCGTCTATCAGTAACTTTACTTGAGGCTATATTTTTATTCACCACATGATATGTGTTTTTCTTGGAGCGTCTTGTATGATTTGAGTCTTTGCTTTTTAGTTTACCACAATTATCATTGCTGTACACACCTTTTGGGAGATACACACATGAATCAGAATTTATTAGAATACTCTATGTGCTTCACTTATATCTTTTGAGCTAGATAATTTTGCTCTAGTGCTTCACTTATACTCCGTCCGTTCCGAATTACTCATCGCAGAAATGGATGTATCTAGATGCGTTTTAGTTCTAGAGACATCCACTTCTGCGACGAGTAATTTGGAACGGAGGGAGTATCTTTTTAGAGCACAATGGTGGTTTTATTTTATAGAAATTATTGATCTCTCATGCTTCACTTATATTATTTTGAGAGTCTTTTAGAACAACATGGTAATTTCCTTTGGTTATAAAATTAGTCCTAATATGATGGGCATCCAAGATGGGTATAATAAAAGCTTTCATATAAAGTGCATTGAATACTATGAGAAGTTTGATTCTTTATGATTGTTTTGAGATATGAAGATGGTGATATTAGAGTCATGCTAGTTGAGTAGTTGTGAATTTGAGAGATACTTGTGTTAAAGTTTGTGATTCCCGTAGCATGCACGTATGGTGAACCGTTATGTGATGAAGTCGGAGCATGATTTATTTATTAATTGTCTTCCTTATGAGTGGCGGTCGGGGACGAGCGATGGTATTTTCCTACCAATTATCCCCCTAGGAGCATGCGCGTAGTACTTTGTTTCGATAACTAATAAATTTTTGCAATAAGTATGTGAGTTCTTTTTGACTAATGTTGAGTCCATGGATTATACGCACTCTCACCCTTCCACCATTGCTAGCCTCTCTAGTACCTTGCAACTTTTGCCAGTACCATAAACCCACCATTTACCTTCCTCAAAACAGCCACCATACCTACCTATTATGGCATTTCCATAGCCATTCCAAGATATATTGCCATGCAACTTTCCATCGTTCCGTTTGTTATGACATGCTCCATCGTTGTCATATTGCTTTGCATGATCATGTAGTTAACATCGTATTTGTGGCAAAGCTACCTTCATAATTCTTTCATACATGTCACTCTTGATTCATTGCACATCCCGGTGACGGTGTCATGTACCTAGGGTAGGGCAATAGACCTGATCTAAGCACCCTTCCCAAGGACACTGCCCTATAGTCAAAGACATTCAAAGGACAGGAATTCTACGACTGGAATCACCTCAAGATGCAACCCACTCGAGCATGAGTTCCACTCGGGTAACCCAATTCCATTCGACCATGATATAGTCATTCGACCACATCAGAAACCACTCGGAGCGTAGAAGATCTAAGGCCACTTAGGATGGCAACGGTCAGGCGTTCACTCCGTAGTCTTAAGTCTTATTTATATCACTTTAATGCTGACGTTACCAGTAACGTCCCCTCTTTATGTACATTGAACCCTATGTAACGAGGGAAGGCTGGGGTCCTGGCGCACTCTATATAAGCCACCCCCTCCTCTGGGACAAGGGTTTGCACCCCCTGTAACTTCACGCATAATCCAATCGACCGAGCCCCGGGGCACCGAGACGTAGGACTGTTACTTCCACCGCGAAGGGCCCGAACTCGTGTATCTTGCATGCACAATCTCACCGTAGCTAGGATCTTGCCTCTACATTCCTACCCCCTTACTTTACTGTCAGACTTAGAACCACGACAGTTGGCGCCCACCGTGGGGCAGGTGTCTTAGCGACTTTCCGATGAGGTTGTGTAACACCCCGGATGTTAACTTTCCCAATTTGTACTCCAACTCTTGCCGTTTCCGGCATTAAGTTAATTTATTTTCTCGGGTTCGGGTTTTTGTCTCCGTGTGTTGTTGTCGTTGTCATGCATCTCATATCATGTCATCATGTGCATTGCATTTGCATACGTGTTCATCTCATGCATTCGAGCATTTTCCCCGTTGTCTGTTTTGCATTCCGGCGCTTCGTTCTCCTCCGGTGGTCATTTCTAGCTTTCTTTCATGTGTGGGGATTAAACATTTACGGATTGGACCGATACTTGCCAAGCGGCCTTGGTTTACTACCGGTAGACCGCCTGTCAAGTTTCGTACCATTTGGACTTCGTTTGATACTCCAACGGTTAATCGAGGGACCGAAAAGGCCTCGTGTGGGTTGCAGCCCAACACCCCTCCAATTTGGCCCAAAACCCACCTAACTCTGCTCCATCATCTAGAGCGTTCGATCATGATCGCGTGGCCGAAAACCGCACCTCATTTGGACTCTCCTAGCTCCTCCTATGCCTATAAATAGGCCCCCCTCGTAATGTCCCGGATCCCCTATCCCCGAAACCCTAAATCGCCCCCGCGCCGCGCCGGACATTGTCCGACCCGGCCGGACATAGCCGCCGCCCCACTCCGAAGCCGCCACGTGGCAGCCGCCACCTCCCACCGCCGCCGGCCCGCCCGGCCCAGGCGAGGCCCCCGCGGCCCAGCTGCCGCCGCCGCCGCCTCGCCCGGCCGCCGCCTCCGGCCGCCGCCGCCACCGCGTCCGCGCCCGCCGCCACCAACCACCGCCGCCGCGCCGTGGCCGCCGCCTCTCCGGCTCCCCGCCGGCCGGATCCGGCGAGATCCGGCCTGGGAGAACCTCGCCGCCGTCTTCCCGCTCCGGCGAGCTCCGTCAACTCCGGCGTGAACAGTGCGCGCGCCGCCGTCCTCGGATTCCGTGCCGGGTCAAACCCTAGATCCGGTGGTAAATTTCGTCTGTCCCGAAAATCTCAGTCCATGTGCTCATGTTCACGGCTCCGTAACTTTGCATCCGTAGATTCGATTCATGCATATAGCATCTCAAAATGTTCATCCTAGAGGGTACATCATTTCATTCCATTGCATCATTTTCATTTGAGTTCATTTTGATGCCCGAAATGCTGTTAGAAGAGGGCTACTTGAGATAATTGCCAGATCTGCTACTCCGTTTAGCCTTTTTGTCATTTTTGCCATGATTAATGTGTGCATGATATGCCCTGATGCTCTACATGTGTTTTGTTAAGGGTTTTGCCATATTTCCAGAGGTGCAACCCATGTATTTTTGTGATGTGTGTGGTGACTAGCACAAGCTTGCAAAGTGAGGCACTTGGTATTTCTGATTTCAGGGACTTAGCATTTCCACAAAGTCCTTGAGCTGTTTATCTCATGATGCCATATGTTCATGTTGTTTCCTAGTGATCCGTGCCTCTTTTGAGGATGATCAGTAATGATGTTTTGTTAATCCTGTAGTGCTCTATCCATCCATGTCTTTGTTTGCAATTATGTAGCACCCTAGATTGAGTCAATCGAGCTCTACTTTTGCTACTTTGTGAATCTGGGCAGATTGTCAACTTGTTTGCAATTTTGCCGGTGATGTTGTAGTTGATCCATGCATGCTATGCTATTGTTCTTGCCATGTATAGCTTGCATTTTGTGCCTTCTTGGTGGATGTATGATTGTCTTGCCATGACTTGCACCGTAGTGAGTGCATCGAGCTCGTAAACATGCCTACTTGAGTTCTGTTTTCAGCATGCTCCAGTTTTCACTAAGTCTGAAAACTGATTATGTTTTTGCTATGTTCACATGCTTGCAATTGTATTTTCTGATCCCTTTTGGCTCAAGGTGACTAAGGGACTTTTGTTAAGCTCTTTGAGTAGCTCCATGCCATGCTTTACTTTGCCATTTTCCGATCCTGTAGCATGTAGTTTTGTTGCTCCGAAGAGGGCTACCTGATCTGAAATTCCAGACAAGTGTTAATTTCACTAAGTCTGAGATCTGTTTGTCATATGCATTTTTGCCATGCTTGTTTGAACCTGTTAATGGATGATTTGGCCGTAGCTCAGTGCTAGACTTTTGTTAAGAATCTTGTATGCATCCCTGCCATGTATTTTGTTGTCATGTTTGGTTGCTGTAGCATGTTCATCTCATTGCATTTAGTTGGCTACTTGCTGTAAATCGCAGACCGGTGTCATATTTGAATCGCTTGCCATTTCCAAACCGTAACTCTGATTCCGGCGTTCTTTATATCGTTTTCAAGCGAATTCATCTCATCTTTCCAGTGGTACACTTGGATTTCCATGTTGAGGCCAGGTTCATGCGTTTCCTGTCATATCTTGCATTTTGCATCCCGCATCGCATCCCGCATAGCATATTATCTTTGCATCGTGTTGTTTGAGCTTGCACGTGGTTGATTGTATCCTTGTTGCTTGTTTGTCTTGTTTGGGTAGAGCCGGGAGAAGAGTTCGCTAACGAGGAGCCCGTTGAGTTTGCTTTCAAGGATCCAATCAACTCTGACAACTGTCCAGGCAAGATGATCATACCCTCAAAATCACTACTATCTTTGCTATGATAGTTTGCTCGCTCTTTTGCTATGCCATTGCTACGATGCCTACCACTTGCTTTCAAGCCTCCCAAATTTCCATGTCAAACCTTCTAACCCACCATGTCCTAGCAAACCGTTGATTCGCTATGTTACCGCTTTGCTCAGCCCCTCTTATAGCGTTGCTAGTTGCAGGTGAAGATTGGAGGCCGTTCCTCGTTGGAATATTTATTTTCTTGTTGGGATATCATTATATTATCTTATTATCTTAATGCACCTATATACTTGGTAAAGGGTGGAAGGCTCGGCCTCTCGCCTAGTGTTTTGTTCCACTCTTGCCGCCCTAGTTTCCGTCATACCAGTGTTATGTTCCCGGATTTTGCGTTCCTTACGCGGTTGGGTTCTAATGGGAACCCCTTGATAGTTCGCCTTGATTAAAGCTTTTCCAGCAATGCCCAACCTTGGTTTTACCATTCGTCACCTAGCCTCTTTTCCCCTTGGGTTACCGGAGCCCAAGGGTCATCTTATTTTAACCCCCCCAGGCCAGTACTCCTCTGAGTGTTGGTCCGAACTGAGCTGCCTGCGGGGCCACCTCGGGGAAACTCGAGGGTTGGTTTTACTCGTAGCTAGTCTCATCTGAGTGTGCCCTGAGAAAGAGATATGTGCAGCTCCTGTCGGGATTTGTCAGCACATTCGGGCGGTGTTGCTGGTCTTGTTTTAACCTGTCGAAGTGTCTTGAATTACCGAGATACCGAGTATGATCAGAACATCTTGGGAGGAGGACTATTCCTTCATTGACCATGAGAGCTTGTCATGGGCTAAGTTGGGACTCCCCTGCAGGGATTTGAACTTTCGAAAGCCGTGCCCGCGGTTATGGGCAGATGGGAATTTGTTAATGTCCGGTTGTAGATAACTAGAACCTTAATTTAATTAAAATGAATCAACTGAGTGTGTTACCATGATGGCCTCTTCTCGGCGGAGTCCGGGAAGTGGGCACAGTGTTGGAGTAATGTTTGCGCAGGTTGCTCTTTAGTTTCTCGCTCGTGCTTTGCCTCCTCTTCTCGCTCTCTTTTGCGAATAAGTTAGCCACCATATTTGCTAGTCGCTTGCTGCATCTCCACATATTTACCTTGCCTTACCTATAAGCTTAAATAGTCTTGATCGCGAGGGTGCGAGATTGCTGAGTCCCTGTGGCTCACAGATTACTATTACACCAGATGCAGGGCCTGATGATTCCGCTCCAGGTGACGCGCTTGAGCTCAAGTGGGAGTTCGACGAAGACTCTCAACGTTACTATGTTTCCTTTCCCGATGGTCAGTAGTGGTGCCCAGTTGGGGGTGATTGGGACCGTGTCGCATGTTGGGTCTCTTTTATTTTGGCGCCATAGTCGGGCCATGAGTGTTTGGATGATGTAATGTTATTTATGTACTTGATTGACGTGGCGAGTGTAAGCCAACTATGTTATCTCCCCTTTCATTATTATATTACATGGGATGTTGTGAAGATTGCCTAACTTGCGACATATGCCTTCAATGCGGTTATGTCTCTAAGTCGTGCCTCTACACGTGGGAGCTATAGTCGCATCGAGGGTGTTACAAGTTGGTAATCAGAGCCTTCCCCGACCTTAGGAGCCCCATTGCTTGATCGTTTTTAGCAGCCGAGTTGTGTCTAGAAAAATGTTCTGAGTCATCTAGGAATTATATATCAGAGAGTTTAGGAATTCTTTTTACTTCCCAGTCTCCTCATCGCTCTGGTAAGGCATCCTGACGTAGAGTTTTGACTCTTCTCTTCTCAAATTTCACAAAAAAAAATTTAGGATCACGCGGGTATCTTGGAATCGTTCCGATGGTTTTATGATGAGAACATTGACTTGGTGCCTCCTATCAGGGGTTTAGTGGAAGTGTCCCGGGGAGTTGAGCTCTGAGGTGTTGTCATCATAATTTTATCGTTTCAGTTCTGGAATACCTGAGTCTAGTACACCGACATCGAAAATCTCTTTTATGTAGTTCATTGGTGAGATAACCTCGACGCCACCCAGTACTGGGGCGGGAGTTTGGGAGTATCGCCATAACTTGTATAACGGATGCTTTTCGAAGGTTGAGGTAGATGATTTCCGAAGGTTTCTTGGTTATGTGTTGAAGGATGGATACAGATGGATGTAGGATTTGCTAGTTTGGGTGAGATATTATGATTCCCCTGTATCCCCAACACCTGATTGCATAACCGGAAAGGTTTGGGAGTTTCATAGGTGGGAATTCTTGTAGCTCTAGTTCTTCCACGGATATTGGTTTGAGATTGGGATTTCTTACCGATTATTCGTTCTTGATCCGTACCTTGTTGATTTATTTCTCCACCTTAATTCCACGTGGCTTCTCAATTTATGGATATGTGACCATTTCAATAGGAATGCATTCGTTCATTTTGTTCGGATGTGAAGACTATATGTTGCAATTTTCATTCCATTGGATTCAGCTTCAATATTTGTCTGTCAATGTGCTAATGGTGGTCAACCTCTTCAGGATGGCTCCTCCAACGCGCACGACTCCGAATCCTGATCCGCCACCACCTCCACCTCCTCTAGAGGCATGGCAAGCTGTGATGGCCGCAACCAATGCAAACACACAGTTGATCATGCAAATTCTCCAAGAGCGCAATCAAGGCAACCAATGGAATCAAGGCAATAATCAGATTCACTTTGCTACACTCAACCAGTTCCTTGCTAACGGGCCAAAGACTTTCAGCAATTGTGTTGAGGCAACCGATGCTGACGATTGGCTAGTGGATCTGTGCAAGCATTTCGAGTGCAGTAACGTCGAGCCTGAGGACTTTGTTAAGTTCGCTTCCTTCCAACTCAAAGATCAAGCTGCAGAATGGTTCCAGCAGTACAAGGATTCCAGAGGTGGACGTGTTATCACTTGGGATGATTTCCGTCGAGATTTCCGAGCTCATCATATTCCTTAGAGCGTGGTTGAAAGCAAGCGTGAGGAATTCCGCAATCTGAAGCAAGGCTCTTTGTCTGTCTATGACTACAACAAGTTGTTCCAGAAGCTCGCCCGCTTTGCCAAGCAGGACGTCCCTGATGAGAAGAGCATGATATACCAGTTCAGGGGTGGTCTCAGAGAAGAAATTCAGCTAGCTCTTGTTCTCTTCGAGCCCTTGAGATACGATGAGTTCTACAACATGGCACTGAAGCAAGAGGCTGCTCAGTTGAGGTGTGATGCTTCCAAGAAGCGAGTCAGAGACGTTACTCCTTCCTCTACTCAAGTGACCAAGCAGCAGAAGTATTGGCTTCCTCCTCCTCCGTTCCGTCAGCCGTATCAGCAGAAGAGCAAAGGTGGCAGTGGTTCTTCCCACCCACCCAACCCTGGCTTTCAGAACAAGACTTCATCTCAAGCTCCAAGATCGAGTGCTCCGTATCACCGTCCACTTTCAGAGGTCACGTGCAACAAGTGCCAACAGAAGGGTCACTATGCCAACAAGTGTTTCAACCAGAGGCGTCTTCCTCCTCCTCCTCCTTCTGTCAGATCGGCAAGTACAGCTGCGGTCAAGCATAATCCCAAGCACGCCAAGGTCAATTTGATGAATGCAGCTCAGGCAGAGGACTCGTCGGATGTGATCATGGGTAACCTTCCTGTTAACGATATTCCCGCAAAAGTACTTTTTGACTCTGGTGCATCGCATTCCTTCATGTCATTCCCATTTGCATCGGAGAACAATTTTAGTACTAAGGCTTTACCTAGAGCTATGCAAGTCATCTCTCCGGCTAAGCGTCTGAGTTCTAGTTTGATGGTTCCGGATATTTCTATCTTGATGGGTGATTTCAAGTTTCTGGCTTCTCCAATGGTTCTTGGTAACTCGGATATTGATCTTATTCTCGGGATGGATTGGCTTTCTAAGCACAAGCCTCAGCTTGATTGTGGAGCCAGGCAGATTCAATTGACTCATTCGTCTGAGGATGTAATTGTCTTTGCCGCTCGGGATAATTCTATCCGTCTGTTTTCTCTCAATGAGAAGGGTAAATTGGATGCCATCTCGCAAATTCCAGTCGTTTGCGAATATCAAGACGTCTTTCCAGAAGAGCTTCCAGGAATGCCTCCACACCGGCCAGTCGAATTCGTTATTGATCTTGAGCCTGGCACGGAACCTGTGTGCAAATGTCCTTACAAGCTCGGACCTGAAGAATTGAAGGAGCTGAAGAAGCAACTCGATATTCAAGAGAAAATGGGTCTCATCCGGCCTAGTTCTTCTCCGTGGGGTTGTGGTGTTCTTTTTGTGAAGAATAAGGATGGAACGGACCGACTTTGTGTTTATTACCGTCCAGTGAACAAGAAGACCATCAAGAACAAATACCCACTTCCCAACATCAATGAGCTGTTCGAACAACTCAAAGGTGCTCGAGTATTCTCCAAGCTTGATCTCCGTATGGGTTATCATCAGATTCGAATCCGTGAGCAAGATATTCCCAAGATGGCTTTCAGGACAAGCTTTGGTTCATATGAATACACTGTCATGTCTTTTGGCCTCGTCAACGCTCCTCCGACATTCTCTCGCATGATGAACTTCATCTTCAACGCCTACACCAATGACTTCGTTTTGGTCTATCTCGACGACATTCTGGTTTTCTCCAAGAACAAGGAAGATCATGCCAAGCACTTGCGTTTGGTTCTTGATAAGCTAAGGGAACATCAGTTCTACGCCAAGTTCTCCAAATGTGAATTTTGGCTCGATGAAGTGCTTTATCTTGGTCATATCATCTCTGCCAAGGGCATTGCCATGAATCCTGAGAAGGTGTCTGCAATTGTGAATTGGGAACCTCCTCAGAACGTGAAGCAACTCCGTAGCTTCCTCGGTCTCGCAAGCTACTACCGAAGATTCGTTGAAAACTTTTCTAAGATCGCGAAGCCTCTCTCTAATCTTCTCCAGAAGCACGTCAAGTACGTTTGGTCTCCGGAGTGTGATATTGCTTTCAACACTTTGAAAGAGAAGTTGATCACTGCTCCAGTTCTGACTCCACCTGATGAATCCAAACCGTACGAGGTCTTTTGTGATGCCTCTCTCCAAGGTCTTGGCGCAGTATTGATGCAAGAGAAGAAAGTTGTTGCTTATACATCTCGCCAGTTGAAGCCTAATGAGAAGAACTACCCCACTCATGATCTCGAGTTGGTGGCAGTTGTGCATGCTCTTTTGACTTGGAGACATCTTCTATTGGGAAGAAAAGTGGACATTTTCACTGATCACAAGAGTCTCAAGTTCATCTTCACTCAGCCTAATCTCAACCTCAAGCAAACTCGATGGGTCGAAATGATTCAAGAGTATAATCTGAGTATCGAGTATACTCCAGGCAAGGCCAATGTGATTGCTGACGCATTGAGCAGGAAAGCTTACTGCAACAGTCTGATTCTCAAGCCTTATCAACCCGAGCTTTGTGAAGCTTTCTGCAAACTTAATCTGCAAGTTGTTCCTCAAGGTTTCCTCGCCAACCTTCAAGTCTATCCTATCTTGGAAGACCAGATTCGCCAAGCACAGCTTCTTGATGCCATGGTGAAAAAGGTGAAGATTGGGATTGCCAAGAGTCAACCCAAGTACAAGTGCTACCGCCTTGATGACAAGGACACTCTCTTCTTCGAGGATCGTATTGTTGTACCCAAAGGTGAACTTCATAAAGTGATCATGAACGAGTCTCACAATTCTCTCCTCTCCATCCACCCTGGGAGCACGAAGATGTATCAGGACCTTAAGCAAGCTTATTGGTGGACTCGAATGAAGCGCGAGATCGCTCAATTCGTGAATGAATGTGATGTCTGCAGAAGAGTGAAGGCAGAACACCAAAGGCCAGCAGGTCTCCTCCAACCTCTTGCCATTCCAGAATGGAAGTTTGACCACATTGAAATGGACTTCGTGACTGGGTTTCCAAAGTCCAAGCGTGGCAATGATGCTATATTCGTTGTCATCGATAAACTCACCAAAGTGGCTCATTTTCTGCCTATCAAAGAGTCGATCACTGCAGCTCAATTGGCGGAACTCTATACCTCTCATATTGTCTCTCTGCACGGTATCCCTCAAGTGATCTCTTCAGACCGTGGCAGCATCTTTACCTCGAAGTTTTGGGATTCTTTTCAGAAGGCCATGGGCACCAACATCCGCTTCAGCACAGCTTTCCATCCTCAAACTAGCGGTCAAGTCGAGCGTGTCAACCAGATTCTTGAAGATATGCTCAGGGCTTGTGTGATCTCCTTCGGCATGAAGTGGGAGGATTGTCTTCCTTATGTTGAATTCTCCTACAACAACAGTTTTCAAGCAAGTTCGAGCAAGGCCCCTTTTGAAATTCTGTATGGCAGGAAGTGCCGTACCCCTCTCAACTGGTCTGAAACGGGTGAACGTCAGCTTTTGGGTAATGAATTAATCACAGAGGCAGAAGAAATGTGCAAAGTCATTCATGATAACCTCAAAGCATCCCAATCCCGCCAGAAGAGCTACTATGATAGTAAGCACCGTGATTTGGCTTTCGAGATCGGAGATCATGTTTACCTCCACGTCTCTCCTATGAAAGGTACTCGTCGCTTCGGTATCAAAGGGAAGCTTGCCCCTAGATACGTGGGACCTTTCAAGATTGTCAGCAAGAGAGGCGACCTCGCCTATCAACTCGAGCTTCCTTCAAACTTTACAAATGTTCATGACGTGTTCCATGTCTCTCAGCTTCGAAAGTGCTTTAAGACTCCTGACCGCACCGTCAACTTCAAGGACATTGAGCTCCAAGAAGATCTCTCTTATCGTGAGCACCCAGTTGCTATTCTTGAAGAGACTGAACGCAAGATTCGCAACAAGTCAATCAAATTTCTCAAAGTCAAGTGGTCACACCATTCCGATCGTGAAGCTACCTGGGAACGCGAGGATCACCTCCGTTCTCAGTACCCGGCGTTCTTTCAGTCCTAGATCTCGGGACGAGATCCTTTCGTAGTGGTGGAGTGTTGTAACACCCCGGATGTTAACTTTCCCAACTTGTACTCCAACTCTTGCCGTTTCCGGCGTTAAGTTAATTTATTTTCTTGGGTTCGGGTTTTTGTCTCCGTGTGTTGTTGTCGTTGTCATGCATCTCATATCATGTCATCATGTGCATTGCATTCGCATACGTGTTCATCTCATGCATTCGAGCATTTTCCCTGTTGTCCGTTTTGCATTCCGGCGCTTCGTTCTCCTCCGGTGGTCATTTCTAGCTTTCTTTCGTGTGTGGGGATTAAACATTTCCGGATTGGACCGAGACTTGCCAAGCGGCCTTGGTTTACTACCGGTAGACCGCCTGTCAAGTTTCGTACCATTTGGACTTCGTTTGATACTCCAACGGTTAACCGAGGGACCGAAAAGGACTCATGTGTGTTGTAGCCCAACACCCCTCCAATTTGGCCCAAAACCCACCTAACTCTACTCCATCATCTAGAGCGTTCGATCACGATCGCGTGGCCGAAAACCGCACCTCATTTGGACTCTCCTAGCTCCTCCTATGCCTATAAATAGGTCCCCCTCGTAATGTCCCGGATCCCCTCTCCCCGAAACCCTAAATCGCCCCCGCGCCGCGCCGGACATTGTCCGACCCGGCCGGACATAGCCGCCGCCCCACTCCGAAGCCGCCACGTGGCAGCCGCCACCTCCCACCACCGCCGGCCCGCCTGGCCCAGGCGAGGCCCCCGCGGCCCAGCTACCGCCGCCGCCTCACGCCGCGCCCCGCACCGCCGCCTCGCCCAGCTGCCGCCGCCGCCTCGCCCGGCCACCGCCTCCGGCCGCCGCCGCCACTTCCGCGCCCGCAGCCACCAACCGCCGCCGCCGCGCCATGGCCGCCGCCCTGCCGACTCTCCGGCTCCCCGTCGGCCGGATCCGGCGAGATCCGGCCCGGGAGCACCTCGCCGCCGTCTTCCCGCTCCGGCGAGCTCCGTCAACTCCGGCGTGAACAGTGCGCGCGCCGCCGTCCTCGGATTCCGTGCCGGGTCAAACCCTAAATCCGGTGGTAAATTTCGTCTAAGTCCCGAAAATCTCAGTCCATGTGCTCATGTTCACGGCTCCGTAACTTTGCATCCGTAGATCCGATTCATGCATATAGCATCTCAAAGAGTACATCATTTCATTCCATTGCATCATTTTCATTTGAGTTCATATTGATGCCCGAAATGCTGTTAGAAGAGGGCTACTTGAGATAATTGCCAGATCTGCTACTCCGTTTAGCCTTTTTGTCATTTTTGCCATGATTAATGTGTGCATGATATTCCCTGATGCTCTACATGTGTTTTGTTAAGGGTTTTGCCATCTTTCCAGAGGTGCAACCCATGTATTTTTGTGATGTGTGTGGTGACTAGCACAAGCTTGCAAAGTGAGGCACTTGGTATTTCTGATTTCAGGGACTTAGCATTTCCACAAAGTCCTTGAGCTGTTTATCTCATGATGCCATATGTTCATGTTGTTTCCTAGTGATCCGTGCCTCTTTTGAGGATGATCAGTAATGATGTTTTGTTAATCCTGTAGTGCTCTATCCATCCATGTCTTTGTTTGCAATTATGTAGCACCCTAGATTGAGTCAATCGAGCTCTACTTTTGCTACTTTGTGAATCTGGGCAGATTGTCAACTTGTTTGCAATTTTGCCGGTGATGTTGTAGTTGATCCATGCATGCTATGCTATTGTTCTTGCCATGTCTAGCTTGCATTTTGTGCCTTCTTGGTGGATGTATGCTTGTCTTGCCATGACTTGCACCGTAGTGAGTGCATCGAGCTCGTAAACATGCCTACTTGAGTTCTGTTTTCAGCTTGCTCCAGTTTTCACTAAGTCTGAAAACTGATTATGTTTTTGCTATGTTCACATGCTTGCAATTGTATTTTCTGATCCCTTTTGGCTCAAGGTGACTAAGGGACTTTTGTTAAGCTCTTTGAGTAGCTCCATGCCATGCTTTACTTTGCCATTTTACGATCCTGTAGCATGTAGTTTTGTTGCTCCGAAGAGGGCTACCTGATCTGAAATTCCAGACAAGTGTTAATTTCACTAAGTCTGAGATCTGTTTGTCATATGCATTTTTTCCATGCTTGTTTGAACCTGTTAATGGATGATTTGGCCGTAGCTCAGTGCTAGACTTTTGTTAAGAATCTTGTATGCATCCCTGCCATGTATTTTGTTGTCATGTTTGGTTGCTGTAGCATGTTCATCTCATTGCATTTAGTTGGCTACTTGCTGTAAATCGCAGACCGGTGTCATATTTGAATCGCTTACCATTTCCAAACCGTAACTCTGATTCCGGCGTTCTTTATATCGTTTTCAAGCGAATTCATCTCATCTTTCCAGTGGTACACTTGGATTTCCAAGTTGAGGCCAGGTTCATGCGTTTCCTGTCATATCTTGCATTTTGCATCCCGCATCGCATCCCGCATAGCATATTATCTTTGCATCGTGTTGTTTGAGCTTGCACGTGGTTGATTGTATCCTTGTTGCTTGTTTGTCTTGTTTGGGTAGAGCCGGGAGAAGAGTTCGCTAACGAGGAGCCCGTTGAGTTTGCTTTCAAGGATCCAATCAACTCTGACAACTGTCCAGGCAAGATGATCATACCCTCAAAATCACTACTATCTTTGCTATGATAGTTTGCTCGCTCTTTTGCTATGCCATTGCTACGATGCCTACCACTTGCTTTCAAGCCTCCCAAATTTCCATGTCAAACCTTCTAACCCACCATGTCCTAGCAAACCGTTGATTCGCTATGTTACCGCTTTGCTCAGCCCCTCTTATAGCGTTGCTAGTTGCAGGTGAAGATTGGAGGCCGTTCCTCGTTGGAATATTTATTTTCTTGTTGGGATATCATTATATTATCTTATTATCTTAATGCACCTATATACTTGGTAAAGGGTGGAAGGCTCGGCCTCTCGCCTAGTGTTTTGTTCCACTCTTGCCGCCCTAGTTTCCGTCATACCAGTGTTATGTTCCCGGATTTTGCGTTCCTTACGCGGTTGGGTTCTAATGGGAACCCCTTGATAGTTCGCCTTGATTAAAGCTTTTCCAGCAATGCCCAACCTTGGTTTTACCATTCGTCACCTAGCCTCTTTTCCCCTTGGGTTACCGGAGCCCAAGGGTCATCTTATTTTAACCCCCCCAGGCCAGTACTCCTCTGAGTGTTGGTCCGAACTGAGCTGCCTGCGGGGCCACCTCGGGGAAACTCGAGGGTTGGTTTTACTCGTAGCTAGTCTCATCTGAGTGTGCCCTGAGAAAGAGATATGTGCAGCTCCTATCGGGATTTGTCGGCACATTCGGGCGGTGTTGCTGGTCTTATTTTAACCTGTCGAAGTGTCTTGAATTACCGAGATACCGAGTTTGATCAGAACGTCTTGGGAGGAGGTATATTCCTTCGTTGACCGTGAGAGCTTGTCATGGGCTAAGTTGGGACTCCCCTGTAGGGATTTGAACTTTCGAAAGCCGTGCCCGCGGTTATGGGCAGATGGGAATTTGTTAATGTCCAGTTGTAGATAACTTGAACCTTAATTTAATTAAAATGAATCAACTGAGTGTGTTACCATGATGGCCTCTTCTCGGCGGAGTCCGGGAAGTGGACACGGTGTTGGAGTAATGTTTGCGTAGGTTGCTCTTTAGTTTCTCGCTCGTGCTTTGCCTCCTCTTCTCGCTCTCTTTTGCGAATAAGTTAGCCTCCATATTTGCTAGTCGCTTGCTGCAGCTCCACATATTTACCTTGCCTTACCTATAAGCTTAAATAGTCTTGATCGCAAGGGTGCGAGATTGCTGAGTCCCTGTGGCTCACAGATTACTATTACACCAGATGCAGGGCCTGATGATTCCGCTCCAGGTGACGCGCTTGAGCTCAAGTGGGAGTTCGACGAAGACTCTCAACGTTACTATGTTTCCTTTCCCGATGATCAGTAGTGGTGCCCAGTTGGGGGTGATTGGGACCGTGTCGCATGTTGGGTCTCTTTTATTTTGACGCCGTAGTCGGGCCATGAGTGTTTGGATGATGTAATGTTATTTATGTACTTGATTGACGTGGCGAGTGTAAGCCAACTATGTTATCTCCCCTTTCATTATTATATTACATGGGATGTTGTGAAGATTGCCTAACTTGCGACATATGCCTTCAATGTGGTTATGTCTCTAAGTTGCGCCTCGACACGTGGGAGCTATAGTCGCATCGAGGGTGTTACAGGTTGCGATTTCTCCGAGTCCTTTCATCATGGTTTCCGGCGGAGGTTTGGCTGAGGGCCGTGAGATCCATCTCGGCGCGCTCATCTTCATTGCCGACGACTCCGCTTGGCTTCAGGAAGCTCCTCTCGACGTCGAGGCGCTCCCCGTCCGCGGGGTGACACACTTTTGCGCGTGCGTTCGCGGCGTCCTTCTGCGGCAGCCGCCGACTCAGTATCGGTCGGCCCCCGCAGCATCTTCGCCCCCCGCGGCTCGCCGTCACAAGCGATCCGGTCGGTCACGGCTTTAGCGGTGGGTGAAGCACGCGGTGGCGCGTCAGTCGGTCACCCCTCAAGTCACGGCAATCGAGCCCGATGAATCTCTCTACAGCTTGTTCAACATGTTGACTAGCTCCGTTGAGACCCTATGCGAGTGCGACAGTAGTGACCACACGGTGGAGGTCCTGATGGTCGACACGCGTCGCAGCCCGCCTGGCATGCGTCGCAACGGCGGTGACGAAGATGGTGGAGATCTATCGCGCGTTCATGAAGAATACCACCCCAAAACTCTCTCTTCTCAGCAGATGGAGGAACTTCACCGCCACAATGTGGAGGCCCTCTAAATGCCCGTTGTCGCGAGTCCTCTAAGGCTCGGGCCTTGGAGGCGGCGTGTTTGGCCATTTTGGCTGAGCGCACCCGACTGGAGAACCTTCAGCGTGCACTCGATGACCGCGCTCGCCGACAGATTCCCGAGTCCAGTCGATGGCAGTGGCAGTTATTTCCACTAGAACCACATGTATACCGCACTCTGATTCAAAATCTTACCGCTGCGGCCCGTATAGCAGAATCCATTCAGTATTCCCAGTCGGAAGGTGGTAGAGGTTTGATGCAGATCAGAGCGCTGCTCTGAGCAGCAGGAGAGCAAAACACTGCAGTTTCTCAGTCGCGCAACAGGATCCATAGCAGATTAGTGGTAGTTGATACCATTCAGTCGGCTCACAGCCCAAGATCACCTCCGCCGCGTGAGGGGCATGGGCATCGTCAAGGGGCAGTATTTGGGTCGGAACCATGAGTAGCAAGATCATCGGCTCGACCATGATGACCGCCGTCGAGTGCCTACACCCCCTCCGAGGGGCTAATCATACGTGCCCCGACATTATGATGATAGGCGCCCATACAACAAGGAGCGGAGGAGGCCAGTCGACCCAAGAGAGCCAGGGTTTGATGCAAGGTCCATTTTGGTGCAAGGTTTGGTGGACAGGAATCGAGCACATAGAGAAGGGCAAGATAGAGATCGCCCAACTGGAAGTAGGGTACATGTTTCTGGTCCCGAGTGTTTTAGCAGGGCCATCAGGGCTGCAGAGATCCCTCCCAACTTCAGGTTGGTGACTAGGGTCAGCTAATTCACTGGTGAATCAAAGCCTGACACCTGGCTTGAAGACTACCGAGTGGATGTGCAGATCGGTGGAGGAAATGATGAAGTTGCCATGAAGCATCTCCCCCTGATGCTTGAAGGTTCAGCTAGAGCTTGGTTGAATCAGTTGGCTCCAGGCAGTATTTTCAGCTGGGAAGAGTTGGCCCGAGTGTTTGTCAGAACGTTTGAGGGCACGTGCAAACGGCCAGCAGGATTGACAGAATTGCAGCATTGCGTGCAAAAACTGAATGAAACTTTGAGGGATTACATCCAGAGGTGGACCACTTTACACCATACTGTGGAGAATGTGTCTCACCACCAAGCAGTTTGCGCCTTCAAGGAGGGCGTTTGGTACCGAGAGCTCAACCTGAAATTCGGTCGGATGGGAGACATGTCTATGACTTGAATGATGGAGATAGCCTCTCGGTACGCCAACAGCAAAGAAGAAGACCGAGTCTGCAGTGGCAAGAGCAAACCAGTCAGCCAGGACACTGGAGGAGGTAATTCCAGTCAGAAGCAGAAGCGCAAAGCAGAACCAGCAGCGCCTGGAGAAGTTGCAGTCGCAACCCAAGGAAAATCTAATGGAAAACCTAAAGGGCCCTGGACCCCTAAGAAGGTGAAAGATGCAGCCGGGAACGACGTGTTGGATTTACCATGTCACATTCACATCAAGAAGGATGAAGAGGGAAATCTCATCTATCCCAAGCATACCACTCGGCAATGTCGAGTCCTTATACAACAGTTCAGAGAAAAGCAACCCAGTGAGAAGGAAAAAGAATCTGATAAGGATGAGGACAAGGAAGAGGATGATGATGGATTTCCCTATATCAATTCCACTTTGGTGATTTTTGCTGATGTTGAAAGCAAAAGTTGATTGAAAGTCATCAATAGGGAAGTAAACATGGTTGCTCCGGCAACAACGACATATCTGAAATGGTCAAAGAATCCTATCACATTCGACCAGTTAGACCACCCGCCGCACGTTGCCACCCCTGGGAGGCAAGCGTTGGTGGTCGACCCGGTCATTGGAGGCACCCGACTGACCAAAGTTTTGATGGATGGTGGCAGCAGATTGAACATTTTGTATGTTGAGACCCTCCGAGGGATGGGCATTCCGATGTCCAAACTTAGTGAGAGTAACATGCAGTTCCACGGAGTTATACCAGGAAAGAAAGCTGATTCACTCGGCCAGATCACTCTTGACGTGGCTTTTGGTGATCCAAGGAATTGCCGGAAGGAAAAGTTGACATTTGAAGTCATGGATTTTCACAGTGCCTATCATGCTATCCTGGGCAGAACTGCGTATGCCCGTTTAATGGCTCGACCGTGTTATGTGTATCTCAAACTCAAGATGCCTGGCCCTAGGGGCGTGATTACAGTCACTGGTAATCTGCAGCGAGCAGAAGAGTGCTTCTAGAAGGGCTCGAAGATTGCCGATGAACAGATGGTAGCAATAGAAATGGAGCAAGAAGACAGCAGATCCGAGTGATTTGTTGAGAGCTAAGAAGCCTGCTTCAGAGTCTGCATTTTAAGTCGTCTGGTGAAACGAAATCAGTTCATATTCACCCGACTGATCCCAGTGCTGCTATGACTCATATATCAACAACACTCGACAACAAATAGGAAGAAGCGCTTATCCAGTTCCTTCATGAGAACTGGGACATCTTCGCATGGAAACCTTCTGACATACCAGGTGTGCCTAGGGGACTGGCTAAGCACCGTTTGCAAGTCGACCCAAAAGCAATACCTGTCAAAGAGCACCTCCCACGGTCCACCGTAGAGAAAAGGAAGGCAATTAGTGAGGAAGTGGCTCGGCTTCTGGCAGTTGAGTTCATCCGAGAGATTTACCAGTCCAAGTGGCTCGCCAATGTAGTCATGCTTCCCAAGAAGGATGATTCACTTCGTATGTGTATTGACTTCAAGCATATCAATCGGGCCTGCCCGAAAGATCACTTCCCTCTCCCTCGCATTGATCAAATAGTCGACTCAACTGCGGGATGTGAGCGATTGTCTTTTCTGGACGCATATTCCGGGTATCATCAGATCCGACTGTATGGACCCGATGAAATAAAAACAACTTTCATCACCCCATTTGGGTGCTTTTGCTATGTTACCATGCCCTTTGGTCTCAAGAATGCTGGCGCCACATTCATGCGTATGATACAGACGTGCCTGCTCACTCAAATTAGTCAGAATGTGGAAGCATACATGGATGACATGATGGTTAAGTCGTGAAAAGGTTCCGACCTGCTGACTGACCTCGCTGAAACATTTGCCAATCTAAGAAGGTATGATATCAAGCTTAACCCGTCGAAGTGTACATTTGGAGTTCCAGGCGGAAAGTTACTCGATTTCCTCGTTTCCAAACATGGGATCGATGCTAACCCAGAGAAGGTTGGTGCAATACTCTGAATGAAAAGCCCTATGCGCATACACGACGTTCAGAAGCTTATTGGTTGTTTGGATGCCTTGAGTCGATTCATCTCTCATCTCGGTGAAAAGGCATTGCCTCTTTACAGACTGATGAAGAAATCTGATAAGTTCGAGTGGACTCCTGAAGCTAACGCAGCGTTTGCAGAGCTCAAACCCCTGCTTTCCACCCAGCCAGTGCTCACTGCTCCAATCAGCAAAGAGCCTTTACTGCTTTATATTGCAGCCACCGGACAAGTGGTCAGTACAGTACTCACGGTCGAGCGGGAAGAAGAAGGTAAAGCCTATAAGGTTCAGCGCCCAGTGTACTATATTTCTGAAGTCTTAACTCTGTCCAAGCAGAGATATCCGCATTATCAGAAGCTTGTATATGGAATTTACTTGACTTCGAAGAAGGTGGCACATTATTTCTCATATCACTCCATCATAGTGGTCAGCGATGCTCCATTGTCATAAATTCTTAACAACAGAGATGCAACTGGTCGAGTGGCAAAGTGGGCAATTGAACTCTTTCCGTTGGATATCAAGTTTGAGGCAAAGAAAGCAATCAAGTCCCAGGCAATAGCAGATTTCCTTATCGACTGGATTGAACAACAGCAGCCAACACAAGTCCACTCAGAACATTGGAATATGTTTTTTGATGGATCCAAGATGTTGAATGGTTCTGGTGCTGGAGTAGTTTTGGTATCTCCGCGAGGTGATAAACTCAGTTATGTCCTTCAGATTCACTTTCATTCCTCCAACAATGAAGCTGAATATGAAGTATCGTTGTACGGGTTACGAATGGCCATTTCACTTGGCGTCCGTCGCCTAATGGTCTACGGCGACTCAGATTTGGTGGTCAATCAAGTGATGAAAGAGTGGGATGTCAGAAGCCTAGCCATGACTGGTTATTGCAATGCAGTAAGAAAATTGGAAAAGAAGTTTGAAGGTCTATAGCTCCACCACATTCCCCAACTGAAGAACTAGGCAGCAGATGACCTGGCAAGATAGGTTCCAGGCGAGAGCCCATTCCCAACAATGTGTTTTTGGAACACCTTCACACACCATCAGTTCAAGAAGATCCCTTCACAGAAGAGCCCCCACAACCTAAGAGTTCCACTGATCCGACTGAAGTTGAAATCCCAGCCATGGTCGACCTAGTCATGGAAGTTTTGGTCGTCATTCCTGATTAGACTGTACCGTATATCGCATATATTCTCAGGAAAGAACTGCCAGAAGATGAAGATGAAGCGTGACAGGTCGTCCGTCAATCTAAAGCCTTCACCGTGATAAGCGGTTCACTGTACAGAGAAAGTGTGTCTGGAGTTTCCCAGCGATGCATTACCCCAGAGGAAGGCCGAATGATTCTCAATGATACCCACTCGGGGACCTATGGTCACCATGCGTCCTCACGGACAATAGTGGCCAAAGCATACCGAGGAGGTTTTTACTAGCCACGAGCAAATGAAATGGCAAAGGAAATAGTCGACAGTGTGAGAGTTGTCAGTTCTACTCCAACATATCACACAAGCCCGCTTCAACCTTGAAGACAATTCCACTCATCTGGCCATTTGCCGTTTGGGGGTTGGATATGGTTGGACCCTCGAGGACTGGCAGAAGTGGTTTCACTCACCTGCTTGTTGCAGTTGACAAGTTCCCTAAATGGATTGAAGCCAAGCCCATCAAGAACCTCGATTCAGGCACTGCCGTCAGCTTGATTAGAGGGTTAACATTCAGATTTGGAGTCCCACATATCATCATCATAGACAATGGTTCAAACCTTGATTCAGATGAGTTCAGAGCTTTCTGTGCTTCCCAACGCACTCAAGTCGCCTATGCTTCAGTTGCTCACCCACAGTCAAATGGACAAGCAGAAAGAGCAAATGGTTTGATCCTCCAAGGGTTGAAGCCCAGATTAATGCGAGACCTCAAGCATGCAGCGAGCGCCCGGGTAGATGAGTTACCATCAGTACTGTGGGGCCCGAGGATGACGCCAAATCGGTCAACTGGTCGGACTCCCTTCTTCCTGGTTTATGGAGCCGAGGCCGTGCTACCGACTGATTCACTCCATAATGCCCCGCGAGTGGAACTCTTCTGAGAGGCAGAAGCAGAACAAGCCCGGGAAGATGCAGTTGACCTTCTGGAAGAGGAAAGAGAAATGGCCCTGATCGGGTCGACCATCTATCAACAAGACCTTCGTCGGTTCCACGCTAGAAACGTCAGGGGTCGAGCATTTCAGGAAGGGGACCTGGTTCTCCGAGTGGATCACAAACGACCACACAAGCTGGCTCCCGCTTGGGAGGGCCCTTTCATTATCACCAAAGTGCTTCACAATGGAGCATACCACCTGTACGATGTGGAGCACAAGAAGGACGAGCCACGTGCTTGGAATGCGGAGCTTCTCCGCCAATTTAGCACTCAAGCATTCAGGCTGTCGAGATGCAATAAGAAGTACCTTTTAGTTTGTTTAATCATAGACATGGTTTAGCAACCTCCTAAATGATTGCTAGTACTTATACATGTGTCCAAAACCCCCAGTGGGTGGCTTACCCGCGAATCCGATTCGCCTAAGTTTCAAAAAACAAAATCCCACCGAGTGAGGGGCAATCCGCTCACTCGGGGGCTTAGCTGCGAACCCGATTCGCCTAAGTTTCAAAAATCCTACCGAGTGGAGAGCATGCCTCCCACTCGGGGGCTTAGCTATAGTCTAGTACTCGCCTAAGTTTCAAAAATCCTACCGAGTGGTGAGCATGCCTCCCACTCGAGGGCTTAGATGCAGTCCAGTACTCGCCTAAGTTTCAAAAATCCTACCGAGTGGTGAGCAACCCTCCCACTCGGAGGCTTAGCTGCAGTCCAGTACTCGCCTAAGTTTTAGAAATCCTACCGAGTGGTGAGCAACCCTCCCACTCAGGGGCTTAGCTGCAGTCCAGTACTCGCCTAAGTTTCAAAAATCCTACCGAGTGGTGAGCAACCCTCCCACTCGGGGGCTTAGCTGCAGTCCAGTACTCGCCTAAGTTTCAAAAATCCTACCGAGTGGAGAGCATGCCTCCCACTCTGGGGCTTAGCTGCAGTCCAGTACTCGCCTAAGTTTCAAAAATCCTACCGAGGGGTGAGCATCCCTCCCACTAGAGGACTTAGCTGCAGTCCAGTACTCGCCTAAGTTTCAAAAATCCTACCGAGTGGTGAGCATGCCTCCCACTCGGGGGCTTAGCTGCAGTCCAGTACTCGCCTAAGTTTCAAAAATCCTACCGAGTGGTGAGCATGCCTCCCACTCAGGGGCTTAGCTGCAGTCCAGTACTCGCCTAAGTTTCAAAAATCCTACCAAGTGGTGAGCAACCCTCCCACTTGTGGGCTTAGCTGTAGTCCAGTACTCGCCTAAGTTTCAAAAATCCTACCGAGTGGTGAGCAACCCTCCCACTCGGGGGCTTAGCTGCAGTCCAGTACTCACCCAAGTTTAAAAAACTCCTATCGAGTGGTGAGCAACCCTCCCACTCGGGGGCTTAGCTGTAGTCCAGTACTCGCCTAAGTTTACAAAACCCTACCAAGTGCTGAGCAACCCTCCCACTCGGGGGCTTAGCTGCAGTCTAGTGCTTGCCTAAGTTTAAAAAATCCTACTGAGTGGTGAGCAACCCTCCCACTCGGGGGCTTAGCTGCAGTCCAGTACTCGCCTAAGTTTAAAAAATCCAACCGAGTGGAGAGCAACCCTCCCACTCTGGGGCTTAGCTGTAGTCTCGTACTTGCCTAAGTTTTAAACACGCTCTATCCTTATCTGCAAGGACGTTGAGGTGCAGGTCAACCACGACCTTATCCTTGGAGCTAAGACACAAATACAATGTCCACTCCATCCTTATCCACAAGGACGATGAGGTGCAGGTCGACCACGACCTTATCCTCGGAGCTATGACACAAATACAACGTCCGCTCCATCCTTATCCGCAAGCACAATGAGGTGTAGGTCAACCACGACCTTATCCTCAGAGCTGCGACACAAATACAACGCCCACTCCATCCTTACCTGCAAAGAAGACGACAAGCAGGCCATGGACGGCATCAGATGCCCTTGTCTATGATCCACTCGACTGAGTTGCACCACAAAGTCAGTAGCAATTCAGATTGAAGAATCAGAGCCAAGAGATTCAAAATCAACCAAGTTCAGATAAAACCTAAGAGGTCCCAGACCACAGTTCAAAGTACTCGGGCATCAGGCCCGGAAGAGTTTAACGATTACAAGACCACTCAGCATACCGAGGCAAATTCAATCGGATTATAAAAGTTGGTTCACTCCGCGGGTGGAGGACTGGCAGGCTCGACGAACTCGTCCAGGTCGATTCCATCTACAATTCGAGTGGACGCAGCAATAAAGGTCTCCATGAAAGACTGGAAGCCGTGTCTCCTGGTATTGGCAACCTTGATCGCTGCTAGCTTTTCCTCCTTGGTCTCCTTGCAGAGGACTCGAACTAGCAACAGAGCTACGTCAGCACCGCAGTGAGCAGATGACTTCTTCTACTCCTGCACTCGGCCAGGGACCTCATTGAGTCGAGTCATCAAAGACTTGAGGTCATTCTGGAGCATGTCCCGTGGCCAAAGCGCTGAGTCAATCCGCGACCCGCAACCTTTAGGTGAGCAAGGTAGTCTGTAACACTGGTGATACGGGATTCCAGTCGGAGCACGTTCATGGTAGCTTCATCACCGACAGGGGAAATGATGGGGTCTAGGCCTGTCTCGATCTGCCCAGTTTCTTCCTCAAAGTTTTGACAGAATTCTACAAACACAAAGAAATAATGAGTCGACGGTTTTATGGTGAATCGATGATGGCTAAACAATCGGATAAGGAAAAATACCTTCGAGCATAAGGAACAACTTCCTGGCGAGTGTCCACAGATAAGCCTCCAGGTCATTTCTCTTACGAGAAATTCCTTGAATCTTCTCGTTCAAAGCAACTTTGTCTTTCTTCATACGGGTCACTTCTTTGTTGGCTTCGGTGAGGTATGCCTTTAGCTTGGCGTTATCTTCCTCCAGTGCCCTGACTGAAGCCAGCTTCTTGTCGGCGAGTGTTGTCTTCTCCTGAGCCTCCTTCTGAGCCGCTGCAAGGTCAGGGTCCTTCTGTACCAGAGCTTGTTTCATTTTTTCTGAAGAATATGCACTCGGGTCAGAGAGAAGGACGAAGAGATACCTTGAGAGATGGTCAAGATAGACAGTCGACAGGTTGTTACCTTCTGTACCAGCTACTTTGTCTTTAGCCTTTTTAAAATTATGATTAGCTAGCTCCAAGTCAAGGTTGAGCTGTCTCTACTTCTCTTCGAAACCGGCAAACTTGGAGATGAGCTCACAGGATTTCTGCAGTCAGCAAAAAGATACATCAATGGACAGGATCAAAGATTACTCACTTCCGAGTGAAAAGAACTCTAAGACTACTGCAGAATCAAACATTCAACAGTAGTCTCGGGGACTACACCCAGTGGGATGCACTTAGCGTGCCCCCACTAGTTCAGATTTCACTCGACATGGTCCGCCCAGACTGAGTGGAAAAGAAAAAAACACGACGGCCAGCAATAGTCATTCTCAGACCCCAACCGACTGCCCGCAGTCGACCATGGTCTCGGGGACTACACCCAGTGGGTGCACTCTGCGTGCCCCCACTAGTTCAGGTTCCACTCGACATGGTCCACCCAGACCGAGTGGAAGAACTGAAGGATAAGATCTTTTTATCAAGGCCCCCACCGAATCACACATTCGACGGCGGCCTCGGGGACTACACCCAGTGGGTGCACTCTGCGTGCCCCCACTAGTCCAAGAACTACAATCGACACAACCTAGTCGACTCAACTGGAAAAATTATTCAACATAAATTAAAACACCCAGTGGGTGTGCAGATACGAAGTGCAGACTAACAGATGGACGCACAAAGAAGAGTTTTTTCGGGTAGCATATCCTAAGAGAACAAGTGTCAAGATAGGAGTTCAGTCGGAACCCAACTTGCCTGGACATTGGCCTGGAGGGCTGCACTGGCATCATAAGTAGCTTGAATATTCTTGTGCACGGTCTTCACCCGCTCCATCATCAGGCCCGCTTGGCATATAGCTTCTGCAGCGGCGCTTGCCTGGTCTTCCGGGACATGATGAGTGGTGAAGAAAGGAGTCGGCGGTTCAGTCGCGCTAGCCTATGAATCCGAGGTGTGACGTTGAACAGATGAAGCAGGGACAGGCACAGTCGACGATGAAGGATGTTCACTCGACACTGGAACAGCAAAGGTGATAGAAGTCCGGTTTGCATCTCCAGGCTGTTGAACCACTGGCTCCGTCACCGGCACCTACTGAGATGTTTGGCCAGCGGATGCCTTCTTTCTTGAAGTCTTGCCCCTCCTTCCCATGGTCCTCTACGGCACGTCTTTGTTATCATCCGGAAGTTCAATGACATTGGGCGGAGCTGCAAAGCAGTCATTTACAGAAGTTCACTCAGCCACCAAAAGAGCAGATTAAGTAATGACAGAGTGGCAAAGAGTTATACCTACATGAGAGGTGACCGCATCTTCCATCTCCTCCTCATCGTCATCTTGGTAAATAGAAGTCCTAGAGGTGACACTACAAAATTCAGAATTCACTCGGTCAAAACAAGAAAGTGAGTCGACCAAAGTTTGAATCATGCAAAAACTAGAGAGTTGAGCTCAGTAATTACCCAGAAGCGATGGTGACAGACACTTTAATCTTGGGCAAAGCCTTTTGGGTCTTTGGCGTCACGACTTCGGGCTGCTTGGGAGCTTTTTCAGTTGGCACAGGAGAAGACGTGCAAGTACGCTTTAAGGGTTGTCTAGTCGGAGGAGTCATTTTGCCCCGAATGCTTGCTGGTTCCTGCCTCTGTTTGGAGCGCCTCTTTGTGCGAGGCGGAGAGTCGATCTCCTCGCCACTGCTCGAGTCCTCGCTCTCCTTGTCCCCTCGTCCGTCAGAGTGCCAGTCGCCGCTGTCACCCATGCTCGCCTCTCCCTCCTGCTCCTGCTCTTTGTTGGGCATCGAATACATTTCAGTAAAGATCTACAAAGGGTAGGGTCGAGTGGATATTAATCAGTTTCAAAAGCTAACACATATCAGAGCAAAATACACTCGGAAGGAAAGAATTAAACCTTGTCGGGCTGAATGGTGTTGTCGAGTGGAGGAACCCTTCTGGACCCCCTGGGGTTGTCCTTATTCCCAGTGATGCCTTGTAACCACAGCTCCACCGTCTCCTCGCTGACTTCCTCTGGGTGGATCCGAGTGCTATCCTCAACGCCTGAGTACATCCACATTGGGTGGTCACGAGCTTGGAGCGGCTAAATGCGTCGACTCAGAAATGCTTCTAGCAAATCCATACCAGTCACGCCATCGTGGACAAGTTGGACCACTCGCTCAACCAGCATAGAAACCTCCTCTTTCTCCTCTGGAGTCACTCTCAACGAAGAAGGCTTCTCGACTCGCTCGGTGGAAAACGGAGGAAGACCGGTCGACTGACCTGGAGTCGGTTCATCCTTACAATAGAACCAGGTTGACTGCCACCCCCTGACTGACTCGGGAAGAATCATGGCAGGGAAAGTGCTTTTGTTCCTCATCTGGATCCCTAAACCCCCACACATCTGGATCACGTGTGTCCTCTCATCACTCGGATTTGCCTTTTTACCGACTGAGAGCGGCAGGTGAAAATGTGTTTGAAGAGGCCCAGTGCGGTCGACAACCCAGAAAGTTCTCACACATGGACACATAGGCAGCGAGGTATGTGATAGTGTTGGGAGAAAAGTGATGAAGTTGGGCTCCAAAGAAATTCAGAAAACCCCGGAAGAAAGGATGGGGGCAAAGAAAAACCGCGGTCGACGTGGGTCGCAAGAAGGACACACTCACCCACTTGTAGTCGTGGCTCGGTCTCGTCCCCCGGAAGCCGCCAAGACTCGTGGGTGATCAGCCCTCCGTCAACCAGATCCTCCATGTCTTCTTTCATGATGGTCGACCGGATCCAGTCACCCTAGATCTAGCCGCGTGGCAGAGTAGATCTTGACAACGACCCGCCCCGGCTCGTATTTTTCCCCTTCGCCGTCGCTTTCTTCGCGCGCTCCAGAGCGACGGTCTTGTCCTTCCCCATTGCGGTGGAACAGGTTCGAGCTGGGCGGCAGCATCGAGAGAGGAGGCAGAAGCAGTGGGGAGCGGAGGAAGGAGGAGGAGAATGGGGCGCATAGTGCGAAGGCATCGACATCGGCGCCTTATATGGCCTCATTCCCCGAGTGGCTGACCGGTGGACCCAGGCGATCCTGTCAAATCCCACAACAGGCGCGCGCACATTACGTGGAGAAAAAGGTGGCGCAGGGATCGGGGCGCCCCTGCCTAATCTGCTTCGATTACCACAGCCCTCTCTGCCCCCCGCACTTCCCCAAATTTCGAACCCCGCCATATCTGGAAATGGCAGGGCAGTCAATCATACCGAAGATTTTATGCAACACTAGCAGTCAAAACTCATCAGCAGAAGCTTCACTCGACAACTTCTGAATGGCTCAAGGCGACTAAAAATGAAGTCAAAGCTGTTGCATGGTTCACCAATCCAGTCATATGCTTCCGCAACATAAAGGTTGGGTCAGAACCGTTGTCAACTCCATTTTCACTCGGACCCAGAACCATTCGGGGGCTAATGACGGTGTCGTGTACCTAGGGTAGGGTAATAGACCTGATCTAAGCACCCTTGCCAAGGACACTGCCCTATAGTTAAAGACATTCAAAGGACAGCAAATTCTACCGACTGCAATCACCTCAAGATGCAACCCACTCGGCCATGAGTTCCACTCGGGTAACCCAATTCCATTCGACCATGATATAATGATTCGACCACATCAGAAACCTCTCAGAGCACAGAAGATCTAAGTCCACTCAGGATGTCAGGCGTTCACTCCATAGTCTTAAGGGTCATTTATATCACTTTAATGCTGACGTTACCAGTAACGTCCCCTCTTTATGTACATTGAACCCTATGTAACGGGGGAAGGCTGGGGTCCTAGTGCACTCTATATAAGCCACCCCCCTCCTTTGGGACAAGGTTTCGCACCCCCTGTAACTTCACGCATAATCCAATCGACCGAGCCCCCGGGCACCGAGACGTAGGGATGTTACTTCCACCGCGAAGGGCCTGAACTCGTATATCTTGCGTGCACAATCTCACCGTAGCTAGGATCTTGCCTCTACATTCCTACCCCCTACTTTACTGTCAGACTTAGAACCACGACACCCGGTACAGTGCCGGAGGCATTCACATAGAGTCATATCTTGTTCTAAGTATCTGTAATTCTTGAGTTGTAAGTAAATAAAAGTGTGATGATCTTCCTTTTTAGAGCATTGTCCCAGTGAGGAAAGGATGATGGAGACTATGATTCCCCCACAAGTCGGGATGAGACTCCGGACGAAAAATAAAATTAAAAAAAGAGTCCATAAAAAAGGAGGGAAAGGCCCAAAGAAAAAAATGAGAGAAAAAGAGAGAAGGGGCACTGCTACTATCCTTTTACCACACTTGTGCTTCAAAGTAGCACCATGATCTTCATGATAGAGAGTCTCCTATGTTGTCACTTTCATATACTAATGGGAATTTTTCATTATAGAACTTGGCTTGTATATTCCAATGATGGGCTTCCTCAAAATTTCCCTAGGTCTTCGTGAGCAAGCAAGTTGGATGCACACCCACTTAGTTTCTTGTTGAGCTTTCCTACACTTATATCTCTAGTGCATCCGTTGCAAGGCAATCTGTAGGATCAAAAGTATGACTAGAGGGGGGTGATTAGACTACTTGACCAAATAAAAATCTAGCATTTTCCCAATTTTAAGTCTTGGCAGATTTTAACAACTTAGCACGAGTCAAGTAATCAACCTACACATGCAATTCTAAGAGTATAGCAGCGGAATGTAAAACAATTGCATATGAAGGCAAAGGGAGGAGTTTAGAGGGAGCAAACGCAATGTAGACATGGAGATTTTTGGCGTGGTTCCAATAGGTGGTGCTATCGTACATCCACGTTGATGGAGACTTCAACCCATGAAGGGTAACGGTTGCGCGAGTCCACGGAGGGCTCCACCCACGAAGGGTCCATGAAGAAGCAACCTTGTCTATCCCAACATGGCCATCGCCCATGAAGGACTTGCCTCACTAGGGTAGATCTTCACGAAGTAGGCGATCTCCTTGCCCGTACAAACTCATTGGTTCAACTCCACAATCTTGACGGGGGCCCCCAAGTGACACCTAACCAATCTAGGAGACACCACTCTCCAAAAGGTAATAGATGGTGTGTTGATGATGAACTCCTTGCTCTTGTGCTTCAAATGATAGTCTCCCCAACACTCAGCTCTCTCTCATAGGATTGGATTTGGTGGAAAGAGGGTTTGAGTGGAAAGCAACTTGGGGAAGGCTAGAGATCAAGATTTATGTGGTTGGAATGGAATATCTTGACCCCAACACAAGTGTAGGTGGTTCTCTCTCAGGAAATATATGTTGGAAGTGTAAGCATATTCTGATGGCTCTCTCCATAAATGAAGAGTGGGTGGAGGGGTATATATAGCCTCCACACAAAATCTAACCGTTACACACAAATCACCAAACTCGGTGGGACCAAATCATGAAACTCGGTCAGACCAATTTAGTTCAAAATGTGAACGTTAGGATTTTCGGTGGGACCGACATGTCAACTCGGTGGGACCGATTCCATTAGGCTTAGGGCATAACGTAATCTTGGTGAGACCGATTACACAAATTCGGTGGGACCAATTTTGTTAATAGGCAAAAAGAGAGTTGGTCAGCCAAACTCGGTGGGGCCAATTTGCTCATCTCGGTTAGACCGAAATGTTACGAAGGGGAAACAGAGAGTTTGCATTGCAATCTCGATGGTACAGATCGCTCATCTCGGTTGGACTGAAACGTTACGAAGGGAAACAAAGAGGTTGTAATCCCATCTCGGTGAGATCGAGATCCCTATCGGTGAGACCGAAATGACTAGGGTTTGTGGCAGTGGCTATGTCAAGTGAACTCGGTGACACCGGGTAGGAAATTTCGGTGGGGCCGAGTTTGACTTTTGGTTTGGGACATATGTGGATGTGAGAAAGTAGTTGAGGGTTTTGGAGCATATCACTAAGCATTTTGAGCAAGTAACTCATTAAGCAACACCTCATCCCCTTTTAATAGTATTGGCTTTTCCTGTGGACTCAATGTGATCTTGGATCACTAAAGGTAAAATGTAGAGTCTTGAGGTTGAGCCAACATGCCTTCTTAGTATTTTGAGGGGTCCACTTTCTAATCCATGCCATGGCAAACATTGAGCTTTCCTGAAATATTTATCTTGAAATAGCATTAGCTCAATGGGCTATATGTTGTTAGGAATTACCAAAACCACCCAGGGATAGTTGCACTTTCAATCTCCCCCTTTTTGGTAATTGATGACAACATATAGATCAAAGCTTCAACAAATAATAATAAGATTGAAAAACATCATCGCTTTGAGAAGTATGCGATAAGCAAGAGTTCCCCCTAAATTTGTGCATTATTTAAAATTTGCTTTTGAATGCAAACGCACAATCGATTAGGATCATGGCTTACTGTTCCATGTCACATACATCTTGGTGGAGCGCTCAAAATGATAGGAATTACACGCATGCACTCATCACCAAGAAAGTGAATGATCATATATGGATATAAAAGATAGTATCATCTAAACAAGCATTAAGGTAGCAAATGATCAATCACATGATCACACAAGGATATAAAGTATCTCACACAATAAAGAGTTCAACCAAAGGCAAAGAAGCAAAACACTATCTCGAAGCCTATGATCTATACATATTTCTCCCCCTTTGGCAACAAGGTACCAAAAAGTTCAAATATGCATAGTGCTATGCGTCTCGCAGGCTTGGTCTTCGGGAGGTGGTGTAGAGAGAAATCCAAGGACGAAGGCATCCGTTGATGTAGTTGGAGCTGGTGGAGTGGCCGCTGGAGGTAGCACTGAGGCTGTGGCTCCTGGTGCTGATGTTGTAGCTCTAGAATCTGTCACTGGCACGGCAGCAGACCTCTGTCCTCTAGGCACTCGCTGAAATGCATGTGTGGTTGCCTTGCCTCTCTTCTCTTCTGCTTCCTCCTGAAGCTGCTCAACTGATGTTTGAATCTCAGTTACCTTCAGATCAAGATCATAAAATTTAGTTTCTACGATCCTTTCCAAGCTCTCCTGGTTTTGAGTTAGGGTGGCGAAGCCCTTCCCAATCCTCAGTGTAGACCGGATCAGATATGCAAGTTGATCTTGCTTGCTCTTCAGGAAAACCTATGATGCCTCTTCAACACTTGGCATCTTGGCAGCTTTCTCAGCCTTTGCTTTGGCTCTTTTCTCCTGTGCATGAACTGATGATGGTTCCTCCTCATTCATCACAACAATATTATGTTCAAAATCAGGATACAGGGGTAGATGGTCCTTATCCAACAGATATGTTCCTGTGCCCATCTTGGAGTTGATGAGCTCCTGAATGTGTGGAGCATACCCACAACTTCTCTTCTGGTCAGCGGCAGTCCTCTTGATTGTCTCTACAATCATACTCATGACCTTGAACTTCTGAGGGACATCAAAAAGCTGTAGCAGGTTGATAGAGTGCCCTCTGATCATCTTGTGATCTCCTGACTTGGGTAGCAGAGTGTGCCTTAGGATCCAGTTGATAGTAGGCAGACCACACAACAAGAGATGTACAGATCAAAGCTTGTGAGTCTCCAAAGCTTTATCTGGGATCTCCTTGTACATGTTAGCCATAGTGTTGTGATCCTTCTTCTTCTTGGCATACACATCCAAGTCATCTTCATGTTCTGCTGGGGAATTTATCAATTTTGCCCATTCTTCAACTGTGGATTGGTACCTAGTACCTTCTAACATCCAAACGATCTTCCCATCTGGGTAAAAATGAGCAGTGGAGTAAAACTGCATGATCAGCTCATCATTCCATTTTGTTAGCTTCTGTCCAACAAACTCATCTAGTCCACATGCTTTGAAGCTGTCATAAACTCCTGGGAAGTGATCTTCATTTTCCTGGATGAATTCCCAATCAACCCATCTCATGTCACACACAATGGGATTCTTGTCAAGTAGAATAGTTTCATAGAAATCTTGTTGTTCCTTTGTGTGAAACATGTAGTCAACTGCAGTCCTTCTCCTCGCAACATAGGGATCAGACTATCTCCACAATCTCAGTCCTGAATCTTTCCTGATGTGCATGTTCTCAGCGACTGGATGAGTATCATTGTGGTCTGGGATCTTGGGCTTCAATTTTCTCAAAATACGAGACTCATCATCTTCTTCTTCAGCTTCAGGCACTGGTGCCTTGTTCTTTTCTTCAGTAGGTATACTCCTGATGTTCCTCTTTGGGCATAGTATGCTTCTGAGCTTGAGCTTTGATATTTGATGTTTCATCCCCTAACTTTATAGCATCTCCCATAAGCTTCTGAGCTTTGGGTGCTGAGCATCATTTTCTTCTTCTTCAGAGGGATCTTTCATCATGGAGGGCTTACCAATGACTCTGGCAATGGTCTTCTTGACTCTTTCCTTCCTTTTCTTGCCTTCTCCACCTTCTTTGGGTTCAAGAGTGAACTCCATTGTTTCTTGAGTAGAGGCTCTGGCCTTAGACATAGGAATTCTCTTTGCTGGAGCCTTCCTATTCATCCCTGGCTTAACTGTAGCAGTTGTGCTATACTCCTTTTTCAGCACCTTCTTCTTGGAGCTTACTTCCTCCTCAGTGGCAACATAATCCTCATCCTCAGATTCTGAGGTTCTCTTCTTCCTAGATCTAGTGGTTGCCTTTGGAAGTTGTTGGGAGTGCTCCTGCTGCCATCATTAGAAGTGGTCGAGGGATATGAACCCTCACTCAGCTGCACATGTTCCTCGGACTTGTTCTGACTATCACTCTGATCAGACATCTTTGCAAACTCACTGATAGCAGACCCTGTGAATAGATGTAGATGAGATAGAGTGGATGAGCATCACAAATTGCAGAGTTTTTGCAAAACAGATGACTTAAAAACTTAGTTTTAGTTCTCCACAGAAAGCATTTCGGAGCTACCGATTTGTAAACTCAGTGATACCAAAGTAGCTTTTGGAACCTAAACTAGTGAACACGGTCAGACCAAGTCACAGTTCGGTGGCACCGAGACTGCTAGGGTTTCACAGAGAATTGAACTCGGTCACACTGATTTGCAGTTATCGGTCAGACCAAAAATTGCAAGTGCTATGGCCTAAGCCAAATCGGTGAGACCAATTTCTACAACTCGGTCAGTCCGAGATGAGTTCGATGGAGACCTAACCCTAAATTTTTAAATCAAACTTAACCTAAAGGATGTTTTCAGTGGATAGACTGTTTGCATACGTGGTAAGGATCATGGAAAAAACAATGTGCTATGAATCAGAGGTAAAAGAATAGCACAAAGGTCGAACCCATACCCTAGTTCGGCGGGGGTTCGCTACAGCGACAATGGCGGAGCAGATTTCCATTGACGTCGATGGAAACCAGCGGCGGGAGGTTGCTGGCAGCGAGGAGACGATCCGGAGACCCGAGGAGGCAGAGCAGGACACGCGCGGGGTGAAGAGTTTTGGAGAAATCTCCAAAATTCAACCCGTGAGTATATATATCCCGACCCTGTCGGTGTGACCAAGTGGAACAACTCGGTGGCACCGAGATGCAGACTCGCAAGCGGCTACTGCAACTCGGTGTGACCAAAAAGTTCAAATCTGTTGCACCGAGATTGAAAACCTAGATCAACTTAGTGATCTCGGTGTGACCGAAATGGATGACTCGGTCATACCAAAATGCACAAAGAGGTTTTGGAAGTTTAATTCTATGACGAATCAGGGACTCCGAGTGCTCCTCACACAGAGTGGTTCGAATCTGACTTGATCAAACTTTGTGATGTAGCATGAATAGAGTTTGAGACGAGAAAAGCATAGATAGCCAGAGGAAGTCCTTAGGCATTCTTGTCCATTAATTTGGCAAAAGAGAAAAAGCCAAACAATCAAGGCAACAAATGGATGTCCTCGAATGAGTAAAACATGCAACCAACATGCTCACACAATAAGATGGCAAATGAAATATGTGGCAAGGCATGCACAATCACTCTAGCATCTATCAAGCAATTTGGAGATGACTAGGTCATCTATATATGAATATATTGACTGAGGAGTCAAATGAGAACATTTGATCGTAGGTCATACTCATCGTTTAAGCACAAGTGGGGTTACCACTTTTACATAATGCATTGTTGTGTTCACATCATTAGAGTTTCTTTGGCTCAAATGATTAGAGTAAAGCTCCCCCTAGATGTGATATCCCCCCTAGGCGGGATGAACTAACCTTGGGTTTTGTCGATGATGACTTCATGTAGGTGTTGAAGATGTAGGTGCTCAAAGTTGATGTTGATCATTCGGAGCAATCCTTTGGAGTGAGTTGCACTTTCAATACCTACACGGGTTAGTCCCACAAGGAACAATCAAGGATATCCATAGACATAGAGTGATATTCACATGAGATGATGTCCATGAATGCATTAGGTTACCTCGTCCCTTGTCTTACCAACAAGAGGGTTTGTGACTCCTTGAACTAGTGCAAGATATGGAAGTTGTTTGCACTTGTCCTTGCCAAAGTGATATGAGTGAAGTATGTTGGCGGAGTCACCCTCAAGAACTCTCTAGTTCTTCTTCTTCGGGATCCACGCCATCTTGATGGGAATCCTTGGAGTTGTAGTCGTACTTGATGAAGTATAACTTGATGTAGTCTTGGGAACCCACTTGACCAATTCCTTAGGGGCTTCTTCAAATGCATCAATCTCCTCTTGAAGCTTGTCCTTGCCCTTTAGCTTGTGGTCTTGTGGTGTAAGATCATCTTGAGCTTGTGTTCCTTGGAAAGAAGTAGGATCATACTTCTCTTTTTGAGGAACAAACTTTGTCTTGGGGTATTGATCTTCTTCCCACTCAACTCCTTTGGCATTGAACTTTCGTTCAAAACCAACACCTTGATTCTTCCGGTGTCTTCCTTGCTTGCGTACAATTTCCCCAAATTGCTTACTTCCGGCAAGACTCTTGTAAACACCTTTCTCTATAATTCCCTTCAATAAGCTATTTTCTTGCTCAAGTGTAACTTGGCTAAGAGAATCATTAGTGGAATCAAGAGAACTACTAGAAGCAACAACATTGGTTTTAGCATGATTATTGTTACTACTCGAAGAAGAATCTTTCTTGTTCTTGTTGCTAGATTTAACTTGTGGCATGTAAGTAGACAATGTCGGATTTTGGGTTCCGGCAGACCCTTGAGGTTCGAACACTAGGGTGCGCACGGAGATTCCGCCTCCTACCTACTTGCACCCCTCCGCCATGCTAGGATCTAAACTAAGGAAAGAACAACACAAGAGACGCAGGGTTTATACTGGTTCGGGCCACCGTTGTGGTGTAATACCCTACTCCAGTGTGTGGTGTGGTGGATTGCCTCTTGGGCTGATGATGATGAACAATACAAGGAAGAACAGCCGCGAGGGTCTGTTCTTGGCTGGGGGGATGAACTACTCGGAGGAGTTCATTCACCTTTCTCTCTTTCTCTCTCTCTCTGCTCCCCACTGACCGACCCCTTGCTGTGTGGGTGGCCGGTCCTATTTATAGAGGCCCTGGTCCTCTTCCCAAATATCGAGCGGGAAGGGAGCCAACAATGGCGGGCTAATTTGAAGGGGGACAGCAAGTATCAGCTATCCTGACAAAAGTAGTCTTCGCCTGCCCAAAGCTCTGGTGATGACGCCGTCTTGGGCTCCATGGTGACCTCCGTCTCATAGTCCTCCTAGTCTTGGTCTCGTTGCACCGAAATGGCAACCTTTGCCGGGTGCCTCGGTACTCCGCGGCTGCGCTTGCCCCCTTTGCACCAAAGAGGAAAGCAGGACGCCGCGCGGTCTGGCACCCGCCTGGCGCCCTGAGTCGTCATGGCTTGCGTCACGGGCACCTCGTGAGGTATCCTGCCTTGATCTCTCCGCCTCCTCATGAGCCGGCCTGATGAGGCCGTGCCTGAGGAAGCTCCACGTCGTCCGCCCCGCAAGGCTTGGCCCCTCGCGAGGGTCTTGGGTTTGTGTTGGTGAAGACGGGCCGTGCTGGCCCCCCCTTTGAGCCACGCCGCAGGCCGCAGGCAGGCAAGTCTGGGGACCCCCGTTCCCAGAACGCCGACAGTAGCCCCCGGGCCTCAGGCACGCCCGGACTTGGCTGTGCAGGGAGGCAAAAGGGCAAGAGCGAAGCGCCGCGGGCCCTAACAGCCTGCGGCCTTGGGCGCCGCGTGGCGGTTGATTGGACGTGGGCGTCTCCACTTCCCCATGATGCCTCGGCAACTGCACGGATTGGACAAGTCCCTGCATGCAAAAACGGGTCATGATTGCATGCGATCATGGGGGCCGTCGGTTGGCCCTCGCCAGCTATAAGTACTGATCGACGCGCGCCCTTCAAGTTTATCTCCCCTCGCTTCTCCTTCTTCTTCAAGGCCCCGTCGAAGAGGTTCTCGGCTGCGGAGAAGGGGAAGGCTTGCCAGGCTGGGCATGCCTCCCCTCCGCCCAAGCGCGGCCGAGGGCGCCCCCGCAAACATCTCGTGGCCACCACGGCAGCTCCCCGCGGCCGCGGAGACGCTTTCCAGCACGATGGCGGGCGGATTACTGCGACCAGGGGGTGCGCTCCGGCTGCGCGTCCCCCCATGCCGCGCTTCTACGCTACCGAGGTGCTGCCAGAGTTCGTCGTGTGGTCGGCGAAGCCGACTAGCACCCGGCTTCCTCTTCCTCGCTTCCTCCTTGGCGAGCTCCCGGCCGGCGCCCTGGGTGGCCTCTGGCTTCAGGCCAACGGCTGCTACAGCCGGGCCTCATGGGTTTCACTGGAGGTCTCCGCAGCCGGGAGCCTGGCCCTGGCCCGCGGTTGGCAGTCGTTTGCCCGCGCGCGCGGCCTGGGCCGTCGGTGCATCCTACACTTCAAGTTCGACGGTGATGCCACCCTCTACGTGAGGGTGTTTGGGGAAGATGGTCGCCGCGCAGGGTGCTGCCCCGAGGGTGATGACCGCGGCTGGGAACCCGGCTCCGACGATGATGGAGAGGGCAGCACTCGCGCGGCCGGCGGCGCTCAGGGTTCCTCAAGCTTCTCCGGTTCTTCTTCAGGCGGCAACTCTTCTAGCGGTGGTCGTGGTCAGCCCCCACGCCGTCACATCTGCTTGGGAGGTGGTAGCGTGTCCGCCCACAGTCGCGCCCTGGTGAAGCGCGAGAGGGAGTCCGCCTGAGCTCCGGAGGCAGCTCGGGCTTCCCTGTGGGCCGGTGCGAGGCGAGCTTCACCAGATTTGTTCTTCCTTTTCCTTTTTCCTACGTAAAATGGACAGTAGTGTGGAGCCCCGCGGGGGCGTTTATGGGTTATTGCTGTTAATCATCGTTTTGCTTTATTTATCATACCTTCCGGCTACGTGCCCACGCGTGGATGGTTTCCGGCCCCAGCCGTGGGGGCGACCGACCCAGGCCCTGCGTCTGTGTTGCGGTGCCCGAGGGGCACGGACTGGAGGGGCGCTCCTGCAAGGGGCCCAGGTCGCGAACCCTTTGAACGACTAGGATAGGGACTCTCGCGAGGGCGCCCGGCTGCCCCCCTCACGAGGTTTTGCACCAGAGAAATCGAGGCAGGAGAATGAAAGGTCAAAGAACCACAAGCCAAAGACGGCAACAACTTCAATAAAACTTCGAATGAGAAGGAGCAAGCCAACTGCGGAAAGCAAATGAAAAGCCGCGTCCGGCACCTAATCTAGTCTTCGACGTCTTCTCACCAGCGCGGAGCTAAGTGCTGCCACTGGGCGTGGGAGGGAGCCCCAGGGCCTGAGGCCGGCACTCCTGAGACTCCGGGGCATGTACAGCCCCAACTCATTATTACGTGAGAGTGTCACGGGCGGCGAGCTTCACAGGCGTTGGCCTTCTTCACAGGCTCCGGGCCTTTTCCGAAGCGCGATAGCTTCTCAGGCACTCGCCTTGCTTCACAGGCTCTAGGCCTTTTCCAAAACGTGATGGCTTCACAGGCACTCGCCTTGCTTCACAGGCTCTAGGCCTTTTCCAAAACGCGATAGCTTCACAGGCACTCGCCTTGCTTCACAGGCTCTGGGCCTTTTCCAAAACGCGATGGCTTCACAGGCACTCGCCTTGCTTCACAGGCTCTGGGCCTTTTCCAAAACGCGATAGCTTCACAGACACTCGCCTTGCTTCACAGGCTCTGGGCCTTTTCCAAAACGCGATGGCTTCACAGGCACTCGCCTTGCTTCACAGGCTCTGGGCCTTTTCCAAAACGCGATGGCTTCACAGGCACTCGCCTTGCTTCACAGGCTCTGGGCCTTTTCCAAAACGCGATGGCTTCACATGCACTCGCCTTGCTTCACAGGCTCTGGGCCTTTTTAGGGGTAGAACCTCCAGAGGTGCTGGATGTTCCATGCATTTTGGACCGACACTCCCTCCTGAGTCTCCAAGCGCGCGGAGCCGGGCCTGGAAACATGAACAACCTTGAACGGGCCCTCCCACATGGGAGAGAGCTTGTGCAGTCCCTCCCTGGAGAGAACCCGCCTGAGCACGAGGTCTCCTACCTCAAGAGTCCTGGGGCGGATGTTGCGGCAGTGATATCGCCGCAGCGCCTGTTGGTACCTCGCCGCTCGCAGCGCGGCTTCTCGGCAACGCTCCTCCCCCAGCACGAGGTCCATCCCCCGCATGGCGTCCTGCTACGCCTCGTCGAACGTCAGGACCCGCGCGGAGCGACGTCTCACCTCGTGAGGGAGGACCGCTTCCGCTCCGTAGACCAGGAAGAACGGGGTCTCTCTAGTCGGCTTGGTCGCGGTGGTGCGGATGGACCACAGCACGGACTGAAGCTCGTCGTACCAACCTCTGCCACAGGCCTCCAGCTTCTTCTTGAATGTCCTGGTCTTGAGGCCCCTCAGGACCTCTGCGTTTGCCCGCTCGGCCTGGCCGTTGCTTCGGGGATGCGCCACTAAAGCGTAGCATATCTGTGTTCCAAGGTTAGCACAGTATGTTTTGAACAGGTTACTGGTGAACTGCGAACCGTTGTCCGTGATGATGCGATTCGGCACCCCGAACCGGCTCACGATGCCCTTGATGAACTTGACCGCGGAACCCGCGGGAATGGTGCGGACAGCCTCTACTTCAACCCACTTGGTGAACTTGTCCACGGCAACGTAAAGGTAGCGGTAGCCCCCTGGCGCCCGAGGAAACGGGCCCAAGATGTCCAGCCCCCAGACTGCGAATGGCCACGAAAGGGGGATAGTCTGCAAGCCTCCTGCTGGCTGATGGATCTTCTTGGCGTGGAACTGGCAGGCTTCACAAGCTTTCACCAGTTCCACGGTGTCATTGAGCGCGGTGGGCCAATAGAACCCACTGCGGAACGCCTTGCCGACGAGGGTCCGTGATGATGAATGATGTCCGCAGTCTCCGCTGTGTATATCTTCCAGTAGTTCCTTCCCTTGCTCCCTGGAGATGCAACGCAGGGATACATCGTTTGGTCGCTTCCGGTAGAGCTCTCCATCTTTGATGCAGTATGCCGTGGCCTGGCGTGCCACTCGCTCTGCTTCCTCCTCCTTCTCCGGCAGGGTCCATTGCGTTAAGTAGCTCCGGAGCTCCGCGATCCAACATCCCTCCTGAGGTTCCATCATCAGGAGCAGGCGTGCTCCCGAGGCCGGGCCACAGGCCGGGGCTCCTGAGGCAGGTGGCTGGGGAAGCTCCTCCCGGGGCTGAGCCGTGTTTGATAATGATGGCAGGGCTGAAGGCTTGAAGAGCCGCTCCTCGAACGCCAGGCTCCTGAGGTAACCGCCTGGACGCGCGTTTGGCGATGTCATCGGCTTCCTGATTGGTGCCACGGGGCACATGCTGCAACTCCAACCCCCAGAACTGCTTCTCCATCCTGCGGACCTCCGCAAGGTAGGCTTCCATGTGCTCATCCTTCGGCTCGAACACCTTGTTGGAGAAGTTGACAAGGAGCTGCGAATCGCCCTTGATGGTGAGGCGTTTCACCCCCAGGGCAGCTGCGGCCTTCAAGCCCGCTATTAGACCTTCATAGTCCGCTATGTTGTTGGAGACCTTTTCACCTTGCTGGAAACAGAGCTGCACGGCGTAATAGAGCTTGTCCTGAGTGGGCGATATAAGCACCGCCCCAGCCCCAGCGCCGTGCCTGGAGAACGCCCCATCGAAGTACATGACCCAGCCTTCTGGTGCCTCGCTTCCCGGGGACAGGGACCGATCCTCGTCGGCCTTGAGGCCTGGCGCCTCCGTCCATTCTGCCACAAAATCCGCCAACGCTGCTCCCTTGATGACTCTGGTTGTGCTGAATTCGAGCTAAAACGCTTGCAGCTCTATGTTCCACTCGGTGACCCTCCCAGCTGAATTGGGGCTCCTGAGCACTCTCTCCAGGGGGTATGACGAGACGACCTTGATGGGGTGACCCTGAAAATAGTGCCGCAGCTTGCGCGAGGCCACCAGTAGCGCGAGGAGGAGTTTCTGAGGCATGGGGTACCGTGCCCTTGCATCCCGCAACACCGTGCTGACGAAGTACACAAGGTGCTCAACGAGGTGGAGTGCGTCAGTGCTGGTGGCTCCCTTCGGAGACCTTGGCGCCTCTTGAGGCAATGAGGACTCCTGAGACTGGCCATCTGGGAGTGGGGCCTCTTCCGCCTCCGGTGCGCCCCTCTGCGGCGGCTGATCCCCCTCAGCCGCTGTAGCGGTTTCTGTGGGCCTTCCCCGTTCTTGTTCCACCTCGTCCCGGGCCGCTGCTGCGGTTTTGATTTGACGCTCCTCTCTGACTGCCACCAAGGCTGCGCTGGCGGAGTAGGGAGTGGCGGCGAGGTAAAGCACCAGGGGCTCTTGAGGGCGTGGAGCCACCATGACCGATGGACTGGTCAGGTATCTCTTGAGATCCTGCAACGCCTTGTCGGCCTCTTCAGTCCACTCGAAGGGCCCCTTTTTCTTCATTAGCTGGAAGAAAGGTAGTGCTCGCTCCCCCAACTTGGAGATGAAGTGCCCTAGCGCGGTCACGCACCCCGTGAGCTTCTGCATTTCTCTGAGGGTCTTTGGCAGGCTCATGTCTTCCACTGCCTTGACCTTCTCCGGGTTAGCCTCGATGCCCCAGTGGGACACGAGGAAACCCAAGAGCTTGCCCGAGGGGACTCCGAACACACACTTCTCTAGGTTGAGCCATAGGTTCACTGCGTTGAGGCTCGCGAAGGTTTCCTCCAGGTCTTGTATCAAGGTCTTGGCCTCCCGAGATTTTACCACGATGTCATCGACGTAAGCTTCGACACTCTTCCCGAGCTACGGGCCCAGGGTGATGTGCATCAGCCACTGAAAGGTCGCCCTTGCGTTACACAGCCCGAATGGCATGCATGTGTAGCAGTACACCCCACACGGGGTTAGGAAGGCTGTCTTCTCGACGTCTTCTACCACCATCTTGATCTGGTGATACCCAGAGAAGGCATCCAGGAAGCATAACAGGTCGCATTCCGCAGTGGAATCGACGATCTGGTCGATGCGGGGGAGCGGGAGCGGATCCTGCGGGCACGCTTTGTTGAGGTTGGTGAAGTCGACACACATGCGCTCCTTCCCTCCCTTCTTTGGCACAACGACAGGGTTGGCCAACCAATCTGGGTATCGGACCTCGCGAATGACCCCAGCGGCCTCTAATTTGTGGGTCTCCTGGACGATGAAGGCCTGCTTTTCTGTGGACTGCCGCCTGGCCTTCTGCTTCACAGGGCGCACGTTGGGGCACACGTTGAGGTGATGCTCGATTACACTCCTGGGGATCCCTGCCAACTGGTCTGGCTCCCAAGCGAATACCTTCTTGTTTGCATGCAGGAACCCGACCAGGGCCTCTTCCTTCTCGGGTTTGAGGTGGGCGCCTATGGTGAAAGTGGCGTTGGTGGACCCGTCCTGATCGACGGGTATCTGCTTGGTTTCTACCTTGTCTTGGGTGAACAACTGCTTCTTCTTGGTGGGCGCAGCTCCCTTGGGCTCAGGGGCCTCCAAGTCGGCGGGCTGTGCCGACGCCGCTGTCTTGAAGACGAGCTTGAGCACCCGCAGAGCGTCCCCGGTGTCCCCGTGCATGGTGAGGACACCGCTGCTCTCGGGCATCTTCATGAGGTTGTACGCCGGGTGCATCGCTGCCATGAACTGGGCCAGCGCCGGGTAGCCGAGGATGGCGTTGTAGGGGAGGCCGATGGGGGCGATGTCGAAGCCGACCAGCTCCGTGCGGAAGTTGTCGTAGGTGCCGAAGGTTACTGGGAGCCGGATCTGTCCCAAGGAGCTGGACGATCCGCCCCAAACGCCTGAGAAGGACTGGCTGGGTCACAGCTGTTCCTGGGGTATGCAGAGGAGATTGAAGGCCTCGACCGAGAGCATGCTGAGGCCCGCACTGCCATCAATGAGGGTTCTGGTAACGGCCACCTGGTAGATGGTGGGGGTGCACAGCATGGGGAGCGCACCCGAGCAGGCCGAGTTGGAGGGGTGGTCTTCCGAGCTGAAGGTCAGGCCGGTCGGGCGCCGCCCGATCCAGGGGAGCCCCCTGCCGCGTGGAAGAGGCGCTGACCCAGCGGATGAACGGCTTGACGTGGTGACTTGTGGGCGGCGCCTGCGAGCCGCCCAAGAGGGCCGCGACGACCGGGGGTGTTGACGCAGCACGATAGACGGGGGAGAGGTTGCGGGGCTCCATAGGCGCGCGGAGTGCGCGGGGCGAAGAACCAGCTGGGGTGAGCGTGGGAATTGCGGTGCGGCCGCCTTGCCGCACGGACAGATGCCGGGACGATGCTTGCTGCCCGTCCCCCGCCGGGCCGATGGCGGCGTTGATGGTAGGTGACGGGGAACAGCGAGGAAGCCCACCGACAGGGGCCGTCTGGGCGACGCGGGAAGCGAGCGCGGCCCGGCGCTTGGTGCGGGCCCGACGAGCGTCAGACATGGGCGTGATGGTCGGAGGAGAACGGGGTGGTGGAAGACGAATCCCGGCACACCCCTACCTGGCGCGCCAAATGTCGGATTTCGGGTTCCGGCAGACCCTTGAGGTTCGAACACTGGGGTGCGCGCGGAGATTCCGCCTCCTACCTACCTGCACCCCTCCGCCATGCTAGGTTCTAAACTAAGGAAAGAACAACACAAGAAACACAGGGTTTATACTGGTTTGGGCCACCATTGTGGTGTAATACCCTACTCCAGTGTGTGGTGTGGTGGATTGCCTCTTGGGCTGATGATGATGAACAATACAAGGAAGAACAGCCACGAGGGTCTGTTCTTGGCTGGGGGGATGAACTTCTCGGAGGAGTTCAGTCACCTTTCTCTCTTTCTCTCTCTCTCTGCTCCCCACTGACAGACCCCTTGCTGTGTGGGTGGCTGGTCCTATTTATAGAGGCCCTGGTCCTCTTCCCAAATATCGAGCGGGAAGGGAGCCAACAATGGCGGGCTAATTTGAAGGGGGACAGCAAGTATCAGCTATCCTGACAAAAGTAGTCTTCGCCTGCGCAAAGCTCTGGTGATGACGCTGTCTTGGGCTCCATGGTGACCTCCGTCTCGTAGTCCTCCTGGTCTTGGTCTCGTTGCACCGAAATGGCAACCTTTGTCGGGTGCCTCGGTACTCCGCGGCTGCGCTTGCCCCCTTTGCACCAAATAGGAAAGGAGGACGCCGCGCGGGCTGGCACCCGCCTGGCGCCCTGAGTCGTCATGGCTTGCGTCACGGGCACCTCGTGAGGTATCCTGCCTTGATCTCTCCGCCTCCTCGTGAGCCGGCCTGATGAGGCCGTGCCTGAGGAAGCTCCGCGTCGTCCGCCCCACGAGGCTTGGCCCCTCGCGAGGGTCTTGGGTTTGTGTTGGTGCAGACGGGCCGTGCTGGGCCCCCCTTTGAGCCACGCCGCAGGCCGCAGGCAGGCAAGTCTGGGGACCCCCGTTCCTAGAACACCGACAGACAAGAGTAGACGTTTGGCAATGTAAGAAGAACTTTTCTTGTGAAGATCATCATTGATTGCCTTTAAGAACTCATGCTCTTGCTCAAGGTTGAGCTTTTCAAAGCGTAGCTTCTCATGAGTCTTTAAAAGTTCTCGATGATCTTCGAAGGTAGCTTCATGAGCTAACTTCAGAGTGTTTAGTTCTTTAGTTAGACGCTCAATCTCCTTCTTATCATTGTCAATCATTTTATCATGATTAGCATGATTAATAGCAAGTTCATCATAGTTTTCATAACTAGAGTTGTCAACAAGTAAATCATCATCACCTAGCAAATCATCTTCATCACTATTGAAATCAACATGCTCGGGGTGTGATACCTTTGGGCCTTCAGCCATGAAGCATCTTCCAATTCCTTCATTTGGTGACTCAAATATGTCATAGGAGTTGGTTGACACAAGTGCTAGACCGGCAACACCTTCATCTTGAGTATATTCGGAGTCGGAGTGATAACTTCTCTCGGAGTGATTGTCGAAGTCGGAGCCGGATACCCATTCACCAACATGAGCTTGATGTCTTTGTTTTGTGTAGCTCCTTGATGATTTGTCCTTCCTTTCCGAACCTTACTTCTCCGTGAGGGTCATCGCTCATAACGATCATCTCTACTCCTTCTCTCTCTTCGTGGTGATTCTTGTCTCCTACTTCTTTTTTTGGGAGAATCTTCTCTTCTTTTGTAGGGATCCATACACTCATTGGAGTAGTGTCCGGGTCTTCCACAATTGTAGCAATTACGTTCACGACTTGAAGATCTTTTGTCATTGTAGGACCTTGACTTGGAACTTCTTTCCTTGCTTCTACTCTTGTAGAACTTGTTGAAGTTCTTCACCATTAAGCTCAATTCTTCATTGAAGGTTTGTTTCTCACTTGATGATGTGGGAGCATCACATGAGGCTTTGTAAGCACCACTTGACTTGTTGTGGAGCTCTTTATTATCCTTGAGTGACATCTCATGAGCAAAAATTCTTCCAATGACTTCTGTTGGCTTGGGATCTTTGTAATTGGACATCATTTGAAACCAAGGCTATGATCACCAAAAGCTATGGAAATCAAAGCAAATGGAGACCAAAGCTCTGATACCACTTGTAGGATTGAAAGTATGACTAGAGGGGGGTGATTAGACTACTTGACCAAATAAAAATCTAGCATTTTCCCAATTTTAATTCTTGGCAGATATTCATGATCATTACCTAGATATTCTCATAACTATGCGATCTTCTATCAATTTCTCGGCAATAATTTGTTCACCCACCGTAATACATGCTATAATGAGAGAAACCACTAGTGAAATCTATGGCCCCCGGGTCTCTTTCTTATTATATTGCATCCCTTTTTATTTAGATTGCATCTCGTTTACTATTTTGCAATATTTACTTTCCAATCTGTACAACAAAAATACCAAAAATATTTATCTTACTATCTTTATCAGATCTCACTTTTACGAGTGACCGTGAAGGGATTGCCAACCCCTTTATCACGTTGGTTGCAAGGTTCTTGATTGTTTGTGCAGGTACTAGGTGACTTGTGCGTGGCCTCCTACTGGATTGATACCTTGGTTCTCAAAAAACCGAGGGAAATACTTATGCTACTTTGCTGCATCACCCTTTCCTCTTCAAGGGAAAACCAACGCATGCTCAAGAGGTAGCAGGCAGCTACTGCCTGAAGGGCTGCAGCATGGAGGCGAGCGGCCTCCACCTCTCTCTCGTACTTGTTCGCCTCCTCTCTAGTTATAAAATATCTCCCTTTTACCAAAAAGTTAAAGAAGGTAGGAGAAGGAAGGGTAATATGGATAGCACAATGTCGGTCAAAGATTAGTCAGTACAGGAGGCATTGTTCATTCCTCACAAGGAACTAGTAGCGTACCTGATGTCTACTACGCAACTTTATTCTTGTAGACACATTTTGGGCCTCCAAGCGTAGAGTTTTGTAGGACAGTAGCAATTTTCCCTCAAGTGGATGACCTGAGGTTTATCAATCCATGGGAGGCATAGGATGAAGATGGTCTCTCTCAAACGACCCTGCAACCAAATACAAGAAATCTCTTGTGTCCACAACACACCCAATACAGTGGCAAATTGTATAGGTGCACTAGTTTGGCAAAGAGATGGTGATAAAAGTGTAATATTGATGGTAGAAATATATTTTTATAATCTAAATAAATAAAAACAGGAAGGTAGCAAATAGTAAATGGGCACAAAAACGGTATTGCAATGCTTGAAAATGAGGCCTAGGGTCTGTACTTTCACTCGTGCAACCTCTCAACAATGCTAATATAATTGGATCATATGACCACCCCTCAAAGTGCGATGAAGAATCATTCCAAAGTTCCTATCTAGCGGAGAACATAAGAGTAAATTGTTTGTAGGGTACGAAACCACCTCAAAGCTATTATTTCCGTTTGATCTATTCAAGAGTTCATACTAAAATAACACAAAGCTATTCTTTCTGTTCGATCTATCCTAGATTTTGTACTAAAATAACACCAAAGAAAATTCATATTCATAATACCAATCCAACACAAAGAACTTCAAAGAGTGTCCCAATATTTCTACCGGACAAACAAAGACAAGAACGTGCATCAACCCCTATGCAAAGATTACCCAATGTCACCTCGGGAATCTGCGAGTTGAGTGCCAAAACATATATCAAGTAAATCAATAAGATACCCCATTGTCACCACGAGTATTCAATTGCAAGACATATATCAAGTGTTCTCAAATCCATAAAAGTATTCAATCCGATAACAACGAAATCTCAAAGGGAAAGACTCAATTCATCACAACAAGATAGAGAGGGGAAAACACCATATGATACGACTATATTAACAAAGCCCGCGATACATCAAGATCGTGACATCTCAAGAACACGAGAGAGAGAGAGAGAGATTAAACACATAGCTACTGGAACAAACCCTCAGCCCCAAGGGTGGACTACTCCCTCCTCATCGTGGTGGCAGCCGGGATGATGAAGATGGCCACCGGAGATGATTCCCCCTCCGGCAGAGTGCCGGAAAGGGTCTAGATTGGTTTTCGGTGGCTACAGAGCCTTGCGGCGGCGGAACTTCTGATCTAGGTTAACCCCGAGGGTTTCTGGAATTTTGGGGAATTTATAGGGTAAAGAGGGGGTGCAGGAGGCCACCGAGGTGGGCACAACCCACCTGGGCGCACCTGGGCCCCCAGGCGCACCCTGGTGGGTTGTGCCCCCCTAGGGGCACCCCCCAGGTCCTTCTCTGGCCCATCCAGGGTGTTCTAGTCCATAAAAAGTCTCCAAAAAGTTTCGCGGTATTTGGAATCCATTTGATATTGATTTCCTGTGACGTAAAAAACAAGAAAAAAATAGAAACTGGCACTGGGCACTGGGTCAATAGGTTAGTCCCAAAAAATGATATAAAGTTGCTATAAAATGATTGTAAAACACCCAAGAATGATAATATAACAACATGAATACTTCATAAATTATAGATACGTTGGAGACGTATCAGTACCAAAACATTATAATCTAGGAAAGAAGGTGGTAACTCAATGTCATTCCCCCTTATGGGTACCCCAAGATAGTTAGATAAACGAGTGGCATAAATTCCACCAAAGAAATCTCCATCTTTAGCATTAAGATGTAACCTCCTCGCAATAATAGCCCCCAAGCTATATCGTTTATCACCCAACACCGCACACTTGAGGATACTAAGATCTGGAACGCAGAGGTGGCTATGCTCATGCTTACCGTTAATGCATCTACCTATAAGGAGAGTAAAATAATGCATAGCAGAAAAGTGAATGCTCCCCATGGTAGCTTGTGTAATATTTCTAGTTTCTCCCACAGTGATGCTAGCAAGGAAATCATTATACTCAGTCTTATGAGGTTCACTAAGGATACCCCAATGTGGAATTTTGCAAGCATCATTAAAATCTTCTAGGTCCATGGTATATGATTTATCGTAAAGATCAAACATGACATAATGAGTATTATGCTAGGATGTAAACTTAAATCTTCGCACAAATGAATCGGTGAGGTGATAGTACTGCCGGCACTTATCTGACATGAAGTACTCAAGACCAGCATTTTGTACGTATGCATCAAATTCCTCCTTGAAACTAGCATGAACCAAGAATTCATCCAACGACCATTCACAAGGCCGTACTCGAGCTTCCCTTGCTTGTTCAAGATCTGGCTCTTGTATCGCGAGCCTTGGGGCTTTCTTGCTCGATGAACCACCTTGGTATATCTTCCTAAACGTTTTTCTTCCACTGAAAAATTTCTGAAATATTTAGTGACTCAAAATAAAAGTGAACAAAACTCAACAAAATTGATAGCAACTACTCCCACAAGTTCCTAGAGGCTATATCATGCATCAAAACTACTTTGGGCCATATAAATTTGACATGCAAGCTCAAGAACAAGGTCACCACATCAGCAAAAATTTGCAATATATAAAGCACTAGAACAACAACTAATTGGACCATTGGAGGAGTCACATACCAAAGAACAATCCCCCAAAACAGTTTTGCAAATGGAGCTTTGCACAAGGAGATCGAAAATGGCAACAAGATGAGCTAGAACACGGGTTTGAGCGACGGGGTGATTTTTTCTAGAGGAAGACAAGGTGAATGGGTGCTGGAATAAGTGAGGGGGAACCACATGGGACCCACAAGGCAGGGGGCGCATCCAGGGGGTAGGGCGCGCCCTCCACCCTTGTGGTCCATTGGTGCAGCCCCCTGGTGTGTTCTCAGTGCCAAAGTTCTCAAATATTCTATAAAAAACCATACAAAATTTTCGGGGCATTTGGAGAACTTTTATTTTTGAGACATTTTTATTGCACGGATAGTTCAGAAAACAAACAAATAATACTAGTTTTGCTTTATTTATTTTCAATAACAGAAAGTAAAAAGTAGTCACAGATAGTTGTGCTTTCTAAATTCATCCATCTCATGCCTATCAAAAGGAATCCATTAACAAGGTTGATCAAGTCTTATTAACAAACTTCTCCGAATGACATGAAACCGAAGAATTTTCGAATAACACTAGGTTACTGATGACCCACAAGTATAGGGGATCAATTGTAGCTCATTTCGATAAGAAAGAGTGTCGAACCCAACGAGGAGCAGAAGGAAATGACAAGTGGTTTTCAGTAAGGTAATGTCTGCAAGTGCTGAAATTGTAAGTAACAAAGTAGTTTGATAGCAAGATAATTTGTAACGAGCAAGTAACGATAATATTAGCAAAGGTGCAGAAAGGTAGCCCAATCCTTTTGAGGCAAAGGACAGGCCTAAACGGTCTCTTATGATAAGCAAAGAATTCTTGAGGGTACACGGGATTTTCATCTAGTCACTTTCACCATGTTGGTTCGATTTGTGTTCGCTACTTCGATAATTTGATATGTGGGTGGACTGGTGCTTAGGTGTTGTTCTTACTTGAAAAAACCTCCTTGTCGAAGTAATGGGCCACAGGTAGGCTAACCCGAGCCCCAGAACCTTTCAAGACATTGGGGCAGGCTGCGCCCCTCAAGACCCCAGGACGAAGAGTCGCCTTCTCAGAAGTCGATGGCAAGGCGACCGACTGCCCACTCGCGGCCGAGTCGCAGGGACGACTTCAGGATAAGCCGACTCCTGAATGGCAACTTCCAGAGAAGCCAGCTTTGGGGAGTCGGCCCGCGACTCCAACAAACCCCATATCCTCATCGGGAGGGACAGGACCGGGGAGTGGCTACAGTAAAGCCCGCTCCCGCCCCTTACCAGTGGCAGGCATGGCAACAGCACGCCGTACCCGGGGAGATCTCCGTGCGGCGTGGCACTGTTGCCGTGCCGGCCCTGACATCAGCGCCGAAGGATTGAATCCTGCGCCCACGACGGCTTGTCTGTACGACCCTGGGGCGGCGGGTCCCACCAGCCAGTGAGACCCCAGGAGACGGCAAGTGCGCCACCAGTCGGCCCCCGAGAGTCGGCCAGACCCTCCCCCGGGGCCCACGCACCATTAATCAGATGTGACGGAGAGTGGCAATAGTGATCGCCCGCCAGGCGGCGGGGCTGTTGCCACGACTCCATGACCAAGCCCACGTCATCAGAAGCACGGCTACAGTAATCAGCAGCCGACAAGACCCGCCCGCGGCGGACGTGGCCTGTCGGCTCCGTACCTAGCCAGTCGGCGGAGAAGACGGAGGCCGGAGGCACTGACGGTTGGGCCCGCGTCCAGCCGGATTACCATTGTACCCCTGGGGGTAGGCCTATATAAACCCCCCAGGGCACCCATGCAAAGGGTTGGAATCCATTAGCTCTAGACCAGATCATATAGGAGGGAGAGAGCTAGCCTTGCCCTCTCCTACCTCCAGGAAACAGCTCAAGGAGCAGTCGTGTAAACACTTTGCCATAGTGATCATGCAGAGACCCCGTAGAGCAGCAGTAGGGGTATTATCTCCCCGGAGAGCCCTGAAGCTGGGTAAGATTCGCCGGCGTGCATGTCTACGCCTCATCCCGTTTCCAGGCACCGGCGACGTTCTACTCGCCCCCACCATGATAAGCCATCCTTTGGCATATGTCGCACCCAACCCCCGACATATGGCGCCCATCGTGGGGCCTGGTGCACCATCGTCCGGAGACCTGTTCTGGACGGGAACCCTTTTCCTCCCTGGCGAGCGCAGCCAGCCAGGCACGCCAGACGGAGTTTGCGCCGATGCGCTGCACGGCATTGAGATCGCCTGCGCAGCTAGCCGCCTCGCCGAACTTGTCGGCGAGGTTCGCATCTCCGACGAACCTGCATCCAACGCAGGCACGGGCGGCTCCGAGAGCCTGCTCGCTGGCCTCCTCGATCAACTCCACGTCGCCGGCGAGCCTGCCGTGGACTTGGAGTCTGTAGGTTCCACCGACCCGATGCTGGTTGACTCCAACACCGCGTCGCTCGACGCGTTCCCCACTAATGTGGTGGTCTACGACAAGCCTCTCCCTCGCGCGGAGAGCGGCGGAAGCACCGTCACCGAGGTGCTCGTCATCAGTCATGACGAGCTCCCCGGCGGAGGAGCGCATGATCCACTTGGCGCGGCGCTACAAGACCTGACTACGCCCATCCCGGAAGACGCTGATGCGGAGACGTTGGAGGTGCACCGCCTTTAGCTCGTCGAAGGTCCGAAGAAGCTGGCTAGCATGAGACGCTTGTCAGAAGCCTACCAGCGAGAGATGGATCGCGCTATTGGTGGCTCGCCAGCCCCAGCTGGGCCCAGCCGCCTTGGCACGGTCCAGCAGCGCAGCGTAGCCATCGCCAACCTGTTCGGGGCAAGACGCCCTGTGTACACTACACCTGCGGAGAACATTCGAGCCGCCCAGGCGGCGGCAGACGAGCTGGACAATTTCGAGGGCGAAGAGCGCCGCCTGATGATGGAGCGAGTCCAGCGGCTCCTCGACGCGGCTGCCGCGCAGAACGAGGCCAGCTGCCGCACAGAGGCACCGCAGTGGCAAAACGACGACCTTCACCAAGATCAAGGCACAACGTCTCGAACGCCGACTGGCGGCGCCCGAGGAAGAAGAGACAAGGATCCGACTGTCAGCCACAGTCGGACTCACATTACCATAGAGCACGACCGAGACGGCCGCCCGAGAGCAGTGGAACGACGGGACGACTGTCCGCCTTCTCCTCCTCGCAAGGAAAGGCAAGTCTCCCCGCCGTCTGTTGATCATCCGACTCTCGGCGACCGCCTTGGCCGCCGAGAGGGAGTCGGGGAAAACGACGCCCGCCACCGGATCGACCGACTTCACCGATCCCTGGCGCTGGAAGAAGAAGATGAGTTGGGTCCGCCTTGTTTCGGGCCCCGCATTCGAGACGAGCCCTTTCCCAAAGGGTTCACACTCCCAAGAGACACGCCCAAGTACACCGGCTCCGTGAAGCCGGAAGACTGGCTGGTCGACTACTCCACGGCTATCAGCATAGCAAACGGCAACAATCATGTCGCCGTAAAATACGTTCCGCTCATGCTCCAGGGCACGGCCCGGACATGGCTGAACAGCCTGAAGCCCCACAGCATCAACAGCTGTATCAACTTCACCGAAGCATTCTTCCGCAACTTCACCAGCACGTACAAGCGTCCTCCCAAGCCTCGTCAGCTCTCCTTGTGCATGCAAGGTCCCGACGAGTCGACTCGCGACTACCTCACACGTTGGGCCGAGCTTCAGAACTCCTGTGAGGGCGTGCACGAGGTGCAGGCTATCGAGTACTTCACCGCCGGGTGCAGAGAAGGCACCCTCCTCAAGCACAAGCTCCTCTGTGACGAGCCAGAAACCCTCGACGAGCTGCTGATCATAGCAGACAAGTACGCCACGGCCGACTCCTCCATGAAGGTGGAGATTCAAGTTAGCGCAACTGGCAAAGTGGCCCCTCAAGCTCCAAGAACTCCGGCGGGAGATGCCAGTCGGCGGCAACAGCAGAGCAACCACAAGCGCAAGGCCCCGCAGCCGGCTTCCAGCAGCCGGCAGGTCGCGATAGTTGAAGCCCAGCAGCCGGATGGGCAGCCTCCACCCAAGCGACAAAAAGGTGGCAAGCCCAACTGGTTGCCGGCCTTCTCATACGAGCAAACCCTGGATGGTCCTTGCAAGTTCCATAGCGGCGCGAAGCCGTCGAATCACACCACCCGAAAGTGCCACTGGCTCACGAGGATCGCCAAAGGAAACGGCCTCCTACCTCCCCCGCCTGCTAGGCAGCCGCCGTCGCCTCCGCCCCAGCAGCCGGCTGTCAAGCCAGTCAGCGCAGTACAAGGCAAATACCCCGAAGAACACGGAGCCTACGTGGTATTTACCAGTATGGCTGATGATCGACGCTGCAGGCGGTTGCAGTGATAAGAGGTGAATGCAATAGCATCAGAGACGCCAGAGTTCATGCACTGGTCCTAAAATCCTATCAGCTGGAGCAGGGCTGATCACCCAGAGGTGATGCCGAGTCCGGGCTCTTATGCCTTGGTCCTGGATGCCACCTTTGCCACGGATAGATGAGCTGCTCGTTTCTCGCAAGTTCTGATAGACGGAGGCAGTAGCATTAACATCCTATACAAGGACACCATGGAGAAATTAGGAATCAAGCAAAGACAGCTTCAGAACAGCCGGACTGTGTTCCACGGCATTGTTCCTGGGCTTTCCTGCTCACCAATCGGCAAGATCTTGATAGACGTCCTCTTTGGAGACAAAGATCACTTCCGCCGAGAGTCAGTTTGGTTTGAGGTGGTGGACCTTGAGAGCCCATACCATGCACTACTTGGACGACCCGCCTTGGCCAAGTTCATGGCGGTCTCCCACTACGCCTACCTCAAAATGAAGATGCCCAGTTTCAGGGGGATTCTGACCATAGCCGGCGACTACCGGAAGTCGTCTGCCTATGCGGCTGAGAGCAGTTGGCTAGCCGAGTCCCTGGTAATCGCGGCCGAGAAGCGGCTCCTTGAACGGATTGTGGCGATGGCCGGCAAGCAGCCAGAGGTATCGCCCAACCCAAAGGAGTCGGAGGCTGAGGGTTCGTTCAAGCCGGCCAAGGAGACAAAGAAGATACCCTTGGATCCGGAGCACCCAGAGAGGTACGCTGTCGTAGGCGCAAACCACGACAGCAAATAGGAAGGTGAGCTCGTCGATTTCCTCCGTGAGAATCGGGACATCTTCGGATGGTCCCCCAAAGACATGCCAGGTGTACCGACGGAATTCGTCGAGCACAAGCTACATGTCCGATCTGATGCAAAGCCGGCCAGGCAGCCCCTGTGCCGCCTATCAGAAGAGAAGAGAAGAGTTGTCGGAGAAGAAATAGCCCGGCTCCTAGCGGCGGGCTTCATTATGGAAGTACTCTTTCCAGAATGGCTAGCCAATCCGGTCCTGGTACTGAAGAAGAACAAGCAGTGGCAAATGTGTATTGACTACACGAGCCTCAACAAGGCCTGCCCCAAGGACCCGTTTGCTCTACCAAGAATTGATCAGGTGATAGACTCCACCGCCGGATGCGAGCTGTTGAGCTTTTTGGATGCATACTCAGGATATCACCAGATCAAGCTGAACCCGGCTGACAGACTGAAGACCGCCTTCATCATGCCATTTGGAGCCTTCTGCTACCTCACCATGACGTTCGGCTTGAGGAATGCCGGCGCCACCTGTCAGCGTTGCATGCAGAAGTGCCTCCTCAAGCAACTCGGGAGAAACGCCCATGTCTACATGGACGATGTGGTGGTGAAGACGGAAAAGCGTGGAACACTGCTGGAAGACCTCAAGGAGACCTTTGAGAACCTGCGCCGATTCCAGATCAAGCTCAACCCCGAGAAATGCGTCTTCGGAGTACCAGCCGGCCAACTCCTTGGCTTCTCGGTCTCCGAACGCGGCATAGAATGCAACCCTATAAAGATCAAGGCCATTGAGAGGATGGAGGTACCCAGCCGACTGCTGGACGTGCAAAAGTTCACCGGCTGCTTGGCGTCCATCAGCCGTTTCATCAGTCGGCTGGGCGAGAAAGCTCTCCCCTTATACCAACTCATGAAAAAGACCACTTTCTTTGAATGGAACCACAAGGCGGACGAAGCTTTTCTCTAGTTGAAGAAGATGCTGACTACTCCACCCGTTCTGGCGGCTCCGACTCCTAAGGAACCTATGCTCCTGTACATTGCCGCCACCAGCCGGGTAGTCAGCACGGTCATTGTAGTGGAACGCAAGGAGGAAGGCAAGGCACTACCTGTCCAGAGACCGGTATATTACTTGAGCGAAGTAATGTCGGCCTCCAAGCAGAACTACCCCCACTACCAGAAGATGTGCTATGGCGTACACTTTACCGCCAAGAAATTGAAGCCTTACTTTCAAGAGCATCCAATCACTGTGGTCTGCACGGCCCCACTTGCTGAGATCATCGGAAGCCGAGATGCTTCTGGCTGAGTGGCCAAGTGGGCCATAGAGCTGGCTCCCTACACCATCCACTACCATCCCCGCACCGCCATCAAGTCACAAGCACTGGCCGACTTTCTCGTCGACTGGGCCGAGACCCAGTACCTACCTCCAGCGCCCGACTCCACCCATTTGCGGATGCATTTCGACGGCTCCAAGATGCGCACCGGCTTGGGAGCCGGCGTTGTCCTCACTTCCCCTAAAGGCGACAAGCTCAAATACGCACTGCAAATCCATTTTGCCGCCTCCAATAACGTCGCCGAGTACGAGGCGCTCATTCACGGGCTCCGGCTTGCCAAAGAACTTGGCATTCGCCGGATCCTGTGTTATGGCGACTCGGACTTAGTGGTCCAACAGTCATCTGGCGATTGGGACGCCAAAGATGCAAACATGGCGAGTTACCGTTTCCTCGTGCAGCAACTCAGTGGGTATTTCGAGCGGTGCGAGTTCCTCCATGTGCCAAGAAACGACAAAAACCAAGGAGACGCCTTGGCACGAATCGGCTCTACCCGCCAAGCAATACCATCCGGCGTCGCCCTTCAACGCCTCCTCAAGCCGTCTGTGAAGCCTTCACCAGAATCAGATTCCATCTTCGTGTCGGCTCCTCCCGAAGAAGTCAGATCCGACTCCAGAGCCCCGGCAGACGGTACGGGGATTTTGGCAGATGGCTCCAAAGTCACCACAGTCAAGGCCGGCCCGGGGATTGCGGCGGCGGGCTCGAAGACTCCAGAACTCGGCCCAAGAGCCGCGCCAGTCGGCCCGGGGACTTCATTAACCCAGCAAGCGGTTGTTGACTCCAACCCGCCGCCTCCCAGCCCAACCGCCCTCGTCCAAGTCGCAGTTCTGGCAGTCGAAGAAATAGCAGCACCCTCATGGGCCCAGCCCATCCTCAAATTCCTGGTGAGCAAAGAGCTGCCAACTGATGAGACCTCAGCTTGGCAAGTACAACGCCGAGCGGCAGCCTACACCATAGTCAACAGAGAGTTGGTCAGGCGCAGCGTCACTGGTGTCTACCAGCGCTGCGGAGAGCCAGAGCAAGGCTAAGCAATTCTCAAAGACATCCATCAAGGTGAGTGCAGCCACCATGCAGCTTCAAGAGCACTCGTCGCAAAAGCCTTTCGACACGGTTTTTTCTGGTCGACTGCCTTAGAAGAGGCCAAGGAATTGGTCCAAAAATGCAAAGGGTGACAGAAGTTCAGCTCCAAGCCGCACCAGCCGGCTTCTGCACTCAAGACCATCCCCATTGCCTGGCCTTTCGCAGTTTGGGGTCTAGACATGGTGGGACCATTCAAGACGGCACGAGGTGGCTTAACTCACTTACTTGTCGTAGTGGACAAGTTCACCAAGTGGATAGAAGCGAAGCCCATCAAGAAACTGAACGGTCCGACTGCCATGACTTTCATCTCCGATATCACAATTCGGTACGGCATACCACACAGCATCATCACCGACAACGGCACAAATTTTGCCAAAGGCTCCTTGGCCCGTTTTTGCGCGACACAGGGCATCCGACTGGACCTAGCGTCCGTCGCCCATCCACAATCAAACGGCCAGGTGGAGCGAGCAAATGGCCTCATCCTGTCCGGCATCAAGCCCTGGCTGGTCGAGCCTCTGGAGCGCTCGGCTGGCTGCTGGCTCGATGAGTTGCCAGCCGTCCTCTGGAGTCTGCAAACGACTCCAAACAAGTCAACCGGCTTCATGCGTTTCTTCCTCGTCTACGGTGCCGAAGCCGTCATCCCAACGGACATAGAGTTCGACTCCCCGCGAGTCACCATGTACACCGAGGAGGAAGCAGAAGAAGCATGTCAAGACGGCGTCGATCTGCTGGAAGAGGGCCGACTGTTGGCACTCAGCCGATCCAGCATCTACCAGCAGAGCCTGCGCCGATACTACAATAAGAAGGTCAAGCCGAGATCTTTCCAAGAAGGCGACCTTATGCTCCGACTGATCCAGCGAACAGCCGGCCAGCACAAGCTGTCGGCACCTTGGGAAGGCCCTTTCATCATCAGCAAAGTGCTGGGCAACGACTCCTACTACCTGATTGACGCTCAGAAGCCCCGAGCACGCAAGAGGGATGACTCCGGCAAAGAGACAGAGCGGCCATGGAATGCAAATCTCCTCCGAAGATTTTACAGTTGATGAAGTATGTACCACGCTACCTTTTGTATTAAAGTACCAAGACTTCGGGGCCCCCGAGACGAGCTCGGGGACTGCCCTCTTTTGTCTATATGATAAAAGTTATGCCTACGAGTATGTTACTCTTTGATTGCCGCTGGGCACCGGGCTCGACAGGTCGGCCCGCGCGACTTGCCGCCTTGCACTATGAAATGCTTCCTGCAGCCGGACAAGTAGTGTGTGACGCCTAAGCCGTCTCCTGTCAGAAGCCGCAGCTCGCAGAGCGACTGTACGGTGGGCAGGAGTAAGGTAGAATGGGCGTTCACATGAAAATGGCTAAGGACTCAAAGCATAGAACATAGCTTAAAGCCGGCTTCCAGCCTTCCTTTTTCTTTTCGCAAACTGACTATTAAGCAGTCGGCTCACCGCCTTCTATTCAACTTGCTAAAAAACTCTAAAACGACTAAGTACTTGCCTCCCCAAAGTAGCCAAGCATTTGATCCAACGGCAGTCCGCGGAGCGGCTGTCCAACTGGCAAGACAGACAACTAAGGGAAAGCGGCAAGGAAAAAGCCAAAAGAGCAATGAGCAAGAAAAGATAGAATTCGGATAAATATTTACATAGCATAGGCCCTTGGCCGAATCTTCGAGCAGAAGTTCAAAATACACCCCGCGGGTGGAATTGTGCAAATTAACAAGTTCTTCAAAGACTACTAAAGCAGATAAAATAAAGATAAGGCGGCAGCCTAAGATGCGGCAGACGGATTCGGAGGGTCGGAGGAGACAGCAACGTCGGGCATTGGGCGGACGGCTGGGCGGTCTCGGCTTGATCGCCTCCAGCGGCAGTCAGCTCGGTCGCACGCGGCTCATTGCTGGAGGCACGGTCGAGCTGAGGCTGGCCATCCGCTCCGTCTTCTGGTTCTTCCATCTCGCCTCCGTCCTCCGCCTCGCCTTCCTCCTCGACGCTGGAACCGATCACCTCCGCCGAGTCCTCGCCGTAGTCTGGGTTCATCCCAAACCACTCTGGCAGTACCTCCTCGCCGTATTCAGACCACTCGGGGACGAAGATGCTGGTGTCGGTGTACTCGGCGATCGCCGCAGCACGCTTGACAAGGGCGTCTTCCGCAGCTGCCAGCTCCGGCTGGGCCTCTGACCGGAGTGTGGCCAGCCAGTCTAGGTCCAGCCCCGGATACCACGCCTTGACGAACTCCAAGGCCCAGCGCGCTCCAGCTCAGGCCGAGGAACCTTTCCAGGCTTCAAGAGGACCAGTCGCGACCTCCAGCCAGTCGGCAGTCCGACTGGGGGTGCGCGGAGCCTGCATGTCCGACCACAGGGCAGCAAGCGCCTGGGCGCCGACACGTTGAAGCCGGCGCAGCATCCGGTGAGTCGGCTGAAGGCGAGCCTCGATGCTCAGGATATGCTCATCAAGGGTTCGGGGGGCGTCGGCGGCGATATCTGCACCTTCCGCCCTCCGACCTTCACGGTCAGCCTCGATGGCTTGGATGGCGGCCTGCGAGTGCCCAGGGAAGAAGTCTGCCAAGACGGAAGAAACGAAGAAACAAGTCAAAAACCGGGAGTCGGCACGATTTATAATCGGCAGCTCGAAGAAAGAAAGTAAAGAAACTCACCATCAACAATGTCTTCAATCTCATGGAAGCCGGAGGCCAACATTGCCTCTTCGTCAGTCCAGGAGGAGCGCTCGCTCGCGAAATCGGCGAGGAGGGCGGTTTCCGCCTCTTCCGCCTCCTTCTGCGTCTTCGCAAGCAGCTCCCTCTGCTCTGCCAATTGAGTGGCCAGAATATCACGCCCTGTGGCGAGCTTGCTGCACTCCTCCCCCTTGGCGCGCAACGCGGAGTTGGCTTCGCTCAGCTGCTGTTGAAGAACAGCGTTGGCTTCTGAAGAGAAGGAAGAAAGAAGGCGTTAAGTCATCAGTAAAGAAGGTCGCCGGGGAGATCCGGCCCGACTGCTCAGCAGTCGGCCCGAATCTCGGGGACTACAGCCCGTGGGTGCGCCAGCGCGCCCCGCAAAGAAGAAAAAGGACTCACTCCGGCTCTCCGAAAAGTTGGCAGTCCGCTTGCCCAGCTCTTCAACGTTGCGGTTGAAGGCAGTAACACGGAGGTTGTGGTAGTCCCGCGATAAAATATTTCAGATAAAGTAAGTACCCGGAACTCACCAATTGGAGTTCCGGGCCGCCTGCTCAGCAGCCGGCCCGAAACTCGGGGACTACACCCAGTGGGTGCGATGGCGCGCCCCCACAGAGAGGAACAAAAACAAGAAGAAAAAGAGGACCAAAGAAAAAGCATACCCGGACGGCTGCTCGCGACGCCAGGTATGCCTTGGTGCAATTCTGGATCGCGTCGCCCTCAGCTCGCAGCTTCGTCTGGACGTCCAGAAGCGCCTGGTTCAGCGGCCCCGTGCCGCCTCCTCGCACCCACCCAATGGGCGCGGCGCTCGTCGCTTCGGCATCTGGGATCGCCGAGCTGGCGGTGCCGGTCTCCAGGTGGCGTGGCGCCGAAGTTGCCTTCTCAAGACGGCGGCGCGTTGGCAAGCCGACTTAAAGGAGTAGCCTCGCCACGGCCTCATCTTCAGTCGGCGGCACCGGCGGGTCCGCCGGCTGTTCGCCTTGCGTGCCCCCAGACGGCGGCGGAGGTGGCGGCGGAACGATCACGTCCGGCGTGGAGGAGTCGCCGCCTTCCCTCTCCAGGATGGGGTTCTCGCCGCCGGCTTCCCCAGTCTACCTCGTGAACTCCGGAGGCGGCGGCGCAGAGTTCAGCGGGGTGACGAACACCGCCGATTGAAGGTGCGCGGCCTCCTCAGCCTGCCGCTTCATCGCGGCGACGGCTTCAGCCTCGGCCAGTTTCTTCTTGGCGGAGGCCTCCGCCTTTTCGGCCTCCACCTTCTCCAGGCGGGCGGCCTCTTCCTCGTTGCGCTTCTCCTGCGCATTCTGCTCGATCGCCTCCCGGAGGTCGGCGGCGAGGTCAATCCGCCGAGTGGAGGCGGACGTCTCCGCTGACCCCATGACGGAGGCGGCGACGACCCTCTCAAGAGTGAGGGGAGCCCTGAAGCAAGGGAAGCAAGTAAAAGACTCAAACAAAGCCACAAAGAAAGAATAAAGCATTGAGACAGAATACTCACGCGGAGACCAGTGGCGGCTTCTTCACTTCCTTACGGAAGCGGATGGCCTTCGCAGCCGCCTCGTCCCGCCGGGTCGCCGCAGCCGAACTCTTGGGCTTCTTCGGCCGACTGCCGAACAAGGTCGGCACGGCCCTACGCTTCTTCCCGCCGCCTGGAGCACCCGGCGCGACAGAAGAGCCCGCGCCAGGGTGGCTGGCTCCTGGCCGATGGCGGGGGGCGACCTCCTCATCATCATCAGGCCAGTCCTCTAGGATGGCCCCGAGCCGCGGGCCGCCTCCTCCCTCCGCGTCGTCTTCCAAAGCCGCCGCTCCTAGATCGGGGTCGTCGATGTCGCTCTCTGCCCGGTCGGCAAGGAGCTCACGGGCCGGCCCCGTGGTGCCGGCTGGTGGATGGAGGAGGGGATTCTGACCAAAGCCAACTGGTCAGGCCGCACAAAACAAACTCGGCAAGAAAGAAGACAATCCAAAGAAAGAAGGAAAAGGAAACTCACTGTGGGTGGGGGGTTGGCGCGGGAATACGGCTCCTTGCCAAACCGCCAGTCCTCCAGGAGCATGCCGTCTGAGAGGTAGTTAACCATGTAGGCCACCTCCTCGTGAGGCATGTCATTGGTGCACATCCGACTTGGGTCACGGTGCCCGCTCATTTGGCATATCATGTGGGGGCGACCTTGGAGCGGGAGAACTCGGCGCGCCACGAAGGCGGCCAGCAGATCTGGACCAGTCAAGCCCTTCGACTGCGCCAGCACTCGGAGTCGCGCGACGGCACCGACTCCCGCAGGCGTCAGCGACTTGGCCCGGTACGACCAGTTGGGCAGTCTCCCAGCCGGCGGGCCGGCTTCGAAAGCCAGCAGGTTGACCCAATTGCCCCTCGCGAAGACGCTCTTAACGTAGAAGTACGATCGTTGCCACATCTTCACCGACTTTATCAGCCTGATGGTGGGGAAGGGGTTGTCGGCCCCCGATCTCCGCCCGGCGATGAACGCGCCACATTGGGCCGGCACGCCTGCAGCCTGGGTGCCGAGCTTGGAGTAGAAGAACTCCCCCCAGAGCTCGAGGGTGGGGAGTACTACGAGGAAGCCTTCGCACAAGGCCACGAAGGCAGACAGTAGCACCACCGTGTTGGGCGTGAGGTGGTGCGGCTAGAGGCCGTAGAACTCCAAAAAAGAGCGGAAGAAGCTGCTCGCCGACAGCCCCAATCCGCGCAGGCAGTGCGAGCGGAAGATGACCCGCTCGCCCTCCTCCGGCGCTGGGGAAATCTCCCCCCTCGGCGCAAGACGCACCCGCACGTAATCTTCGCCGGGGAGCCGACGAGTCTTGCGGAGGAACTCGATGTGGTCGTCATGAACTTCTGAGCCGTCCCAGGTGCCGGAACGCATCGAGGGAGGCGCGGCGGCAGAAGAAGAACTCATCGTGAGCTGATCGCCGCGGCGTTCGTCGAAGCTTGGGAGCACGGCGGGGCGAGGAAGAAGAAGAAGGAGAAGAGCAAGGAGTAGTGGGAAGGAGGGGCGCGCGTGCTCTGCCGCGCCCCCTCCTTCCCCTACTTATAGCCTCATGGGCTGCGAAGCCGAGGGGGCGGTCGTGGGATTTACTGCGCCCACGACCCCACGACCCCCACGTTTCCACGACAAAGTTACTGCACGCAGTAACTTCACAAGAATCCCAACCGTCCGCTCGGGCCACAGCGGATCCGCTCGAGCGCCGAGGCACGGTAATGGCGGGCCCCCTCCTACGGGCCTGTCCCGTCACGCATGTAGGCTAACAGACTGGCCCGGCCGCGCGTTGCCACGTGACAGGTCCGGAACGGGCGGCGGCCTAGAAGCTTAGCCAGCACGCTACTTGGATCCCACCATGACTTTCGAAATACTGTGCAAGTCAGAGTTGGGCGGGTCCGACTCCTTCTAGTCGGCCCAGCGGAAATCAAGCAAGAACCATGTGATGAGCACCCGGAAGGAGAAACTGCTGAGGCTTCTCGGCCGATCATCCGCGGCGCCTCACCAGCTTCGGGGACTACTGTCGGAGTAATGGGCCACGGGTAGGCTAACCTGAGCCCCGGAACCTTTCAAGACATCGGGGCAGGCTGCGCCCCTCAAGACCCCAGGACGAAGAGCCGCCTTCTAAGAAGTCGGTGGCAAGGCGACCGACTGCCCACTCGCGGCCGAGTCCCGGGGACGACTTCAGGATAAGTCGACTCCTGACTGGTGACTTCCAGAGAAGCTGGCTTTGGGGAGTCGGCCCGCGACTCCAACAAACGCCATATCCTCATCGGGAGGGACAGGACTGGGGAGTGGCTACAGTAAAGCCCGCTCCCGCCCCTTACCAGGGGCAGGCATGGCTACAGCACGCCGTACCCGGGGAGATCTCCGTGCGGCGTGGCACTGTTGCCATGCTGGCCCTGACATCAGCGTCGAAGGACCGAATCCTGCGCCCACGACGGCTTGTCTGTATGACCCTGGGGCGGCGGGTCCCACCAGCCAGTGAGACCCCAGGAGACGGCAAGTGCGCCACCAGTCGGCCCCCGAGAGTCGGCCAGACCCCCCCCCCCCCGGGGCCCATGCGCCATTAATCAGATGTGACGGAGAGTGGCAATAGTGATCGCCTGCCAGGCGGCGGGGCTGTTGCCACGACTCCATGACCAAGCCCGCGTCATCAGAAGCACGGCTACAGTCATCAGCAGCCAACAAGACCCGCCCACGGCGGACGCGGCCTGTCGGCTCCGTACCTAGCCAGTCGGCGGGCCCCAGCAGTTGGCGGAGAAGACGGAGGCCGGAGGCACTGACGGCTGGGCCCGCGTCCAGCCGGATTACCATTGTACCCCTGGGGGGTTGGCCTATATAAATCCCCTAGGGCACCCATGCAAAGGGCTGGAATCCATTAGCTCTAGACCAGATCATATAGGAGGGAGAGAGCTAGCCTTGCCCTCTCCTACCTCCAGGAAACAGCTCAAGGAGCAATCATGTAAACACTTTGCCATAGTGATCATGCGGAGACCCCGTAGAGCAGCAGTAGGGGTATTATCTCCCCGGAGAGCCCTGAAGCTGGGTAAGATTCGCCGGCGTGCATGTCTACGCCTCATCCCGTTTCCAGGCACCGGCGACGTTCTACTCACCCCCACCATGATAAGCCATCCTTTGGCATATGTCGCACCCAACCCCCGACACTCCTACTTATGATTAACCCTCCCGCAAGCATCCACAACTACAAGAACAGTATTAATAATAAATTCTAACCATAGCATTAAACTTTTGGATCCAATCGGTCCCTTGCAGAATAGCACATAAACTGGGGTTTAAGCTTCTATCACTCTCGCAACCCATCATCTAATTGCTACTCCACAATGTATTCCCTTAGGCCCAAGTATGGTGAAGTGTCATGTAGTCCACGTTCACATGACACCACTAAGGGATCACAACATACATACCACTACTGCAGGATGATGTTAACGTGAGACTACGATCAGAGACCCGTCGACGAAACTGTGTGCGATGCAATAATCGCAAACGGTGGTGTAAAAACTGTCAAAAAAGGTGCAAAACATTTGCGATGGAGGATGCATAAAACACGGTTCAGATTTTAGTTGCGTGCATGATGCAGGGCATACGGTTCAGTTCAATTAACTGTTTGTGATGTGGAGGAACAAAAGAATTGGGCACAAATATGAAGGTGTGTGCGATATACGGCATGCGGTTCACTCGTATGAACTGTTTGTGTTGAGACAAGAGAACAGAAACGGTTCAATATAACAAGATGTGTGTGATACGTGGCAAACAGGTCTGTAATCAGAAATGTGTGCGAAGACCGATAATAACACAGACAGTTGCTTCTAATAAGACGTGTGTGTTGTGCAATGGGATTACATAGAGAACAACAACATTATATGCACACTTATAAGGACATGGTTGCATAATCAAATTAAACATCCACTTACATAGGTTGCTACTACAACCATGGCATTTGCACACACCAAAGTAAAGTATTACATGCATAATTACATAGGTGGCTACTACACACATGACATTTCCACACACCAATAAACTAAACTATATATTACATGCATGATTAACTAGCATAAATGATCATCTGATCATCATCTACTTCTTGTGACACTTGCTCTGCTTGTGGCTCGATCTAGGCTCGTCGATTTGGGTAGCGAGGCACTTCCTCATGTCAACAATCCACTTGTGCATCTCGTAGCATGTGTACACGCTCTTGGCTGCGAACCTGAGGCGAGGTTCATCCAGTTACCGCATACAGGCCCTGTGCCAGGATAGGGGACTTGTTATCTGGGCATCCTGCTTCATCTTTTGTAGTAGGGGTCGATGATGGCCGAGGCGAGTTTGACCAGGGAGTCCTTCTTCGTGCTGCCCCAGACCCTGTAGTGGTCACGGATTTTGACAAGGTTCTTGCAGCCCAAGCCCATAACACTGAGTGCTTCTGCATCGTCGATGGTTTCCATCGTGGCGAACTTGTAGTCGGTGCTGTTGACAAACCTGTTGAAACGGTCGCAAGGCTCTATGGCCATGCAATAGTGGTAGATGAGGACATGATGGCGCACGCACAACTGGGCGATGACAACCTTCTGATCTATGCCGGGACGACCGACGGTGTACTGGAGGTCGATGCCAACCACCTTGTACTTGTCTTGAGCAAGCAACTGCTCAACACTGTTGATGTAGTCAACCACCTTGTACTTGTCTCGAGCAAGCAACTACTCAACACTGTTGATGTAGTCATCCACCACAGTCGGGTCGATGGTGTACACCACCGAGACATCCGTCTCCCTCGCGTGGGTCTCCACTCTATGCTCGCCGAACTCCATTGGAGCACCGCTAGACATCCCCTCTCTATGTGTCGGCGTGGGTGTGCTTGTTGTGTTGTGGGGCGCGATCGAAAGGTTGAAGGGACTAAGGTTATCATGACTGCGGGAATTAAAGGGGAAGTCAGACGGCCAGGAATATCGGCAGGCCCTGATGGCAGTTCTAATTTGCAATGTGTAACTCCATCATGCCGCATGTAACTGCATCGCGTGGCAACGCGCACGGTGCAACCACATGCATATGGGGCCCCTGACGTGATCGTGCGCACGCCCAACCGCTGGCAGAGAGCGCGCGGAGGGACGCGAGCAGAGCGCTCTGTGGTCGCCTGAACGGTGAGCAACCATATATATATAGTAGAACACGCAAGGAAAAGGTGTCCAAGCCCAGCCAGCCGACGGACGCGAGCAGAACGCGCCAACGGATGCGAGCAGAGTGCGCCGCGGCGCCTAACGGCGAGAAGAGCTTGCCGAGGGACGCGGGCAGAGGCCAGCACAGTGATAGATGGAAAATAAGACAAACTGTGTGAGCGATGTCGGAGACATCAAGCACGAATCAAATTAGAGTTGCGTGTGTGATACGTGGCATATAGTTGATCCATTCGAGTTGTTTGTGATGGAATAAGCCTTGTGTGTTGCCGGCAAACGCTTGCTGGTATATAACCTTAAATTTAACCAAAAAAGTGTTAATGCATGTCACAAAAGTTGTATAGCTGGAAACTATGTTCAAATACGACTCCAACGATATAATCTTTGGCGACATGCATTCGTATTTTATTAGTTAAATCCTACTTATAAACTAGGATGGTGGTTTAGTAGGTAATTAAATCACAAATGTTTTTTTATTAACCGTATGTGTACATGACCTTTCGTCCTCCCCTCGCACATCTTGTCACCCCGCTGCCGTAGACGGCTTACAGCGCAAGCTTGCGCAACGCGCTGGGGCGTTCTCTTGGCCAAACGGTGGCGCCAATGAATCGTCGGTGAGCCCGTTCCTGCGCAACCTCACAGGTTCCCGTGCAAGCTTCCTGCCCGACTCGGTGAAATCCCCCAAAATCCCAATGCTTACCAGCCGGCTATATAAACCCTCACGACCGGCGAGTCTTGTGTCGCATTTTGCCCTCCCTCTCTGTAGCTTATCTCGTCTGCTTCTCCCACAATCGCCAATGGCACCGGTCCGTCGTCGTTACTCAGCCACTCCGCTGTCAACAGAGGATAGCTCCAGCTGGGAGGCTACACCGCGGTGACGGCGCAGTCCCCGGCGTACTGTAGTGCGCGTGGCATCCCTGTTGGATGTGTGCGGAACACCACCACACGCTCCGCCGCCGCGGCCCGAAGGTGGGAGGTGGTGGTCGTGGCCGCCGCCCCATCATCGGCCGATGTGGCCGCCAGCCCACCGTCGACCACCGGGATCATCACCCGCTCCACCGCCGTGGCCCGAAGGCGGGAGGCAGAGGTGGAGGCCCGCACGTGCGTCAGCGACCTTGCGTGCTACATCGAGTTCCTGCGGGAGGAGGAGGAGTGCCTCATCGAGCACGCAAAAAGCCTTACCGTAGCCGTGTTTGCAGCACAAGCCGACACAGAGGTGAGGAATCAGGAGATCTACGAGCAGCCCGGCCACTTTGAGAGGGATCGTTTGGAGCGGCAGTGGGTGTTCGAACTGGCGAGCGTCGCTGAACGTGCAGCAGCGGCAGGCACCGTATTGCATTTGTCCAACTCGTCGGTAGGCTCCTCCTCCTCCTCCTCCTCCTCTGCCTCTTACTGAGCGTGCTCGGCAGAGGAGAGGCTGCCGGAAGTAGCACAAAGCCCCTCCGTAGTAGTAGTATTTACGGGCTATTTTGTTCAGTTCATCTGACTATAGATGTGTGGTGGAACTGTACAGCATACTTAAAATTAGCTAGTACATATAGTTGAACTAGCTATTTCAGTACGTGGTTGGCAACAATTGGGGAAAAGTTTGGTCAGTTCAGCTGTCGAGTTGAACGTTTGTATAAATTAAGAACACCTGCTTAATCTATGAATGAAATCTATGCTTAATTACTGAATTTTAGTTGCAAAACTTAGATAGTGATAGTGTTTTTTAGCTGCATATTTTGACAAATCACAGTGTTACAAGGATTGACAAATGGAAATGTTACTAGATCAACAAATGTCAATCTTTTTTGTTTGACAAATGGCAACATACCCAATATGACATATGCAAATCTTACCAAATCGTTTGTACATGGTTGCACACGGGTCATCCAAAACAACTGTTTGCGTTGAAGGGATACACAAATCCTGCGCTATGAATTTTCCCTCGACTTAAGGGGGAAGACCATAGCTCTCACTTTGCATATGGGTGTTCTATCTAAAACGTTTGCGATCAAGAGCTGCAGAAATCTTGCTCGGCATATTTTCTCTTGGCTTCCTAGGGAAGCTATCGGTTTGCATATGGGTGTTCTAACTAAAACATTTGCAATCAAGAGCTGCACAAATCTTGTGCGGCGTACAGCTCGCACGCTTCCTGGTGAGCCTCCGCATTGGAGGATAGCTCGCACGCCTCCTGTTTAGTCAAGCACTCAAGCACCTGTCCGCACGGCACCTCCTAGCCATTAAAAGAGTGAGCCGTGGTGTCACGTGAATGGTTAACAGAACGCACACAATTTATATGCACTGGAGCATGTGCATGTAGTTCAAATTTGAATTACGCACATAAAATGCGTAGAAAACCGAGTTAATGTATAAAAATGTCCAAACGAACCCCGAAAAATTCCAAAATTAAACAAAACACTCATGTTGTTCTATGTTGACACTAGAAATTTTTTGAAAGCAATAAGAGGCAACGAATATCGTTTTGTCCCCAAAGGTGGCACGTTCCCTACCGAAACCATCACACCTGTTGTGAGAAGCTCTGTTTTGTGAGACACTTATACCCAAACGTGCCCCAAATGCGACAAAATTTTTACCACGAGATGTTGATGCCGTTCCATGATAGCATGCCAAGTTTCATGAATATCAGACGAGTTTTGGATTTACCAGAATTTAAAAACCAGGTATCTCAATGTTTGCAACCGAGTGACGGTGGTAGGGTGTTCGAAATTCATTCCCATTTCTTGCATGGGACCTAAGCATGGAACCAAGGACACATATTTGATTTTTCAACCAGTTTATATGCACTGGAGCATGTGCATGTAGTTCAAATTTGAATTATGCACCTGAAATGCCTACAAAACCAAGTTAATGTATAAAAACGTCCAAACGAACCCCAAAAAATTCCAAAATTAAACACAACACTCCCGTTGTTCTATGTTGACACTAGAAAAAAAATTGAAAGCAATAAGGGGCAACATATATCGTTTCGTCCCAAAGGTGGCACGTTCCCTACCGAAACCATCACGCTTGTTGTGAGAAGCTCTGGTTTGTGAGACGCTTATATCCAAACCTGCCCCAAATGGGATAAAACTTTTACCGCGGCATGTTTGCTAAGTTTCATGAATTCCAGACGAGTTTTATATTTACTAGAATTTAAAAACCAGGTATCTCAATGTTTGTGGCTGAGTGACGGTGGCAGGGTGTTTGAAATTCAGTCCCATTTCTTGCATGGGACCAAAGCATGCAACCAAGGACACATATTTGATTTTTTCAATCAGTTTATATGCACCGGAGCATGTGCATGTAGTTCAAATTTGAATTATGCACCTGAAATGCCTACAAAACCAAGTTAATGTATAAAAATGTCCAAAAAAACCCCCAAAAAATCAAAAATTAAACACAACACTCCTGTTGTTCTATGTTGAGACTAGAAAATATTTGAAAGCAATAAAAGGCAAATGATATCGTTTCCTCCCCAAAGGTGGCACGTTCCCTACCGAAACCATCACGCTTTTTGTGAGAAGCTCTGGTTTGTGAGATGCTTATACCCAAACCTGCCCCAAATGGGACAAAGTTTTTAACACGACATGTTGATGTCGTAGCATGCCAAGTTTCATGAATTTCAGACGAGTTTTGGATTTACTAGAATTTAAAAACCAGGTATCTCAATGTTTGCGGCCAAGTGACGGTGGCAGGGTGTATGAAATTCATTCCCATTTCTTGCATGGGACCTAAGCATGGAACCAATGACACATATTTGATTTTTCAACCAGTTTATATGCACCAAAGCATGCGCATGTAGTTCAAATTTGAATTATGCACCTGAAATGCCTACAAAACCAAGTTAATGTATAAAATGTCAAAACGAACCCCGAAAAATTCCAAAATTAAACACAACACACTTGTTGTTCTATGTTGACACTAGAAATTTTTTGGAAGAAATCAGAGGCAACGGATATTGTTTCGTCCCCAAAGGTGGCACGTTCCCTACCGAAACCATCACGCTTGTTGTGAGAAGCTCTGGTTTGGGAGAAGCTTATACCCAAACCTAACCCAATGGGACAATTTTTTTACCATGGCATGTTGATGCCGCTCCATGATAGCATGCCAATTTTCATGAATTTCAGACAAGTTTTGGATTTACTAGAATTTAAAAACCAGGTATCTCAATGTTTGTTGCCGAGTGATGGTGGCAGGGTGTTTGAAATTCATTCCCATTTCTTGCATGGGACCTGAGCATGGAACCAAGGACACAAATTTGATTTTTCAACCAGTTTATATGCACCGGAGCATGTGCATGTAGTTCAAATTTGAATTATGCACCTGAAATGCCTACAAATACCAGTTAATGTATAAAAATGTCCAAATGAAGCCTGAAAAATTCCAAAATTAAACACAACTCCTGTTGTTCTATGTTGACACTAGAAATTTTTTGGAAGCAATAAGAGGCAACGGGTATCGGTTTGTCCCCAAAGGTGGCATGTTCCCTACCGAAACCATCACGCTTGTTCTGAGAAGCTCTAGTTTGGGAGAAGCTTATACGCAAACCTGCCCCAAATTGGACAAAAAATTTACCACAGCATGTTGATGTCGTTCCATGATAGCATGCCAAGTTTCATGAATTTCAAATGAGTTTTGGATTTAATATAATTTGAAAACCAAGTATCTCAATGTTTGCGGTCGAGTGACCGTGGCAGGGTGTTTGACATTCATTCCCATTTCCTGCATGGGACCTAAGCATGCAACCAAGGACACAGATTTGATTTTTGAACTAGTTTATATGCACTGGAGCATGTGCATGAAATTCAAATTTGAATTATTCACCTGAAATGCCTACAAAACCAAGTTAATGTATAAAAACGTCCAAACGAACCCTGAATAATTCCAATTTTTTTGACGACACACCTATAGTTGCATGTTCACCCTCAGATAAAAGTTCTAGCAATTCAAACACCATCCTTTAAATTTGTGACCCCATTACGTAATTCAAATTAAGACGAAAAATCAAGTAGATCGCACACAGCTTATTATCACCAACCGTATGAGATGCAGCACAAAATATCTTGGAGCACTGTCGGAGTGTCAAGCACACTAGCCCGCTCCTCAAAATATCATTTCACTGTTCAATCATCGTCGGTGAAACATGGGGACATGGACCCACGTCCTGAGCGCAAATTTGGCGGCCCACTCCAGCGACCGCAATCTGCGTTCGGGCAGCCAAGGCAGCCCAAACGGTCGCTGTTACTTCCCAGGCGGCGGCAGCAGCATCTGCCTCAGGGATAGTGATACGTCTCCAATGTATCTATAATTTTTGATTGCTCCATGCTATATTATCTACTATTTTAGACATTATTGGGATTTATTATCCGCTTTTATATTATTTTTGGGACTAACCTATTAACCGGAGGCCTAGCCCAGAATTGCTGTTTTTTGCCTGTTTTAGGGTTTCGAAGAAAAGGAATATCAAACGGAGTCCAAACGGAATGAAACCTTCGGGAACATGATTTTCTCAACAGATAAGACCCGGGAGACTTGGACCCTACGCCAAGGCACGTAACAGGAGGCCACGAGGTAGGGGGCGCGCCTACCCTACCAGGCGCGCCCCCACCCTCGTGGGCCCCCTGTTGCTCCACCGACGTACTTCTTCCTCCTATATATATCCACGTACCCTCAAATGATCAGAGCAGGAGCCAAAACCCTAACTCCACCGCCGTAACTTTCTGTATCCACGAGATCCCATCTTGGGGCCTGTTCCGGAGCTCCGCCGGAGGGGGCATCGATCACGGAGGGCTTCTACATCAACACCATAGCCCCTCCGATGAAGTGTGAGTAGTTCATCTCAGACCTACAGGTCCATAGTTAGTAGCTAGATGGCTTCTTCTCTCTTTTTGGATCTCAATACAATGTTCTCCCCCTCTCTTGTGGAGATCTATTCGATGTAATCTTCTTTTTGCGGTGTGTTTGTTGAGACCGATGAATTGTGGGTTTATGATCAAGTCTATCTATAAATAATATTTGAATCTTCTCTGAATTCTTTTACGTATGATTGGTTATCTTTGCAAGTCTCTTCGAATAATCAGTTTGGTTTGGCCTACTAGATTGATCTTTCTTGCAATGGGAGAAGTGCTTAGCATTGGGTTCAATCTTTCGGTGTCCTTTCCCAGTGATAGTAAGGGCAGCAAGGCACGTATTGTATTGTTGCCGTCGAGGATAACAAGATGGGGTTTTCTTCATATTGCATGAGTCTATCCCTCTACATCATGTCATCTTGCTTAAGGCAGTACTCTGTTTTTAACTTAATACTCTAGATGCATGCTCGATGGCGGTTGATGAGTGGAGTAATAGTAGTAGATGTAGGCAGGAGTCGGTCTACTTGTCTCAGACGTGATGCCTATATACATGATCATGCCTAGATATTCTCATAACTATGCTCAATTCTGTCAATTGCTCAACAGTAATTTGTACACCCACCGTAGAATACGTATGCTCTCGAGAGAAGCCACTAGTGAAACCTATGGCCCCCGGGTCTATCTTTATCATATTGTTCTCCTACTACTTTGCTATTTACTTTGCCTTTAGTTTACTTTGCATCTTTATCATAAAAATACCAAAAATATTATCTTTATCATATCTATCAGATCTCACTCTCGTAAGTGGCCTCATAGGGATTGACAACCCCTATTTGCGTTGGTTGCGAGGATTTATTTGTTTTGTGCAGGTACGAGGGACTCACGCGTAGCCTCCTACTGGATTGATACCTTGGTTCTCAAAAACTGAGGGAAATACTTACGCCACTTTGCTGCATCATCCCTTCCTCTTCGGGGAAAAACAACACAGTGCTCAAGAGGTAGCAAGAAGGATTTCTGGCGCCGTTGCCGGGGAGGTCTTCGCAAAAGTCAACATACCAAGTACCCATCACATACCCTTATCTCCCGCATTACATTATTTTCCATTTTCCTCTCGTTTTCCTCTCCCCCACTTCACCCTTTCCATTTTATTCGCCCTCTCTCTCTATCCTCCCTCTCAATTTGCCTCTTTTTGCCCGCTTGCTTTTTGTTTGCTTGTGTGTTAGTTTGCTTGCTTGTCACGATGGCTCAAGATAATACTAAATTGTGTGACTTCACCAATACCAACAACAATGATTTTATTAGCACTCCGATTGCTCCTCTTACCGATGCTGAATCTTGTGAAATTAATACTGCTTTGTTGAATCTTGTCATGAAAGATCCGTTTTCCGACCTTCCTAGTGAAGATGCCGCTGCCCATCTTAATAGCTTCGTTGATTTGTGTGACATGCAAAACAAGAAAGATGTGGGTAATGGTATTGTTAAATTGAAGCTATTTCCTTTTTCGCTTAGAGATCGTGCTAAAGCTTGGTTTTCGTCTTTGCCTAAAAATAGTATGTAGTGACCCGAGCTCAAATGGTCAAGTCTCTGTGCTTCAGTGTCATCCCTGGATCGGTAATGCTGACACACACCGTACTCAAGGATTTATAACAGAGTAGCAATCACACACTTATTACATTGAATGTCTCCAAAGAGAACTTATTACAATAAATATGGCTTAAGGCCATCTAATACGATAATAGCGGAAGGCTTGGAAGATAAAGTGAGTCCATCAACTCCAACTGCATAGCTGAGCTGCACGGCAACGACCTAACGAACCTTACTCCTCATTTGAAAATTCTGCAACATAATACGTTGCAGCCCGAAAACGGGTCAGCACACGGAATATGCTGGCAAAGTAACACAGTAGAGCAAGAACAGAATAATGCTATCACTACATGCATATATGGCTGGTGGAAAGCTCTATGGTTATAGTTTTTGTGAAAAGCCAATTTTTCCCTACAACAAAGGAATAAATTTTAAATTAACTATCATGGTAGTTGAAACATCATTGAGAAGGTTCCTCCCACTCAATCCCAATTAAGGTAATTATCAACCCAACAATATTAATTTAGAGTGATGAGATACTTAAGATACTCCAAGTACTAGATACTCAAGATTTGTCCAAAACCGGGGACACGGCTAACCATGATTAGTTTGTACACTCTACAAAGGTTTGCGCACTTTTCCCCACAAGACTCGATCGCCTCCGTTGGATTTCTCGCACTACATGGTGTTTGAGAAACAGATGACCGAGACACAGTCTTTCAGAAACATTAACTCTCTACTCCGGGTAGACCATACCAAACCTACAATCCCACTACCTCCTGATCCACCTCTTCAAGAGCTTCACGTAACTTACTCAAGTATGCTAGAGCACATAATAGCTTGTGGCTGCACACGGAAGTTTCTAGCATGAATAATCTCAGTTCCCTTTGAGCCTGGGTGGCGGTCCATAGGAAGATCACACGGGTACTCCGGGATTTCCAAAAATACAGGCAACACTGGGTACTCTAGGTGCCTCAATCCACCCAGATGTGTATTTAAGTTGCCACCTTAAGTTGAACCATTAATTAACAATCTCACATATGTCATGGATTTCACTCTCCCACACCACGTCTACGAGCATAGCATAGCAATATAAGCAACGCGCAGAAGTAACTCCCAAGGGTTTGAATGTAACAGGGTAATAGCTTCTACCTCATCAACTACTTCCCAACCCACATCTTTATGACATCCTAACCATGCAATGTTTGAGGATTGGAACTAATGCATAAAAACTGGGTGTTAAAGGGGTATGATCAAAGTGTTACTTGCCTTGCTGACGATCCGTGTAATCTAGAGACTCCAAATAACATGCTTCGCACTCCAGAAATTCTATCGCAAAGAAACAATAGCATACATAAGCAATCAAGCAAATAAGCATGGGTAAAACTCAAATAAGAAGATCTAACCAGAAGGTTCAACTTAAGAACTCCGGTTTGCAAAAAGAATCAAATCGAACGGAGCAATGAAGCTCAAACGGCGAAAGAAACAAGATCCGTTTACAAATCTGGACTTAGGTCAATTTTTACAGTAGCAAAAACTTGTGCAAGTTGGTTAAGCGGAAAGAGGGTCTCGAGATGAAGATCTAGGCGCTTGAATCGCCTGATTTCAACTAACGAGCGAAAAGATAAACTACAACGAAAATCGGATCAGAAATCGCGATCAAGAATAATCGCGGAATAATCCGATAATAGAAAACTGACGAACAGGCTAACGAACGAGCGTTCGTTATCTGTAACTAAGGGGCGAAAACCGTGCGTTAAAATGAACGTTCGGACGAACGTCCGCTAAAAAGAAAAACTGGGAAAAACCGGCGAACCGAAAAAAACCGAGTTAGGGTTTTCTCAAAAAACCGAATCGATTCTCTTTTAAAAAAACGGTGACTACCTCGTCGGTCCGGCGAGGCACGGCGGCGACGGCCGCACGGCAACGGCAGGCGGCGGCGGCGGCACGGCGCGGCAGCGGCAGGCGGCGGCGGCACGGCGCGGCAGCGGCAGGCGGCGGCGGCGGCACGGCGCGGCAGCGGCAGGCGGCGGCGACGCGGGTAAGCGGCGGCGGCGTGACGGCTTGGGCTGCGGGGCGAGGCGATGGTGGTGGGTGGTGGTGGCGACGGGGGGGGAGTATATAATGAGGGGGGTGTGCCTTGGGGAGGGGGCAAGGGCGGCGGGGGAGTCCGAGCCGGACTCCTCGCGTCGGGCGGCGGCGGCGCGGCCGGTCTCCTAGTTGGAGACAGCGCGCGGGAGGGGACGGGCCGGCGGCTGGGCTTCGGCCCAGTTGGCCTGCGCACTTTTTTTTAAATAATTCCACCGAAACTTTAAAAATCCTAGAAAATAAAATAAAAATCTAAAAATGCCAAAACAAATTTTCACCGTCTAAATGAAATATTTAGAACGAGATGAACATTTTCTTGGCCCTAAAATGCAATTTTGAAAAGGTGCAATTTTTCTAATGCAAACAAAATTGCAAATAAAATCCAAATAAAAACAAATATTGATTTTAATATTTTTCCTCCAATATTTCAATTATTTTGGAGAAGTCATATTATCTCCTCTCATATATTTTAATATGAAATATTTTTGGAGAGAAAAATAATTAAAACTAAAGTCCTCGTTTCAAAATTTGATAAAATCAAATTTGAAAACCGGGGAAATCCCCAACTCTCTCCGAGGGTCCTTGAGTTGCTTAGGATTTCGAGGATCGGGAGACGAAATGCAATAAAATATGATATGCAAGAATGATCTATGTATAACATTCCAAATTGAAAATTTGGGATGTTACATAGTATTGATTCATGGAACAAGTGCAAATATGTTTTTATCTCTAAGTATTTTCCTCCCGCTAAGATCATCTCTCTTATAAACAATATTATGAACTTTAAGCAACTTGATCATGAACATGTTTCACAAGCTTGGGAGAGAATGAAATTACTGATACGTAATTGCCCTACTCATGGTTTAAATTTGTGGATGATTATACAAAAAATTTATGCCGGATTGAATTTTTCTTCTCGAAATCTTTTAGATTCGGCCGCAGGAGGCACTTTTATGGAAATCACTTTAGGAGAAGCTACTAAACTCCTAGATAATATTATGGTTAATTATTCTCAATGGCACACTGAAAGATCTACTAATAAAAAGGTGCATGCGATAGAAGAAATTTATATTTTGAACGGAAAGATGGATGAACTTATGAAATTATTTGCTAATAAGAGTGTTTCTTCTGATCCTAATGATATGCCCTTGTCTACTTTGATTGAGAATAATAATGAATCTATGGATGTGAATTTTGTTGGTAGGAACAATTTTGGTAACAACGCGTATAGAGGAAATTTTAATCTTAGGCCTTATCCTAGTAATCCCTCTAATAATTATGGTAATTCCTACAACAATTCTTATGGAAATTATAATAAGATGCCCTCTGATTTTGAATCTAATATTAAAGAATTTATTACTTCGCAAAAGAATTTTAATGCTATGATTAAAGAAAAATTGCTTAAGATTGATGATTTGGCTAGGAACGTTGATAGAATTTCTCTTGATGTTGATTCTTTGAAACTTAGATCTATTCCACCTAAGCATGATATCAATGAGTCTCTCAAAGCCATGAGAATTTCCATTGATGAGTGCAAAGAAAGAACCGCTAGGATGCGTGCTAAGAAAGATGCCTTTATAAGAGCGTGTTCTTCTAGTTCCTATGAAAATAATGATGAAGATCTAAAAGTTATTGATGTGTCCCCTATTAAATCTTTATTTTGCAATATGAATCTTGATAATGATGGGACTGAATATGATCCACCTTTACCTAGAAGTCGTTCCAAGAATTCGGAATTTGTTGATCTTGATGCTAAATTTGATAAACGTGGGATTGAAGAAATTAAAACCCTAGATGTTGCTAAACCCACTATTATGGATTTCAAGTAATTTAACTATGAAAATTGCTCTTTGATTGATTGTATTTCCTTGTTGCAGTTCGTGCTAAATTCTCCTCACGCTTATAGTCAAAATAAAGCGTTTACTAAACATATCGTTGATGCCTTGATGCAATCTTATGAATAAAAACTTGAATTGGAAGTTTCTATCCCTAGAAAACTTTATGATGGGTGGGAACCAACTATTAAAATTAAAATTAAAGATCATGAATGCTATGCTTTATGTGATTTTGGTGCTAGTGTTTCCACGATTCCAAAGACTTTGAGTGATTTGTTAGGTTTCCGTGATTTTGATGATTGCTCTCTAAACTTGCACCTTGCGGATTCCACTATTAAGAAACCTATGGGAAGAATTAATGATGTTCTTATTGTTGCTAATAGGAATTATGTGCCCGTAGATTTTATTGTTCTTGACATAGATTGCAATCCTTCATGTCCTATTATTCTTAGTAGACCTTTCCTTAGAACGATTGGTGCAATTATTGATACGAAGGAGGAATTATTAGATTCCAATTTCCATTAAGGAAAGGCATGGAACACTTTCCTAGAAAGAAAATTAAATTACCTTATGAATCTATTATGAGAGCCACTTATGGATTGCCTACCAAAGATGGCAATACCTAGATCTATTCTTGCTTATTATGCCTAGCTAGGGGCGTTAAACGATAGCGCTTCTTGGGAGGCAACCCAATTTTATTTTTATTCCTTGCTTTTTTTATCCTATTTAGTAATAAATAAATTATCTAGCCTCTGTTTTGGTTGTGTTTTGTGTTTAATTAGTGTTTGTGCCCAGTCGAACCGTTGGGAAGACTTGGGGAAAGTCTTGTTGAACTTGCTGTAAAAAACAGAAACTTTAACGCTCACGAGAACTGATGTCATATTCATTTGGAGAGTGATATTTAGTTAATTCTTTTTTCAGATGATTAATAGATAAATTCTTCACGTCCACCAATTTATTTTAGAATTTTGGGGGTTCCAGATCTTGTGCTACCTACAGATTACTACAGACTGCTCTGTTTTTGACAGATTCTGTTTTTCATGTGTTGTTCGCTTATTTTGATGAATATATGGCTAGTAAAATAGTTTATAAACTATAGAGAAGTTGGAATACAGTAGGTATAAAACCAATATAAATAAATAATGAGTTCATTACAGTACCTTGAAGTGATCTTTTATTTTCTTTCGCTAACGAAGCTCACGAGATTTTCTACTTTAAGTTTTGTGTTGTGAAGTTTTCAAGTTTTGGGTAAAGATTTGATGGATTATGGAACAAGGAGTGGCAAGAGCCTAAGATTGGGGATGCCCATGTCACCCCCAAGATAATCTAAGGGCACCTAAAATCCAAAGCTTGGAGATGCCCCGGAAGGCATCCCCTCTTTCGTCTACTTCTATCGGTAACTTTACTTGGAGCTATATTTTTATTTACCACATGATATGTGTTTTGCTTGGAGCGTCTTGTATGATTTGAGTCTTTGCTTGTTAGTTTACCACAATCATCCTTGCTGTACACACCTTTTGAGAGATCCATACATGATTTGGAATTTTTTAGAGTACTCTATGTGCTTCGCTTATATCTTTTGAGTTATATAATTTTGCTCTAGTACTTCACTTATATCTTTTAGTGCACTGTGGTGGATTTGTTTTATAGAAACTATTGATCTCTCATGCTTCACTTAGATTATTTTGAGAGTCTTAATAGCATGATAATTTTCTTAAAATCCTAATATGCTAGGTATTCAAAGTTAGTAAAATTTTCTTAAGAGTGTTTTGAATACTAAGAGAAGTTTGATGCTTGATAATTGTTTTGAGATATGGAGGTAACAATATCAAAGTCGTGATAGTTGAGTAGTTGTGAAATTGATAAATACTTGTGTTGAGTTCGCAAGTCCCGTAGCATGCACGTATGGTAAACGTTATGCAACAAATTTGAAACATGAGGTGTTATTTGATTGTCTTCCTTATGAGTGGCGGTCGGGGACGAGCGATGGTATTTTACTACCAATCTATCCCCCTAGGAGCATGCGCGTTGTACCAAGGTTTTTGATGACTTGTAGATTTTTGCAATAAGTGTGTTAATTCTTTATGACTAATGTTCAGTCCATGGATTATACGCACTCTCACCCTTCCATCCTTGCTAGCCTCTTTGGTACCGTGCATTGCCCTTTCTCACATTCAGATTTGGCACAAACTTCGCCGGTGCATCCAAACCCTGTGATATGATACGCTCTTTCACACATAAACCTCCTTATATCTTTCTCAAAACAGGCACCATACCTACCTATTATGGCATTTCCATAGCCATTCCGAGATATATTGCCATGCAACTTTCCATCATTCCGTTCATCATGACACATTCATCATTGTCATATTTCTTAGCATGATCATGTAGTTGACATAGTATTTGTGGCAAAGCTACCGTTCATAATTCTTTCATACATGTCACTCTTGGTCCATTGCATATCCCGGTACACCGCCGGAGGCATTCATATAGAGTCATCTTTTGTTCTAGTATCGAGTTGTAATCATTGAGTTGTAAATAAATAGAAGTGTGAAGATCATAATTTTCTAGAGCATTGTCCCAAGTGAGGAATATATATAAAAAAGAGAAAGGCCATAAAAAAGAAGGCACAAAAAAAGAGAAAGGCCATAAAAAAAGAGAAGGCCCAAAAAATGAGAGAAAAAGAGAGAAGGGACAATCTTACTATCCTTTGCCACACTTGTGCTTCAAAGTAGCACCATAATCTTCATGATAGAGAGTCTCTTGTTTTGTTACTTTCATATACTTGTGGGAATTTTCATTATAGAACTTGGCTTGTATATTCCAACAATGGGCCTCCTCAAGTGCCCTAGGTCTTCATGAGCAAGCAAGTTGGATGCACACCCACTAGTTTCTTTTGTTGAGCTTTCATACATTTATAGCTCTAGTGCATCCGTTGCATGGCAATCCCTACTCCTTGCATTAACATCAATCGGTGGGCATCTCCATAGCCCATTGATTAGCCTCGTTGACGTGAGACTTTCTCCTCTTTTGTCTTCTCCACATAACCCCCCTCACTATATTCTATTCCACCTATAGTGCTATGTCCATGGCTCGCGCTCATATATTCCGTGAATTTTTTGTCGGTTTGAGATTACTACAGTATGAAACAATTGCTTGGCTTGTCATCGGGGTTGTGCATGATGAGAGCATTCTTGTGTGACGAAAGTGAAACATGACTAAACCATATGATTTTGTAGGGATGAACTTTCTTTGGCCATGTTATTTTGAGAAGACATAATTTCTTAGTTAGTATGCTTGAAGTATTATTATTTTTATGTCAATATGAACTTTTGTCTTGAATCTTTTGGATCTGAATATTCATACCACAATTAAGAAGAATTACATTAAAATTATGCCAAGTAGCACTCCGCATCAAAAATTCTGTTTTTATCATTTACCTACTCGAGGACGAGCAGGAATTAAGCTTGGGGATGCTTGATACGTCTCCAACGTATCTATAATTTTTGATTGCTCCATGCTATATTATCTACTGTTTTAGACATTATTGGGCTTTATTATCCACTTTTATATTATTTTTGGCACTAACCTATTAACCGGAGGCTCATCCCAGAATTACTGTTTTTTGCCTGTTTTAGGGTTTCGAAGAAAAAGAATATCAAACGGAGTCCAAACGGAATGAAACCTTCGGGAACGTGATTTTCTCAACAGATAAGACCCGGGAGACTTGGACCCTACGCCAAGGCACGTAACAGGAGGCCAAGAGGTAGGGGGGCGCGCCCTACCCTACCAGGCACGCCCCCACCCTCGTGGGCCCCCTGTTGCTCCACCGACGTACTTCTTCCTCCTATATATATCCACGTACCCCCAAACGATCAGAGCAGGAGCCAAAACCCTAATTCCACCGCCGTAACTTTCTGTATCCACGAGATCCCATCTTGGGGCCTATTCCGGAGCTCCGCCGGAGGGGGCATCGATCACGGAGGGCTTCTACATCAACACCATAGCCCCTCCGATGAAGTGTGAGTAGTCCATCTCAGACCTACGGGTCCATAGTTAGTAGCTAGATGGCTTCTTCTCTCTTTTTGGATCTCAATACAATGTTCTCCCCCTCTCTTGTGGAGATCTATTCGATGTAATCTTCTTTTTGCGGTGTGTTTGTTGAGATCGATGAATTGTGGGTTTATGATCAAATCTATCAATGAATAATATTTGAATCTTCTCTGAATTCTTTTATGTACGATTGCTTATCTTTGCAAGTCTCTTCGAATTATCAGTTTGGTTTGGCCTACTAGATTGATCTTTCTTGCAATGGGAGAAGTGCTTAGCTTTGGGTTCAATCTTGCGGTGTCCTTTCCCGGTGACAGTAAGGGCAGCAAGGCACGTATTGTATTGTTGCCATCGAGGATAACAAGATGGGGTTTTCTTCATATTGCATGAGTCTATCCCTCTACATCATGTCATCTTGCTTAAGGCGTTACTCTAGATGCATGCTGGATAGTGGTTGATGAGTGGAGTAATAGTAGTAGATGCAGGCAGGAGTCGGTCTACTTGTCTCAGACGTGATGCCTATATACATGATCATGCCTAGATATTCTCATAACTATGCTCAATTCTGTCAATTGCTCAACAGTAATTTCTTCACCCACCGTAGAATACTTATGCTCTCGAGAGAAGCCACTAGTGAAACCTATGGCCCCCGGGTCTATCTTTATCATATTGTTCTCCTACTACTTTGCTATTTACTTTGCCTTTATTTTACTTTGCATCTTTATCATAAAAATACCAAAAAATTATCTTTATCATATCTATCAGATCTCACTCTCGTAAGTGGCCTCATAGGGATTGACAACCCCTATTTGCGTAGGTTGCGAGGATTTATTTGTTTTGTGCAGGTACAAGGGACTCGCACATAGCCTCCTACTGGATTGATACCTTGGTTCTCAAAAACTGAGGGAAATACTTATGCTACTTTGCTGCATCATCCCTTCCTCTTCGGGGAAAACCAACGCAGTGCTCAAGAGGTAGCAGATAGCAACTGGCGAGAGCGGCACAACAGCTGTCCGTTCAGCAACGGCGGCCTTAGCTCTGATGGAGGCCGCCCACGACCATGTTGAGGTCGTCCACGCCCAGCTTGTGGCGGTCACCGCACAAATCGAACGAAGCTTCTCCGACAACGGTCGGCAACCCACGACCGAAGAGTTGGCAATCGCCGAGAGAGTTTGAGTAGCCGTCCATTCCTGCGCGGCATACCTTGCCACGACAGAGCCTGCCAAAGCCTAGATCCTGGCAACCCACGCCTAGCTCATGGTGTCCTATTCCAAAGATATGGCGGACGCGGATGGCGAGATGCTTGCCGAGTATGGTGCGATGGATGCCATGGAGCCCCTTCCCTAGGAGACCGTCGGGCGCGAACTGGACATGCAGGCGGCGGCGGAGATCGATGAGCACCAGTCGTAGTAGTACTCTTTGTTTTGTTTAATTATAAGAGTGTCGGTCGTTAATTTGTTAGAGTAATGTTTAGGTCAGCTAGATCTGTTTAATTGCTGAACTTGCTCAATTAAGAAGGGTGGGTGTGCTGTAGTCTCCTTTGTGTACCCAAGTAATGAAATGACGTGGATGACCACTGTAACCAGGGAAATTCAAACCAAATTTTTTGATGTTCAATCTCATCACACACAGGTTAAGCTATCTGAATCATTTGTGATGTTCACATATCATACACAGTTCTGAATAAGGGATCGTGTCTGATGACACTTTGCGCGCCAGTTTTTTTGCTAAAGCGATTCCAAACTTTCGGCTTCCACGAAAATATCTACCTCCCTGCCCCTCCCCCTTACCAAAAGCCACATTTCCCCTGTTTCCGCCTTCCTTTCCAAGTTGAAACCTGCACTCCTTGCTTGCAGCGCCGCCTCCTCGCCAGCGACCCTCCTTCACGCTGCGCGGCCTCGCCTATCCAGGCAGGTGATACGTCTCCAATGTATCTATAATTTTTGATTGTTCCATGCTATTATATTATCTGTTTTGGATGTTTAATGGGCTTTAATATGCACTTTTACATTATTTTTTTGGACTAACCTATTAACCAGAGGACAAGTTCCAGTTTATGTTTTTTGCCTATTTCAGTGTTTTGCAGAAAAGGAATATCAAAGGGAATCCAAACGGAACAAAACCTTCGTGAGGATATTTCTTGGAACAAACGTCATCCAAGATACTTGGAGTGGAAGTCAGAGACGCAACGAGGCAGCCACGGGGCAGGAGGGCGCGCCTAGGGGGTAGGCACACCCCCACCCTTGTGGGCCCCTCGTAGCTCCACCGACGTACTTCTTTCGCCTATATATACTCTTATACCCTAAAAACATCGAGTAGAGCCACGAAACCACTTTTCCATTGCCACAACCTTCTGTACCCGTGAGATCCCATCTAGGGACATTTTCCGGTGATCTGTCGGAGGGGGAATCGATCACGAAGGGCTTCTACATCAACACCATAGCCTCTCCGATGATGTGTGAGTAGTTTACCACAGACCTTCGGGTCCATAGTTATTAGCTAGATGGCTTCTTCTCTCTCTTTGGTTCTCAATACAAAGTTCTCCTCGATGTTCTTGGAGATCTATTCGATGTAATATTCTTCTGCGGTGTGTTTGCCGAGATTCGATGAATTGTGGATTTATGATCATGTTTATCTATGAACAATATTTGGTTCTTCTCTGAATTCTTATATGAATGATTTGATATCTTTGCAAGTCTCTTCGAATTATCGGTTTAGTTTGGCCTACTAGATTGATCTTTCTTGCAATGGGAGAAGTGCTTAGCTTTCGGTTCAATCTTGCGGTGTCCTTTCCCAGTGACAGTAGGGGCAGCAAGGCTCGTATTGTATTGTTTCCATCGAGGATAAAAAGTTGGGGTTTATATCATATTGCTTGAGTTTATCCCTCTACATCATGTCATCTTGCCTAAAGCATTACTTTGTTATTATGAACTTAATACTCTAGATGCATGCTGGATAGCGGTGGATGTGTGGAGTAATAGTAGTAGATACATAATCGTTTTGATCTACTTAACACGGACGTGGTGCCTATATTTCATAATCATTGCCTAGATATTCTCATAATTATGCGCTCTTCTATCAATTGCTCGGCAGTAATTTGTTCACCCACCATAATACATGCTATCATGAGAGAAGCCACTAGCGAAACCTATGGCCCCCGGGTCTATTTTATATCGTATAAGTTTCCGATCTACAATTCTAGCTTACTATTTATTTTATTTTGCAATCTTTACTTTTCAATCTATACAACAAAAATACCAAAAATATTTATCTTATTATCTTTATCAGATCTCACGTTTGCAAGTGGCTGTGAAGGGATTGACAACGCCTTTATCGCGTTGGTTGCAAGGTTCTTGATTGTTTGTGCAGGTACTAGGCGACTTGCGTGTAATCTCCTACTATATTGATACCTTGGTTCTCAAAAACTGAGGGAAATACTTACGCTACTTTGTTGCATCACCCTTTCCTCTTCAAGGGAAAACAAACGCATGCTCAAGAGGTAGCAAGAAGGATTTCTGGCGATGTTGCCAGGGAGATCTATGCTCAAGTCAATACATACCAAGTACCCATCACAAACTCTTCTCCCTCGCATTACATTATTTTCCATTTGCCTCTCGTTTTCCTGTCCCCCACTTCACAATTTGTCGTTTTATTCCGTTCGATCTTTTGTTTGCTTGTGTTACCATGTACCTTCTTTTTGCTTGCATCTTCGCTTGCTAAAAGTTTATGGATCCTCATCCACTTGCTAATCTCTTTAAGAGATCCAATTATGATGAACCTATTGCTAGTGAGTTGAGTGCATTAGATTATCTTTATGAGGTTTTGCTTGAAATTCATGAATCTGAAAAGTGTGATGAATTACTTTATGAAGCGATTCAGATACATCTTTGAATAAAAAGCATGATTTCAATGATTTTATTATAAATTCGATTGATACAAATTGTGCTAATAATATGCAAAACCCTAAGCTGGGGATGCTAGTTTTGCTATGTCATCTACTTGTTGCAACGATAATGATTGGGGTGATTGTTCTTACGATCTTGAAAAATTATTTAAGCCCCATGATGAATATGAGATTGATAATAATGTTTGCAATAATATTGAAAGTGGTCTTGGAAGAGTGTCAACTTTAGATCCCACATATTTGGAGAATGCTCGATCTTATGAAGTTTTTGATAAAAGTGGGTTTGGAGAGGTCATGACTTTATTTAATGTTAATCCCACTATTTTGGAAAAGTGTCAACTTTGCATACATGTGGATCTTGTTAAGAATATGTTTTGTGATAGCTATATTGTTGAATTTTCTTATGATCCTACATTTAATTATTATGAGGGAGGAAAATATGGTTGTAGAAATTTTCATGTTACTAAATTTCCTCTTGTTATGTTAAGATTGCTATTGCTCCTTTCAACTTCCTTGCATATGCTAGTTTCTGCTTGGTATGATAATTTGTTTGCCTATAAGATGCCTATGCATAGGAAGTATGTTAGACTTAGATGTGTTTGTAACATGTTTCATGATGCTCTCTTTGTGCTTCAATTCTTGTTTTTCATGTGAGCACCATTGAAATTATCAATGCCTAGCTAGGGGCGTTAAACGATAGCGCTTGTTGGGAGGCAACCCAATTTTATTTTTGTTCCTTGCTTTTTGTTCCTGTTTAGTAATTAATAAAATCATCTATATTCTGTTATGATTGTGTTTTTTATGTTTCAATTAGTGTTTGTGCCAAGTAAAGCCTTTAGGATCATCTTGGGTGATTGTTGTTTGATCTTGCTGAAAAAACAGACAGTATGCGCTCACGAGAATAATTTTCATTTTTTACCAAAGAGTAATAAAATACCAATTCCAATTTTAGTATATCAATATACAAATTATTTAGGTCTTCCTAATGTTATGTAATTTTTGGAGTTACAGAAGTATTCAAAACCTCCAGATTGCTACAGACTGTTCTGTTTTTGACAGATTCTGTTTTTCGTGTGTTGTTTGCTTATTTTGATGAATCTATGGCTAGTATTGGGGGGTATGAACCATAGAGAAGTTGGAATACAGTAGGTTTAACACCAATATAAATAAAGAATGAGTTCATTACAGTACCTTAAAGTGGTGCTTTGTATTCTTATACTAACGGAGCTCATGAGGTTTTCTGTTGAGTATTGTGTTGTGAAGTTTTCAAGTTTTTGGGTAAAGATTTGATGGATTTTGGAATAAGGAGTGGCAAGATCCTAAGCTTGGGGATTCCCAAGGCACCCCAAGGTAAAATTCAAGGACAACGAAAATCCTAAGCTTGGGGATGCCCCGAAAGGCATCCCCTCTTTCGTCTTCATCTATCGGTAACTATACTTGTGGCTATATTGTTATTCACCACATGATATGTGTTTTGCTTGGAGTGTCTTGTACGATTTGAGTCTTCGATTTTTATTTTACCACAATCATCCTTGTTGTACACACATTTTGGGAGAGACACACATGAATTTCAATTTATTAGAATACTCTATGTGCTTCACTTATATCTTTTGAGCTAGATAATTTTACTCTAGTCCTTCACTTATATCTTTTTAGAGCACGGTGGTGGTTTTATTTTATAGAAATTATTGATCTCTCATGCTTCACTTATATTATTTTGAGAGTCTTTTAGAAAAAGCATGGTAATTTTCTTTGGTTATGCAATTAGTCCTAATATGATAGGCATCCAAGATGGGTATAATAAAAAAATTCATATAGAGTGCATTGCATACTATGAGAAGTTTGATACTTGATGATTGTTTTGAGATATGAAGATGGTGATATTAGAGTCATGCTAGTTGAGTATTTGTGAATTTTGGAAATACTTGTGTTGAGGTTTGCAAGTCCCATAGCATGCATGTATGGTAACCGTTGTGCAACAAATTTGAAGCATGGGGTGTTTCTTTGATTGTCCTCCTTATGAGTGGCGGTCGGGGACGAGCGATGGTCTTTTCCTACCAATCAATCCCCCTAGGAGCATGCGTGTAGTGCTTGGTTTTTGATGACTTGTAGATTTTTGCAACAACTATGTGAGTTCTTTATGACTAATGTTGAGTCCATGGATTATACGCACTCTCACCCTTCCATCATTGCTAGCCTCTTCGGTACCGTGCATTGCCCTTTCTCACCTCGAGAGTTGGTGCAAACTTCGCCGGTGCATCCAAACCCCGTGATATGATACGCTCTATCACACATAAGTCTCCTTATATCTTCCTCGAAACAACCACCATACCTACCTATTATGGCATTTCCATAGCCATTCTGAGATATATTGGCATGCAACTTTTCACCGTTCCATTTATTATGACACGCTTCATCATTGTCATATTTCCTTGCATGATGATGTAGTTGACATCGTATTTGTGGCAAAGCCACCACTCATAATTTTTATACATGTCACTCTTGAATCATTGCACATCCCGATACACCGCCCGAGGCATTCATATAGAGTCATATTTTGTTCTAGTATCGAGTTGTAACTTTTGAGTTGTAAATAAATAGAAGTGTGATGATCATCATTATTAGAGCATTGTCCCATGTGAGAAAAAAAGAGAAAGGCCAAATAAAATAAGAAGGCCCAAAAATGAGAGAAAAAGAGAGAAGGGACAATGTTAGTATCCTTTTTCCACACTTGTGCTTCAAAGTAGCACCATGATCTTCATGATAGAGAGTCTCTTATTTTTTCACTTTCATATACTAGTGGGAATTTTCATTATAGAACTTGGCTTGTATATTCCAACAATGGGCTTCCTCACAATGCCCTAGGTCTTCGTGAGCAAGCAAGTTGGATGCACACCCACTTAGTTTCTTTTGTTGAGCTTTCATACATTTATAGCTCTAGTGCATCCGTTGCATGGCAATCCCTACTCCTCTCATTGACATCAATTGATGGGCATCTCCATAGCCCGTTGATTAGCCACGTCGATGTAAGACTTTCTCGCTTTTTTCTTCTCCACGGAACCTCCATCATCATATTCTATTCCACCTATAGTGCTATGTCCATGGATCGCACTCATGTATTGCGTGAAAGTTGAAAAAGTTTGAAAATACTAAAGTATGAAACAATTGCTTGGCTTGTCATCGGGGTTGTGCATGATGGGAGCATTTTGTGTGACGAAAATGAAGCATGGCCAAACTATATGATTTTGTAGGGATGAGCTTTCTTTGGCTATGTTATTTTGAGAGGACATAATTGCTTGGTTGGAATGCTCGAAGTATTATTATTTTTATGTCAATATTAAACTTTTGTCTTGAATCTTTCGGATCTGAATATTCATGCCACAATAAATAAAATTACATTTAAAATTGTGTTAGGAAGCATTCCACATCAAAAATTCTGTTTTTATCATTTACCTACTCGAGGACGAGCAGGAATTAAGCTTGGGGATGTTGATACGTCTCCAACGTATCTATAATTTTTGATTGTTACATGCTATTATATTATCTATTTTGGTTGTTAATGGACTCTAATACGCACTTTTATATTATTTTTGGGACTAACCTATTAACCGGAGGCCCAGTGCCAGTTTCTGTTTTTTGCCTATTTCAGTGTTTCGCAGAAAAGGAATATCAAACGGAATCCAAATGGAACGAAACCTTTGCGAGGATCTTTCTTGGAACGAACATCATCCAGGAGACTGGAGTGGAAGTCAGAGACGCAACGAGGCGGCCACGAGGCATGAGGGCACGCCCAGGGGGTAGGCTCGCCCCCACCCTCGTGGGCCCCTCGTAGCTCCATCGACGTACATCTTTCGCCTATATATACTCTTATACCCTAAAAACATTGAGGAGAGCCATGAAACCACTTTTCCACCGCCGCAACTTTCTGTACCCGTGAGATCCCATCTAGGGACCTTTTCCGGCGATCTTTCGAAGGGCGAATGGATCACGAAGGACTTGTACATCAACACCATAGCCTCTCCGATGATGTGTGAGTAGTTTACCACAGACCTTCGGGTCCATAGTTATTAGCTAGATGGCTTCTTCTCTCTCTTTGGTTCTCAATACAGATGTTTCCTCGATGTTCTTGGAAATCTATTCGATGTAATATTCTTTTGCGGTGTGTTTGCCGAGGTCCGATGAATAGTGGATTTATGATCAAGTTTATCTATGAACAATATTTGGTTCTTCTCTAAATTCTTATATGCATGATTTGATATCTTTGCAAGTCTCTTCAAATTATCGGTTTAGTTTGGCCTACTAGATTGATCCTTCTTGCAATGGGAGAAGTTCTTAGCTTTGGGTTCAATCTTGCGGTGTCCTTTCCCAGTAACGGTAGGGGCAGCAAGGCACGTATTGTACTATTGCCATCGAGGATAAAACGATGGAGTTTATATCATATTGCTTGAGTTTATCCCTCTACATCATGTCATCTTGCCTAAAGCATTACTCTGTTCTTATGAACTTAATACTCTAGATGCATTCTGGATAGCGGTTGATGTGTGGAGTAATAGTAGTAGATGCAGAATCGTTTCAGTCTACTTAACACGGACATGATGCCTATATTTCATAATCATTGCCTAGATATTCTCATAGTTATGCGCTCTTCTATCCATTGCTCGGTAGTAATTTGTTCACCCACCGTAATACATGCTATCATGGGAGAAGCCACGAGTGAAACCTATAGCTCTCGGGTCTATTTTATATCATATAAGTTTCTGATCTGCAATTCTAGTTTACTATTTATTTTATTTTGCAATCTTTACTTTTCAATCTATACAACAAAAATACCTAAAATATTTATCTTATTATCTTTATCAGATCTCACGTTTGCAAGTGGTTGTGAAGGGGTTGACAACCCCTTTATTGCGTTGGTTGCAAGGTTCTTGATTGTTTGTGCAGGTATTAGGCGACTTGCGTGTAATCTCCTACTGGATTGATACCTTGGTTCTCAAAAATTGAGGGAAATACTTACGCTACTTTGCTGCATCACCTTTTCCTCTTCAAGGGAAAACCAACGCATGCTCAAGAGGTAGCAGCAGGTAATCCACACCGGACCCCCATCCTCCTCCTTCCACATCCCACATGCCCCGACCGCTGGCGCGAGCGCGACACCTTCCACCCAAATCACCGCCCCCTCCACCAAATAAGCGTCGCCCTAAGCCATGGCGCACTTAGTATAGCCAGGATCTCAATGAGCATTTGGCAGCAGAGAAGCAAATCGCGGACGCACGCGCGGATGAGGTTGCGATGGCTGCCATTCGTGCCGACCCCCAGATCTTGGAGGAGAACCTTGCCATTTGTTAGTTATGCCGGTTAAGCATGCTCGGTTTACCCGTTGCGTGTGCTGCTCCTGCCTTTCCTTCACAAATTCTAGTGAATTGTGATGTCTAATTTTACCATGCAATCTGTTGCTCTAGTGTATATGTTCTATATGTCGTGCAGTGTGGTGCTCACTTATTAACTGTTTTGTTAATTAGTTGTCGTCTTCAGTTAACTGTTTAGTTCAACTCTGCAAATGTGATGTTCAATTCTTTAGGGTGCAATTTTGTATTGTCTTCCACGGGAGAAATAAATTGAATTTATCTTTACAAAATACATGAAAAACGAATACAATTGCTATATTTCCAAGTTGTCAAGCATGCTTGGTTTGGCTATACATTGTGCAATGTGGTGCTTAGTTAACATTTGGTTCATTTGTGTTGTGGTGTTTAGTTAACTATTTGGTTTGAATTTGGCTGTAGTAAATACATGAGAAACAAATACAATTGCTATATTTCCAAGTTGTTAAGCATGCTTGGTTTGGTTAACTATCTGATCTTCTATTAGGAGTATGCTATATTGTGCAATGTGGTGCTCAGCTAATGTTTGGTTCATTTGTTGTGGTGTTTAGTTAACTGCTTGGTTCAATTCTGCAATGCGATGTCCAATTGTCGTGGGTATAATTTTGTATTGTTGTGCATGTGAGGAATAAATCGAATTTGGCTACACTTAATACATGAGAAACTTACAAGTGCTATATTTCCTAGTTCTTAATCATGCTTGGTTTGGATAAATGGGTTTTCCATGTGACTTGAATTAATTTGATGAATCTGCAATGTGCTTATTTTTCATCAACACATTTTACTGATAGCATGTGAACCCTTACTTAACCTGATGACTAACTACCTTATATGTGTTGTAGGGAAACAATGGGAAGCATTGAGGTTTACAATCGAGGTCAGCACGTGCATGGTCCGTTGTCTAATAGCACATTCTTGTGCAATTGTAGGAACCATTCTAATATTTAGGTTTTTAACAATTTGGTCTTGCACATGTAGGTCCTGCTGTCAGAGGTTTTGACCCACTGTTTGACCCTTTTTGCATATGGGGAAATGAGTTGTCCATGAATATCAGTCAAGTCAAGAAACTCACAAAGATTGTTAGGATAAATAAATTAGTGGAAAAAACAACAGGATCTTTGATTGCACAATGAAGAAGACATCAGTTCACTATAGGATGGTACTAACTATTAGACATTGCCGTGTGTGATGCATTCAATAATGCACACAATTTCTAGGAATAAACAATGTTGGATTAATGAACAATCACACACGACCTTCTCTTTAAAATTGTTTGCGTTAGGCCACCTTGCGCAATTGTTTACCACATAAAAATTGTGTGTGATGGACAGCCTTTGCCACACAGTTTCTTCTACAGACCGTGTGTGATGCATTCAATAACGCAAACGATAAAATTGTTAATATCGTGTGCAATGGAAACACTATCACAAACGATTTAACGGGAAAAATTGTGTGTGATGTACCTGTGAACGGAAACGTTTTCCTTGGAGCGACTATGTGGGATGTACATACGAACGGAAACGTTTAGCGGGGACTCACTGTGTGGGATGTACTTGCGATCGGAAACAGTTTCGCCTATATAATTGTATTTTTAGCTCTACTGTATGTATTTCCATATTTTAGCGCTCGCCGGTTGCACACGAACTCATGTTGCCGAGCGTGTGTGCCAGGAGGGCCATATCCCCGGCGGTTTCTGGGTCTTGTGGGAAGGACCCCCTATTGCCGTCACTCACTAGGCGATGGTTACAAATGTCGTCGTGGAAAGCGGTTAAAACCGTTTGTATAGCACCTCATTGTACTAGTGTACTATCAAAATATCGAACACATATCAATTTCACATGATTACTTGCAACATGATTTCTCCCCTGACCTCAAGAACAAAAGTAACTACTCAGAAATGATAATCATGCTCAAGATCAGAGGAGTATTAAATAGCATATTGGATCTGAACATATAATCTTCCACCAAATAAACATATAGTAATCAACTACAAGATGTAATCAACACTACTAGTCACCCACAAGCACCAATCTATAGTTCCGGTAACAAGATTGAACACAAGAGATGAACTAGGGTTTGAGATGAGATGTTGATGTTGAAGATGTTGATGGAGATTTCCCTCCCCAAGATGGGAGAGTTGTTGGTGGTGATGATGACGATGATTTCCCCCTCTGGGAGGGAAGTTCCCCCGGCGGAATCGCTTTGCCGGAGGGCAGAAGTGCTCCTGCCCAAGTTCCACCTCGATACGGCGGCGCTCCATCCCGAAAGTCCTTCTCCTATTTTTTCTAGGTCAAAATAACTTATATACCAGAAGATGGGCACCAGAGGTGGGCCTGGGTGAGCACAACCCACCAGGGCGTGCCTGGGCTCCCTGGCGCGCCCAGGTGGGCCCCCTCTGGTACTTATTTGCTCCAATATTCTTCATATATTCCATAAAAATTCTCCATGAAGTTTCAGCTTGTTTGGAGTTGTGTAGAATAGGTAGCCTGAGTAGCTTTTCTAGGTCCAGATTTCCAGGTGCCGGAATTCTCCCTCTTTGTGTATACCTTGCATATTATGAGCGAAAAGGCATTAGAATTACTCCAAAAAGCATTATTATGGATAAAAACATTATAAATAATAGTAAGAAAACATGATGCAAAATGGACGTATCAACTCCCCCAAGCTTAGACCTCGCTTGTTCTGAAGCAAAAACCGAAATCGAAAAACATGTCCACATGCTTAGAGAGAGGTGTCGATAAAAACAAAATACGGACATAGAAGCATCATGTTCATTATTATAACGGCAACAAACTTAAAACATAATACTCTTATCATAGAACTTTTATCATAGACTTCTCATGAATAAGTGACAATTCATCACACTATTAAAGTATAAAGCAAAAACTCTATTGGAAACCAACAAACTATGTTCTGAGTCAACTTTGTAACTGCAATTCATCATATTTTCAGGAAGGGTCACGTGTCGGAGCCTTTAGGCAAGTCCACACACTCAACCATCATATAGACTTCTATGATTGCTAACACTCACCGCATACCCATGAGCAAAACGTTTCAACTGGACACATAGAAAGATAGGGGCTTATAGTTTCGCCTCCCAACGTATTCACCTCGAGGGTGATGTCAACAATAATAACTCATGCTATCTATATTCCACTGGACATATGTGCCTAGATCTTTCCTCACCACATGATGCTTGCCAAAGGAGAAAAATAAAAAGGAATAGAGAGAAAACTTTGGCTCTTTGTATAAAAGTAAATACATAAAAGTAAAGGTAGGCTCTTCGTAGAGGGAAGCATAGGTTGCCATGCGCTTATTTGTTTGTATGCTCAACCCCTTAATGCAAAAGAATGTCACGTTGCATTGCCCCTTGTGATAGCGACCTTTATTATGCAGACTGTCGCTTTTATTCTTCACTATCACAAGTTCATGCAATGCTCAATTTTCTCTTACACTAAATGATCTCACACTTTTAGAAGCAATTTTTATTGCCTTTTTGCACCGATGACAACTTACTTGAGGGATCTTGCTCAATCCCTAGGTAGGTATGGTGGACTCTTGAAAATAAGATTTGGGTTTAAGGGTTTTTGGATGCACAAGTGGTATCTCTACTTAGTGCGGAATTTTTGGCTAGCAAAGGTAGGGGGAAAGCACCACATGTTGAAGGATCTATGACAATATGACTTCTATGTGAATATAAACAAACATGAATCATTATGTTGTCTTCCTTGTCCAGCGTCAACAATTTTGGCATATACTATTTTGATGAGGGCTCACAATCACAAAAGATTTCTAGGATTGTATATTTATATGTGAATCTTCTCTTCCCTTATTAATTTTTTCATGAGTTGCATCATTGACTAATGCTATGTTTGCCAATCTCCAATAAAATTTTCTACTTATACTTTTCCTTATGTGGTGTCATCACCTACCATAAGATTAGCATATGATATTTTTCATTTATTTCCTTTCTTTCATTTATTTCCTTTAATTTTATTGCAATATGGAAATAAAGAAAACAAAAACTCGAACTAAACTTTGTTATATATCTCGCACACGATTACAAGGATAGATCACTAAGCAAACTCTCGAAAAGAAAGGATCGAACTAAACTTTTATTCATCTAAAGCAAAAGATCGAACTATAAAATAAGTAAAGGCGAAAGATAGTGGGGATGATACAATATCGGGGCACCACCCCCAAGCTAGGCGGAAGCCAAGGGGAGTGCCCATACCCGATACTCAATTCTCTTTTGGTGATGAAGAAGAAGGTGGTGGTGATGAAGAAATCCTGTCCTAGACGATCAAGAGATTCTCCAGTTGACGGATGATGCTCCGGAGGTGGATGATGTGATCTTGGTGCGGAAAATTTTCACGGGTGAGATACTTATTTTGCACATGAACCGCTTCAACGATGGGAAAGGCCTCAATCTCACTAGGAGTAAGATGAGCATAGTATGGTTTAAGGATATCTTCCTGTTCCTCCTCGGTTGGCAGTGCTTGCTCAAAGACCGAAGGATGATCTACGGTAACCTCCTTGCTCTCGTCTCCCTTGACGTCTTCTGCGGACTCTTCTCTCTTCAGCTCGATCTTCATCAACCAAGCATCCTCTTCCACATTGTTGGAGGAAGAAGAAGACATGATGCCTGACTCAACAGATTTGAGAAAAAATAGCAAGAAAAGAAAACAGAAGATTTCTCCGCGATACGGTGGTCAACAGGTTTGGGGGTATATAAAGATTTTTTTTATCTTGGGAAACAAGCAAGATGTAGAAAAATGGAGTCCGGAAGGTACCCCAGGTGGGCACAACCCACCTGGGCACGGTTGGCTTGCCAAGGGCACCCTGGTGTCTTGTGCCCACCAGGGTACGCTTCATGGAAGTTTCTTATTTTCCTAATTTTCTAAATATTCCAAAACTGACAAAAAATATTTTGTGGATTTTTCGGAGTCCGTTTACTTACCGTATCATGTACCTCCTTATTTTCATGACTCTGGAGTGTTCCAGAAGGACACTTTTATGTGTTCTTCCCGTGTCATAGTTTGGATAATATTACTTTCAACATTAATGGGCATACCTGAGATATAATGTTTTATTCGTTGCCCATTAACAACCTTCGGGTTAGTACCTTCGGCATTATTTATTTTGATGGCTCCAGAATGATAAACCTCCTTGATGACATAAGGGCATTCCCATTTTGAGAGGAGTTTTCCTGCAAAGAATCTGAAACAAAAGTTGTACAAAAGAACATATTCTCCTACTTTAAACTCACGCTTTTGGATTCTCTTATCATGCCATCTTTTGACTTTTTCTTTAAACAACTTGGCATTCTCATAAGCTTGGGTTCTCCGTTCATCTAATGAGCTAATATCAAATAACCTTTTTTCACCAGCAAGTTTGAAATCATAGTTAAGTTCTTTGATTTCCCAATATGCTTTATGTTCTAACACAAGAGGCAAATGACAAGCTTTTCCATAAACCATTTTATAAGGAGACATACCCATGGGATTTTTATATGTTGTTCTATCAGCCCAAAGTGCATCATCTAATTTCTTAGACCAATTCTTCCTGGACCTATTGACAGTCTTTTGGAAGATTAATTTTATTTCTCTATTGCTAAGTTCAACTTGACCACTAGACTGAGGATGATAAGGTGATGCAATTCTATGGTTAACATCATACTTGTCAAGCATTTTACAGAAAGCACCATGAATAAAGTGTGAGCCACCATCAGTCATTAAGTATCTAGGGACTCCAGACCTTGGGAAAATAACTTCCTTAAGCATTTTAATAGAGGTTTTGTGATCAGCACTACTAGTTGGAATAGCTTCTACCCATTTGGTAACATAATCAACAGCAACCAAAATATGTGTATACCCATTACAGGAAGGAAAAGGTGTAGGATCGAAAGTATGTCTAGAGGGGGGTGATTAGACTACTTGACCAAATAAAAACTTAACCTTTTCCTAATTTTAGTTCTTGGCAGATTTTAGCTATTGTAGGACAAGTCAAGCAATCATCACACAATTCAAGCAAGCATGCAAAGAGTATATTGGCAGCGGAAAGTAAAGCATGCAACTTGCAAGAATGTAAAGGGAAGGGTTTGGAGAATTCAAACGCAATTGGAGACACGGATGTTTTTCCCGTGGTTCGGATAGGTGGTGCTATCCTACATCCACGTTGATGGAGACTTCAACCCACGAAGGGTAACGGTTGCACGAGTCCACGTAGGGCTCCACCCACGAAGGGTAACGGTTGCGCGAGTCCATGGAGGGCTCCACCCACGAAGGGTCCACGAAGAAGCAACCACCCACGAAGGGTCCACGAAGAAGCAACCTTGTCTATCCCACCATGGCCATCGCCCACGAAGGACTTGCCTCACTAGCGGTAGATCTTCACGAAGTAGGCGATCTCCTTGCCCTTACAAACTCCTTGGTTCAACTCCACAATCTTGTCGGAGGCTCCCAAGTGACACCTAGCCAATCTAGGAGACACCACTCTCTAAGAAGTAACAAATGGTGTGTTGATGATGAACTCCTTGCTCTTGTGCTTCAAATGATAGTCTCCCCAACACTCAACTCTCTCTCATAGGATTTGAATTTTGTGGAAAGAAGATTTGAGTGGAAAGCAACTTGGGGAAGGCTAGAGATCAAGATTCATATGGTAGGAATGGAATATCTTGGTCTCAACACATGAGTAGGTGGTTCTCTCTCAAAACATATGAGTTGGAATTGTGTATGTGTTCTGATGGCTCTCTCCACGAATGAAGAGGAGGTGGAGGGGTATATATAGCCTTCACACAAAATCCAACCGTTACACACAGTTTTCAATCTCGGTGGGACCGAATCAACAAACTCGGTCGGACCGAAAAGGTAAACCTAGTGACCGTTAGAGATTTTCGGTGGGACTTACATGCAACTCAATAGGACCGATATGGTTAGGGTTTGAGCATAATGTAATCTCGGCGAGACCTATTACACAAACTCGGTGAGACCGAGTTTGGTAATAAGCTAACCAGAGAGTTGGTCAGGCAAACTCGGTGGGACCGATTTGCTCTTTCGGTGAGACCGAAAAGTTACAAAAGGGAAACAAAGAGTTTACATTGCAATCTCGGTGGGACTGATTCGCTCTTTCGGTGAGACCGAAAAGTTACGAGAGGGAAACAGAGAGTTTGCAATCCCATCTCGGTGAGACCGAGATCCCTATCGGTAGAACCGAATTGCTAGGGTTTGGCAGTGGCTTATGACAAGTGAAACTCGGTGGCGCCGGATAGAAAGAATCGGTAGGACCGAGTTTGGCTTAGGGTTTAGGTCATATGTGGATATGGGAAAGTAGTTGAGGGTTTTGGAGCATATCACTAAGCACATGAAGCAAAAGGCTCATTAAGCAACACCTCATCCCTCCTTGATAGTATTGGCTTTTCCTAAAGACTCAATGTGATCTTGGATCACTAAAATATAAAATGAAGAGTCTTGAGCTTTTGAGCTTGAGCCAATCCTTTGTCCTTAGCATTTTGAGGGTTCCACTTTCACATCCATGCCATGCCAATCATTGAGCTTTCCTGAAATAGTCATCTTGGAATAGCATTAGCTCAATGAGCTATATGTTGTTATGAATTACCAAAACCACCTAGGAATAGTTGCACTTTCAAAACGTCCCATGTAATCAAATCCCCAAACATCAAATGGTTCAACGGCAAGTGAATAATTCATAGGCATTTCTTGACGCCTACCGATATTACCTATTCTTTGGTATTCATCACAAGATAAGACGAACTTACGGGCATCCTTGAAGAAAGTAGGACAATGAAATCCATATTGCAATACCTTGTGAGCAGTTCTACCTCCAGCATGATGCCTTCCATAAGCTTCGGAGTGACATTTCCATAGGATTTGTCCCTGTTCATGCTCAGGTACACAACGCCTAATAATACCATCTACTCCTTCTTTATAAAGATGTGGGTCATCCCAAAAGTAGTGTCTTAAATCATAAAAGAACCTTTTCTTTTGTTGATATGTAAAAAGTAGGTGGTAAATATTTAGCAATAATGTAATTAGCATAGTCAGCATACCAAGGAGTGTTGTGAGCAACATTTATTGCAGCTAACTATTTATCAGGAAAACTATCATCAATAGGCAGTGGGTCATCAGGCACATTTTCAAGCCTAGACAAGTTATCGGCGACGGGGTTCTTAGCTCCTTTTCTATCAGTGATATGTAAATCAAATTCTTGTAGCAAGAGAACCCAACGAATAAGTCTAGGTTTAACATCTTTCTTTTCCATAAGATATTTAATAGCAGCATGATAGGTGTGAACAATTACTTTTGAATCAACAATGTAAGATCTAAATTTATCACAAGCAAACACCACTGCTAAGAATCCTTTTTCAGTAGTAGCATAATTTCGTTGAGCACTGCCTAGAGTTTTACTAGCATAATGAATAACATTCAGTTTCTTATCAACTCTTTGTCCAAGAACAGCACCAACAACATAATCACTAGCATCACACATAATTTCAAAAGGCAAGTTCCAATCAGGTAGTTGAGCAATAGGTGCAGAAATTAAGGCTTTCTTGAGTGTTTCAAAGGCTTCTAAACAATCATCATCAAAAAGAAAAGGAATGTCCTTTTGCAAAAGATTCGTAAGAGGCCTAGAAATTTTAGAAAAGTCTTTGATAAATCTCCTATAGAAACCAGCATGGTTTAGGAAACTACGAATACCTTTGATATCTTTAGGACATGGCATTTTCTCAATTGCACCAACCATAACTTTGTCCACTTCAATACCTCTTTCAGAAATATTATGACCCAAGACAACGCCTTCATTAACCATAAGTGGCACTTATCCCAATTCAAGACAAGATTTGTTTGTTCACATCTCTGCAAAACTCGATCAAGATTGCTTAAACAATCATCAAAAGACTTCCCATAAACAGAGAAATCATCCATGAATACCTCAACAATCTTTTCAAAAAAATCAGAGAATATAGCAGTCATAAATGTTTGAAAGGTAGAGGTGCATTGCATAAACCAAAAGGCATACGTCTATAAGCATAAGTTTCAAAGGGACAAGTAAAAGTGGTCTTTTCTTGATCCGGTTGAGAAACAGGTATTTGTGAAAAAACATAATATCCATCAAGGAAGAAAAAATGTGTGTGCTTTGATAATATTTCTAGCATTTGATCATTTAAAGGCAGAGGGTGATGATCTTTTCTAGTTTCTTTGTTTAATTTTCTAAAATCAATTACCATTCTATAGCCTGTAACAATTCTTTGTGGAATAAGTTCATGTAGCGACCCGACCTCAAATGGTCAAGTCTCTGTGCTTCAGTGTCATCCCTAGATCAGTAATGTTGACACACATAGTACTCGAGGATTTATAACAGAGTAGCAATCACACACTTATTACATCGAATGTCTCCAAAGAGAACTTATTACAATAAATATGGCTTAAGGCCATCTAATACGATAACAGTGGAAGGCTTGGAAGATAAAGTGAGTCCATCAACTCCAACTGCATAGCTGAGCTGCACGACAACGACCTAACGAACCTTACTCCTCGTCTGAAAAGTCTGCAACATAATACGTTGCAGCCCGAAAATGGGTCAGCACATGGAATATGCTAGCAAAATAACACAGTAGAGCAAGAACAGAATAATGCTATCACTACATGCATATATGGCTGGTGGAAAGCTCTATGGTTATAGTTTTTGCGAAAAGCCAATTTTTCCCTACAACAAAGGAATAAATTTTAAATTAACTATCATGGTAGTTGAAACATCATTGAGAAGGTTCCTCCAACTCAATCCCAATTAAGGTAATTATCAACCCAACAATATTAATTTAGAGTGATGAGATACTTAAGATACTCCAAGTACTAGATACTCAAGATTTGTCCAAAACCGGGGACACGGCTAACCATGATTAGTTTGTACACTCTACAGAGGTTTGCACACTTTTCCCCACAAGACTCGATCGCCTCTGTTGGATTTCTCGCACTACATGGTGTTTGAGAAACGGATGACCGAGACACAGTCTTTCAGAAACATTAACTCTCTACTCCGGGTAGACCATACCAAACCTACAATCCCACTACCTGCTGATCCACCTCTTCAAGAGCTTCACGTAACTTACTCAACTATGCTAGAGCCCATAATAGCTTGTGGCTGCACACGGAAGTTTCTAGCATGAATAATCTCAGTTCCCTTTGAGCCTAGGTGGCGGTCCATAGGAAGATCACATGGGTACTCCGGGATTTCCAAAAATACAGGCAACACTGGGTACTCCAGGTGCCTCAATCCACCCAGATGTGTATTTAAGTTGCCACCTTAAGTTGAACCATTAATTAACAATATCACATCTGTCATGGATTTCACTCTCCCACACCACGTCTACGAGCATAGCATAGCAATATAAGCAACGCGCAGAAGTAACTCCCAAGGGTTTGAATGTAACAGGGTAATAGGTTCTACCTCATCAACTACTTCCCAACCCACATGTTAATGACATCCTAACCATGCAATGTTTGAGGATTGGAACTAATGCATAAAAACTGGGTGATAAAGGGGTATGATCAAAGTGTTACTTGCCTTGCTCACGATCCGCGTAACCTAGAGACTCCAAATAACACGCTTCGCACTCCGGGAATTCTATCACAAACAAACAATAACTTACATAAGAAATCAAGCAAAGAAATACGGGTAAATCTCAAATAAGAAGATCTAACCAGAAAGTTCAACTTAAGAACTCCGGTTTGCAAAAAGAATCGAATCAAACGGAGCAACGAAACTCAAACGGCGAAAGAAACAAGATTCGTTTACTAATCTAGACCTAGTCAAATTTTACAGTATCAAAAACTTGTGCAAGTTGGTTACACGAAAAGAGGGTCTCGAGATGAAGATCTAGGCGCTTGAATCGCCTGATTCCGACTAACGAGCGAAAAGATAAACTAGAACGAAAATCGGATCAGAAATCGCGATCAGAAATAATCGCGGATTAATCCAATAAAAGAAAACTGACGAACAGGCTAACGAATGAGCATTCGTTATCTGTAACTAACAGGCAAAAACCATGCGTTAAACGAACGTCCGCTAAACGAAAAACCGAAAAAAACCGGCGAACCGAAAAAACGACTAGGGTTTTCTAACGAAAACCGAACCTGTTTTCTAAAAAAACCCGAACGGCGCTAACCTCTGGCGAGGTCCGGCACGGGGGCGGCTCCGGCGAGGGGCGGCGGCGGCGCGGGCAACGGGCGGCGGCGACGGCTCGCGGAGAGGGACGGCGCGGCTGCGGGCAAAGGGTGGCGCGGCTGTGGGCAAAGGGCGGCGCGGCAGCGGCGACGGGCGGCTTGCGGCTTGCGGTGGCAGGGTCGTCGGCTCGTGGCGGGGTGGGGTGGCTCCCAGGGGTGGCGGGGCGCGACTTTTAAGGAGAGGGGGCGGTGCCTAGGGGAAGGGGGCACGACGCGGGGAAATGGAGTCCGAGCCGGACTCCGGTTCGGCGGCGGCGGCGGCGGTCTCCCGCTAGGAGACGGCGGCACGGGGCGAGGTGGGCCGGCGCTGGGCTTCGGCCCAGCTAGGCCTTGGCGCATATTTTTTTAATAATTCCGCCGAAACTAAAAAAATCCTAGAAAATAAAGTAAAAATCTAAAAATGCCAAAACAAATTTTCTCCGTCTAAATAAAATATTTACGACGAGATGAACATTTTCTTGGCCCTAAAATGCAAATTTTAAAATGTGCAATTTTTCTAATGCAAATAAAATCCAAATAAAAGCAAAAATTGATTTTAATATTTTTCCTCCAATATTTCATTTATTTTGGAGAAGTCATATTATCTCCTCTCATATATTAATATGAAATATTTCCGGAGAGAAAAATAATTAAAATCAAAATCCTCGTTTCGAAATTTGATAAAATCAAATTTGAAAACTGGGGAAATCCCCAACTCTCTCCAAGGGTCCTTGAGTTGCTTAGGATTTCGAGGATCACGAGACGAAATGCAATAAAATATGATATGCAAGAATGATCTATGTACAACATTCCAAATTGAAAATTTTGGATGTTACAGTTCATTCTTATCATTAGGAACAACAGTAATACCTCATTTTTAGGGACACAATGAACATTACTTACCCATCTAATATCTAATATAGGATAGATTATACCTGCTTCCAGAAGTTCTCATATTTCTGTTCTTACCACTTCCTTCATTTTTGGATTTAACCGACGTTGGTGATCAACAGCGGGTTTAGCATCAGGTTCCATATTAATCTTGTGCTAACATAGTGGGACTAATGCCCTTTAAATCATAAAGAATATATCCAATAGCATCTCGGTTCTTCCTTAGAACTTTCAATAATCCTTCTTCTTCGTGTTCTGAAAGGTTAGCAATAATAATAACAGGATATATCTTCTTTTCATCAAGATAAGCATATTTCAAAGTGTATGGAAATTGTTTTAATTCAAACACAGGATCACCTTTAGGTAGAGGAGGGCCTCCTAGAGTTTCAATAGGCAAATTTTGTTTAAGCAGAGGACGTTGTTCAAAGAAAATCTTATCTATTTCATTTCTTTCATGCATACGTAAATCATTTTCACGGTCTAACAAATATTGTTCTAGTGGATCAGTAGGAGGCACGGGAATAGAAGCAAGACCAATTAATTCTTCTTTACTAGGCAATTATTTTTCATGAAGTTTTCTACTAAACTTGAAAAAATTAAACTCATGAGACTCATCACCAAAACTAACACCGACAGTTTGTTTCTCATAGTCTATTCTAGCATTAATGGTGTTCAAGAAAGGTCTACCAAAGATAATGGGACAAAAGTCATATTGTGGGGAACCAAGAACAAGAAAATTACTAGGGTGTTTTATTTTCCCACACAAGACTTCAACATCTCTAACAATCCCAACTACTGTTATGCCATTCATAATTTCTTGATATAAGGAATAAGGAATAACACTCACGCTAGCACCTATGTCAAATAAACCATGATAACAATGATCTCCTATTTTAATTGAGACAATGGGCATGCCAACAACAGGTCTATGTTTATCCTTTTTATCAGGTTTGGCAATTCTAGCAGCTTCTTCACAGAAGTAAATAACATGCCCATCTACATTTTCTTCCAAGAGATCCTTAACCATATAAATAATAGGTTCTACTTTAATTTGTTCATCAGGCTTAGGTGTTCTAATATAGCTTTTGTTGTCCACATTTGAGACTTTAGCATGTTCCTTTATCCTAACAGGGAAAGGTGGTTTCTCAATATAAGCAGTAGGAACAACTGGATCAACATTATAAATTATAGTTTCTTCTTTAACTGGTATCGGTTCTTTAATTTCTTCTTTAATAGGTGGGTGATATTTAAGCCACTTCTCTTTAGAGAGATCAACATGAATGGCGAAAGATTCACAAAAAGAGGCTACTATCTCAGAGTCAAGTCCATATTTAGAGATAAACTTTTGAAAAGCATTGGTATTCATAAAAGATTTAACACAATCATACTTAAGTTTAATACCTGACTCTTTACCTTCTCGAGTTCCCAATCTTCAGAGTTAATTCTTTCCAAAAGATCCCAACGGAATTCAATAGTCTTCTTCATAAAAGAACCAGCACAAGAAGTATCAAGCATGGTTTCATCATTACGAGAAGGCCAAGCATAAAAATTCTGGATAATAATTTCTCTTGAGAGATCATGATTGGGGCATGAGTGTAACATTGACTTCATCCTGCCCCAAGCTAGAGCGATACTTTCTCCTTCACGAGGCCAAAAATTATATATATAATTCTGATCACGATGAACTAGATGCATAGGATAAATTTTTTGATGGAACTTCAATTTCAATCGATCCCAATTCCAGGATCCAATATCATCGCATAGCCTATACCATGTGAATGCTTTTCCCTTCAAAGATAAAGGGAAAACATTCTTCATAACTTCATCTCCGGGTAAACCTGCAAGCTTGAACAATCCACAAATTTGTTCTACATATATCAAGTGCATATCAGGATGTTCGGTTCCGTCTCCTGCATAAGGATTAGCTAGCAGTTGTTCTATCATACCCGAAGGAATTTCATATTCAATATTTTCAGTAGGTGCAGTAGGTTGAGGGGTAGCTAATTGTGGTTTCGGTCAAGGTGAAGATACCCAAAACAAACCCCTCAAAGGATTGCTTTCCATAGTAACAAGTGACAATAAATTTCAGCACACTATATAAATGTTTCCTTACCAAGTTCCACTTACCAAAGGCGCTTCACTCCCCGGCAATGGCACCAGAAAATAGCCTTTATGACCCACAAGTATAGGGGATCAATTGTATATCTTTTTCATAAGTAAGAGTGTCGAACCCAACGAGGAGCAGAAGGAAATGACAAGTGGTTTTCATTAAGGTAATGTCTGCAAGTGCTGAAATTGTAAGTAACAGAGTAATTTGATAGCAAGATAATTTGTAATGAGGAAGGAATGATAATAGTAGCAAAGGTGCAACAAGGTAGCCCAATACTTTTGAGGCAAAGGACAGGAAAAAATGGTTTCTTATGATAAGCAAAGCGTTCTTGAGGGTACACGGGATTTTCATCTAGTCACTTTCACCATGTTGGTTCGATTTGTGTTCGCTACTTTGATAATTTGATATGTGGGTGGACCGGTGCTTAGGTGTTGTTCTTACTTGAACAAACCTCCTACTTATGATTAACCCTCCCGCAAGCATCCGCAATTACGAGAAAAGTATTAAGAATAAATTCTAACCATAGCATTAAACTTTTGGATCCAATCGGTCCCCTGCAAAATAGCACATAAACTGGGGTTTAAGCTTCTGTCACTCTCGCAACCCATCATCTAACTGCTACTCCACAATTTATTCCCTTAGGACCAAATATGGTGAAGTGTCATGTAGTCGACGTTCACATGACAGCACTAAGGGAATCACAACATACATACTATCAAAATATCGAACACATATCAATTTCACATGATTACTTGCAACATGATTTCTCCTGTGATCTCAAGAACAAACGTAAATACTCACAAATTATAATCATGCTCGAGATTAGAGGGGTATTAAATAGCATATTGGATCTGAACATATAATCTTCCACGAAATAAACCATATAGTAATCAACTACAAGACATAATCAACACTACTAGTCACCCACAAGCACCAATCTATAGTTCCGGTAACAAGATTGAACACAAGAGATGAACTAGGGTTTGAGATGAGATGGTGATGTTCAAGATGTTGATGGAGATTTCCCTCCCCAAGATGGGAGAGTTGTTGGTGATGATGATGACGATGATTTCCCCCTCCGGGAGGGAAGTTCCCTCGGCAGAATCGCTCCGCCTGAGGGCAAAAGTGCTCTGGCCCAAGTTCCGCCTCATGACGGCGGCGCTCCATCCCGAAAGTCCTTATCCTCTTTTTTCTATGTCAAAATGACTTATATACCAGAAGATGGGCACTAGAGGTGGGCCTGGGTGAGCACAACCCACCAGGGTGTGCCGGGGCTCCCTGGCGCACCCAGTTGGGTTGTGCCCACCTGGTGGGCCCCCGCTGGTACTTATTTGCTCCAATATTTTTCATATATTGCATAAAACTTCTCCGTGAAGTTTCATCTTGTTTGGAGTTGTGCGGAATAGGTAGCCTGACGTAGCTTTTCTAGGTCCAGATTTCCAGTTGCCGGAATTCTCCCTCTTTGTGTATACCTTCATATTATGAGAGAAAAGGCATTAGAATTACTCCAAAAAGCATTATTATGGATAAAAACATCATAAATGACAGTAAGAAAACATGATGCAAAATGGATGTATCAGTTACCTCAACGGGGATATGCATGTCCCCAACAAAAAGAATATCTTTCATTTTGATAGTAAGAAGAGGGAATTCAAAACCTCCAATAGCAATAGTTGAAATTTTTCCAATAGAATTGATGGTATTCACTTGAGGTTGTTTCTTCGGAAAGTGTATCGTATGCTCATTACTATTAACATGAAAAGTGACATTGCCCTTGTTGCAATCAATAACAGCCCCTGGAGTATTTAAAAAGGGTCTACCAAGGATGATCGACATACTGTCGTCCTCGGGAATATCAAGAATAACAAAGTCCGTTAAAATAGTAATGTTTGCAACCACAATAGGCACATCCTCACAAATACCGATGGGTATAGCAGTTGATTTATCAGCCATTTGCAAAGATATTTTAGTAGGTGTCAACTTATTCAATTCATGTCTATGATATTAAGAGAAAGGCATAACACTAACACCGGCTCCCAAATCACATAAAGCAGTTTTAACGTAGTTTCTTTTAATGGAGCATGGTATAGTTGATATTCCTGGATCTCCAAGTTTCTTTTGTTTTCCGCCCTTAAAAGTATAATTAGCAAGAATGGTGGAAATTTCAGCTTCCGGTATCTTTTTTTATTTGTAACAATACCTTTTGCATACTTGGCATAAGGAGACATTTTCAGAATATCAGTCAAACGCATACGCAAAAGGACATGTTTAAGCATTTCAACAAAGCGCTCAAAATCCTCATCATCCTTTTTCTTGGATGGCTTAGGAGGAAAGGGCATGGGTTTCTGAACCCATGGCTCTCTTTCTTTACCGTGCTTCCTAGCAATGAAGTCTCTCTTATCATAACATTGATTCTTAGATCGTGGGTTATCAAGATCAACAGCAGGTTCAATCTCCACATCATTTTCATTACTAGGTTGAGGATCAATATGAACATTATCGTTAACATTATCACTAGGTTCATGCTCATTACCAGATTGTGCCCAGCATCAGAAATAGAAATATCATTGGGATTCTCAGGTGTGTCTATAACAGGTTCACTAGAAGCATGCAAAGTCCTATCATTTTTCCTTTTCTTTTTATTAGAAGGACTAGGTGCATCAGTACTAACTCTCTGAGAATCTTGCTCAATTCTCTTAGGATGGCCCTCAGGATACAAAGGTTCCTGAGTCATTTTGCCACCTCTAGTCATAACTCCAACAACATGATCATTGTTCTTGCTATTCATCTCATTGAGCAAATCATCTTGTGCCTTAAGTACTTGTTCTACTTGAGTTTTTACCATAGAAGCATGTTTACTAATAAGCTTAAGATCATTAACAGTTCTACACATATAATCAGCCAAGCATATAAGCATAATGTTTCAATTGTCTACTAACATAAGCATTGAAGTTTTCTTGTTTAACAATGAAGTTATCAAATTCATCCAAGCATTGACTAGCAGACTTATTATAAGGAATATCACCTTCATCAAATCTATAGAGAGAATTTACCTCTACTACCCGTGTCGGGGCATTAAGACCATGTATTTCTTCAATAGGTGGTAAATTCTTAACATCTTCCGCTTTAATACATTTTTCTTCCATAGATTTCTTTGCCTCTTGCATATCTTCAGGACTGAGAAATATAATACATCTTTTCTTCGGAGTTGGTTCAGGAAGTGTCCAATCATTATCATTACTCAATATATTATTCGATAGTTTTTCAGCTTGCTCAACAGTTCGTTCCCTGGAAACACAACCAGCACAACTATCTAGGTGGTCCCTAGAAGCATCGATTAGTCCATTATAAAAGATATCAAGTATTTCATTTTTCTTGAGAGGATGATCAGGCAAAGCATTAAGTAATTGGAGAAGCCTCCCCCAAGCTTGTGGGAGACTCTCTTCTTCAATTTGCACAAAGTTAAGTATTTCATGTAAAGCAGCATGTTTTTTATGAGCAGGGAAATATTTTTTAGAGAAGTAATATATCATATCCTGGGGACTACGCACACAACCAGGAGCAAGAGAATTAAACCATTTATTAGCATCACCCTTTAGTGAGAAAGAAAACAACTTAAGAATATAGTAATAACAAAAAAAAATTCCTCATGAGAAAATACGGTGGCTATATCATTCAATTTAGTAAGATGAGCCACAACAGTTTCAGATTCATAACCATGGAAAGGATCAGATTCAACCAAAGTAATTAACTTAAGATTGATAGAGAATTTGTAATCCTTATGAGTAAAAAAGATAGGTGTAGTAGCAAACTTAGGATCATATTACATTCTAGCATTCAGAGATTTTTCTTTTAGCTTAGCTAATAGTTTCTTAAGATCATCTCTATCATTGCAAGCAAAAAAGTCTCTAGCAGTTTCTTCATCCATACTATAACCCTTGGGTACCTTAGGCAATTCGTATCTAGCGGGAGAATCATAATCTTCAGTTTCAATAATATCATCAGTTTCAGTAATTTCATTCTCTCTAACCCTAGCAAGTTGTTCATCAAGAAATTCACCTAGTAGCACAGTGTTATCAAGCAAAGAAGTAGTATCATCATAATCATCATGCATAGCAGAAGTGGCATCATCAGTAACATGCGACATATCAGAATCTATAGTAGGTGTAGGTGTCGCAAGCCTACTCAAAACAGAAGGTGAATCAAGTGCAGAGCTAGATGGCAGTTCCTTACCTCCCCTCATAGTACAGGGATAGATCTTGGTTTTCTTGTCTTTCAGACTCCTCATAGTGATCAACATATATAAATCCCAAGTGACTCAAAGCATAGAGCTATGCTCCTCGGCAATGGCGCCATAAAAAGGTCTTGATAACCCACAAGTATAGGGGATCACAACAGTTTTCGAGGGTAGAGTATTCAACCCAAATTTATTGATTCAACACAAGGGGAGCCAAAGCATATTCTCAAGTATTAGCAGCTGAGTTGTAAATTCAACCACACCTAAAAGACTTAACATCTGCAGCAAATTATTTAGTAGCAAAGTAGCATGGAAGTAACGGTAATGGTTGCAAAAGTAACGATAGCAGTTTTGTAGCAATCGTAACAGTGGCAACAGAAAAGTAACTTAGCAAAGATCAATATGAAACGAACTCATAGGCAATGGATCAGTGATGGATTATTATGTCGGATGCCATTCATCAAGCAACATTTATAACCTAGGGTGACACAAAACTAGCTCCAATTCATCAATATAATGTAGGCATGCATTCTGAATATAGTCATACGTGCTTATGGAAAAGAACTTGCATGACATCTTTTGTCCTACCCTCCCATGGCAGCAGGGTCCTAATGGAAACTAAGGGATATTAAGGCCTCCTTTTAATAGAGAACCGGACCAAAGCATTAGCACTTAGTGAATACATGAACTCCTCAAACTACGGTAATTACCGGAAAGAATCCCAATTATTGTCACCTTGGGGTATGCGGATCATAACTCGTAATAGGTGTCTACAACTTGCAAGATAGAATCAAGAACACAAATATATTCATGAAAACATAATAGGTTCAGATCTGAAATCATGGCACTCTGGCCCTAGTGACAAGCATTAAGCATAGCGAAGTCATAGCAACATCAATCTCAGAACATAGTGGGTACTAGGGATCAAACCCTAACAAAACTAACTCGATTACCTGATAAATCTCATCCAACCCATCATGGTCCAGCAAACCCACGATGGAATTACTCACGCATGGCGGTGAGCATCATGAAATCGATGATGTCAGAAGGTTGGTGATGATGATGGCAACCATTTCCCCTCTTCAGAGCCCAGGACGGACTCCAGATCAGCCCTCCCAACGAAGAATGGGAGGCGGCAGTGGCTCCATATTGTAAAACACGATGAATCCTTCTCCCTGATTTTTTTTTCTCCCTGAACATGAATATATGGAGTTGGAGTTGAGGTTAGTGGAGGTCCAGGGGACCCATAAGGCAGGGGGCGTGCCCCCCCCCCCCCCCCGCCCTTGTGGACAGCTGGTGGGTCCCCTCTGGTTGAGTCTTTCACCAATATTTTTTATTTATTCCAAAAATATTCTCCATGAATTTTCAGGTCATTCTGAGAACTTTTATTTCTGCACAAAAATAACACCGAGGCAATTTTGCTGAAAACGGCGTCAGTCCGGGTTAGTTCTATTCAAATCATGCAAATTAGAGTCCAAACAAGGGCAAAAGAGTTTGGAAAAGTAGATACGATGGAGATGTATCATTGGTATGGTGGGCACCCAAGGAATCGACTAGACATGGCTTGTGTTTGTTGGTGGAGGGGGAGTAAACTTTACTTTTACTACTTGGGAACTACCGCTGATTTGTTTAGCATGGAAGATATTGAAAACTCTCGGTCGTGACATTGACAGGAAAGGCATGCCTCTCCAAATTATATTTATCTCTGTTTTAAGCTTCGAGCTCTAGCACCTCTGCAAATCCCTGCTTCCTTCTACAAAGGGCCTCTTCATTTAATTTTATGTTATTTTACTTTATTGTTGATTCATCACCCTCTCATTTAAGCACCAGTTGGCGAGCATTATTGTCATTCTTACACATTGAGTATAGTTCATGTTGAGTGTGACATGATTGGATCTTTTGTACGATGAATTACAATGTTTAGTCGTTGCTTGAACTTCAGAGGTGCTGTGCATTTATGTTTTGTAGTCTCAGAAAGGGCTAGCGAGACACCATGTTATCATATAGTATCAAGATTGTTTTGACAAATTGTTGGCATCCGAGATATTTTATTATTGCTCGCTAGTTGGTTATGTCATTGGCATGAGTAAATGTGAGACCTAAATGTTATCATGAATATGCTTAGTTCATAATCTTTGCTGAAAACTTCAACATTAGTTCAATATGTTTACAACAAGAAGAACAAAAGGAGTTTGTAAAAGTTTTTATTTATCACTTTCAGTTTGTCAACTAAATTGCTTGAGGACAAGCAATGAGTTAAGCTTGGGGGAGTTGATACGTCCCAAACATATCTACTTTCCCAAACACTGTTGCTCTTGTTTTGGACTCTAATTTGCATGATTTGAATGGAACTAACCCGGACCGACGCGGTCTTCAGCAGAATTGCCATGGTGGATTAAGCTGAAAATTTATGGAGAATTATTTCAGAATATATAAAGAATACTGGCGAAAGAAACTACTAGAGGAGGACCACCAGGGTGTGACCCCCCTGGGGCGTGCCCTGTAGGCTTGTGGGCCCTGGCAGCCTGTGCAACCCGAACTCCAACTCCATAAGTACCTATTCGCCAAGAAAAAAAATCAAAGAGATGAAATAATCACGTTTTATGATACAGAGCCACCGCCAACTCCTGTTCCATATTGGGAGGGCTGATCTGGAGTCCGTTCTGGGCTCCCAAGAGGGGGATTTGACGTCGTCATCATCATCAACCTTCCTCCATCACCAATTTCATGATGCTCACTGACGGGAGTGAGTAATTCCTTCGTAGGCTTGCTGGACGGTGATGGGTTGGATGGGATTTATCATGCAATCGAGTTAGTTTTGTTAGGGCTTGATCCCTAGTATCCACTATGTTCTGAGATTGATGTTGCTATGACTTTGCTATGCTTAATGCTTATCACTAGGGCCCGAGTGCCATGATTTTAGATCTGAACCCGTTATGTTTTCATGAATATATTTGTGTTCGTAATCGGATCTTGCAAGTTATATGCACCTATTACGTGTTATGATCCACATACCCCAAGGTAACAATAATTGGGTTTCTTTCCAGTGATTACCGTGGTTTAAGGAGTTCATGTATTCACTATGTGTTAATACTTTGTTCCGGTTCTCTATTAAAAGGAGACCTTAATATCCCTTAGTTTCCTTATGGACCCTGCTACCTCTTGAGCACTGCGTTGGTTTTCCCCGAAGAGGAAGGGATGATGCAGTAAAGTAGCATAAGTATTTCCCTCAGTTTTTGAGAACCAAGGTATCAATCCAGTAGGAGGATACGCGCGAGTCCCTCGTACCTGCACAAAACAAATAAATCCTCGCAACCAACGCGATAAGGGGTTGTCAATCCCTACACGGCCACTTACGAGAGTGAGATCTGATAGATATGATAGGATAATTTTTCGCATTTTTATGATAAAGATGCAAAGTAAAAAAGCAAAGGAAATAACTAAGTATTGGAAGATTAATATGATGAAGATAGACCCGGGGGACATAGGTTTCACTAGTGGCTTCTCTCAAGAGCATAAGTATTCTACGGTGGGTGAACAAATTACTGTTGAGCAATTGACAGAATTAAGCATAGTTATGAGAATATCTAGGTATGATCATGTATATAGGCATCACGTCCAAGACAAGTAGACCGACTCCTGCTTGCATCTACTACTATTACTCCACTCATCGACCGCTATCTAGCATGCATCTAGAGTATTAAGTTAATGAAAACAGAGTAACACCTTAAGCAAGATGACACGATGTAGAGGGATAAACTCATGCAATATGATGAAAACCCCATCTTGTTATCCATGATGGCAACAATACAATACGTGCCTTGCTGCCCCTACTGTCACTGGGAAAGGACACCGCAAGATTGAACCCAAAGCTAAGCACTGCTCCCATTGCAAGAAAGATCAATCTAGTAGGCCAAATCAAACTGATAATTCGAAGAGACTTGCAAAGATAACCAATCATACATAAAAGAATTTAGAGCAGATTCAAATATTGTTCATAGATAGACTTGATCATAAACCCACAATTCATCGGTCTCAACAAACACACCGCAAAAAGAAGATTACATCGAATATATCTCCACAAGAGAGCGGGAGAACATTGTATTGCGATCCAAAAAGAGAGAATAAGCCATCTATCTAATAACTATGGACCCGTAGGTCTGAGGTGAACTACTCACACTTCATCGGAGGGGCTATGGTGATGATGTAGAATCCCTCCGTGATGGATACCCCCTCCGGCGGAGCTCCAGAACAGGCCCCAAGATGGGATCTCATGGATACAGAAAGTTGCGGTGGTGGAATTAGGGTTTTGGCTCCGTGTCTGATCATTTGGGGGTATGTAGGTATATATAGGAGGAAGGAGTATGTCGGTGGAGCAACAGGGGTCCACGAGGGTGGAGGGCGCGCCAGGGGGGTAGGCACGCCCCCTACCTCATGGCCTCCTCCCTTGTTTCTCGACGGAGGGTCCAAGTCTCCTAGATCATGTTCAGCGAGAAAATCACGTTCCCGAAGGTTTCATTCCGTTTGTACTCCGTTTGATATTCCTTTTCTTCGAGACCCTAAAATAGGCAAAAAAAACATCAATTCTGGGCTGGGCCTCCGGTTAATAGGTTAGTCCCAAAAATAATATAAAAGTGGATAATAAAGCCCAATAATGTCCAAAACAGTAGATAATATAGCATGGAGCAATCAAAAATTATAGATACGTTGGAGACGTATCAAGCATCCCCAAGCTTAATTCCTGCTCGTCCTCGAGTAGGTAAATGATAAAAACAGAATTTTTGATGCGGAGTGCTACTTGGCATAATTTTAATGTAATTCTTCTTAATTGTGGTATGAATATTCAGATCCTAAAGATTCAAGATAAAAGTTCACATTGACATAAAAATAATAATACTTCGAGCATACTAACTAAACAATTATGTCCTCTCAAAATAACATGGCCAAAGAAAGTTCATCCCTACAAAATCATATAGTTTAGTCATGCTCCATTTTCGTCACACAAGAATGCTCTCATCGTGCACAACCCCTATGACAAGCCAAGCAATTGTTTCATACTTTAGTAATCTCAAACCTATAAACTTTCACGCAATATATGAGCGCGAGCCATGGATATAGCACTATGGGTGGAATAGAATATGATGATGGGGATTATGTGAAGAAGACAAAAAAGGAGAAAGTCTCACATCAACGAGGCTAATCAATGGGCTATGGAGATGCCCATCGATTGATGTTAATGCAAGGAGTAGGGATTGCCATGCAACGGATGCACTAGAGCTATAAATGTATGAAAGCTCAACAAAAAGAAACTAATTGGGTGTGCATCCAACTTGCTTGCTCACGAAGACCTAGGGCACTTGAGGAGGCCCGTTGTTGGAATATACAAGCCAAGTTCTATAATGAAAAATTCCCACTAGTATATGAAAGTGACAAAACAAAAGACTCTCTATCATGAAGATTATGGTGCTACTTTGAAGCACAAGTGTGGAAAAAGGATAGTAGCATTGTCCCTTCTTTTTTTGGCCTTTCTTTTTTTTATTTGGCCTTTCTCTTTTTTTAGGACAATGCTCTATGAATGATGGTCATCACACTTCTATTTACTTACAACTCAAGAATTACAACTCGATACTTAGAACAAGATATGACTCTATATGAATGCCTCCGGCGGTGTACCGTGATATGCAATGAACCAAGAGTGACATGTATGAAAGAGTTATGAAGGGTGGCTTTGCCACAAATACTATGTCAACTACATGATCATGCTAAGCAATATGACAATGATGAATGTATCATGATAAACGGAATGGTGGAAAGTTGCATGGCAATATATCTCGGAATGGCTATGGAATGCCATAATAGGTAGGTATGGTGGCTGTTTTGAGGAAGATATAAGGAGGTTTATGTGTGAAAGAGTGTATCATATCACGAGGTTTGGATGCACCGCCGAAGTTTTGCACCAACTCTCAATGTGAGAAAGGGCAATGCATGGTACCGAAGAGGCTAGCAATGATGGAAGGGTGAGAGTGCGTATAATCCATGGACTCAACATTAGTCATAAAGAACTCACATACTTATTGCAAAAATCTACAAGTCATCAAAAACCAAGCACTACGCGCATGCTCCTAGGGGGATAGATTGGTAGGAAAATACCATCGCTCGTCCCCGGCCGCCACTCATAAGGAAGACAATCAAATAACACCTCATGTTTCAAATTTGTTACATAATGTTTACCATACGTGCATTCTACAGGACTTGCAAACTTCAACACAAGAATTTCTCAAATTTACAACTACTCAACTAGCACGACTTTGATATTATTACCTCCATATCTCAAAACAATCATCAAGCATCAAACTTCTCTGAGTATTCAAAACACTCATAAGAAAAAAATATTAATCTTGAACACCTAGCATATTAGGATTATTTAAGCAAATTACCATGCTACTTAAGACTCTCAAAATAATCTAAGTGAAGCATGAGAGATCAATAGTTTCTATAAAACAAATCCACCATCGTGCTCTAAAGGATATAAGTGAAGTACTGGAGCAAAACTATATAACTCAAATGATATAAGCGAAGCACATAGAGTGTTCTAACAAATTCCAAATCATGTATGGCACTCTCAAAAGGTGTGTACAGCAAGGATGACTGTGGTAAACTAAGATGCAAAGACTCAAATCATACAAGACGCTCCAAGGAAAACACATATCATGTGGTAAATAAAAATATAGCTCCAAGTAAAGTTACCGATAGAAGTAGGCGAAAAGAGGGGATGCCTTCCGGGGCATCCCCAAGCTTTGGCTTTAGGTGTCCTTATATTATCTTGGGGGTGCCACGGGAATCCCCAAGCTTACGCTCTTGCCACTCCTTGTTCCATAATCCATCAAATCTTTACCCAAAACTTGAAAACTTCACAACACAAAACTTAACGTAGAAAATCTCGTGAGCTCCGTTAGCGAAAGAAAACAAAAGACCACTTCAAGGTACTGTAATGAACTTATTCTTTATTTATATTGGTGTTAAACCTACTTTATTCCAACTTCTCTATGGTTTATAAACTATTTTACTAGCCATAGATTCATCAAAATAAGCAAACAACACACGAAAAACAGAATCTGTCAAAAAAAGAACAGTCTGTAGTAATCTGTAGCTAGCGCAAGATCTGGAACCCCAAAAATTATAAAATAAATTGCTGGACGTGAGGAATTTATCTATTAATTATCTGAAAAAATAATTAACTAAATATCACCTTCCAAATAAAAATGTCAGCAGTTCTCGTGAGCGCTAAAGTTTCTGTTTTTTACAGCAAGATATCAAGACTTTCCCCAAGTCTTTCAACGGTTCTACTTGGCACAAGCACTAATAAAACACAAAAAACACAACATAAACAGAGGATAGATAAATTATTTATTACTAAACAGGAGCAAAAAGCAAGGAATAAAATAAAATTGGGTTGCCTCCCAACAAGCGCTATCGTTTAACGCCCCTAGCTAGGCATAAAAAGCAAGGATAGATCTAGGTATCGCCATAATAGTAAGATAGATCGTTAAAACTCATTTCATATTCTCTATGTTCAACAGCAAGTTTTCTTTGAGGCAAGCAAAAGTAATCAAAAGGGCTAAATTTAATGGGGCAAAAGTCCCCAAGATCAACCTTGGGAGGTATAGGTTCCTCCTTTGGTCCTTCGTATTGCACAACCAATTCATCATTATAAGCATTCTTTTGACAGAACTTTGTGAGCCTATATTCAAGAGAATATCCTAGTTCATTATTTCGAATGGCCAAATCATCATTAAGCTCAGAAATTCTATCAACTAAAACATTGGTAGGAACCCTTTTTCTAAGATTTTCATTGAAAGCAACATAGTTTAGAGATTGAAAACGCATTATTTCTTCTTGATCAAAAAGGATAGCCTCTATGGGAGGACGGCAAGCGTCTACCCTATAATGCACAAATATTTCTTTGGCTTCTCTTATTATGAATCTAAACTCATGAGCCAAAAAGATAGTAGTGGCACGCTTAACAAAAGAATGCTCAATATTAGAAAATTCTAGAAAAATCCTTTGTATGCAAGGATGCAAGTGCATGAATTGTGTTTCAAGTTCAACTACAAGCATGGCAATAGCGTCCGCAAGACACTAGTGCTATGAAGGATAGAACTACCCATAGAAGGTAAAGCACCGGCACAAGTAAAGAAATCTTGAATAACTCCTTTTCCAATAATATTACCACTACCAACACGAAATTTTTTTGTATGTAAGATGGGGGGTTCTTTAGCAGGAGCATCAGAATTTTTCATGACATTATTATTGTCCATATCGACAATAATTTCCCCTATTTCAGACATAATGGCAGAAAGTGCAAAAGGGCAAAAAGAGGCAAACGGGAAAGAGAGGGAGGATAGAGAGAGAGGGTGAATAAAACGGCAAGGGTGAAGTGGGGGAGACGAAAACGAGAGGCAAATGGCAAATAATGTAATGCGGGAGATAGGGATTGTGATGGGTACTTCGTATATTGACTTTTGCGTAGACTCCCTGGCAACGGCGCCAGAAATCCTTCTTGCTACCTCTTGAGCACTGCGTTGGTTTTCCCCGAAGAGGAAGGGATGATGCAGTAAAGTAGCGTAAGTATTTCCCTCAGTTTTTGAGAACCAAGGTATCAATCCAGTAGGAGGCTACGCGCGAGTCCCTCGCACCTGCACAAAACAAATAAATCCTCGCAACCAACACGATAAGGGGTTGTCAATCCCTACACGGCCACTTACGAGAGTGAGATCTGATAGATATGATAAGATAATATTTTTGGTATTTTTATGATAAATATGCAAAGTCAAATAAAAACAATGAAAATAACTAAGTATTGGAAGATTTAATATGATGAAGATAGACCCGGGGGCCATAGGTTTCACTAGTGGCTTCTCTCAAGAGCATAAGTATTTTACGGTGGGTGAACAAATTATTGTCGAGCAATTGACAGAATTGAGCATAGTTATGAGAATATTTAGGTATGATCATGTATATAGGCATCACGTCCAAGACAAGTAGACCGACTCCTGCCTGCATCTACTACTATTACTCCACACATCGACCGCTATCCAGCATGCATCTAGAGTATTAAGTTCATAAGAACAGAGTAACGCCTTAAGCAAGATGACATGATGTAGAGGGATAAACTCATGCAATATGATGAAAACCACATCTTGTTATCCTCGATGGCAACAATACAATATGTGCCTTGCTGCCCCTACTGTCACTAGGAAAGGACACCGCAAGATTGAACCCAAAGCTAAGCACTTCTCCCATTGCAAGAAAGATCAATCTAGTAGGCCAAACCAAACTGATAATTCAAAGAGACTTGCAAAGATAACCAATCATACATAAAAGAATTCGGAGAAGATTCAAATATTGTTCATAGATAAACTTGATCATAAACCCACAATTCATCGGTCTCAACAAACACACTACAAAAGAAGATTACATCGAATAAACCTCCACAAGAGAGGGGGAGCACTTTGTATTGAGATCCAAAAAGAGAGAACAAGCCATCTAGCTAATAACTATGGACCCAAAGGTCTGAGGTAAAATACTCACACTTCATCGGAGAGGCTATGGTGTTGATGTAGATGCCCTCCGTGATCGATGCCCCCTCCGGCGGAGCTCCGGAACAGGCCCCAAGATGGGATCTCGTGGATACAGAAAGTTACGGTGGTGGAATTAGGGTTTTGCTTGCGTGTCTGGTCGTTTGGGGGTATGTAGTTATATATAGGAGGAAGGAGTACGTCAGTGGAGCAACAGGGGGCCCATGAGGGTGGAGGGCGCGCCTGGGGGGGTAGGCGCGCCCCCTACCTCGTGGCCTCCTCCCTTGTTTCTTGACATAGGGTCCAAGTCTCCTGGATCATGTTCGGCGAGAAGATCACGTTCCCGAAGGTTTCATTCCGTTTGGACTCCGTTTGATATTCCTTTTCTTCGAAACCCTAAAATAGGCAAAAATACAGCAATTCTGGGCTGGGCCTCCGGTTAATAGGTTAGTCCCAAAAATAATATAAAAGTGGATAATAAAGCCCAATAATGTCCAAAACAGTAGATAATATAGCAAGGAGCAATCAAAAATTATAGATACGTTGGAGACGTATCAGACCCGCTGCCACGGGAGGGTAGGACAGAAGATGTCATGCAAGTTCTTATTGCAAGCATGTATGACTATATACAGAATACATGCCTAGATTATATTGATGAATTGGAGCTAGTTCTGTGTCGCCCTAGGTTATGCTTGTTACATGATGAATGTTATCCAAGATTATCACTGATCCAATGCCTACGAGCTTTTCACATATTGTTTCTTGTTGAGTTATTGTTGTTGCCGCTACTGTCACAATTGCTACAAAATTATTGCTGCTACCGCTACTGTTACTATTACTATCATTGCTACTACTATCAAACTACCATACTACTATGCTACTGATCACTCTGCTGCATATATTTAGTCTCCAGGTGTGGTTGAATTGACAACTCAACTGCTAATACTTGCAAATATCCTTTGGCTCCCCTTGTGTTGAATCAATAAATTTGGGTTGAATACTCTACCCTTGAAAACTGTTGTGATCCCCTATACTTGTGGGTTATTAACTCCTGTGTGACCGTGTTAAACTGAAAGTGACCATTCGTCGGCTTCAACCCCTGTGTATAGTATACATAGTGTGTTTCATAGGCAATCATGAACCTTAGCCAATGTCTCGGTTCCGAAGGCGGTCCATGCACATAGAAATGAGGCAATCCGACTATAATGTCTTTACAACTTTCACTTAGTCGTAGGATTTTAACTGTGAGGGCTGATAATGAGCCCCCTGTATATGAAGGGGTTGCTTGTGTACCCGGGGTTTATACCAGTAACCACCTCAAATGATTTGATAAAAGCCCTTCATTTTACACGGATGATCTCGAACGATACATTGCTTGAAGCTGTCATCGGACGACCGACCAGTTTATGCTTACCAAGACAGTTAGTTTTCAGCTTTCTCTACTGAGGTGCTTTGCCATTTGAGCTAGCAGCAATCGCAGTGGTTCTCCCTTTACACCCTTAGCTAAATGGATCGGAAACGTAAGGGGTAATACAGGAGCCGGGCAACCCAACTATTGACCAAAATCGAGGTTCAAAACTGGTTCATATAACGCAACATCTGAGACGCCGACTGGATAGTTTGGACTTGTAACTGGGGCATGAGATTAAAAGCTAAGCCCTTGGTAATGCAAATTACAATTGTATCGTGAAAGTATGCTTTTGTCTCAAGGGCAGTACATATAAGGAAATGCTTAATGACCTCAAGGGTTGCACTTTCTTTATTTCATGTGGTGAAGGAGTACATGTCGAGCTTTAACAAAAGAGACTTGTAGAAGATACAATGGGTAAAAAAAGAAAAGAAAAGGAGTAAAAACATGGGTGGACATGTTGCCGGGTTGAATAGCCCAAGTCCCTCCTTGTCGCACGTCTGCGTCTCCGTGGTGTTGAACAGCTCGTCTTAGTTAATAGCAAAGTTTGTATGGGTTGTCTACGACCTCAGTCTTTTGTTTGCTTGATGCTTTTGTCGGCCAAGTCATTAAAAAGGTGTGCAGTTGCTGCTTGGATGGTTTAAGCCATGTGGACATGCCACCTCCGTTTGGGCCTTTTAAAGCGCCCCCATTGTGTGCAAGTCAGAAGTGCTTTGTTGCTCCGTCGAGCCGACAATGACGTATCATTTGTTTCGGCTCATCGGGCGTCCATGGAATTTTTAGTGCAAAGTTATGCACCCTAGGGACGTAATGTCCTTCCCAGGGGAGGCGAACGAGGATCCCGTGCCCCTATTTGGGGTGAGCGGGTGCCTGACCGAGCTCGGCCTGTGTAGCCCATGTACGCTTAGATGACCTGGGCGTATGTTTAGTAGCGTGAGCCGCCTCCTTGGTTGCATGTACCTCGGCTGTGAAAGTCGTGGTCTGATCCTCCGTTTGGAGGGAGCGCTCTGAAACATCCATTTTGCATCATGTTTTCTTACTATTATTTATGGTCCTTTTATCCATAATAGTGCTTTTTGGAGTAATTCTAATGCCTTTTCTCTCATAATATGCAAGGTACACACAAAGAGGGAGAATTCCGGCAGCTGGAAATCTGGACCTGAAAAAGCTACGTCAGGATACGTATTCTGCACAACTCCAAACAAGCTGAAACTTCATGGAGAATTTTTATGAAATGGCACGAACATGCTATGGTAAAAAAATTGTCCGATTTGGGACATGTTTTGGTATAAGCTTATACAAACCGGAGCTTCTCTCAAGAAGCCTCATGGTTCCGAGAGGGGACGTGTCACCTCTGTGTGTGAAACGACATACACTGCCTCTTACCGCCTTGATTTTTTTACAAAGGCAACATAGACCAGTAGGAGTAACATACTAAATTTTGGAATTAATCCGGGTTCGTCCAGCTTTTTATACATTAATTGGGTTCTCTAGGAATTTAATGTGCATATTTCAAATTTGAACTACAGGCACATGCTCCGGTGCACTAAATTTGGTTAAAAAAATCATATGTGTGTCCTTGAGTGAATGTTTAGGTCCCGTGCAAGAAATGAGAATGAATTTCAGACATCCGAACGCTGTGGCTCGACCGGAAACATGGAGAAACTTAGTTTTAAAATTTTTGTAAATCCAAAAGTCGCCTAAAAATTATGAAAGTTGGCATGGTGTCATGACATGGCACCAACATGTTGTGGTAAAAGAATTGTTAGATTTGGGACAAGTTTTGGTATGAGCTTCTTGCAAATCGGAGCTTCTCTCAAGAAGGCTCGTGATTTCAAGAGGGAACCCGTCACCTCTGTGTGTGAAACGACATACGTTGCCTCTTCCCGCCTTGATTTTTTACAGAGGCAACATAGACCAATAGGTGTTTCGTGCTAAATTTTGGAATTAGTTCGTTTGGCCTTTTTTATACATAATTTGAGTTTTCTAGGCATTCAATGTGCATAATTCAAATTTGAACTACATGTGCATGCTTCAATGCGCCAAAATGGGTTGAAAAATCATATATGTGTCCTTGGGTGAATGTTGATGTCCCATGCAAGAAATGGGAATGAATTTGAAACATCTGGGTGTCGTGGCTCGGCCGAAACTTGGTTTTTAAATTCCTGTAAATCTAAAACTCGCCTAAAAATCGTGAAACTCAGCATGTTGCCTTCACATGACACCAACATGCCATGGTAAAAAAATTGTCCGATTTGCGAAGGCGCACACATTAACAACCAACAAAGTCACTTTGGAACAAGAGCTGCCATGTTACAATTGGAAACACAAGTATTATTGAAACCATGGACGTTCTACTAACCATTTATGTGCCGCCATGCATCCCCTTTTTTATTGGCTAGGAGGCGTCGTGTGGGGTAGCTATTTGAGTATGGGAGGCGTGCAAGCAGACCCCTGTGCATGCTTATCGGGAGGCGAGCCCTTTGACCTCCATCTGTTGCCCACCTCTCTCCCAACTTCTCCATTAAAGGAACTCAAGCCCCTATTTTATAGGTGCTTAATGGTGTGGCTATGTCTCACTCGACTGATATTTAAGAGAGAGAAAAGAAAATCTGAAAAGAATTTTTTGCATGGATCTTGATGTAAGATCTGACGGACATATATAGCATCCAGTGAGACTTAGCCAGATTGATATAAATATAATGATGATGGCAATGGATAATAATTGTCTTACATATTTAGGAAGATAACTAAAAATGCCACATGACATGTGGCAACACCCGAAAGACACAAGGGCAAAAGAAGAAGGAAGACGCAGACAACAATCTGGGTCACTGCTCTCTACTTTCTTGATGCGTTGTTGTAGGGAGCGGAGTTCCTCCAACACATGTCTTCATCGCCTCCACGACTAGTTCTCGCAGCGAGCGGCGATGATCTCTTTCAGGTCCTCAATACATTGCTTGGCAGCAGCCACAAATTCCTTCACCAGCTTTTCACGCTCGATGCGGAGCCTGGCATTCTCGTCCATAAGTTTCTTGATGATGATGCTCATTTTCTTCAACAAGGTTGTGGTATCCTCGTGCTGCTTCCCCCTTCTGGCGATCTTCGCCCTTGGGAGGTCACGCTAGGTGCGGAACTTCACCTTGTCATCCCTTAGTCCCGGGGTGACGCCGGTAGCATTATGAAACGAGGCATTGATCTCCTCCTGCAGCTTCGCCCAGCCGAAGATCCGACCCATCAGGTTATTGAGCATAGCGCACATGCGCCTATGAGAGTCCTCTCCTGCCCGCAAGAGATCTTTCTAGGACGTAGCAGTTCGGGAGGACCTCTCTGCTGCATCTGCGGCATGATGCGACATATGTGTTGCTTCCGCAAAGCGGCTGGACCAGTCTGTTGCTTCAACACCGTGGCGGGACCTCTGTGCTACTTCGGCAGCGCGGAAGGCATCTCAGTTGCTTTCATGGCGATGTGGGACATCTCTCGTGCTTTTGCTTCCATGCTCACCTCTCCCTGGTAATTTCTCGAGCCAGAACTCCTACGGGCCATGGCAAACGCAAGAGAACGATGAAGAACGACTTGTTTGTTTGTTGTTGAGGAATTGAGGAGGAATGTGCAGTCATCTTGGAGTAGGTAGTATTTATAACCTAGTAATACGCTGCTAAGTGGGAAACCATTTAGGTTTTTATCGGTGTGAATAGGTTTGCAATTAAATATAGTGCGGTAATTTGGAATGTGACGGGAAGCAAGCTCAAAATTTATTGACAGTTCTAGTTTAGAAGTGCGGCACGATTCTCGGATTGCGTAACGTGGGCACGCGTTCTTGAATGCGTACATGGTGTTTGTAACCATAGGATGCACCGCAAACGGTGATGTCAGCACATGACTTGTTCCATCAACTATGTGTAGTCGTTATTACCATCGAGAACGCTTCTTTTAATTAGAATGTGTGCCCATCTAGCACACACACCTTGATCTATCTGACTGTTTCTGTTTGTTGTGGCTAATTACAAATAGTTCATCTGTGTGAAGTGTATGTCGTCTATCGCACATACCTTAATCTGGCTGACCATTTCTATTGTTTTTGCTCATCACAAATAGTTCAACCAAGTGAACTGTATGCATCTATCGCACACACGTTGATCTGGCAGACTGTTTCTGTTGTGTTGCCTAACTGAAAACAGTTCATCCGGTTGAACTGTATGCCGTCTATCGCGCAAACCTTCACATGGCTGACCATTTCTGTTTTTTGTCTCATCGCAAACAGTTCGTATGGATCAACTATATGCCACGTATCGCACACGCAATTCTAATCTGAATCATGCTTGATGTCACCGCCATCACACACAGTTCATAGTATTGGAGATTGTTTTATTATAACACCATTTGCGATTATTGCATCACACATAGTTTGGCCGAAGGGTCTCTGATCCATGTGTCACGTTTGGACCATCCTGCAGTAGTGAATGGACCATCTACTTGGAACCATGAGGCTTTCCTTGCTTGGGCAGGGGAGCCTTCAGGCTCATTTTTAGTGCGCAATGCATACAGGCTAGCCTTTGAAGAAATTCACCAATCGCCACAATCTTCGTCCAACAGCTCTCCTAATGGCACTCCAGGTATTTGGGCCTCGGTTTGAAAAAGCAATCCTCCACCCAACGTTCATTTCTTCAACTGGCGAGTGGCCACCAATTCTCTGGCTACATGGGATATGGAACATAGGCGGTCATTGGATGATCTGTGGCATTGAGAAAGAACACATGTTTCACGCTTTATGCAGGTGCAAATATGCGAGAGAGAGAGAGAGAGAGAGAGATATGGTTAAGCATGGCGGAGTGTTGTTCTCTTCCAAATATTATGGAGCACACTCGACTAGATTGGATTCTACATGCAGTTTCTAACATGCCCGCGGGGCAGCACTTAAACTTTTTCATGTTGCCATGGAGGATATGGCACACTAGGAATGAAGTAGTTCATCGTAAACCTGCACCTCCAACTGAACTCGCTAAATTCTTTCTAAAACGCTATGTCCGGTTCTTATTAGCGCATGAGCCGTCTCCGGATAAGGACCCGATCAAAGGCAAAGCTGTTGTTCTGGAGTGTGGCACAAGTCTGAGTGCATCGTCAAGTACTCCCTCGGTAAAGAAATATCTAATTGTTTAGATCACTAGTAGTGATCTAAATGTTCTTATATTTCTTTACGGGGAGAGTAATTCAGAGGTACATACTGCTTCTTGGGAGTGTCCTGATGATCAGCGGCTCTAAATACTGATGGATCATATGTCACAGCAGATGCACTGCACGAAGCAGCATGGTTCTGCGTGATCACTCGAGTGATATTATTTTCAGTGTGTGTTGTCATCTTGCTCACTACCATGATGTTGTTGAGGCTGAACTATGTGCTATAAGAGAGGGTTTCTTGCTTGCCTTACAACGAAGTGATCTTTATGTTGTCACTGAGTCTAATTGTTTGGAGGCCATTAATCTTTTGAAGTAGGGAGACATGGACAGATCTCGGCACACCTTCATTGTTCGTGAGATCATACAAATCATGGAAAGACGAAATTATTGTACTACTCACATTCATCGAACCAAAAACTATGTAAGTCATGCAATGTCATCTTATGGTAGAACTAGCAGTCGTACTGCAGTATGGCTTGGTTCAGAACCTGATGAGGTTGTACAACTGTAAGAATCATTGTAGCATTGCTACTTGAGTAAGGGCATCTCCAATGCTAACCCGAAAATTTGCTCCGCATCCGTCTGTAAAAAGGGGGGACTAGCCCGTGGACAAGGATGCGGGAGTGGCCATCCAACGCTACCCGCATACATCCAATCCTAATTGTTTTTAAGCCTGCACATTCAAATAGTCGCATGATACGTCTCCGTCATATCTATAATTTTTGATTGTTCCATGCTAATATTCTACAACTTTTACATACTTTTCGCAACTCTTATACTATTTTTGGGACTAACATATTGATCCAGTGCCCAGTGCTAGTTCCTGTATGTTGCATGTTTTTTGTTTCGTAGAAAATCCATATCAAATGGAGCCCAAACGGGATAAAAACTTACGGAGATTTTTTTGGAATATATGTGATTTTTGGGAAAAATAATCAACACGAGACGATGCCCGAGGGGCCCACAAGGATGGAGCGCGCGCCCTAGGGGGTAGGGCGCGCCCCTGGTCCTTGTGCCACTCCATAAGGTGGTTGGTACCCTTCTTATGGCTCAAGAAAGCTAATATCCGGATAAAAATCGTGTTAAAATTTCAGCCCAATCGGAGTTACGGATCTCCAGGAATTTAAGAAACGATGAAACGCCAGAAACAGGGAATGCGGAAACAGAAGGAGACAGAGAGAGATCCAATCTCGGAGGGGCTCCCGCCCCTCTACCGCCATGGAAGCCAAGGACCAGAGGGGAAATCCTTCTCCCCTCTAGGGGGAAGGTCAAGGAAGAATAAGAAGAAGGGGGCTCTCTCCCCTTCTCTCCCGGTGGCGCCGGAACGCCGCCGGGGCCATCATCGTGACCGCAATCTACACCAAGAACTTTGCTACCATAATCACCAACTCTCTCCCCCTCTATGCAGCGGTGTAACACCTCTTCCACTCGCTGTAATATCTACTTGAACATGGTACTCAATGCCATACATTATTTCCTAATGATGTATGGCTATCCTATGATGTTTGAGTAGATCTGTTTTGTCCTATGGGTTGATTGGTGATCATGATTGGTTTGAGTTGCATGTTTTATTATTGGTTCTGTCCTATGGTGCTCTCCGTGTCGCACAAGCGTGAGGGATCCCCGTTGTAGGGTTTGCAATATGTTCATGGTTTGCTTATTGTCTGCATTGCGTGAGTGATAGAAACACAAACACGGATAAGTGGGTTATGGCGTATGGGAATAAAGAGGACTTGATACTTTAATGCTATGGTTGGGTTTTACCTTAATGATCTTTAGTAGTTGTGGATGCTTGCTAGAGTTCTAGTCATAAGTGCATATGATCCAAGAAGAGAAAGTATGTTAGCTTATGCCTCTCCCTCATATAAAATTGCAATAATGATTACTGGTCTAGTTATCAATTGCCTAGGGACAAATAACTTTCTCGTGACAAAAAGCTCTCTTCTAAAGCTAACTTAGTTGTGTATTTATCTAAACAGCCCCTGGATTTTATTTTCATGCTCTTTACTATCTTGCAAACCTATCCCACAACACCTACAAAGTACTTCTAGTTTCATACTTGTTCTAGGTAAAGCGAACGTTAAGCGTGCATAGAGTTGTATTGGTGGTCGATAGAACTTGAGGGGATATTTGTTATACCTTTAGCTCCTAGTTGGGTTCGACACTCTTACTTATCGAAAGAGGCTATAGCTGATCCCCTATACCTGTGGGTTATCAAGACCTTTTTCTGGTGCCGTTGCCAGGGAATAATAGCGTGGGGTGAATATTCTCGTGTGTGCTTGTTTACTTTATCACTAAGTAGTTTTTATTTTCTGTTCTAAGTTGTTTTCTATCTTTAGTTATGGGTAGGAAACGCAAAATACCAAAAAAATAGTTGTACTACTAAACCAATTGTTGAAGAACCACCCAAAAAATCTATCATACTACTGGAGCTTTCTACTTGGATCATCTTTGATCTCTTTGTGCTCGTGTTGAAACCCCAACTAGCTTAGTTGAGGGCAAATCTTTAGATGAGCATGCTTGTTATGTGTGACACCGCTTATCTCAAAAAGGGAAACTTTTACTGGATCAAATTCATCGTTTGAAATGCTATGCTTGGAATTTATGTGAAATGTATGATTTTACTTGTTGTTTTGAAGACCCTAAGAAACACCTTCCCTACCAATGTGAGTTTAGTGATAATGGAATCGTATCTTCATATGCTAAGGGTGTTTATAATTACTATGATGTTCAACAAATTGAAGAATTTGTTGCTTTTAAGGGTGCTTATGAAATTGCTTCTTTGATTCAAAAGTATGATGCTACTCTTTACAAATCTGAAAATTTTGCCATACTTAATTATTTTTATGATAATTATGATTATAATGCCTATGTTAAACCATATATTGAGGAATCCTCCGCTGTCCAAGAAGAGACTAACATTTTGCAGGAGTCTATGGAAGAAGAAATTGATGAAACTGTGAGCTCATTGGATGAAAGAGATGATGAGGAGAGCGAAGAACAAAAGGAGGAAGAGCGGATTAGCTACCCATGCCCACCTTCTAATGAGAGTAACCCTCCAACTCATACACTGTTTAATGTCCCTTCGTTCTTACTGAAGGATGAATGCTATGATAATTGCTATGATCATGTTGATTCACTTGAAATCCCTTTTTGATGAACTTGATAATTCTCTGCTTGTGGCCAAGATGCCAATATGAATTATGCTTATGGAGATGAACTTGCTATAGTTCCTTATGTTAAGAATGAAATTGTTGCTATTGCACCCACGCATGATAGTCATATTATCTTTTTGAATTCTCCAAACTACACTATATCGAAGAAGTTTGTTCTTATTAAGGATTATATTGATGGGTTGCCTTTTATCGTTGCACATGATAATTTTGATGAATGTAATATGCATGTGCTTGTTGATCATACTTTCAATTATTATGAGAGAGGAACTACATCTTCACCTCTCTATGTTTCCAACACGATAAAATTGCAAGAAACTACTTATGCTATGTATTGGCCTTTACTTGATGTGCATGAATTGTTCTTGTATGACATGCCGATGCATAGGAAGAGAGTTAGACTTCGTTATTGCATGATTTATGTTGCTTTGTGCTCACTACTAAATGCCAAATCATTGTTAATTAAAATTGTTTTTGATATACCTTGGGATCCAGGTGGATCCATTACTTGAGCACTATATGCCTAGCTTAATGGCTTTAAAGAAAGCGCTGCCAGGGAGACAATCCGGAAGTTTTAGAGAGTCTTTTATTTCTGTTGAGTGCTTTTATAAAGTTTTAAAACAAAAAATATATAGAGGGGAACTTAAAACTTTTTCACAAAAGAGAAGCGATTGGAAGTTATGCATTGGAGAAGTGAGGGTCGACCTTGAACACTTGTGTTCATGCTCATGGAAGCAATGTAGAATTTTTCATGAAGATTCTCAAAAAAATAATTATGCCCTTGTACAGTTCCATTGTATTATAAAAGTAATGTGCCAAGATTTTCCTTTAGGATGATTAGATTGCTTGTTTGGTTTGTGCGGTGCAAAAACAGAAACTTTGGCTGTAGTGCGTGATTTTAAAAAAAAATTACTGGAAAGTCAAACGCTTTTGAAACTTTTCACACAGTACTTCTATACAAATTTTTTATTTTGTCCTAATTTTTCAGAATTTTTGGAGTTACAGAAGTATGGTTGATGTTCAGATTACTACAGACTATCCTGTTTAAGACATGTTCTGTTTTTGATGCATTGTTTGCTAGTTTTAATGAAACTATACATTTTATTGGTGGTATAAGCCATAGAGAAGTTATAATGCAGTAGCTATAATGCAAAAATAAAATATGAATGAGTTTGCAACATTACTTGAAGTGGTGATTTGTTTTATTATACTAATGGATCTCACGAGGGTTTTGTTAAGTTTTGTGTGATTGAAGTTTTCAAGTTTTGTGTGAGATCACGATGGATGAAGGAATAAGGAGTGGCATGAGCCCAAGCTTGGGGATGCCCGAGGCACCCCAAGGTAATATTCAAGGACTCCCAAGCAACTAAGCTTGGGGATGCCCCGGAAGGCATCCCCTCTTTCTTCTAATGATCATCAGTAATTTTACATGGAGCTATATTTTTATTCGTCACATGATATGCGTAAATCTTGGAGCGTCGTGTGCTTTTTATTTTTCTTTTAATAATGCACCATGCTGGTATGATATAGTCCTTGGTTGATCTACAAAATGCTCTTTGCACTTCACTTATATCTTTTGAGTAAGGCTTTATAGAATGCTTCATGCGCTTCACTTATATCATTTTAAGTTTGGATTGCCTGTTTCTCTACACATAGAAAACCTCCATTTGTAGAATGCTCTTTTGCTTCACTTATATTTATTAGAGAATGGGCATATCTTTTGTAGAAAGAATTTGTCGGTGTACAAAAGTAGGGGCCTTCTGTACCCCTTTACTTATGCACGGGCAGACGTAGCCACACCTGCGGCCGGGCTCGGTGGGGCAGAGGAAGCAAAGATACAGGGCTGCCAAGGTACCACCCAAGCCAGAAGCATAAAGAGCGAAGAAACAAGATGTGCTTCCCCCGGCAAGAGCCTTGCCGGGACGGCCTACATGGCCCTGGCAAGAGCCTTGCCGGGGGCAACTTGCCCAACACCGGCAAGACTGCCACCCTTGAGCCTGAGAGTCATGACGCTATCGACAACGTCAAGACCGAGGCTCGGGAGCACCTGCATGGTGCATGCAGATCTTGGTGAAAACCAAAGGCCTGCAAGCCTAGGTGAGCACCAAAAGACGAAGACCCCCGGCAAGATCCTTACCGGGGACGCTCGCAAGCCCCGGCAAGACCCTTGCGGGGGACACCCACGAGATCACGGCAAGGGCCTTGTCGGGGGCGTCTACGGAACCAAAGCCAGGCCCGCACTTGCCAAAGCCTCACTGCCTCGCGCCCGTTCCGACGTGGCAACCAGCCTACCAACTAGTTACGCACCCGCGTGGCAGGATGCAGCTTCTAGGCCAACCATCCAGGCACATGTGTGGTGGCATGCAGATCTTCCTGAAGCCCCTGCCACCACGCCAGCTCAGCAGCCAGCCAGCGTGGCGCTACATGCCTCGTCGCCTGGGACGCGCATTGAAGTAAGGTGAGGCGGCGATGGACGGGACGGGCCTCTTTACTGTCCCCGATAAATCAAGAGGACACATAGGCGGTACATTAAATGTGTTTGTCCTAGGATGTCAGGAGATAAACTTGTACACTGTACATACTTTCCACCTCCTGTGTGCCACTGTGGCAACCCCTTTGACATATAAAAGGAGGCCCGAGGTGTACTGAGGAAGGATTCAGACTTTTTGGACTGGGCATGCACGACAGCTAGTTCAAGAACTCAAGAACACTAAATACACACAAAGCAGGACTAGGGTTTTACGCATCGCTTGCGGCCTGAACCTGGGTAAAAATCCCACCGAGTTGATCTTCTAGACCCGCTCTTTGCGTAGCCCCATGCCCCGCAACCGTAGAAGGGATTCCGTCGAGGGATCCCATACACTACAAAAAAAAGACACATCCGTGACATTTTGGGCCGAACGAATTTTTTTCTGTCATACATATGACACTTCTATGACGATAATTGTGACAAAACCTGGTATCATCATAGATGTGGTGGGCTCCTACTTCTATAACAAAAAATCATGACATAAAATGGGCTTTTCGTCCTGGGCGGGCCGGAGACGCAGCTGCATGACATTCTTTGGGCCGTCCATGACGGAAAAACCATGGTAGAAGCGAGGGCGAGGAAAATTTTGGGGAGTTCCCAGTTACGGTGGGAGGTCGGGGGCCGAGCGATGTGCGCTTCTCTCATACACATACGCGTGTGTGTGCGAGGTGTTGGCTCTAACTGAACCCGAGCGAGGCATTGGGCTCTAACTGAACCCGAGCAATTGCATTGCAGGCTACGCGTTACTGAACCCGAGCGATCGATCGATGGCTGTTAACTGAACCCGATCGAGCGATTCCTTCGCTACTGCTGCTAACTGAAGTCGATCGATGCTACCTTTGGATAAACAGTGAGCGTTGCGGGGGGGGGGGGGTTGGATGAACAGTTCCTGGTGGGGGTGGATGAACAGGACCCCGTGGTGTTGCATATGGATGAACAGGACCCCGTGGAGGGCTGGATGAACAGGACCACCCCGTGGAGGGCAGGATGAATAGTAGACGGTGGAGGGCAGGATGAACAGTAGCCCGTGGAGGGGTGGTTGAACAGGAGCCCGTGGAGAGGGCTGGTTGAACAGTAGCTGGTGGAGTAGCGCGCGGTGGAGGCTGGATGAACAGGAGCCCATGGATGAACAGTCGCAGGTGGAGGCTGGAGGAGGTCGATGGTGGATGAACAATAGCTCGTGGAGGCTGGAGGGGGTCGACGGTGGAGATGAACAGTATCCCGTGGAGTCCCGGTTTGCGGTATGCCACACCCCTCCCGATGAACAGGACCCCTGTTTCGACCGTAGCGCTCCAACACAAGTCTGTTTCCTCCATTTTGCGGTACGCCACACCCCTCCCGATGAACAGGACCCCCGTTTCGACCGTAGGAGGTCCGTTTCCTCCATTTTGTGGTATGCCAGACCCCTCCCGATCAACAGGACCCCGTTCCGAATGTAGGAGGTCCGTTTCCTCCGTTGTGCGGTACGCCAGGCCTCGTTTCCATCGCCTGTTCCGTCCAAGCCCTCCCGATGAACACGACCACGCATTCCGTTCCGACCCAGCCGGTTGGCTCCCACACGTTTCGTTGCCTCCCGATGAACACGACGCATTATGTTGCCTCCCCATGAACACGACAAATTTCGTTGCCTCCCCATGAACACGACGCATTCCGTTGCCTCCCCATGAACACGACGCATTCCGTTGCCTCCCCATGAACACGACGACGACGCTGTTTCTCCGTTCCGACCCAGCCATGTACACGAGCCCTGGCCGTACGTATGCGCAAGTAGGCATTCGAGACCCCGCCCGTATGTACACATATGTGGCCGTATTTTCTTTCTTGCACCCTGGCCGCTGTACGTACGTGTACATGCTACTAGCGTGCCTCTACTACGACACGTGCGCGCCTCTACATCGACCAGTGTGTACATACACGTTCGCGACCAGAATGACAACGCTACATACGCTTCGACCAGGTGGGTCTCGACTGTCAGGCACTTCCTTGCCTGCGAAGATGTAGCTAGTGGGTCCCAGCAGTCAGGGGCGAATCGTTTTTTTTGCCCGAACGCACTTCCTTGCGTGCGAAGATGTAGCTGGTGGGTCCCAGCAGTCAGGGGGAACATTTTTTCGCGAAATACAGTGGCTCGTCCGGTGGGTCCTAGCTGTCAGGTGGAGGAATCATTATTTTCTGCGTAATAAGGAGGCACTTCCTTGCTGCGGCCGTGGACCCAGCTGTCAGCCTCTCCACGTACAGTACACATCCGATGGAAGTCGTTCCTTGACCACGTTGACCACGCCGCGCCGAGAGCACCAGGGCGGTGGACGACGGCGAGGCCTAGGAAGGGGACGAACAGAGGCAGGGAAGACTCGGCAGTTGTTTCCCACACGGAGGGGAGTACGACTGTACGAGGGTTTACTGGTTCGTCTGCCGTCACCGGAGAATAACAGCAGGTGTGGGTGAGTAGAGGGATGGCTAGGCCAGCGATGGGAGTACGGTCGGGCGGTGAGGCCTGCGCGGTAGCACAGCCGGCTGCGAGGAGGAGGGAGCAGGCAGTCCCGCCAGCACTTGTTTGAGCGGCTGGAGCAGGAAGAGCAGAGATTAAAGAAGCACGACGGACGTTGGATGCACATCCAGCAGTCAGTGCTTGTGCATCAACCTTTTTTTAGGAAAGCCTCAAATCTGTGGAAAACAGCATACAACCCATCTGCCATTATTTCTAATAATTTACAGCCCATTTGCTAATTCTTAAGGTTTTTTTGGAGCCCATATTCTTTTTGTTAGCATTACAGCCCATATTGTGGCAACGGTTAAAAATTATACGAAATTTTGCATATTTTGGTGCGGTCCGAACTGTTTTTAATCCCGAAATTTCGACTCACATTCAAACTGATTTTAAAAATAAATGTATATCAATATAAAATCCAACAAATTCTCCACACATAAAAATTTAAGTAATTTAAAATCTTGAAATGAAAAAAAGATATTTGAAACTAATTGTCGGTTTGATGTGTTTTAAAAATGTACAACCCATTTCTCATTACTGATGGGCCATTTTCTCGGCCAGCCGAATGAAAGCTCTCCTCGTCTTGAAAGATTTGCAGCCCAACAGGCCTGACAAAGCGACTTACTTGGCAAATCACAAAAAAATTGGGCTGTGGCCGTGGACCCAGCTGTCAGCCTCTCCACGTACAGTACTCTTCCGATGGAAGTCGCTCCTTGACCACATTGACCACGCCGCGCGGAGAGCACCACGGCGGTGGACGACGGCGAGGCCTAGGAAGGGGACGATGCGGCAGTGGAAGCCTGCGCGGAGAGGACTACAAGGGTTCACTGGTTCGGCTGCGGTGTGAGGGTGCCGTCGCCGCAGGGCCTGGCAAGCGGTGGGAATAGTAGGGGGCGGTGAGGCCTCCACGGCAGCACAGCCGGCCACGGGAGGCAGGAGCATGCGGCACGACCGGCGCTGCTTTGGGCGGCTGGAACAAGAAGACCAGAGGTTGAAGAAGCACTACGGCCGTTGGATGGACATCGTACGGTCACTGGAGCTAGAATCGTTCATATTGATTAAGTTGACAAAGCCCTTCGTCCCCGTCAACTTAGTAGGCCCACAAGTCAGCCTCCCAGCAAGGTGGGTCCCGGCTAGCCGGGGGAGTATTCATTTTATTGTGCGTAATAACGAGGCACTTTCGGTGGGTCCGAGCTGACAGCGGGGGGACATTTTTTCGCGAAATACAGTGGCCCGTCCGGTGGGTCCCAGCAGTCAGGGGGAAACGATTTTTTCGCAAAATACTGGTGGCCCGTCCGGTGGGTCCCCGCTATCAGGAGGAGGAATAATTATTTTGCATGTAATAAGGAGGCACTTCCTTGCTGCGGCCGTGGACCCAGCTGTCAGCCTCTCCACGTATAGTCCACGTCCGATGGAAGCCGTTCCTTGACCACGTTGATCAAGCCGCGCCGAGAGCACCAAGGCGGTGGACGACGGCGAGGCCTAGGAAGGGGACAACGTGGAGCCGGGGAAGACGCGGCAGTGGATGCCCACGCGTAGAGGAGTACGAGGGTTCACTGGTTCGCTGCGGTGTGAGGCTGCCGTTGCCGCAGAACAACAGGGGATGTGGGTGAGTAGAGGGATGGCCTGGCCATCGGTGGGAGTAGTAGGGGGCAGTGAGGCCTCCGCCGCATCGCAGCCGGCCACGGGAGGCAGGAGCACGAGGCACGACCGGCGCTGCTTTGGGCGGCTGGAGCAAGAAGACCAGAGGTTGAAGAAGCACTACGGCCGTTGGATGGACATCATACGGTCACTAGAGCTAGAATCGTGCATATTGACTAAGTTGACAAAGCCCTCCGTCCCTGTCAACTTAGTAGGCCCACAAGTCAGCCTGCCACTAAGGTGGGTCCCAGCTAGCAGGGGGTATTCATTTTTTGTGCGTAATAAGGAGGCACTTCCGGTGGGTCCGAGCTGACAGCAGGGGGAACGTTTTTTTCGAGAAATACGATGGCCCGTCGGGTGGGTCCCAGCAGTCAGGGGCAAACATTTTTTTTGCGATATACTGGTGGGCGTCCGGTGGGTCCCTGCTGTGAGGTGGAGGAATAATTATTTTCCGCGTAATAAGGAGGCACTTCCTTGCGGCTGCCGTGGACCCAGCTGTCAGCCTCTCCACGTACAGTATTCTTCCGATGGAATTTGGTCGTTGACCACATTGACCACGCCGCGCCGACAGCACCACGGCGGTGGACGACGGCGAGGCTTAGGAAGGGGACGACGCGGAGCCGGGGAAGACGCGGCAGTGGATGCCCACGCGGAGAGGAGTACGAGGGTTCACTGGTTCGGCTGCGCTGCCGTCGCCGCAGAATAACAGGGGGTGTGGGTGAGTGGAGTGGAGGGATGGCCTGGCCAGCGGTGGGAGTAGTATGGGGGCGGTGAGGCCTCCGTGGCAGCACAGCCGGCCACAGGAGGCAGGAGCAGGCGGCACGACCGGCGCTGCTTTGGGTGGCTGGAGCAAGAAGACCAGATGTTGAAGAGGCACTACGGCCGTTGGATGGACATCGTACGGTCCGTCGAGCTAGAATCATGCATATTGACTAAGTTGACAAAGCCCTTCATCCCCGTCAACTTAGTAGGCCCACTATACTGGGTCCCAGCTAGCAGGGGGAGTATTCATTTTTTTGTGCGTAATAAGGAGGCACTTCCTTGCATGCGAAGATATAGCTGGTGGGTCCGAGCTGTCAGCGGCAGTAACGTTTTTTTTTGCGAAATACAGAGGCCGTTTCGGTGGGTCCCAGATGTCAGGTGGAGGAAATCATTATTTTGCGCGTAATAAGGAGGCATTTCCTTGCGTGCGGCCGTGGACCCAGCTGTCAGCCTCTCCACGTACAGTCCACTTCAGATGCATGTCGGTCGTTGACCACGCTGACCATGCCACGCCGAGAGCACCAGGGCGGTGGACGACGGTGAGGCCTAGGAAGGGAACGACACGGAGGCAGGGAAGACTCGCTCGTTGTTTTTATTTCCCACGCGGAGGGGAGTACGACTGTACGAGGGTTTACTGGTTCGTCTGCCGTCGCCGGAGAATAACAGCAGGTGTGGGTGAGTAGAGGGATGGCTAGGCCAGCGATGGGAGTACGGTGGGGTGGTGAGGCCTGCGCGGCAGCACAGCCGGCCGCGGGAAGGAGGGAGCAGGCAGTTCCGCCGGCGCTTGTTTGAGCGGCTGGAGCAGGAAGAGCAGAGATTGAAGAAGCACGACAGTCGTTGGATGGACATCCAACAGTATACATGCCATCTGTGGAAAGCCTCAAATCTGTGGAAAACAGCATACAGCCCATCTGCCATTATTTCAAATAATTTACAGCCCATTTGCTAATTCTTACGGGTTTTTTTGGAGCCCATATTCTTTATGTTAGCATTACAGCCCATATTGTGGCCACGGTTAAAAAATTATACGAAATTTTGCATATGTCGGTGCGGTCTGAACTGTTTTTAATCCCGAAATTTCGAGTCACATTCAGACTGATTTTAAAAATAAATGTATATCAATATAAAATCCAATAAATTGTCCATGCATAAAAATCAATGCAATTTAAAATCTCGAAATGAAAAAAAAGATATTTGAAAATAATTGCCGGTTTGATGTGTTTTAAAAATGTACAACCCATTTCTCATTACCGATAGGCCATTTTCTCAGCCAGCCGAATGAAGCTCTCCCCGTCTTGAAAGATTTGCAGCCCAGCAGGCCTGATAAAGCGACTTACTTGAAAAATCACAAAAGAACTGGGCTAGCCATTTTCAAAAAGAAAAAAAACTACTGGGCTAGTCTGTGGTAAACATAAAAGAAAAGGCTGTCTAGACAGGCCAGAGTGTCTCGCACAGCCCAGTTGACACCCTGCTTCCGTCTCAAAAACCAATTAGATAAATGCCACTCCAATTATGGCGATTCATAAAAATGCCACTGCAATTTCCAAACTTTGAAAAATGCCACTGCAATTTTTGCAAACTTTGAAAAATGCCACTCCAGACTTCAAAAAATGCCACTAGAAATGGCATCAAATGGCATTTTTCAAAGTTTGGAAATTGCAGTGGCATTTCTCGGATACACCAGATTTGGAGTGGCATTTATCAAATTAACCCAAAACAAAAATAACTGGGCGAGTTGCTGGGTCCCTGGTGTCAGCCGCTCGTTGTGCAATTCTCTCGTTTATTGACTACATTGACAATGGCATGGGACCCAGATGTCAGAAGTCCACTAGGAGGAGCCATTTTTTTATTGGCTTGAAATAAGGAGGCACTTGCTTGCGTACTGCCATGACCTTGGCGGGTCCCTGCTGTCATCCTCTCCATGTACAGTACTAGTTAGTCGTGCTTCAAAACTGATCGGCACGCCATTAAAAAAATAAAGGTCGATAACTAATGCGGCACCTCGGGCCAACGCGGCCAGATCGCATTTTGCACGAGAAATTACACACCATGTTTCGTTGACATGTGGTCCCGTTCCAACATATCAGTGAGACGACGGCGAGTAGTAGGAGTATTTCCGAACGGACATGTAGGCCGGGACGCCTCTTTGTGAACCGTGGCAAACTCGCAACCGTCCACCAACTCTTCGCCTTTCCCCCTCGATTTGGAACTGCTGTCGCACGCTCTTCCTCTCCCTCCTCCATTTTCCTTCAGCCCTTCACCCTTTCTTATGCCATTGTTCGATCGTCTTCTCCATGGAGGGAACAGGCCGGAAACAACCCCGTTATTCTTGACCCGATCTGAAAGATGACGTGGTGGAGGAACTCATTGATCGGTGCGACATCATCACCTCGACTAGCATGGCAGGCTCGTTCAAGCCCATTCTTGACTCAACTAATAACATCATTACAAAGAACCCAAGAGTCGAGGAGCGGTTTGATCTCCCCTATCTTCTTCGTCGTGACCCTGATGACTGGCGTCGGCACGACGGAGGCCTCGCCCTGTGCAAGTTGATGCCGCTTGATAATGATACGTATGATGTTAAGATGCCATCGCTTGAGGGCAAGGCTTGGGCAGGCACAAATGGAGATTGGGTTGTTTACATTGGGTCCAACTGCGAGTGGGAACTTGTGAATGTGTACACTCGTCACCGGGTTCCACTTCCAAAAATCTCAGCACACTGCCCAGAGGTTGAGCACACCGGTAATGTACGCGCGTTCAAATACGATCATGGTGACTGTCTTCTATGGAAGATAGAAATTTGTCGAGTTCCCAACCGCTCTTGGAATTACAACAACTATGAAGTTGTCGCTATCTTCGACAAGCTTGTTGCCATCCTTAGTGGTTTGACTCGATGGACATTGCTCAAAAATCAGTTTCTGTGCACGAATGAGTATTGTGATGCAATGCAATACGAGGGCCTTGTGTTTTCTGCCACCACTCGTGGCACCCTTTTTGCATGGTATCCTCGTAGTTTCGGTACGTTTGTCTTCCACCGTAATTATAATTTTTTCATCCACATGCATGCGGGTTAGCAAGTTTCCCTTTACTAATTAACCTTCTTCTTGTGTTTCCAAGGTCCTATGAACATCCCACCACCTATACTTGAAAATTTGTATAACCAAGGGGGAGATGCCGATGGTGATGATCACGAGCAGCGCCGATATACTCTGTGGCGCCTGGCAACTAATTCCGATGGATCACCTCTTCTTGTGTGTATACAGCCCACTGATGATGTTACTACTAAGGAAGCAGGTGTCTCCCATGGTCGCACTCTGTGGACCTATTCCAACACCCGTTGCATGGTATTCGGGATGGATACTAGTGTGCTGGCACCAACTCCTTCTCCCTGTCACAGAATTGATAGTCTTGGAGAAAACTCGCTCTTCCTTGGACAAAACTATCCGATGATGGTGAAAGGCGATCCAACTGTTGTTGACACATTTATGAGAAGCAACTGTGTCTATACCTCGGACATTTGGGTGGTTCCCTACCCTGGTACTGATATAGTAGGCCGCTTCAGCCTGGATGATCAGTCCTGCGTTGGTCTCCAGATCGACAACGGATGGCCCATCCCAGAGAATCACTTGTGGTTCAAAGCAAGTGTTTCCAACGCCGCGGAATGGTTGAGTTGAAGTTCATTTCATGGATTGTTATTTGTTATGTGGTGAAAACTTTAGTATTTATAATGTATCCTCGTTGTCGATGTGGGTTGATGACCTGTTGTATGTAATAAAATGATATGCCTGTGATAAACTTACTAAATTTATGAATGGCTTTCGAGTCGCTTCTCTGAGTGAGTGGTGCGACGAGGCAAAAAAATATTTTCCGAATACATAATTGTACGTGCATTGCACCAGGTTATCGGATGAGTCCAATCAACAATAGTAGTACACTATTTGTACTAGCTTCACATGCTTCGCGCGTCGGGCGGGTGTTTTTACTGTAGCCATATGTTAATGTGTTTGCTATACATAACCAGCACCTCAAATCCTCGATACTAGTACTATATAGTAGGAGTAAGTAGTAGGAGTAGTAGGGTGGCATGGGCCAGAACAAGCATTCACGTCCAGGAGTACGGCACACGCCACCACCACGACATCCATCTGACACCACATTATTTCTTGGAGCCTGTGCTAGAGCAATCTCTTCAACCTCGTTGTTTCTCTAACTTCAGCCATCGCGCGGCGGGCGAGGTGGGGGTTTGCCGATAGTCAGTTTCCTTAACTGCGGTCCCACTTGTAAGGCCAACTCCAACGCACGACCCCAAATGGACCTCCGTTTTGCACGAACTCCAACGATAATTTTGACTAGAAAAGCGAGACCAAAGAAAACAAGAACCACAAGAATACATTTTACTACTCCTGTAAGTTGGAGTAGTGCCTTCTCGATGCATTCATTGTTGATCTGCGGAGGCTCGATCTTGTGTGCTTCTTTCTTCTTCGAGTGTAAAGAAGTAGACGTTGCTTCCTCGCATCTAGTCTCATGTCTAGCCTCTATTCTAGTAGGAGTATCAACAAGTGCACTAATCTCATCCGAGAGCAGAACCAAAGATTTGGTCGGGTTCTTCCTCCTTTTGCCGACACATGGGACATCCAGCATCCTGGTCGTGTCATGAAAGAAAATAGAGTGGTAGTTGAAGCCACGAGATGTGCATCTTGGGTTAAACTGTAAATAGAATCTTACTACTCTTGAGTAACTCCAAAAGTGGCCACCGAAGATCTTTATTGGATTTGTTTTTCATCACCAGCACGTCGAGGTGAAAGATGTACAGGTTCAGTGGGTCCTCTTGCTTTTTCACTGACATGTGGGGCCGCATGTGAGCAAATAGACGATGGGCTCCGCGCGTCCGCTGGCTGGCTGAGAAGAGAGATAGAGGAGGGCTGAGCATGCACTGCAGGAAATTTGTTCTACGTACCTCGATATAGGCTCGATATAGTGGGGTGGCATGGGCCATAACTCAGTAGCATTCACGTATAGCAGTACGGCACACGCCACCCACACGAGTCCCATCTGACACCAATTTTCTTGGAGTCCGTGCTACAGCCATCTCTTCTCCCTCCTGTTTTCTCAGCCATCACGCGGTGGGCGGGGTGGGGGTTTGCCGATAGTCAGTTTGCTCAACTGCGGTCCCACTTGTAAGTGAAAATGCAACACCGCACGCATTCCCGCTTGAGCGGCGTTCCGGACCAACCGTGTGGGGGTGCGACGCGAACACGGCAGGCTTTTCCTTTCGAACTCGTAACTTGTAAAATTTGGTTCTGCTCCATGGCGCGACCGATAGATAGAAAATAACGATTTTGCCTAGAGTAATGAGAAGTTTGGTTCTGGCGCCGTTCATGCATGGAGTACGTACGAAGATTATGAAGTTGATGCGAAAGGTAAGATAATTACTGTAGTATCATATACTACTACATGGATTTGACGGAAAGATAAAAATACATACGGATCCATCAACGTTCAACGACATCCTCACGCCCTAGTGCGCCGGGTCACCAACCGACGTGTGAGGAGCAGCGGCGTTGGCGGCGAGCTCAACGTGCTTCTGAACAGTGCCGTCCAAGGTTGCCCTGCGCTCCAAGAAGGCCAGCGTCCTATCGTCCTCCTCTTGCATGTAGTAGTCCTTGTGGATGATTTTGCGCGTAGACGTGGGTGATTATGTCGATGGTGTCTTGCTGCGCAAGGCGCTGCGCGGCGAGTGCGACCTCGAGGTGGACATTCTCCGGCACGACGGCGGGCAGTCGCAGGGCCACCAGTGCGTCGAAGAGGTTGTTACCATAGTGGATGTTGAGGGTGGCGGGCATCGCAGAGCCTGGGCGCGTCGGCTGGAGGCTTACGTCAAAGTCGTCCGCAAGCTTCTTGACGACGGTGAACTTGTCGAGGAAACCGACGAGGACCTCGTCGAACAAGGAGACGAAGCTGTTGTCCAAGCGGCCCCTCGCCCTGGCGGCCTCAAGCAGTACTACCTGGAGACGTTCCTCGGTGCCGATGGACGTGGTAGTACTCCTAAATCCAGACGGTGGTGCTACTAGTACTAGTAGTAGTACTACCAATGTAGTAGTAGGAGTACTAGCACTGTACTACCCGTTGGTCAAATTATTACGTGCTGCTCCTCACAGTGAAGTGACAAGACCCTGCGCCGGAGATGACACCTGAGTATAGGCGCCATGTTCGACATACCATAGTCAGCCTCACCCGTCTGCAGTCACTATCATCATGGCTGTAGAGCCAGCCTGCTTAAAACTAGCCCTGTTCGACATAAGTTCCCGTGCGTAGATGCCCGTGCATTGCACGGAACACCAAGATTGGGGGTGGATGGCTCCGACAGCGGCCATCGTGCCAGATTTTTCCACGGCCTTGTACTCCTAGATTATGAGAGACAAGGAGTTGTTTGTAAATAGGGAACAAGTACGGGCATCTTTTTGCAAAAATGGAGAAGCTTGGTTTGTATGCGTCAGATCTAGATCCGACGGCTATTGGTGAAAGATGGGAGGCACAACATCATCACCAACTCAGGACCTGTTTGATTCGCAGGATTTTGAAAACGCAGGAATAGGACACGGCAATATTACAAGTTTCAAACTGATATTACAAATGTTGGGAGTAATGTTGCACCTACGAAGAGGGAATTACTAGGAAGTTTACGTAAGAACTTCCGTTACTTTAGGTGGATGCAGCATTATTGTACAAACTAAAATCCACCGCCCTGACAAGTCACTGAAGGGCAAATAAGTTTTCGAGTCTCTGGCCACTTGATGTTTCAAAAACAAATTCAGCTTCTGCGGAGAAATGAGCTCCACCGTGTACCCGCGTGGGTGTGGATAGGCACGAAGCATGAGTACGTGCACGGTGCACCTATTCTCTTCTTGTATACGTACACCACCTACGTGGGGTTGTGTGAGAGAGATACAAACCTGGAGAGATATAGTGTGTGGGTTCTTGAGATTTTTTTTGTGGGGGGCGTCAATCAAAAAATTTAACATATGCAATGTGTGTGAAATAGAGTCCTGGATAAAAACATATATATAGAGGGGGCGATCCACGAGAAGAGAGTGGAGGTATCATCGGCTTGAGGTGTCCATAGAATCAAAGAGAGGGATGATGTGTGTGTGTGCGTGCGCGATCGATAAAGAGTGCCATCGAATTTGTGTGTGCCCACGTCAAAGATATAGAGTGGCTGGCCTACTAGAACGTGAGATGGGACATGTGCAGTTTCTCTCTGTGGCATGGATACCTACCTGCAGCGCTTGACTATCAATGTGTGGTGGGCGAAGAGGGAGGCCCAATTAACTATAGAGGTACAATGGCTGGTATATGTGTGGAGGAGGAGAGAGGCCTACCTCATGTATTAAGGAGATTGATCTGCCTCATGTATTAAGGGAGATCGATAGCCATCCATGCATATGTGCAGGAGATGAATAAGGTTGGGAGAAAGACAGAGCTAGAGTGTTGGAGGGGGTGGTAGTGGAGTTGCTTCTAACAAATGGTAGGATAGGCTTGCTAGACAAACGGAGGGCACGCCCGCAATATCAATAAGAGAGGAGATGGTTGCTTGTTGTCTGTGCACGTGCATGTGAGAGACGGATCAGGAGGCATGCACGAATGATGAGGGGGGACGATGTGGCTTGTAGCGACCAGACCTCAAACAGACTGATCTCTGTGCTCCGGTGTCATCCCTGGATCAGTAATGCTGACACCACACAGTACTCGGAGGATTTATAACAGAGTAGCAATCACACACTTATTACATCGAGGGTCTCAATAGAGAACTTATTACAATAAATATGACTTAAGGCCATCTGATAACAATAACAGCGGAAGGCTTGGAAGATAAGTGAGTCCATCAACTCCAACGGCATCACTGAGTATAGAACCACGACCTAAAAACTCCTTAATCGTCGTCTGAAAAGTCTGCAACATTAACGTTGCAGCCCGAAACGGGCCAGCACATGGAATATGCTGGCAAGGTAACACATAGAGAGTAATGGAATGAAACAGCTATACTATATGCATATTTGGCTGGTGGAAAGCTCTATGGTTACAGTTTTGCGTAAAGCCAATTTTTCCCTACTGCAAAGGAATAAATTTATTTAGCTATCATGGTAGTTGTTAAACATTGAGAATGGTTGACAGCATCCTCAATCCCAATTAAAAATATCATTAACAAAACCCAACAAAATTAATTTAGAGTAACATGTTGAGATTCACATGATAATCCAAGTACTAGATACTCAAGATGTCCATAACCGGGGACACGGCTAACCATGATTAGTTTATTACACTCTGCAGAGGTTTGCGCACTTTTCCCCACAAGACTCGATCGCCTCCGTTTGGTTTCTCGCACTACACGGTGTTTGAGAAGACGGATGACCGAGACATAGTCTTTCAGAAGCGCTAGCACCTTACGATGGATAGACCGTTACACCTACTTTCCCCTACATCTGGTAGTCTACCCTGTAAGAGTTCGCATGACTTATTCAACTATGTCGGAGCCCATAATGGCTTGTGGCTGCACACGGAAGTTTCTAGTATGAATAATCTCATGATCCCTTTGAGCCTGGGTGGCGGTCCAAAAGAAAACAGGCAAGTCCTGGACTACCCAGGTGCCTCAATCCACCCAGATGTGTGTTTAAGTTGCCACCTTAGATAAACCATTAATTAACAATACTCACATCTGTCAAGGATATCACTCACCCAATCCACGTCTACTAGCATAGCATAGCATAATAAGCAAACGTAGAAGTAACTCCCAAAGGTTGATGTATAACAGGTGATAGGTTCTACCTCAACTACTTCCCATCCCACAATTTAATTAGATCCTAATCATGCAATGTTTGAGGATTGATCTAATGCAATAAAACTGGGTAGTAGAAAAGGTATGATCAAAGTGTTACTTGCCTTGCTGATGATCCGGGAAACCTAGCGATTCGAAGTAACAAGCGGCGCACTCCGGGTATTCTATCCCGTGTTCAAGAATTCATCCGATTAACCAGTTAACTTGCCGATTAATCCCTACTCATAGGGTCACCGAGTAGCCAATAAACCGATAAATCGTCCGATTAATTGATTAAATGGCCGATTAACTTGCCGATTAGCCTATTAATCCCCTACTCGCCAGCCAACCGAGCAGCTACCAGTTAACGATTTCCTCAACAATGATTCTATCGCAGACAAACAAACAAGCATACAATAAGTACTCATCTAATGCACGGGTAAAACTCAAATAAGAGATCTAACCAGAAGGTTCAACTTAAGAACCCCGGTTGGCCAAAAGAATCAAATCGAACAAAGCAACGAAAATCATACGGCGAAAGAAAACAACTTTGTTCTACTAATCTGGATCTAAGTCAAATTTTACAGTAACAAAAACTTGTTTAAGTTGGTTAAACGGATAGAGGGTTTCGAGACGAAACTCCAGGCGCTTGAATCACCTGATTCCGATAAACGAGCGAAAAGTTATACTAAAACGAAAATCGGATCAGGAATCGCGATCAGAAAAATCGCGGATTTAATCCGAGAAAAAGAAAAACAACGAACGTTCGTTAGAACGAACGAACGGACGAACGCTCGCTAATTAAATAAATCAGAAAAACCGATCTATTTAAAAAAAACCGAACCTAAAAAAACCAACGAAAAACCGACGGTTTTTCAAAAAAAATAAAAAAAACGGGCGGAAATCGAGGCAACCTCGGGCGGCGTGCGGCAGCGGCGGCGGCGGGCGACGGCGGTGGCGCTGGGGCTGGGGCGGCTCGGGCTAGGGTTTGGCTCAGCTCGGCCTCCCCCCCGGCTTATAAAGCCTAGCGGGCCGGGAGTCCGGGTCAGACACGCCCCTAGGTCGATTCGTTTTTTTTTATAATTATGTGCGGAAGAAAAATAAAAAGAAATACTAAACGGACTCCAAAAATCCCGAAATAAATTTCCCCGGGCTTCTAAAATCAAGTCGCACAAGGTGAACATTTATTTGGGGCCTAAATGCAATTTTGAAAAACACACATTTTTCCTAAATTCAAATAAAATAACGAAAAACTCTGAAATAAAATCTTATTTGATTTTATTATTAAATCCTCAATATTTCTTTATTTTGGGAAATTCATTTTATTCCCTCTCTCATATTTTTGTAATAGAAATAATTGACGATAAAATAACAAAAATCAAATGATCCTATTCTCAAAATTTGAGAAAACTCAAATATGAAAATAACGAAATCCCCAACTCTCTCCGTGGGTCCTTGAGTTGCGTAGAAATTTCTAGGATCAACGAAAATGCAAAATAAAATATGATATGCATAGATGATCTAATGTATAACATTCCAAATTGAAAATTTGGGATGTTACATGGCTGTGGTAAGCAGACGTAACTACATAGGAAGATCAATCGCCCCTTGTAAGAGAAAGGAGAGACATAACTTGTGAGGTACGTCGATCGATGGGGGGTAGTTAAAGTCGATCTAGGTATATGTTGGGAGATCGATCGGTATACATGCATGTGTGTGTTAGAAGCAAATGAGGCACGAGGAGAAGGATAGAGAGAGAGGGATGCATGTAGGAGGTGGTACGAGAGGCATACTATATCGAGGGGGAGGAGTGTGCGAGTACGAGAACGATGAAAAGAGTGATGGGAGTGAGGCATGGACGGTGACAAGAGAAGAGGGGAAGCTTATGTTTGTGCTAGGCACACCTGGCTAGAGAGGCATATCGATCGATGTCTTCCGTGAAGAAGGAGCTGGGGGGCCTACACACACCGTGGGTGAACGACCTAAAGTGAAAAGACGAATTTGCGTGATGGAGCTAGAGAATGCTGAGGGAGGGTGAGAGGGATGCATGCGTGTGCATGCACAAGAGAAAGTTAGCGCTAGCTACAAAGATAAGAGGGTTGTGTGGGTGTAAAAGATGAATAGAGATCATATATACTTCATTATAAAAAGCGAATTCGGATATTTGAAGAATTTATCATAGTGTTTCAAACCGACGGATGTGTGAATATATATAACGGTGATACACATGGTGTGGTTATGAACATGGTATACTACATTTAATATATTTTATCTCTACTCTTATAAAAAATGGAGTTGTTGATGATGGTGTGCCTGCCATCCTGCATTATAGGCCGTCTGATTTATATCTGGCGGATAGCAAGGAAACTATGATGGTTGAAGTTGGCAACAATCATGATTGTAGATTCTTATTGAAATAGAGAAACGAATTCAAATTTAGTTTGAATTGCAGCGGTAGTATAGACATTTGGAATGCACTAAAATGTTGGTATGAGTAGGTTACATGCATTATACAGCAAGCGAAAAAATTTAATCGGACATAACATGGATTCATACTCCCTCCTTCCATCTATATAGGGCGTAATGAGATTTTTAAGACCGCCTTTGACTATTGACAAGATTAATAGTACATGACATGCACAACGTGAAAATTATATCATTGAAAGAACCTTTCACAGACGAATTTAACGGTGTGCTTTGTGTAAGTTGCATGTCATATATCATTGCTCTAATATTTGGTCAAAGTTAGCATCGAAAAACGCATTAGGCCCTATATAGATGGAAGGAGGGAGTAGCTTTGAATAGCATTTGTATAGTAAAACGGGGCAAGACTCTCTCTTTGTGTGGTGTGAATAGTTTTATTTTTTCGTTTTCTTTTTGGTTGAGGGAAGTGCGAATTGATTTGGTACGTACAGGTACAATATTACTACACGTTAGGCTTGTCCCTAAAATTCAACCCGCGTCTTATTATACCCCGAAAATTCAGATATCATGCTCCCAAAACTGGCGCCTTCACAACCAGCGCCTTGCTATCCCGAAATTACAACGCGCGCGAAAACTCCCTCTAGCTGCCAAATCCCGACACGCGAAATCCCCCTTCTAACCCTGAGCCGAACGGTCGCTAGTTCAAATTAGTGGGGGTACTTTTGTAACACACCCTACATTTTGGACAAGCGCGTTCCTAAGTCATGCTTCACCCCCTCCCATCGCCCTCTTTTCGCCATTCAAAATCCCAGGCCGCCATAACCTCTCCGCTCCAGCCGCGAAACCCCACCCTCCTCCGTCCGCCACGTCACCGCTGCCCAGCCGGAGCCTCTTCCCCGACGACGTCGTCCACCGCAACAGCTCGACATCCCTCGTCCACCTCCCTGGATGAGGATCCGTCGTCCATCTCGCCGTCTCGCTGGTTCAGCCGCCCCGTCCTCCACCTCCAAGGAGCTGCTCCGATGATCGCCTCGTCTATCGCGGCTGCTCCATCCCCACAGCGCCGCCTTAACCTGCTCCACCGGAACCGCAACATCCTCACCGACTCCTCGGACGAAGCCGAGGCCTACTCGGCGCCACCAAAGAGGTTGTACACTCATCGCATCGCACCTTCTCCTTAACTCGACCTCCCGGCGCTGACGGTGCTCCATCCCGCACCCCCATGGAGTGGCTACCTTGAAGCCGGCGCCGCGGGCGACATCTCCACGGCGGCTCTACCCCAGTGCGAGGCCCCTTCGGTGGCGGCGTCCATACCAGCCGGATCTGCTGCTGCTGCTGCTGCTCCGGCTCTCGCTCGATCGCTCGCTCGCCCAGCTGCTGCTGCTGCTCTCCCCCTCGCTCGTGATGCTGCTCTGCTCCGATTAAGCCACACTTTAGTCGACTGAATCGACTTTTGGCTCAGTCGATTTTCAGGGGTTGGGGGGGCTCGCCAGAGTTAAGGAAGAACCACCCGCAGCGGGGACGGGGGCTCGCCGGAGAGGTACCCCACTATCTATCTTAGGGTTCAGGATGGGGGCGGGGGCCCTAGAGGGCTAGCCGGGGCGGCGGTGGCGAGTTGTTTCGGGGCGGTGAGGCGGCGCTGGGGCCGGCGGTTCGGTCGGTGGTGGCTGGCGGCTCAGGGGGGTGCAGGTTGAAGATGAACTGCAGGCCCTCCCTAAACTACATGTCAAGTGCCTCTCTGCTACCATTGCGTTCAGTTTCGACAGTAGTATTCAGATTCCACAGTAAATTTTAGTTTCGACATTAAGTTCAGAGTCAACAGTTTTTACCTCATCTGTTGTAGTCAGGTGGTTTTTGGTGATGTTAATTTTACATCCATTTTACATCATCTATTGGAGATGCTATTAGAATCCCACTTGAGATTGACGATGTCTGTCTTGTGCTGCTTCAGCCTTAACGTCTTACGGCTCACCGGAGCTGCTCCAACGACAGAACGATCCGTCACAACAGAGCAGTGCCCTGGACGCCGTCTACAGATTCGTCAGATCTTCCTCCACACCTCCAAGAGCCACCTCTACCTCAACTTCTTCAGCGACCAACCCAATGATGCTGAGGTCGACACGGCTACGGCAAAGAGGTTGTACACTTGTTGCATCACTTATTACTATACATTCACGTCGATCCATTAGGGCTATTTTGGTTCAACGGAAAAACATCGATCCATTGGTTGTTACCATCACTCTAAATTTCTTAATGCTCTCCTTACATAATTTCACCATATTTTTTCGTATTCATGTCAGATATTGTACACAGTCATGCTGAACATGTAGAGAAAAAGAGAAGAGTTTTGCGCGGCAATACAATGTCATCCAGACATCGCTCCATGGTGGGTTCAATGGCAAACCCTCCCCACCCCTCTCCAGATTGTAATCCAGAGGAAGATATCTGTTCTGAGGTGGATTCAGACGCCGCTGACCACTCCTATTTACCCCCCAAGATGTTTGCTCTACCTTGGCATGATGATGTTAGTCATATCATGCATATGTTGCCTTGCAGTGCCTACTTTTGACATCATATATGTCATCTGCTTAGTTTAGACATGTTCTGTAATGCCACCTGTTTAGTTTCTATATCATATATGGAAATTATGCAGTCTCATGTCTTTTAGCCAGCCATAATATATGTGAAATGTGCAATGCCATCATGTTTAACCAGGCATCATATATTTGAATGATATCTTGCCCATCCTTTTCTTCATTACATTTCCATTTGTCGACAATGTTTGTACATTAAACTACTCTTCCTGTGAATCAGCCATTTGGGTGGGAGATGGAAAAATCTGGAGTGAAAACAAGGCCTTCAGAGCAGATAGTGCTACCTGTCGAAGCAGATCTCTTGTTGGGTCCCGATAGCTCCTCAGAGATGGATTCAGAGACAGATGACCAGTCCTATTCCCCCACTGAGGTGTATGCTCTAACTTGGCACGATTATACTGCTCATATCATGCATACGGTGTCTTGCATTGCATAGTTTAGACATCATATACACAATATTCAACACCATGTTCTTAGTTCAGACATCATATCGAATGCCCTCTGTTTAGCATATAAATCACATATGTGAATTAAATGATGCGATCCTGATTACTTAGATAACATGTAGGTGAATTATGTCATGCGATCCTGTTTAGTTATTCATCATATCTTTGAATTATGTTATGCTATGCTATCCAGTTTAGATAGACATCATATATGTGAAATTATGTCATGCTATCCATTTTAGTTAAACAATATACATGTCAACTATTTCATGCCCTCTTTTTTCCACACTATCTATTGCATCTATCTCTCATACAATGTCTGTACATTCAACTATGTTTCCTGTTTATCAGCTATTTGAATTGGAGCGGGTGATGCCAGTATCTAGCGGACTAAAAACACGATCTTCAAATAAACAGTGCTACCTCTTGGTGGAGATAGCACCCCAGTTGTACATGCACAAGAACCAGCCCTACCACACATAACCCAAACTCTCGCAGATTGTACCCCTACTACGATGGACAGAGAACCAGCTTCACCCAATCTAACCCCAACCAGCCGATAGTAACCTAGTTCCTGTTGACACAGCACCATCTCCACCATAGAGCTCCCAAACAAGAGAAGTTAGTAAGGCAGCTCCAGTGCCCAAAGGGCCAGTACTATCACGGCGAACCCCAACTCCGCCAGTTAGTACGCCTATTCCTGTGGAGGAAGCACAACCAGCTAGTCGTACTTTAGCATCTATCGCATTTGATGTTGTTAAATCATATGTGCGTATCTTCCCATCTTGGAAATATTATACTGAAGATGAAGGAAAATGCCAGTTGCAGGTGTTTGTCCAGGAGTTATGTGTAAGTAATGTTATTCATGGCAATTACTTTGCTTCGTCCCATACATCCTACCTCCATGATGGTTATAATACAGCAAATTTTCCCATTTTTCTCTATAGACAAGGACCGATTTGGAAACTCAGGATGAGGTAACCTGTGCTAATACCTCTGCTATCTTCAAGAATGCTTGGTGGCAGTATCGGAATTACCTGAAGAAAACGTACTTCACCAGCAAAGAAACTCATCAAATTCCCTTACGTTCTCCTGAGACACATTTACTGGACGACGACTGGGAACGCCTTGTTCTGTACTGGTCCTGAACCAAGAATGTGGTAAGGTCTATGAGCTCATTTTCTATTTTTAAGTATTATATTCTTGCGTCTTACTGTACTCTGTTCATGTAGAACAAGTGCCTAAACCTGAAGAACAACTGTTCTAATTTAAGATTCCATTGCTACCATAGGACATAGATATATGTTTGTTTGATGCTTTTATTATGTACTAGTACTTGGCAATAGAAGACTTGGTAGTTTAATCCTGTCCACCTTACTAATGAACTGGTTCACCGAAATGAGTTTCATATACTAGTACATGCTAAACTTGTTATGTGTCTGCTTGTTTCTTCTTTTAGAATGCTGACAGAATATTGGGGAAGAGTGCCTTATTAAGCAACGGTAAAGGAAGTAATGCAGATAAGGTTCAGGATAGTGACACATCCTGTCTTGGTTTAGTGTTGGAGTTACTGGCCACTACCGCTTGCACAAGCTATTCAAACTCACTGTCTGAATCAGTTCGGTTTCTTGAGTCTCAACTACAAGCTGAAAGACATCGATCAGCTGTGCTGCGTCAAGAAGCGGAAGGACTGCAGAAGTCCCTGGAGCATTCAGATGCATACTTTCTGGTGCAACAGCAAGCGTTGAAGGATTTTAGCGCCAAACAGGACAAAGCTAATCAGCTTGCTAAGCTTATTGCCAGCATGGTGGATACCCAGGATAACGTTTCTTGAGCTCTTTTGAAGTTGTTTCAGTTATGCTCTTGTTTTGCTGCCGCGTTTATTTGCACTGGTGGCCAATTTTGATGGCCAGTGTATATGATATGCTGCTTTGTTCCCTATATTTGCACTGGTGGCGAACTTTGATGCCTAGTGGATGTAATATGTGTAATAGCCATGATAGCCTAGCGTTAGTTGCTTGCTTATTTATTTCCTTGTTGTCTTGTTTATTTGTTTGCTTGTAGTCATTGCAGTTCTTTTTCCGCGGTTAACTAGTGGCTGCAATAACCTATTTTTTAAAACTAGGCCACAATAACCATGGGCTAATATTTACTGTAGTGACACTGGGCCTCCTACGGGCCGTAGAAACAGTGGGCCTTCTACGGGCCATAGAAATAGTAGGCCTTCTACGGGCCGTAGAAACAATGGGCCTTCTATGGGTCGTATCATCAATGGGCCTTATACGGGTCGTATGATCGATTAGCCAAACATGGGCCAATAACAGGCCGCATTATGGCCGTAAACGGGCTAGAGTTGGAATCGTCCGTTCATGGGCCGACCGTAACGGGCCATCGTTAATAGGTCGTATTTGATGACGCTATGAAAACGGCCCAACGTATTAACGGACCACAAACGGGCCGACTGTAACCACAGGGTGAATTTGGCCCACAAGCAGAAAATGACAGTAACGGGCCGTAAGTAAACGAATGCTGGAAATGAGCCCAAGAATAAATGGGCTCCGAGAAGGCCGAAAGATAACATAGGCAGGAAACGGCCCAACGGAATAACGGGTTGTTAATGGGTATAAAGTGATACACTATTCATTACGGGCCAGTTTCACCACGGGCCGTTAATGGGTGTAAAGTGATACACTGTTCATTATGGGCCAGTTTCACCACGGGCCGTTAATAGGCCAAGAGTTACATAGGGCCTCATATGGGCCGAAAGACGTCATGGGCCATACATGGGCCAGAAGTGAAAATGGGCTGGAATCATATTGGATTGCCCAGATGACGCTACTGGGCCTAATTCGGATAGGGCGTAACGGGCCCTGGGTTAGCGGGCTGTAAATGGGCTATATGCGAACAGGCCGTTAAAAGGCTTTACATGGGCCGGCCCGCCACCTTTTGACCAAGTCAAACTGGCCGGCCTTTTCACAGGAATGGGCCTCTGTTGGGCCGTGCCACGTGTCGACGTATCATAGGCGCCTATCTGACCCACTGACGAGCTGACACGTGTTTCATCCGGCCAATAAGAATTTTACACGTGGAAATTTCCCATTGGTCGGGGCTGTTAACGGGTTATCGGATCCAAAACCCGACCCGATAGCTTAACAGCGTTCCGTTACGGTGGATGCCACGTGTCGGTCACCCTTGATGAAAGCACTTCTGTGACGCGCGATTTATCGTCATGGAAGTGGACACTTCCGTGATGATAATTTTGGTAATGTCATGGAACACTTCTACGACAGCACATGTATGACTATCTTGATTCTGTCATAAATTTGTCATGGATGTACATGCATGACAAAAAACGCGACCTACTGTGACAAACACGTATCATCACGGAAGTGTATTTTTTTTGTAGTGATAGGTGTCGTTCCAGAACCCCGACATCTTTGGCGCGCTAGGTAGGAGCACTGAGGTTGTGAAAATCTAGTTTCAAGGCCAACTCATCAACTCCTTCGTCACGATGGCTCCGAAGAAGAAGGCGATCATGGCGATTGGCTCGTGTGGGGCCAAACCACCCGTCCCAGCGCGGGCGGGCGACGGAGCGGTGGCGGATGGTGGCAGAGACGTGGCCCCGCAAGCATCCACGACACTCTGGCAATCGGAGCCACGCGAGCGGTGTCGTGCGTGCCCGAGATGACGAGCCACGCGCCGCTGGGCCCGCAGGCAGGGCCGTGCTGCCCACGGGCGGCGTGGGGATCTCCTGGACGCCCCAGCCGGTGCCTGCGCCGCGACCTTCCCAGGCCGCGCATGACGAGCAACGCCGCGACGTCGATGCCTCCGGACACCGCCACGGGAACATCCCTTTGCGTCACTCTCAAGACGCACCGGGCCGGCATGCGCACCCAGATGCTGGCGGAAACGGCGCGCGACAGCGAGACCGTGATAGAGCTCCCTCTAACATGGTTAGAAGTCAGAGCGCGTCATGGTCTACACAGCTTTCGCCGCCACCCACGCCAATGGAAGCGTTGGCACGCGCGCAACTACTCCTCGACTTCCCCCTAGCAGCGGAGAAGCTCGACAAGTGGAGGGTCACCATTCGAAGCCTCGTCAGCTTCGCCAACAAAGATGAGCCGCGCCCAGCAGGACCCTCGTGCCGGCGCTCTGGCGAGCCGGTGCATGCCAGCGGTGGGAGGACCGGGGACGCTGCGACCATGGTGCACTCTCCTCCCTCACGGCCATGACAACAGCCGCCGGCTCGCCGGGCCGACGCCCGCGACAATGTCTCTACGGCATCGTCTGACACGCGAGCCCACCGTGACCAGCGTCAAGTCCTCCAGAAGCGAGCTCAGGAAGACGCTCGGACCACTATCAAGCGGCGGCGAGACACGCGCCATCAGTCAGATAGGCGCGCGGGACTGACTGTGGACTGCCCAGCGCCGAGGGGTGCCGGTGACCTACCATATGAGGTGGGTTGTCCAGCCTTCACCTATGAGTTGCGGCAGTTCCAGTGGCCCACCCACCGCACGTTCAAGCCTGAGGTCGGAGAAAAATACAACAGCAATACTCACCCATCGGAGTTCCTCAGCATCTACACCATCGCGATGCAAGCTGTCGGGGCTCGCGACGATAAGGTGCTTGCCAATTATTTCCTGTTTGCACTTAAGCCCAACGCCATGTCATGGTTGATGCACCTTCTAGTGGATTCCATCTCTTCTTGGTCGGACCTGTGCCACGAGTTTGTTGGCGCCTTTACCGGAGGCCACCAAGCTCCTGGCCAGGCGAGTGATTTGCATGTCATCCCCTAGAAGGACGGCGAGTCCTTGTGCAAGTACATACAAAGGTTCAGTCGTGTGCAATACAACATCCCAGATGTTCATCCCGCCGCTGTCGTTAGTGCATTCCATCTGAATGTGCGCAACCACGAGATGCGCGAGGAGCTGGCGATGAGCAAGGTTAAGGATGTAGCCGAGCTGTATGTTTTGGCCGATAGGTGCACTCGGGCTGAAGAAAGAAGGAAGTACCCCGGCGAAGATGCCGGCGCGGAAACCGACTCCACAGACGAAGATGCCGCCTCCCCAGCAAAGAAGGGCCGACGCCGCAATAAGAAGCGTAAGGGCAAGACCGTCCTTGTCATTGAGGGATCCGGTGACCCCGACGCCGCCAAGAAGGCCAAGGCTGACGACCCCGGCAAGGAAGTTGCCGGGTGCGCCGCCTGCTGGGCCTTGGCGGCTGCCGACAAGCCAGGAGGCTCCGACAAGCAGTATTGCAAGATCCATCGCACCAAGGGCCACGACCTCCAGAACTGCCGACAAGTTGAGCTGCTTGTAGAGAAATAGAAAGCCGAATATGAGAGGCGGGACAAGGAGAAGGGCCAGGATGGTGCTGAGGGGTCCGGCAAGAAGCGTGGCGGCCAAGGAGGTCGCCGCGGCAAGGATAATCAACAAGATAGGCCCGCTCAGGGCCGTGACAAGAAGGAGGGGGTGATGATCACGGTGAGGATGACGGGTCTGGCGAGCACGAGTTCCAAAAAGCTACAGAGGCCATGTGTGTCGACGGTGGCGCCTCGTTGCATACCTCTCACTGCCGGCTGAAGTAGTGGGCGCGTGAGGTCACTGCGGTAGAGCCATCGTTCGATGCCTAGAAGCCACTAAAGTGGTCCAGCACACCTATCATTTTTGACACCGAGGATCACCCTGATCGCATAACTGCGGTCGGGTGTTTGCCGTTGTTGGTTTCACCAACAATACGCAACCTCAAGGTGAAAAAAGTACTAGTTGATGGTGGGGCCAGTCTGAACTTGATCTCGCTAGCTGTGATCGAGAGGCTGCAAATCCCCGATGGGGATCTCGAGGAGACAGGCACGTTTCGAGGACTCAACCCAGGGAGGAGTCAGCCGAAAGGTAAAATCATGTTGCCCGTTACGTTCGGGGGCGAGCTGAACTACCAGACGGAGAAAATTGTTTTTGATGTCGCCAAGATCCCCCTGCCCTACAATGGGATCCTTGGCCTCCCAATGCTGGCCAAGTTCATGGAGGCATCACATTACGCCTACAACACATTGAAGATGCCCGGGCCACTGAGCATCATCACCGTCCCCTCTAACAAGAAGGACATGCTCATCTGCGTCGGCCAGCTCTACTGGGAGGCAGTTGCAGCAACGGCCGCCAAGGCACTTGCTCCTGCCGCTGAAGCCCCGACAGGGAAGAATACCGGCAAGACCTCTGCCTCTGCCGGCAAGGCCCCTTCCGGTGAGACCTCTTCTGGCAAGACCTCCTGCACCCACTCCGGCAAGCGCGCCTCTTCAGAGTGCTGTGCTACCTCTTGAGCACTTGCGTTGGTTTTCCCTTAAAGAGGAAAGGGTGGTGCAGCAAAGTAGCGTAAGTATTTCCCTCAATTTTTGAGAACCAAGGTATCAATCCAGTAGGAGGCCACGCACAAGTCCCTTGTACCTACACAAACAAATAAATCCTCGCAACCAACGCGATAAGGGGTTGTCCATCCCTACACGGTCACTTACGAGAGTGAGATCTGATAGATATGATAAGATAAGATTTTAGTATTTTTATGATAAAGATGCAAAGTAAAATAAAAGGCAATAAAAATAACTAAGTATTGGAAGATTAATATGATGGAAGATAGACCCGGGGCCATAGGTTTCACTAGTGGCCTCTCTCGAGAGCAGAAGTATTCACGGCGGGTAAACAAATTACTGTTGAGCAATTGACAGAATTGAGCATAATTATGAGACTATCTAGGTATGATCATGTATATAGGCATCACGTCCGAGACAAGTAGACCGACTCCTGCCTGCATCTACTACTATTACTCCACACATCGACCGCTATCCAGCATGCATCTAGAGTATTAAGTTCAAGAGAACACAGTAACGCTTTAAGCAAGATGACATGATGCAGAGGGATAAACTCATGCAATATGAAATAAACCCCATCTTGTTATCCTCGATGGCAACAATACAATACGTGCCTTGCTGCCCCTACTGTCACTAGGAAAGGACACCGCAAGATTGAACCCAAAGCTAAGCACTTCTCCCATTGCAAGAAAGATCATTCTAGTAGGCCAAACCAAACTGATAATTCGAAGAGACTTGCAAAGATAACCAATCATACATAAAAGAATTCAGAGAAGATTCAAATATTGTTCATAGATAAACTTGATCATAAACACACAATTCATCGGTCTCAACAAACACACCGCAAAAGAAGATTACATCAAATAGATCTCCACAAGAGAGGGGGAGAACTTTGTATTGAGATCCAAAAAGAGAGAAGAAGCCATCTAGCTAATAACTATGGACCCGTAGGTCTGAGGTAAACTACTCACACTTCATCGGAAGGGCTATGGTGTTGATGTAGAAGCCCTCTGTGATTGATGCCCCCTCCGGCGGAGCTCCGGAACAGGCCCCAAGATGGGATCTCGTGGATACAGAAAGTTACGACGATGGAATTAGGGTTTTGGCTCCGTATCTGGTAATTCGGGGGTATGTAGGTATATATAGGAGGAATGAGTACGTCGGTGGAGCAATAGGGGGCCCATGAGGGTGGAGGGCACGCCTAGGGGGTAGGCGCGCCCCCCTACCTCGTGGCCTCCCGGTTGATGTCTTGACGTAGGGTCCAAGTCCTCTGGATCATGTTCGTTCCGAAAATCACGTTCCCGAAGGTTTCATTCCGTTTGGACTCCGTTTGATATTCTTTTTCCGCGAAACCCTAAAATAGGCAAAAAAAAATAGCAATTCTAGGCTAGGCCTCCGGTTAATAGGTTAGTCCCAAAAATAATATAAAAGTGTATAATAAAGCCCAATAATGTCCAAAACAGAATATAATATAGCATGGAACAATCAAAAATTACAGATACATTGGAGACGTATCATGCTGCACTCCCGTCGAGGACGTGCCTGAGAGCTCCACCGGCAAGAGCAAGAAATCCAAGGCAGCACCACCAGAGACCAAGAAGGTGCCCATCAAGGAGGACGGCATGGGCGGGGCTTTTACCATAAGCTCCACCCTTGACAGCAAATAGGAAAGTGCGCTCGTCGCCTTCTTGCAGGTGAATGTCGATGTGTTTGCATGGCAAGCATCCGACATCCCCGGTGTTCCCAGGAAGGTGATTGAGCGCCATCCTGCTGTCTGTCCTCATGCGCGGCCCGTCAAGCAGAAGGTCGGGAAGCAAGCTTTGGAGTGGTAAGAGTTCATCATCGAAGAGATCAGGAAGTTAGAGGCGGCAGACCTGGTCAGAGGAGTGCTCCACCCCACGTGGTTGGCCGATCCAGTGGTAGTGCGTAAAGCAAATGGGAAGTGGAGGCTGTGTATTGATTACACAGATATCAATAAGGCCTATCCAAAGGATCCTTTCCCTTTGCCATGCATCGACTAGATCGTGGACTCCACTGCCGGGTGTGACCTGCTGTCATTCCTCGACGCCTACTTAGGGTACCACCAGATCTTCATGATGAAGGAAGACGAAGAGAAGACTGCGTTCATCACCCCATGTGGTACGTATTGTTTTGTACGGATGCCTTTCGGGTTGAAAAGCGCTGGTTCGACGTTTTCCCGAGCGGTCCAAATTGGTTTTGATCCCAGTTGCATAGAAATATGGAAGCTTACATGGATGATATCATGGTCAAAACCAAGGACAAAGCTACGCTCGTGCAGGATCTGGAAGAAACATTTGCAAACCTATGCAAGATCAACCTCAAGCTCAACCTAGAGAAGTGCATGTTCGGCGTCCCATCCGGCAAACTTCTTGGGTTATTTGTGTCTCAACGCAGAATCGAAGCAAATCCCGACAAGATCAAAGCAATTGAGCAGATTGAGGCGCCGAAGGGAGTCAAAGATGTCCACAGGCTTGCCGGTTGTGTTGCTACTCTAAGTATGTTCATCTCCAAATCTGCTGAGCGTGCCCTCCCCTTCTTCAAAGTTTTGAAGAAGGCGGGTCCAATGAAATGGACTCCGGAGGCAGAGGCAGCACTGCAAGATTTGAAGAGGTACCTCTCCTCCACACCAATACTAGTCGCGCCCAAGCCACAAGAGCCGTTGCTGCTATATCTAGCGGCAACAAATCAAGTGGTCAGTGTTGCGCTAGTAGCACAGAGGGAACTCAAGGAAGAAGAAGCAGCGGTAGCGGAGCCGACAGATGATGGGCCAGAGCTCTCCCTGCAAGGGTCTGACGCTGGCAAGGCGAAACCCCCGGCAGGGCCCGGTCTCGGCAAGACAGAGTCTGCACAGATAGGCGAAGTTGAATAGAAGAAGAAGGTGGTGCAGCACCCGGTCTATTTTGTCAGTTCCCTCTTGCAGGGGCTAGGTTAAGATATTCTGGTATGCAGAAGCTTCTTTTCGGCCTCCTCATGGCCTCAAGGAAGTTGCGCCATTATTTCCAAGCACACGAGATCACCGTCGTTACCCACCTCCCTTTACAACGAATCTTGCGCAACCCGGATGCGATTGGGAGGATTGTGGAATGGGCATTGGAGCTGTCGAGCTTTGGCCTCAAATTTGAAAGTACTTCAACGATCAAGAGCCGAGCCTTGGCAGAGTTCATAGCAGAATGGACTGTGACGCCCGACGAAGAAATTCAAGAGACCACCCTTCCCGGCAAGGAGACGGGCCGTGACTGGATCATGTACTTGGATGGGGCTTTCTCGCTGCAAGGTGTTGGTGCCGGCGTGCTACTCGTCGCACCCACCGGAGAGCGCCTCATGTATGTGGTCCAGATGCACTTTCCCCGGGAGAAATCAACAAACAACACGGCAGAGTATGAGGGATTACTTGCCGGTCTCAAGATCGCGGCAGACCTCGGAATCAGGAAGCTCATCATCAGAGGTGATTCACAGCTCGTTGTCAAGCAAGTTAACAAGGGTTACCAGAGCCCGTTGATGGAGTCCTATGTGGATGAGGTGAGGAAGTTGGAGAAGCATTTTGATGATCTACAAGCGGAGCATGTTCCCCGAGCGGAGAACGGCATTGCCGACGACTTATCAAAACACGCTGCCCTCAAGAGCCTTGTCGAGGCAACTTTCCCAACATCGGCAAGGCCGCCACCCTTGAGCCTGAGAGTCATGACGCTATCGACAACATCAAGACCGAGGCTCGGGAGTGCCTGCATGGTGGCATGCAGATCTTGGTGAAAACCAAAGGCCTGTAGGCCTAGGTGAGCACCAGAAGACGAAGACCCTCGGCAAGATCCTTGCCGGGGACGCTCGCAAGCCCCCGATAAGACCCTTGCGGGGGACGCCCACGAGATCCCGGCAAGGGCCTTGCCGGGGGCATCTACGGAGCCAAAGCCAGGCCTGCACTTGCCAAAGCCTCGCTGCCTCGCGCCTGTTCCGACGTGGCAACCAGCCTACCAACTAGGCACGCACCCGCGTGGTAGCATGCAGCTTCTAGGCCAACCAGCCAAGCACCTGCGTGGTGGCATGCAGATCTTCGTGAAGCCCCTGCCACCGCGCCAGCTCAGCAGCCAGCCAGCCAACGTGGCGTTGCATGCATTGTCACCTGGGACGTGCGTCGAAGCAAGGCGAGGCGGCGATGGACGGGACGGGCCTCTTTACCATCCCTGGTAAAGCAAGAGGACACATAGGCGGCGCATTAAATGTGTTTGTCCTAGGATGTCAGGAGATAAACTTGTACATTGTACATACTTTCCACCTCCTGTGTGCCACTGTGGCAACCCCTTTGACATATAAAAGGAGGCCTGAGGCGTACTGAGAAAGGATTCAGACTTTTTGGACTGGGCATGCACATCAGCTAGTTCAAGAACTCAAGAACACTAAATACACACAAAGTAGGACTAGGGTTTCACGCATCGCTTGCGGCCCAAACTTGGGTAAAAATCCCACCGAGTTGATCTTCTAGACCCGCTCTTTGCGCAGCTCCACGCCCCGCAACCATAGAAGGGTTTCCGTCGAGGGATCCCATAGGTGTCGTTCTAGAACCCCGACAGAATTAAACTCTCTTGCTTCACTTATATCTATTTAGATAGTTGACAGGAATTGGTCATTCACATGGTTAGTCATAAAATCCTACATAAAACTTGTGGATCATTGAATATGATATGTTTGATTCCTTGCAATAGTTTTGTGATATAAATATGGTTATATTAGAGTCATGCTAGTTAGTAATTGTGGATTGGTAAAAATACTTGTGTTGAGGTTTGTGATTCCCGAAGCATGCATGTATGGTGAGCCGTTATGTGATGAAGTCGGAGCATGATTTATTTTCTGTTTGTCTTCCTTATGAGTGGCGGTAGGGGACGAGTGATGGTCTTTTCCTACCAATCTATCCCCTGGGAGCATGCGGGTAGTACTTTGTTTCGATAGCTAATAAATTTTTGCAATAAGTATGTGAGTTCTTTATGACTAATGTTGAGTCCATGGATTATACGCACTCTCACCCTTCCATCATTTCTAGCCTCTTCGGTACCGTGCATTGCCCTTTCTCACCTCGAGAGTTGGTGCAAACTTCGCCGATGCATCCAAACCCCGTGATATGATACGCTCTATCACACATAAGCCTCCTTATATCTTCCTCAAAACAGCCACCATACCTACCTATCATGGCATTTTCATAGCCATTCCGAAATATATTCCCATGCAACTTCCATCATCATCGTATACATGACTTGAGCGTTCATTGTCATATTGCTTTGCATGATCGTAAGATAGCTAGCACGATATTTCCATGGCTTGTCTGTTTTTGATATCTTTGCTATGCTAGATCATTGCACATCCTAGTACACTGCTAGAGGCATTCATATAGAGTCATATTGTTCTAGATAATGAGTTGTAATATCGAGTTGTAAGTAAATTAAAGTGTGATGATCATAATTATTAGAGCATTGTCCCAGTGAGGAAAGATGATGGAGACTATGATTCCCCCACAAGTCGGGATGAGACTCCGGACGAAAAAATAATAAATAAATAAAGAGGCCAAAAAAAGAGGGCCCCAAAAAAAACAAAAACAAAAATGAGAGAAAAAGAGAGAAGGGGCAATGCTACTATCCTTTTACCACACTTGTGCTCCAAAGTAGCACCACGTTCTTCATAGAGAGAGTCTCCTATGTTGTCACTTTCATATACTAGTGGGAATTTTTCATTATAAAACTTGGCTTATATATTCCGATGATGGGCTTCCTCAAATGCCCGAGGTCTTCATGAGCAAGCAAGTTGGATGTGCACCCACTTAGTTTCAGTTTGAGCTTTCATATACTTATAGCTCTAGTGCATCCGTTGCATGGCAATCCCTACTCACTTGCTTCGATATTGATTGATGGGCATCTCCATAGCCCATTAATTTTCCTAGTTGATGTGAGACTTTCTCCTTTTTGTCTTCTCCACACAACCTCCACCATCATATTCTATTCCACCTATAGTGCTATATCCATGGCTCACGCTCATGTATTGCATGAAATTTGAAAAGGTTTGAGAACATCAAAAGTATGAAACAATTGCTTGGCTTGTCATCGGGGTTGTGCATGATTTGAATATTTTGTGTGGTGAAGATAGAGCATAGATAGACTATATGATTTTGTAGGGATAACTTTCTTTGGCCATGTTATTTTAAGAAAACATGATTTCTTTATTAGTATGCTTGAAGTATTATTGTTTTTATGTCAAATGATAGACTATTGCTTTGAATCACTCGTGTCTTAAGATTCATGCCATGATTAGATTATATGATCAAGATTATGCTAGGTAGCATTCCACATCAAAAATTATCTTTTTTTATCATTTACCTACTCGAGGGCGAGAAGGAATTAAGATTGGGGATGCTGGTACGTCTCCAACGTATCTATAATTTTTGATTGTTCCATCCCAATATTCTACAACTTTTACATACTTTTCGCAACTTTTTATACTATTTTTCGGGACTAACATATTGATCCAGTGCCTAGTGTCGGTTCCTGTTTGTTGCATGTTTTTTGTTTCGTAGAAAATCCATATCAAATGGAGTCCAAACGGGATAAAAATTTACGAAGATTTTTTTGGAATATATGTGATTTTTGGGAAAAAGAATCAATGTGAGACGATGCCCGACGGGCCCACAAGGACGGAGCGCGCGCCCTAGGGGGTAGGGCGCGCCTCTAGTCCTTGTGGCCACTCCGTAAGGCTGTTGGTGCCCTTCTTATGGCACAAGAAAGCTAATATCCGGATAAAAATTGTGTTAAAATTCCATCCCAATCGGAGTTATGGATCTCCAGGAATTTAAGAAACGGTGAAAGGCCCGAAATAGGGAATGCAGAAATAGAAGGAGACAGAGAGAGATACAATCTCGGAGGGGCTCCCGCCCCTCCGCCGCCATGGAAGCCAAGGACCAGAGGGGAAACCCTTCTCCCCTCTAGGGGAGGTCAAGGAAGAAGAAGAAGAAGAAGGGGGCTCTCTCCCCCTCTCTCCCGGTGGCGCCGGAACGCCGCCGGGGCCATCATCGTGACCGCAATCTACACCAACAACTTCGCTGCCGTCATCACCAACTCTCTCCCCCTCTATGCAGCGGTGTAACACCTCTTATCCCCACTGTAATCTCTACTTGAACATGGTGCTCAACGCTATATATTATTTCCGAATGATGCATGGCTATCCTATGATGTTTGAGTAGATCCGTTTTGTCCTATGGGTTGATTGATGATCATGATTGGTTTGAGTTGCATGTTTTATTATTGGTTCTGTCCTATGGTGATCTCCATGTCTCACAATCGTGAGGGATCCCCGCTGTAGGGTTTGCAATATGTTCATGGTTTGCTTATTGTCCGCGTTTCATGAGTGATAGAAAAACAAACACGGATAAGTGGGTTATGGCTTATGGGAATAAAGAGGACTTGATACTTTAATGCTATGGTTGGTTTTACCTTAATGATCTTTAGTAGTTGCGGATGCTCGCTAGAGTTTCAATCATAAGTGCATATGATCCAAGAAGAGAAAGTATGTTAGCTTATGCCTCTCCCTCATATAAAATTGCAATAATGATTACCGGTCTAGTTATCGATTGCCTAGGGACAAATAACTTTCTCATGACAAAAAGCTCTCTTCTAAAGCTAACTTAGTTGTGTCTTTATCTAAACAGCCCCTAGATTTTATTTACATGCTCTTTACTATCTTGCAAACCTATCCTACAACACCTACAAAGTACTTCTAGTTTCATACTTGTTCTAGGTAAAGCGAACATTAAGCGTGCGTAGAGTTGTATCGGTGGTCGATAGAACTTGAGGGAATATTTGTTATACCTTTAGCTCCTCGTTGGGTTCGATACTCTTACTTATCGAAAGAGGCTACAACTGATCCCCTGTACTTGTGGGTTATCATCGCATATATAGTCTAAAATAGTTCAAATGTTCAAAAACATTGGTAGTTCTAATTAAAAGGTTCAAATATTACCCTCCAACATTGTTGTCCTCCTTAACAGCCCACATATGCTCAATCAGATCTTCCTTCAATTGCCTGTGAGTTGCTTGATGTCGAATTTGTTGATGTATTTGAACAAACTCTTCAAATGTGGTCGGATTTTGGTCGGGAAGTTTGATAGGATCACCCATGTTCTCAAATTCAAGACCTGCGCAACATCCTCACCCTCATCCTTCATGATCATGTTGTGCATGATCACACAACAGATCATCACCTCCCACAAGGTCTGGGAATCCCATTGTTTAGCAGGTCCACGGACAACTACAAAACTTGCTTGTAGGAGCGGATGGTACCTGAGCACCGGCCAGAGAACGGATGTGGAACTGCGATGGAGGAGAAGCGGCGTGGGGCCTGGGTGTACCGTTGGACGTGACAGACTCGTCGAGTTCCGGCAGGGGTGTGGCATGTCAGCCGTGCTAGTGGAGCGACGGCCAAGGCAAGAGGGAAAAAGGGAATGAGAGAAAATAGGAGGATGGAGGCACAGGGTCCGGGAGGGTTTTTGGATGGACCAGGGGTGTCGGAGTCCTACGTGGCTGCTGTCCGAACTCCTGCAAATCGACCATACCTTCACTTTGTCCCCGGTTTGTCGGAAAAGTACGTTTGGACCACTCAGCGGACCTATACATGCCCGCATTGAATGGCCCAACATGTTCGGCCCGTGGAGTCCGGATGATTGCAGACGCTTTGAGGATCCGTTTTGGTGATGCCCTAATACAAGTAATTTCCGGATAAAATGACCGAACAGGCGCCGAAATGGTAAAAAAGAGTCAAGAGTTGAGGGCCAGCTGCCAGTGGAAAAAGTCCATTATATCATTAAACTTGTAGAGCTTAGCTAAATCAAATCCCTAACTTCGAATCCCGGTCGTTGGTACCCTGAACTTATCAATCCCGGTTTAAATCGAACCTTGGAGTTGTTTGGTGCAAAGGGAAAGCAATGATCCTAGGATTACATCTCTTAGGTCACTCCTTTGATGGGCCGACCAACTTGCAAAATAGTCACGAGGTTTTTTTTAAAAAAAATGTGCATTATATTGAAAAATGTTCACAAATCAGATGAAATGTTTAGAAATTAAAAATATTCTTAAATACAAAAACTTCAGGAGTTCGATTTTTTTAAGAAACTCAAAAATTGTTTGTAAAATTGAAAAGGTTTCTTGCATTCGAAAAAAATTCATGGCTTCCATAAACGTTCTGAATATTAAAAATTGTTCATGAATTTGAAAAAAGATCACGAACTCTAAAAATGAAAAATATATATTCACAAACTCTAAAAATGTTAACAAATTTATAAAGTGTTGATGAATTTGAAAAAATGTTCATGAGTTTGAAAATCCTTTGAAAAGTTGAACAAATATGTACAAACTAGAAACATGTTCGCGAAGTCAAAAAATATTTTTGAATTTTATTTTTCATGACTTTTTGAAAACATTTACAAGTTTGAAAGATGTTCACGGATTTTTAAAAAAAATACGAAGTTGAAAATGTTCAACATATACTTAAGAGAATTGACCATGTATTGTAAAATGATCATTTTATATTCAAAAATATACATGAAAGTAGATACATAATGTTTAAAAAAGAAATCTGATAATAAAATAGAGAATAGGAAAAATAAAAAGAAAGAAAGAAAGAAAGAAAAATGAATAAGTAAATAAAAGTGCCTAAGGAAATTGTAAATTAAAAAAAACAAAAAGGGATATAAAATGATAATAGAAATTACGGAAACGGAAAGTCAAAAGAGGGGAAAAAAGAGTTACTTGGGCACAAGTACGAAAAAAAAGAATTCCGGAAACCAGTTTAAGTTCGCTATGCAAGTGGGCACAAATACAAAAAGAATTAGTTATTGGGCGGCCCTTACAAGACTAGAGGTGGAAGATAAATATGACAGGCGGGTCAAGTCAGCAGGCAAAATTAGCAAATTATCCCATTTTGGGATATATATTTTTCACGTGGAAAACAATTCCAAGATTTGATTTAGACCGGGATCTATAAGTTCTGGGTGCTAACAACCAAGATTCAGAGTTGGGGGTTCGATTTAGCTAAGCTCTATAGGGTCAAAGTTTAAAATGGTTTTTTTCGGCCGGTCGTCCCTGGGCGCAACTGTTGTGAGTTGTGACGCTTCATGTGGGTGTTGCGTGCCATGGCAACTGAAGGAGGCAACCGGCTGCGCCGCCAGTCTGCCGGAGCAGCCGTGCAGCCAGTACACATCCATGGCCAATGAGCAGGAGAAAGCTCGATTAATGCACAACACAAGAGAAGAAACGCAGAAGGCCAGGACCGCACTGCCCATGCCGGCCTGTTCACTGCCCCGTCAAGCAAGTCTCTAGCTACTAGTACAGCCGCATAGCCTGAAAAGAAAAGCAAACATGGCGGTGGTAGCTTTTGGGGGTGGAGGTGGATGGACCTGTGATGATTATAGTATTATTACTGGTGTCACTCGCGCCGCGTGTGGGGGGAATGATTGATGGCCAATGTGGTGCGCCCTCTTTCGGCCTTTTTCTTGGAGCACGGCACTCGATAAAGAGCCTCGCCCCTCGCATCCGTGTGTGTATACCGGAGACGAGAGATCGATCTCTTCCGTTCGTACGGTAACCGTAGGAGGCAGGCATCACGTGAGCATCATCACAACATACTCGAAGAGACACATTCCTATATGAGGATCGCATATGTATTTATAATTATTTATTTTTGACAACAGAGGACCGCGTATGTATGCACAATGTGGAGGGAGGGAATGCATTCGGTGCACCCACACTTGTGGTGCTATCGATGCACCGTACGCTGTAAAAAAAATTAAAATCCGAAAAAAATCTAGCACATCGACAAAAACATCGGTATATTGTCAGAAAAATTGTATCAAAATGTGTTGAGATAAAAAATGACAAGTTTGATATCAATGTGATAATGGGCCTACTCTAAAGCCCAATTTATGTTATGTACTCCCTCCGTCCGAAAATACTTGTCAAAAAATGGATATATCTAACATATTTTAGTTATAGATGCATCCATTTTTATTCATTTGTCCGACAAGTATTTTCGGACGGAGGGAGTACTGTTTAGTGTTAAATTTGTCATTTTTTTCTGAGTTATGCTTCAAATTTTGAGTTAAAATTTTGTGACAACCAAAATTGATGTTGTGTAAATGTGCTATTTTTTATATTTTAAAATGTGTGTTCGGTGCACCGGTGCACAAGATATTCTCCCTGTGGATGAAACCTAGCAACATTTTCTTAGTGGAAAAACCATCAATGCTTGTTGTGACCTGATGCTGCTCACTATTTCAGAAATACCATCCCCAATCCAGTGCACAATAACTGGGCCTGAAAGATGAACGGTGAAGCTAGGAGAAAATTTTATAAAGTCAAGTTGTATGTAGACAAGCTACGTTGTTGGAGCCGGTGAAAGCGATCGCGGCTCACAGCGCTCCCCCTCCCAAGAAGGGGAAGACTGCCTCACCTCCTGAAGAGGAGGACAACGACGATGGCAGTAGCAAGGAGGGAAGGATGATGATGAGCCTGATGACCCACACGTATAGGGGATCGCGACAGTCTTTGAGGGTAGTATTTCATTCAAATTTATTGTTTCGACACAAGGGGATTCTGAATATTTATAAGCCTTAGCATTTGAGTAGTCAATTCAATCACACCTAAGAAGTTATTTCTCTACAACAAAGTATCAATAGCACAGTAGTATGATAGTTTTGATAGTAGAGGTAAGAGTAGCAATAGTAGTAGTAACAGTGACAGTGGCAATTTTGTAGTAGTCGGAACAATAGCGGCAATAGTAGTAACTTAGCAAAGACAATATGAGCAAACCGTAGGCATTCGATTAGCCATGGATATTTGTGTGGATGGCATTCATCATGTAACAGTAACAACCTAGAGCGGTATATAATAGCTCAAATTCATCAATTCAATGTAGGCATGTATTTTGTATATAGTCATATGTGCTTACAATAAGAATTTGCATGACATCTTTTGTTCTACCCTCCGGAGTCCATAAGAAAATGTAAGGGTAATTAAGGCCTCCTTTTAATACAGAACCAGATCAAAACATTAACACATGATGAATATATGAACTCCTCGAATTACAGTCATCCCCAGAGAATATCCCAATTATTGTCACCTTGGGGTCAACGGTTCAGAACAATAACAAATGCATATAACTAGCAGATAGGATCAAGAACTCATATATGTTCATGAAAACATAATAGGTTCAGATCTGAAATCATGACACTCGGGCCCTAGTGACAAGAATTAAGCATAGCAAAGTCATAGAAATATCAATACCAGAATATAGTGGATACTACGGATCAAGCCCTAACAAATTGACTCGATTACATGACAAATCTCATCCATCTCCATCACCGCCCAGCAAGCCTACGAAGAAATTACTCACACCCGATGGTGAGGATCATGGAATTGTTGATGAAGAAGGATTGATGATGACGATGGCCACGAATCCCCCTATTTGAAGCCCCGAACGGACTCTAGATCAGCCCTCCCGATGAAGAATAGGGAGTGGCGGCGGCCCCATATCGTAAAATCCTATGAGACTTCTTCTCTTATCTTTTCTCGGGAATACGGTACTTATGGAGGTGGAATTAGGTCAGACGAAGACACAAGGGGCCCACAAGATACCAGGGCGTGCCCAGGGAGTGTGAGCAGCTGGTGGCCCCCTCTAGTGGATTTGCACCATTATTTTTTATTTATTCGATAAAAAATCTCCGCCAAGTTTTGTCCAATTCCGAAAGCTTTTATTACTGAACAAAAAACAACACCATGGTAGTTATGCTAAAAACAATGTTTGTCCAGATTAGTTTCATTCAAATTATGCAAATTAGAGTCCAAAATAAGAGTAAAGGTGTTTGGAAAAGTAGATACGTTGGAGATGTGTCAGAGGCCTCCAAGGAGGAGGGTGGTCTTGCCGGTGAGGGGGTGCGCAAGCGACCGTGGTTGCGCGGGCCTTGAAGAGGAGCCATAGCGGCGGGATCTCCGCCACCGAAGCTCATCCAGAGGAGGGGCCCCACGAGGGCTCCCCGAAGATACGGAGGACCATGGAGGACATTGGTGCTCCTCCGGCAGTGGTCCTTCCTATCAAGGTGGTGAAGCCCCCGTGGCAGCGCAACACATTCGAGCATGGCTGTTTTGTGTTTTCTTCCTTGCTCAATTTTTCCTTTTTCATTGGGTAGAGTGGAGAATAGGGTGTCACCGCGGCTAGAGGTCATTGCTTTGAAGACTGGTAGGTATTCCATCTTTTGGTCTTTGCCCGTGGAGTCTTAGGGATTTTGTCACTCCGTGGTGAAACTATTTTTATTTTTGCTATAGATGTCCCACCTCTAGCCATTGATCCCAAGGTCGCGACGGTCTCAGCTTTCGCTCCACAAGTCCCGAACCGCCCCGCTATTGGCGAAGTGGATGCCGGAGCCCTTCGCCAAACGATGATAAGGTTGTGGATGAGGCAAAGATCGAGAGGCCCAAGGCTTGCATGCTTGAGGCCGTAGTACCACCTATAGTGCCGCTAGAAATGGGGTCCATTGTCCCACCTTTCATGTCTGCATCTTCGTTGGAACCTGTTTCCGACACCTTGAAGTCTGATGCCAAGGGGCAGGACTGGAGGAGGAAGACGAGGAGGGCGGCCATAGACTATGTCGTGGTGTCATTGTCGCCTTCATCATCCTTGAAAGGGGATGAACAAGGGTCGGATGTGCCAGAGGAGACCAAGGCCGCCAAGACCACGAAGCCTTTCTACTCCTCTATCCGAAAGCAAGGTGACTCGGTGGAGTCGAGGTTCGTGGTAATTTACCCTTATCCCTAGCAATTGTATTGTACTACATCAATAGTAGCAGTAGCAACAACAACAACAGTAGTAGTGGGAGGAGGAGCAGTAGGAGTAGCAGCAACAACAACAGTAGTAGTACCCTTGAGACCAACTGTAGTAGTAGTAGCAGCAGCAGGAGTAGTAGTAGCAGCAGCAGGAGGAGTAAGTAGTAGTAGTAGTAGTAGTAGTAGTAGTAGTAGCAGCAGCAGTAGCCCCTGAGACTAACTATGATTGGCATTTAGAAACCAGGCTTAGGTCATAGTCCTTTGCCACTAGTCGGTAGATAGCACAATCCTATTAAAAGCACTGTTTAATAAAATAGTAAGCTCTCGATTGTATTTTTTCAGTAAGAATACCACATGTGTCATTTCTTCACGAAACAGCACAACAGAGTAGAAGTAGAATGGTCGATCAAGTTTGATACCCAAAAAATATAATTTGTTTTTTTAAATCCGTATTTTGTTTGAATTTACTATTCATGCGAGAGGGCATGGAATCATGTTCACCTTTGTACTTCTGTTGTCTCATTATATAAAATTTGGCGATTCCTATTTGGTGTGTGGGTCGCTACAACGCATACCCTCCCCATGCACTACGTCCTCGCTATGGGCCGGCCCATAATGGATTTTTTTTCCACCAGTTTTTGGAAGGTTCTAGAACCTTCCATAAACTGTTTTATTTTCTTCTGTTTTTGTATGTTTTTTCTTGTTGCCTTTATTTTTATTTTTCTTCTTCTTTTATTTTTAATTTTATGAAAGATTTTCTAAAATTCTCTATATTTTTGAATCCGTGAACATTTTTGAATTTGAAACTCATGACCAATTTTTGAATTTACAAACATATTTTTTCAAGTTTGTGAATATTTTTTGAATTCATGAATATTGTTAAATTTGCAAAATTTTAAAAATTCATGAACATGTTTTTGAATTCGCTAACATTTTTTGAGTTCATGAACAATTGTTTTGAATTTGAGAACATTTTTAGAATTCATGAATATTTTTTAGAACTTGCGAACATTTCTTTGAAAGTCATGTACATTTTTTAAACTCACAACAACTTTTGGAAACTTGTATATTTTTTGAATTCATGAACATTTTTTGGACTCACGAATAGTTTTTAAAATACATGATTTTTTGAATCCATGAATATGTTTGAATTTATGATTTATTTTTCTAATTCACAAACAATCTTTGAATACATGAATCTTTTTTATCAAAAATTTCAATTTGTTTTGAATTTTGGAATTTTTTTAAATGTTGAATTATCTTAAAGAAGAAGAAAAATAAAAGCAGAAAAACAGAAGGCAAAAGGGAAAAAGAAAAAAAAATTAATGGGGCGTCTCGCACACCAAATAGGAGCACCCATAAAAATTGCAGTCATTTTGTCTGAAAAAAGATAGTCATTTATCTCAAAAAATGTAGGCATGGGACCCAGCCCAATTACAACATGGGTGCTACCGTGCAGGATCTGCTCTCACTTGTTTCTAGCATCGTTGCTAATACAATCTCTTGCGCTCGCAGAAGACCTTTCTCTTAGAGCCTCGTGGTGGTGTGTGGCTCGCAGAAGACCTTTCTCTTAGAGCCTCGTGGTGGTGTGACAGCAAACCGAAGGTACATGATATACAAGACAGAACTAAATGAGCTTATTTGACAGTGATTAGAGAGATTTCACTTTATAGGTGCAACTTTAGTAGTTGCAGTTTTAATTTTAGAAGTAGAACATCGAATGTTGATGCGCATAATCTAGCCAAACATTCCCTTTTGCTTGATCAGGGCCAAACATTCCCTTTTGCTTGATCAGGGTCATCACTTGTGGCTCATTTCTCCGCATGTACGCATCCCTCTTAATGTTCAAATGAATCAATCAAGTGTTGGCACCTCTCAACAACAACAAAAAACAGTCCCTCAACAGAAACAAGTACAAAACAGAGTACAAGGAGGCACTCACTAATACAATCTCCTAAAAAACTACTCCCACTATCCCATAACATAAGACGTCTTTTAGTGTTAAAAAAGTCTTGCATTATGGGACGGAGGGAGTACGAAACAGAGTACAAGCCATCCTTCTCAAGGACACATGCAACTAAATTATTACAAATCCCATAGAATCAGCAAAAAACAAAAAAGACGTCATGGCAACTTGCCAAACGCAACACAAGCTATAGCCGAGTCCCCTACGTCGGAGGGGGAGATCATCCAGACACCAACAGAAACCAGGCAGCAAACCTTCTTGTACAAGATTTTATCTTTCGGAAGCTTCCTGGTGCCATTGTGCGTTAATGACTCAGGGAATAATATACCTCAAACATTTCGAATGGAAAACTTCACGTCCGGTAAGTTGCACCTCCTACCAGGCTACAAGGCATCCAATTCTGTAAGAAAGCATCCAACTGCACCGTGCCATCAATCACTTGCTACAATAATTCAGGACGCCTTTATTCTTGCTTCATGTAGGATTTGTACTCTGCACACTTGGGAGACCCAAGAAGCGGCCTATAAATACCTTGGTCCATCCATTCCCCAGTTCATCAAGCACACGACAGTTCTAAGCCTTCCAGTGCCGGAACAGAGCAGCATATAAGAATGGCATCCCTGAAGGCCGTGAAGCCAACCGGACTTGAAGGGCAGGCCAAGGAGCCTACCAAGGTTAGTGCCACCAAGGGGCCTGCAAAGCTCAGTGCCACGGCGACCAAGCCAGCAGCCGCCAAGGGTGGCATCAAGAAGGCCGAGTCAAAGCCACGGGAGCCTAAGAAGAGGGTACAACCTGCAGCTGATGTCATATTGAGATCCTTATAACCTTCACCTTGCATGCTCTTTCCCTGATGATGGTGTTTTTCAAATGACAGCAGGTGAAGAGCTCCAAGCCAGCAGCAGCAAAAAACTGACAACGGCAGCAGAAGAAATGGAGCTTGCATGCTATCTTCATGGTGCTATGAATTATATATGAATCCCGCCTTTCCCTTCCTTTGTCTCCCATGATGTCGATCATGCCTCGACAGGCGCTGACAGTGTGTGCGCAATCCATGTGACGAATATTACAAATAAGACGTGTAGTTCTGCCATCTGCTTCATCTTATCCTGCTTGATGTTTCACTGCTTTCTCCCATTTTACGTGTGTTTGTTTGGGTTTGATTGGCAAATACAATAACACAAACACCAATCACCCGAGACCCTAAGAATCATCATCTCTGTGGTGTCGTCTGAAAAAAAAGAAGCAAAACCCATTATGCCAACGATAATAGGAGTACATGACAAACGATTATCATGATCCTACACAACCACAATCATCAAACGAACAGAAATTTCAGGACACAGAACTGTTACAAAATCACACAACCAATCACCATAAACGCTGATGATGTCTCAAAAAGTAACACTACGTGAATGACCAGCCACACTTACCCAAAAATTAGAAGAACACACACCTGGTAATTATGAACAGAAAAGTCAAACGTGGGCACTTCCGAAATTATCCTGGCGCATTTAGAAACAACAAAAAAACTTCCTCAATCAACTTTTATATTACCTATACAGTGACTTCCTAGTTTTTGTTCGATACAAATTCGAACATTGCAGAACCCATGATTACAAGCCCTTGTGAGTGATATAAAGTACACCTCATCTACAAGTTCAAAAACAGAAGGGGTAAAAGAAGGCGTTGTTTCGACTCATGTAGGTTCCTCCTTAAACGGATAGCAGGTAAAGAAGTGTACAGGCCAACATGCCAGGAAAGTGCACACCAACAAAGTTGATACATTTTGGAACGTTCATTTTTCTGTCGTATACTAACTAGAAGCGGAAGCGCATTTTGCCACGTCATTTGGCCTTGTAGCTTTCTTTTGGTGTTTTTTTTCATAAAGGGCGTTTTTATTATTTCATAGTGAAGCACCAAGAGGATACAAACACAATGAGCATACACCCGGCCTCTGCACGACTAGGATGCAGACAGCCAACACCAACACACACACAAGGGATCACGCCGGCAAAAAGCAAAGTCATTGAAGACCAAAGCTATGTCTCGGTGGAGGAAAACAAAAAAGAAGGGATAACACACAAATAACAAACAGCACCACCGCCCACCATCTTTGACAACATTGAAACTACGAGAAAGGTTCAGCGTTCTTTTGGTGGTGGTCGTCTATTTTGTGTATTTCTTCGTTGGGTACTTGGTCGTCTATTTTGCATGATTTAGAGGGCACACATCTCTTATTGGTATTTAGTAAAAAAAATTGCACCAATTACTGTCCTTATGAAGACCCCCGATTCATATGCATTACCTTAACTGGAGAGCAGCTAGGTTAGAGCAGAATAGACAGATTTTGAGCTCTAATTGATGGGCCTAATTTTGAATGTGGGCCTTGCAGAACCCAGGTTTGTTACATGTGGACTTCTGAGCTGTTAATTGATTTGAGAATTAAAAATCATAGTGGTAAAACACAAGGCCCAAACCTTCTGGATCTCTAACCCCACTAGCCGGAGGCACACAAACACGAAGGCAACGTCGATGTAATGGTCATGTTGAAGCTCACTGCCGGTGTCCACGGCTACAGCTTTCACCTTCGCTCGCCCTCCACCGCCTCCCAGGACTCCGCCAGATCTCACATCCAACCCTAATGTCCTCCAGTCCATAAGCACATCTCCCTCCAAGCCCAATCCCCCCTCTTCCTCTATGGCCGGTGGCATGATGTTGGAAATTTTGGATTGTTACGTCTAGTTCCCTCACCTGTCTGCCTTAGCGTTGAAGGGAGGAGGGTGTTTGATATGTGCAAGGAGGCCAAGGGACCAACTGACTTGGGAGAGAGCGACACTGCGTCCACCGGACGGACATACTTTCCTACTGCTCTGCCTATGTCTGAGGGAGTACCAGGGGTGCCAGGATGTCCGACGGCTGGCAGGTGATACGAAGCCCAAGCAAGCGACACAGGCACCTCGCGGCTGGGCCCAGGTCAAATCATTGGTCCTGACCGACTGACAAGCAAGGCCCACCACGAAAACAAACCTGGAGTGCGCACAATTCACAACTTCTTACATGCCTTAGGGAGCTTAGAGGTTGAAATTAACACAGAATTCCAAGTCAACATCAGTGGGGTTTTTTTTTTTGAGGAGGAGGATCACCCCCGGCCTCTGCATCCGACAGATGCATACGGCCATAGTCAACATCAATGGTGATTGAGAAGAACTACCCTTACCTCAAGTTAATGAACTCAAAAGAAATCCCATAACAGAAGACTTGGCACAGGATAATACTCCCTCTGTCCCATAATATAAGAGCGTTTTTGACACTACACTAGAGGGAGTACAATATTGGCACGGCCACAATTAATACATTCTTACAGTTTAATGAGAACCGTAGCAAATTTTTTACTACACAAAAATAATTCTAGCAGGGGAGGAGTTTAAGGCAAAAGATAAAGGCGGTAACAGCAATTACCTTCTAGAAGGGACTAATCCAACGGGCCAACTGCAATTGCCACTCAAAAACCAGGCGCCTTGGAGTTGGCGCAGAAGCTGCATTTCGGCAAGTTGCATCATCGGCATAAATAACAGAAAAGACATCTTCAACCAAAGGATCCCTTCCACCCCTAAGAGGATCCTGTGAAAAGATTTAAATAAACAAGTTAGAGCCTCATAATTAGGCGAGATGTTTTAATTACACAATTATACAGCAGTTACCAGTTCGGAGGGCTAATTATACAAATACTAATGAAAGTAAGATTTTAGCAAAGACATGATAAGATCTCTCTCTTACTAACCAATACTCCCTCAGATCCATAATAAGTGTCGCAGTCTTGAACTAAGGTTAGTTCAAAACTGCGACACTCTGCCTAAGCAGACCACCCCCAAGCCGCTACGCAAGGGCCTTTCCTCCGCCACTCTGCTGATTGCCTGGATTATCTGGAACAGAGGAACACGTGTGTCTTCGATGGCGACCTCCCGTTTGCCCCGAACACCATCGCACGCATGAAAGAGGAAGCCGCCCTTTGGTCTAGAACCGGAGTCCTCGGCCTTCGATTGTTGTTGCCGACAACCTGGGACATTCACTAAACGACCACCATGTATCTTTTGCCTCTTTGAGGGACGCTGTACCGAACTCTCCTGCTTTCCAATGAAATGAAACGCAAAACCTTTTTGTGTTTTCTCAAAAAAAATGAAGGCGGAGATATTTACGGTATGTTTGGTTTGTGACGAAAACAACCATACCAATTGTTTGGTCACAACCAGAACTTTGGTCCTTGTTTGGAATTTGGAATGTTGCCAAGAAAGCTTCATGCCCATGTCCCTTTTCCCACTCAAGTTCATTCTAATTGGCAATATGGCCCAATCATAGGCAAGCAAAACCTTGGCCAGAACTGGTTTGGCTCAACCATGCACACCCTAACACTTTAGTTGATTTGACAAGTCACCACTATTAAGTTGAATGATATAGCAACTACTACTTTTTCCCTACGTAAAATATTCTAGTATTACTATATAATTGGTACTAGTAAGATTCAGTGTCGCCATAACCTAGTGCGAACCAAGGAAAGGCCCACATAACCCCATTTTCTATCCTGAGAATTTGTTCATACAATGACCTCAAATATTTGAAATAGCACATTGAGGAGGTAGTCTTTCCAGAAATCCACCAATTTCATTTAGCAAAGTAAAAAAAGTAAGACAATTTGCGAATGAAGTCCTTACTGTTTGAGTAAATAGTTAGCATATGAATCAAGTTGAATTTTACAGTTATAACTACTATGATATACTACGACACAAAAAATGATTCATTATCAACATCCACATTTGTCACCTGTATAAATATATCTGTATGTGTTTTCCCTTCGTACAATAATAATGTGGCCTGGGCACCAGCTTGTTGAAGGACGTCTACAAAAGTTCGACTGCACATAAAAAGAAGCAGAGTAACTTGTATCGTGAAATTGGGAAACATTATATTGGTTAAACAGGGGAGCAATCAACTAAATATCAATCCAAATAACAGACAATAGATCAACCTTGTAGGCTTGCACTAGAAGCAGCAAAATATAGATGAGTAGAAAGTCAAAAAGAATTCTCAAATGTAGTATTATTGTTACAGGTGAAATAGTTGACACTTAATGCTGCACATGTAAAAACAGAGAGAATATTCATGTTCTAGTCAGCCAATCCCCAAACTTGCCAGTATTTTGATAAATATACTATCATCTGGACTTCTGGAGTTTAACAAAGAGTGGTGTATGAATAGTTCTGCTATTGTTCCTATCGAAGGAAAGTGTGAATACACCTTTCAACTTTGCAAACTTTATGTACAGTTTTGGTTTTAATATACTTCATCTTCAACAATTACCTTGGTACTAAAAGAGATGCTAAAAGCCTAAAAGTAGAGAAGGAAAGACCATGACATTTAACTTAGAAAAGTTTGATGCTGTGACTGCAAAAGGGTATGTTACCTTACCCCAGCTTGGTTTATTGTTTCATGAAATCCAACTAGAGTATTTTCTGTAGCCTTTTCAACTCAATGAAGTTGTATACTGAAAATTGAAATGCGAAGGCGAGATATCCTACCCAACCTTGGTTTATTGTTTCATGAAATCCAACTAGAGTATTTTCTGTAGTCTTTTCAACTAGATCAGAAGAACAGACAGTGACTAAACTAAGATGCCAAGGGAAGTTTGTTTTAATAAATTGAGATGCAGATGGACTTGCACAGTAAAAGAATTTCCTTTTACCACAACATCAAGAATTTTTGGAGGGTAGGTGGGTATGGTTTGCCCTTCATTGTGTTAAATAAACATCTGCAGAAGACATAAACAAACCTGGAAGATGATGGTATTGAATAATCATCTGTTCCATGCATAAGAAAGATACGAGGAAGTAGAGCTATGGTCCGGGCACTTGACTCCTTGACAACAATTTCAGGAGAATAACGTGACAATGATTCTTCTCCCTCCATTATACTGAAACAGTAATTGTGCTTGGTGTCGGTATCAATTTATTATTAAATAAATGGATCAAAGCATAGTCATATTACTACCTGAGAAATATTGAACGGTTCAGACCACGCTGATGGAAATGGTCGACCAAATTATGGATGTTGTATCTGCAAAAATATTACTGTTACTGAACCATGTCGAGTGTCCACCATTATACATCCGAAAGGAAACATAAAATATTGGAGGTCAAGTTTTATTTGTAATCCAATGAAAAAGAAATATCACAATATATATTTGTAAGATAACTTTGAAGTACAAATCTATCAAACTCCATGTGACATTGGAATATGATGGTGTCCTCTTTGTAGATTAGAAGCAACTGGGACTAGGTGAAGGAGTTTGGTAGTGGCGTCATTCCAAAAATTTGGACCAAACTATTATTGTAATTACTGGCACAGAGGAAAAGTTGGAAAATTTATAAGGTCTTTCTTTGTGACAAACACGAGCCATCTGGTTGCAAATACAAAGACAACAATTGGTTTGGTTCTACTATTTTAAGACTAGCTCTCATATTGATACATTCAAATTAGTTCAAATCCAGAACATACAAAATATGATCACTGCAATTACTTTTTGAATACACAAAAGGGCAACCTAATGTGTACCCAGTATCTGATCAAATATGCTGAAGTCAATATCTTCCAGAGCAATCACTCAATATTCTGTGAACAATATGAAATTTAACCTTTGGTTATGGGTTTTAAGGAGTATTCGAAAACCAAAACCCCCAAAATGTCATCACAACTTACAGGAGCTCTGATGCTTGTACTATCTTAAGTTCCACAAGTAGTTAAATAGCCATGCACAAAAGACTAACCAGCAAGGAACCTAAGATCTCACCCTCCAGATAAACCAAAGTATGCGTTGATTTGTGTAACACTCCAAGAAATGGGCTGTCCGCTAGACTCTTTTACTGCCTGTTCCATTAGGGCACATGCTGAAATATGTGCTCCTGCTGACTGACCCATCAAGTAGATCCTACAGGTTTATCGTAAAATCAACTAGGCCACAGAGTTATGATAACTGAAATGCCGTGCATATACAAACATCACTCTGGTGGAAGGTATCAGTAATGATAATAAACAGAATGATGTAAATATATGCCATCAACATAATGCAAAATGACATGTAAATATTTATAAAACTTAAGCTAGCACAAGGGCTTTAAGTAAAGTTCTAAGAAGTGTCCAGTGTATAAAAAGAGGTCAAGTTTCCTGAGTAATTCATTAATAATTTGTGGCTATCTAGCTGACAATCATCGGTTAACCGAATCATGCATCTTCTTAAGCAAATGACATGAATTGGCACGTAAACTTAGCCTAAGGGTAAAAACTGCTCTTTGTGGTCGTTCAACAGTCACTTTCGTACACACAAAAAAAATGGTTATCTTACTGATTAGGATCACCTCCATAACTAGCAATGTTGTTACACACGAATGAGATCCCCTGAGAAGCATCGCTAACCATGTCACTTATTGTTCCTTGAGGAAAATTTCTGAAAATAGACGTGTGAATATTGTGTCAAGAAAATAAAAAGTGAAACAATTGTTCAATATTATTAACAAAAATAATATGGAGTGATTTCAACGGAAATCAAGCAGCACCTATAATCAATGCAAGCAACTAGGATTCCTCTCTCAGCCAACCGCCTGCCAAGAAGGGCACCCCATGCCTTGTAACTGAATTTCGAGCAAGGTCGTCAACAAATGAAGTCGCCGTGAAGGATTAACGGAATGCGTAGTTGCAAAAATATCAACTCACCCAATAATCCAGGCCCCACCAGTTACAAAGGCCACCACGGGACAGGGTCTTCTATTATCTTTGGGTATATACAAATCCAACCTGTACAATGCAATTGTCATAAAACTGAAAAAAAAACATAGGAATGATTTCTGGGGCATTGGGGTGGGGATGGTTGATGTCACCTGTTTCTCGGTTGTTCTCCATAAACTATACTTCTACGAACCTGACTTGAAAAGAAATAGTAATATCCAACTGCAGTAAGAAAAGAATGTTTTCAGAATGCTATAGGATACCGATGATACCATATTCTAATGAAATGAGCCAACAATCCAAGGGTCCATTCAAGAAGCAGAAGACCACATGAACATCAAAAATAACAAAGAATATCCATCCACATGCTCTTTGATGTGCATAACAAAAACTGATAGCGCAATCCCTGAAATGTTAACCTGTCTGCAATATACCTTGCAAAAAACCTGGCATAAGTAGAATGGCATAGATTGCGAGGGCAAGAAGCTGCCTCATCCAGCGGTAACCTAACCTGAATAAAAATAAAATTAGAACAGGAACAGAAAAATATCAACAGTGATTCTATTCATCGCTACATTCTGACAAAAAGGGTGAAAATTATCAGTGAATCTTAACCTATCAAGATGAATGTAGTTTCGAACTACAATGAGGGCAAGAATTTGCATGGCCTCCCTATGCCATACTTCAAAAAAAATTGCCTTAATATATTCCCCGCAATTTTCAGTACGGACTCATAATGCAGCATCAAAGGGATACAAACACAATGAGCACACAACCTGGCTTTGCGCCACTAGGATGCACACAACCAACTACTCTAGTGAATACATAACAGGCTTATTTATGTTTCAGCAGAACTACTTGCAAGATCGTCCCCTCGATGTATCTCTTGGAGACGGTTATGACAGAAATAGCTGTGTTGTTGTAGCAAAGATTCGAAACACGATTGTAAGGCAGATAAAAGCGATCCCCTCCTTGTTCCGTCTTTTACAACGAAAGGGGCCAAGATCACCAAATCAAGACGGATACAGTTTTTTTTATTTGTTTGTTTCTGAACAAATGGTTTGTTATGCAAAGACAAAGCCCGCACGACAGGGAAACAGTTATGTGGTCCCCGAAGCTTAATTCTAGTCCATGTCCCTCACGCAATTGAGTGATCAAACAACCTTGTGGAGTTGGCTTCTCCATAGGGATTGATATGAAGCTGCCTTGGCAACTCAGCCATCTCAACGACCTCCGGACATAAGGAAGTTTCCAAGTAGAACTGAAATTTTGGGTCGCTACAGGAGCATCAAAACCATCACCACTACCGTGCGTGTTGCATCATAGCGATCGCCCTCGAGTTGGAGCACCTCATGGCGATGGAGACAGTGGAGTAGCCAGCGAGGAATTTTGGTGATTACCCGAGGTACTGGAGCAGTGTGAAGGTGAGGCGCGTGACGAGGTAGGTCTCGCAGGCGGCATGGCCGACGTCGTGGCGGAAGGACGACTGCCTCCTGGGGCCGGCCGAGCCCGGGGGCCTCGGGGACGCGGACTGCACGGGCGACGAGCGGCGGCGGCCGGCGGAGTCGCTCCGCGGGAGGAGCGCGTCCGCCTCGCGCGCGTCGTCCCCGGAGGGGGGAGGCTGCATTGCCATTGCGTGGCGAAGGCTCGGGAAGGTCCGCCGGGCGGTTGGGAGTGGGAGATTCGAGTTGGTGCGGAAGAACGGGGCGGGGAGGAGGGGCGCGCCTAAATAGGAGGAGGCGGGGTGCGTGGCGTGGAGGGACGCGTGGGGGAGGCGAGGCGAGCGTAGCAACATGCCGCAAATCCTCGTTTGCCTCCTTGCTTCGCCATCCTTCCGGCGCGGGCGGACTTTTGCGGGCTGCGGAACCGGGCGAGGCTTTCGGTGCCGAAGGTAGAGTTGGATACAGCAACACGAGTGGTGGTGGTGTGACCCTGTCCAAATTCGAAAAATTATTTACTCGTGGTAGCAGTGCTACTATAGGTCACAGACAGAGCATATATCCTTTGCCAGCAAAAGGATGCGTAGAAGGCTTAACGATGGATGATTTGCACACCACACGACGCTGGATGCTCACACCCCAGCGAGGAAATCTCTTCCGTTATTAGTAGAAAATTAGAAATTTGAAAGGAAAAAAAATGAAACGATGACAACAAACACGAGAGTATGTACTACCTATGGCATATGATAGTATAGTACAATACTTTCTGGTAGTACTAGTATGGGCTAAAATGATTGGTGAGTGGTGTACCGTGGTAGGGCCGTGTATATGATTGTGGCGTGAGGCAGGGGAATCTTTGCAGGTTCTAGAGCTTCGTTTGTGGTCTGCGGAGGGAGGCGTAGCTGGCTCTAGGGTGCGCCGGTGAGGTGAACGCCGCTGCCGTCCGCGTCCGCTCGGGGGGCCCGTGATTACGTGTCGCCGCGCCACGCGTTAGAACCCAAGTGACTTTGCTCCTGGTTTCCGACACGGTTGGCCGGCTGATGCGACTCATTGGAAACGTGCCGCTTCACGTGGCAAATGGCACAAATTTACTCTTAGGAGGAAACTATTTCACAAACTAAATTGTTTCTGAAAGTATTTCACATAGCTGATCTCTAATGTGCAACGCCTGACAGTTGTGCAGCGCCTAACATTCAGGCGCCATACATGTGCAGCGTCCGACAGTTAGGTGGTGCATTATATTGTGCAACGCCTAGCTGTATGAAGCTACACAAGCTGCACAGTAGAGTGCAACGTCTTGCTATCGGACGCTGCACAAAAGGATCAGCAGTGTGAAATATTTTTAAAAACAACTTAGTTTATGAAATATTTTTGCTCTGAGATCAAATTTATAAATTTATCAATTTTACTGCTTCACACTCCTCGAACGAATTCCTCAACAAGGCTGGACCCATAATCTTAGGATCCTCGTAACTTTAAAATGTTCGTTTGTGAAGACCGCACATGCGAACGATTAGGTGACAATTTTAGTTTTGATAAAGTGGTGAGGGATATCTCTTCAGAGGACATATCAGTTTCTTCTTGAAAAGATAATTTTCATTTAAAAACTGTCATCGGTTTATCTCTTCTCGAATCTAAAATTGCCATCAAACATAGTTTGCAGTCACCCCTCTCCCAGCGAGCGGACGTAGGTAACATTACCGCAACTTTGTCCCCTTTTACATGTAGGGATGGGGCACGTAAATTTTCAGCCGCGTTTGTACATAGACTAAAAGAAACGTCTGTGCGTTGCAACGAGGTCACATTTATTTTAAAAGTTTAATATTAATTATGTTAATATTACATTTAATATTTTCATACATATTAAGTGACATTGACGACTTTTTTTATCATCAAATTCACACACACACACCCTCTCCCTTCCTCTTCCCACTCTCTCTCCCTCTCTCCCTCACTCGGGAGGTGGGACGAAAATAAAGCCAGAACGGAGACTACCAACTGAGACATTAGGAGTAGAGATCATTTAGTTGATAAAAATAAATAGAAAACGGTGTTAAAAAGAAGAAACAAATTAGAATACATTGAAAAACCAAAATGACGATGTAAAAGGGGATTCGCCCTGCCCCCCGGGCCTTGCCACCGAACCGGCTCAGCGGTCCAGTCCCCGCGCGGTCGTCTTCTACTGTTCCCCAAGCCGCGTCGCTACAGAGTCGGGCTCCCGCCCGACCACCTCGCTGGCATCAAAGGGAAATGGATAAGGGTGACGCCCTTCCTTCCCTGCCCCATGGCCTCACTCCTCCTTGACGCCATGATCTCCTCTTGCCTTTTCCCTATTTCCCCTCTCGTTTGCTCCCGTTAGGTATTTCGCCGTGGCCGAGAACCGCCGTCCGCCATGGCCATTGCAGGGGTAGCCACCGAACTCCTCGGATTGACCCTGTGGCACATGCCCGCTCCTATGCACGCCCATGCCCGAGCCTGCCGCTCTTCTTCCGCGCCCGCGGGGCCACTTCCTCTCCATGCCCACACCCGTGCTACACCGCGTCGGTCGCGCCCGCCGCTGCCGTCGCGCTCGCCGCAGCCACCGCACCACTGTGCCCCACGCGACACACACCCTGGCCGCGCGCCACACTCTCGCTGGCTACGCTCACCCCGTGTGTTGCCGCCTATCCCTTCGCTCGCCCTGCTGTCGCGCCCCTGCCTCGCGCCGCCTCCAGTCGTGGCCATCTTCTGCCGGCCGCCCCCTCAGCCACGCCGGCCGCATCTCTGCCCTCCACCGTTGGCCGCTCGCCTCGCCTGCTGCGTGTTTCTTCCTGCTGCTCTACCGCTGGTACGCTGTTGCGCCATGCCCTCGACACCGCCGTGGACAAATGTGGCGGAGGGATTGTTAATGGAGTACGAGAAGGAGGTGGCGGAGAAGGTGTGGAGAGGCAGGAGGCCTGGGGCGGTGTCACCTGGCTGTGGTGGAGGTGTTTGTGCGAGAAGGAGCCGGAGTGGAAGGAGAGGTCACAATTGGAAAGAATCGCAAAAAAAATCATAACCCGGAGATCTCAGTTCAAAAAAATGCTAATATCGATGGAGGGGTGATTTCCTTCAATAGGTGGAAAACATAGAAAATATTGGTTGTTATCAAGGAAAGGTAAAAATTTAGGAAAGTTAGGATTTTTGAACTGATTTCTATGCAAATGGGGTTTTATTGTTTGGTAACGTGATATCAGTACCTGCCCATTTGTGACGTGTCTGATTAGGAAAGTTTGCAAATGTCAATAAACTATTTATTGGGAGGAAAGTTGTGACGTGTCTGTTATTTGTTTCCTAAAACAAATTTCACTAATAAGAGAAATTGATTGATTTAGATAAGTTAGGAAAGTTAGATTAAAATGTATTATTTGTTTCCTGAAAATCTGTTATTTGTTTCCTAAGACAAATTGAACCGATAAAAGGAATCGATTGATTTGCATAATTTAAAGAAGTTAGATTAAAATGTATTATTTGTTTCTTGAAAATTTGTTATTTGTTTCTTAAGATAAATTGAACCAATAAAAGGAATCGATTGATTTGCATAATTTAAGGAAGTTAGATCCGTGATCTGTTATATATTAGGAATGTTCTGGTTGTAATAAAGAGTGGAGAGAAAAATAAACCGATGGACCAGGATGGGAGGAGGTGGTGGGAGGAGAGACGAAAAAACCCAGCGAAAATAAACCATGGACCAGGATGGGAGGGGGTGGTGGGAGGAGAGACGAAAAAAACTAGCGAAAATAAACCGTGGAGATGATTTACCAACTCGTCCATTAGAAATAGAGATTGTCTGCTCTTGTATAACATTCGTTATAGGTGCGTAATGCATTTTGTAATTTGAGCGGTATTGTTAGAATTGATACGAGGCAGGGTCGTCGGTTATTCAAGAATCAACCAATCACACAAGCACAACAATGAAATTTATTAACGAGAATCACTAACATGGCTACATCTTCTTCTTTTTTTGAGAATACATGGCTACATCTTCAAAGCCTAACTACAGACGCTCCTCTCCGAGACATCGTCACTATACCGGCCACTCGGGTGTTGGGACATGTTGTCGGCTCCACTTGTGTGTCTGCACTATTATATCGTTATAGGTTACATCGCGTGTCTACTCCTGCATTATATTTGAGGCCTTGAGTATAAGTGTCCTAATATCACTCAACTCCTACTTATTTAGACATACAATTGTAACCTATCTTGTACACAATATTCGATACAACTCCAACAAACTCTACTTTGACATATATTCTCCACCATCCTAAATTTGTCTATGTGTCAAATTTTCATGTACATTGTACTTCAGTTACACCATGAGTACTGCTGCTACTCCCACAGTCCATGTCATTCCACATGCAACTGTAGTCCCTTCTTTTCTTGATCATAGTCAACACTCGAGCAAAATTAAGTTTCTCTTCACTCTAGTTTGTGCTCCCAACTTTGAGAGTAGCCATTCAACATCATCACACACTGATCACTGACATGCATGAAAGTGAACAACACACTTATTAGGTGTCACATATAAAAGTTACCTAAACTCAACAACTTCACTCTTTCTTGACCGTCTGTCTGAAGTTTCAAGGAATTTCACTGGCGCTTGTAGTCATCTTGAGTCAAATTCATAATTGTCTAAGCACACCATCCGGCAAGAGCCCGGCAAGATTTCGCTGGAGCACTGCCCAACGCCACATCCTCACGCATTGCACCTTCGCTAACCTGCACACCTCCCATGAAGCAATCACGCCATGACCAAGTAGAAGCTACTCCAAACCTTATTGCTGGCTAGAAGAACCAGCGAGCCAGTTTCACCCTGAGCTCGGGGAGATCTGACGCCCTCCACGCTGCACCACCACACAGCTGCCGCATACGCGCAGCCCACCATCACGCCATGACCAAGTAGAAGCCACTGCATACCTCGTCGCCGACTAAAAGAACTAGCGAGCCAGCTCCACCCAAGCCTAGGCAAATATGGCGCCCTCCATGCTGCGCCACCACGCAGCCGCCGCATCCGCGCTGCTTGCCACCCCACACCGCATCCACACTGGGGGGCAGAGTCCCCGGCCAGGGCAGCCTCCCCCACGGAGCCAGATCCAGTGACATCCAATGACAAGCCCCCGTACGAGCTCGCGAAAGAGGAAGGAAAAAGGTTTGCCGCCCCGCCAAGACCTGCCGGATGGGAGCACCACATGACACGTTGGAGGCCCAACCAGGCCGACGACGCATGCCACACATGTCACGCGGAGTCTTTCAACTTAGCCTTCTCTAGGAACGAATTAAAATTCAAGGGAGCTACAGCGCGAGCCATTAATCTACAACATAAATTGCAAAGACATTTAGACTATGTTCATAATAATTGGTTCCGTTAATCAAATTACTAGTGAACTCCCACTTCAACATCCCTCAAGTTGTCCAAGTGCTACATGATCCAAATCAATTAATCCATGTCCGATCATCATGTGAGATGGGGTGGTCATCAATGGTGAACATCGCCATGTTGTTCATATCTACTATGTGACACATGCTCGACCTTTTGATCCTCCATGTTCTGATGCCGTGTCTGTACATGCTAGGCTTGTCAAGTTTTACCCAAGCATTCTGCATGTGTAAAACTGTGTTACACCCGTTGTATATGAATGTAGAGTCTATCACACCCGATCATCACGAGGTGCTTCGAAACGACGAACTTTCGCAACGGTGCATCCTTAGAAAGAACACATTTTATCTTGAATTAAGTGGAGGGATCATCTTATAATGCTACTGTTGTCCTAAGCAAAATAAGATGAATAAAAGATAAACATCACATGGAATCAATATGTGACATGATATGGTCACTATCATCTTTGTGCTTTTGATCTCCATCTCAAAAGCATTAGCATGATCTCCCTCGTCACCAGCATGACACCGACACCATGATCTCCATCATCGTGTCGTCACATGGTTGTCTCCGCCAACTATTAATGCTACGACTATTGCTAACTCATAACGATAAAGTAAAGCAATTACATAGTGTTTAATGATTGACACGCAGGTCATACAATAAATTAAAAACAATCCTATGGCTCCTGTCGGTTGTTGTGCTCATCGACATGCAAGTCGTGAACCTATTACGAAACATGATCATATCATACATCAACATATATCACATCACGTTTTGGCCATACCACATCACAGCATGCCCTACAAAAAAAGTTAGATGTCCTCTAATCGTTGTTGCAATTTTTACGTGGCTGCTAGGGCAAACTATAAGAACCCTTCTTATCTACGCAAAACCACAACATGATATACAAGTTGCCTTTTAACCTTCTACAAGGACCGCCATTGTCAAATCAGATTCAACTAAGGTGGGAGAGACACCCGCAAAGCCACTTTTATGCAAGACAAGTTGCATGTTAGTCAATGGAATCGGTCTCTTGTGCAAGGACAAGTAAGGTTGGTCCGAGCCGCTTCATCCCACAATACCGCTGAATACAAAATAACAAAGGAAGTAAGCAATTTGGACATCAACGCCCAGAACTTCTTTGTGTTCTACTCGTGCAAATACATCTCATGATGCACTGATGGGGAACGTTGAATGAAAATCAAAAAATTCCTATGAAACACCCAAGATCTAATCTAGGATATGCATAACAATGAGAGGAGAGTGTGTCTACATACCCTTGTAGACCGAAATTGAAGCGTATAAAACGCGTTGATGTAGTTGTACTCTTCGCGATCCAATCACGATCCAACTGATCTAGTGCTGAATGGAAACGACACCTCCGAGTTTAGCACATGTGCGGCTTAGTGACGTTCTCTCCTTCTTGATCTAGTAAGCAATAGAGAGGAGGTAGATGATATTTGAACCAACATGACGGCGTGCTGTTGCAGCAGCGGAACTGCAGTAGGGCTTCGCCAAGTGTTTGAGCGAGGTGGAGGAGGTGTAACGAGAGGAAGACAGGCAAGGGTGGAAGGGTGTCTGCCCCCAACGCCTCCCACCTTTATATAGGCGTGTAGGGGCTGGTGGCTTGCTCTCCAAACCCCTAGGGTCGTTGGCCAAGGGGGGAGGAAGGAAATCCCTCCTTTCCTTCCCCACCGATCATTATCCCCTTTTTTAGGGATCTTGATCTTATCTCTTAGGGATATTATCATATTCCTTTTAGGGGGATTTGGTGCATCTAGACCATGGGTTGTGGGGCCTGGCCCCACTACCCATGTCCATATGTGCCCCCCATGAAGGTGGGTCCCACTCCAAAACCTTCTATAACCTTCTCGGTACAATACTGAAAAGACCCGAACATTTTCTGGAACCTTGAATATGACTTCCCATATATAAATTTTTACCTTCAGACCATTCCATAGCTCCTGTGTGTAGCGACTAGACCTCAAACAGTCTGATCTCTGTGCTCCGGTGTCATCCCTGGATCAGTAATGCTGACACCACATAGTACTCGGAGGATTTATAGCAGAGTAGCAATCACACACTTATTACACCGAGTGTCTCAAAAGAGAACTTATTACAATAAGTATGGCTTAAGGCCATCTAATAACGATAACAGCGGAAGGCTTGGAAGATAAGTGAGTCCATCAACTCCAACGGCATCACTGAGTATAGGACCACGACCTAAAAACTCCTTAATCGTCGTCTGAAAAGTCTGCAACATTAACGTTGCAGCCCGAAAACGGGTCAGCACATGGAATATGCTGGCAAGGTAACACATAAAGAGTAATGGAATGAAAACAGCTATACTATATGCATATTTGGCTGGTGGAAAGCTCTATGGTTACAGTTTTGCGTCAAGCCAATTTTTCCCTACTTCAAAGGAATAAAATTTAATTACTATCATGGTGGTTGTTAAACATTGAGAATGGTTGACAGCATTCCCAATCCCAATTAAGCATCATCATTAAACATAACCCAACAAAATTAATTTAGAGTAACATCTTGAGATTCACATGATAATCCAAGTACTAGATACTCAAGATGTCCATAACCGGGGACACGGCTAACCATGATTAGTTTATTACACTCTGCAGAGGTTTGCGCACTTTTCCCCACAAGACTCGATCGCCTCCGTTTGGTTTCTCGCACTACATGGTGTTTGAGAAGACGGATGACCGAGACATAGTCTTTCAGAAGCGCTAGCACCTTACGATGGGTAGACCGTACCACCTACATCCCCTACATCTGCTAGTCTACCACTGTAAGAGTTCGCACAACTTAGTCAACTATGCTAGAGCCTATAATAGCTTGTGGCTGCACACGGAAGTTTCTAGTATGAATAGTCTCATGATCCCTTTGAGCCTGGGTGGCGGTCCAAAAAAAACAGGCAAGTCCTGGAATACCCAGGTGCCTCAATCCACCCATATGTGTGTTTAAGTTGCCACCTTAGATAAACCATTAATTAAGAATCTGACATCTGTCATGGATATCACTCACCCAATCCACGTCTACTAGCATAGCATGGCATAATAAGCAAACGTAGAAGTAACTCCCAAAGGTTTGGTAATAACAGGTAATAGGTACTACCTCATCTACATCCCATCCCTCAATTTAATTAGATCCTAATCATGCAATGTGTGAGGATTGATCTAATGCAATAAAACTGGGTAGTAGAAAAGGTATGATCAAAGTGTTACTTGCCTTGCTGATGATCCGTGAAACCTAACGATTCGAAGTAACAGGCGGCGCACTCCGGGTATTCTATCGCAGACAAACAAACAAGCATACAATAAGTACTCATCTAATGCACAGATAAAACTCAAATAAGAGATCTAACCAGAAGGTTCAACTTAAGAACTCCGGTTGGCAAAAAGAATCAAATCGAACGAAGCAACGAAAGACAAACGGCGAAAGAAAACAACTTTGTTCTAGTATTCCGGATCTAGGGTAAATTTTACAGTAACAAAAACTTGTTTAAGTTGGTTAAACGGATAGAGGGTTTCGAGACGAAACTCTAGGCGCTTGAATCGCCTGATTCCGATAAACGAGCGAAAAGTTAAACTAAAACGAAAATCGGATCACGAATCGCGATCAGAAAAATCGCGGATTTAATCCGAGAAAAAGAAAAACGACGAACGCCAAATATTTTTTTTCTCTTTTTTTGGCACGGAAATCAAGGCACGACGAACCTCGGCGGCGGAATTGTTGGCGGCGGCGACTCCGGCGGCGCGCGCGGATCGAGGCGGGGCTGATGGGCTGGGGCGGCTCGGGGCGGCGCTATTTAAAGGCTGCCCCCGGGCGGTGTCCCGCTCGGGTACGGCCCAAAGTCGGTTCTTTTTTTTAATTATTCCGTTTGGAAGAAAAATAAAAAGAAATACTAAACGGACTCCAAAAATTCCGAAATAAATTTTCACGGGCTTCTAAAATCAAGCCGCACGAAGTGAACATTTATTTGGGCCCTAAATGCAATTTTGAAAAACACACATTTTTCCTAAATTCAAATAAAACACCGAAAAACTCCGAAATAAAATCTTATTTGTTTTATTATTAAATCCTCAATATTTCTTTATTTTGGGAAAGTCATTTTATTCCCTCTCTCATATTTTTGTAATAGAAATAATTGATGATAAAATAAATAAAATCAAATGATCCTATTCTCAAAATTTGAGAGAACTCAAATATGAAAATAACGAAATCCCCAACTCTCTCCGTGGGTCATTGAGTTGCGTAGAATTTCTAGGATCAACCAAAATGCAAAATAAAATATGATATGCATGATGATCTAATGTATAACATTCCAAATTGAAAATTTGGGATGTTACAAACCTACCCCCTTAAGATGAATCTCGCCCTCGAGATTCGGGTTGGCTAGAAAATAGGTGAGGGTTGCTCCACTGAACTTTGCAGAACTTGATAACCTTGCTGCGAGTGACTCGACTGGCAAACTCGAGGATCTTAACTGGTTTCTCCTCGTAGGTCAAATTGTTATCCAACTGAATAGTTTCCAAAGGCACCGTGTCTCTCAATGGTATGTCAGCCATCTCCACGTGACATTTCTTTAACTGAGAAACGTGGAACACATCATGTACTCCTGACAATCCTTCGGGCAATTCCAATTTGTAGCCCACTTCTCCCATACGCTCCAAAACTCGATATGGTCCTACAAATCGTGGCGCTAACTTTCCTTTAACTCCAAAACGCTTTGTTCCCCGAAGTGGAGATACTCGAAGATAAGCTCTATCTCCGACTTCGTAAACTGTCTCCTTGCGTTTAGAATCCGCATAACTCTTATGTCTGGACTGGGCTACCTTGAGCCTATCGCGTATCAACTTCACCTTCTGTTCAGACTCTTTAATCAAGTCATGTCCAAACAACTGGCGGTCTCCAACTTCGTCCCACGACAACGGTGTCCTGCACCTCCTTCCGTACAAAGCTTCGAAAGGGGCCATCTTCAAACTGGTTTGATAACTGTTGTTGTAAAAGAACTCTGCATATGGCAAATTATCGTCCCAACTAGATCCATAATCTAGTGCACAAGCTCTCAGCATATCCTCCAAAATCTGATTGACTCTCTCGGTCTGTCCATCTGTCTGTGGATGAAAAGCTGTACTGAATTCTAACCTGGTTCCCAAAGTTTCGTGCAACTGCTTCCAGAACTTTGAGGTAAACTGGGTTCCTCTATCTGATACGATACTCCTTGGAACTCCATGCAGACATACGATCCTGGTCATGTATATCTTTGCCAACTTAGCACTAGTGTAAGTGGTCTTTACTGGGATGAAATGAGCTACTTTCGTCAATCGATCAACTATAACCCAAATTGAGTCATAGCCTGAACGAGTCCTGGGCAATCCCGTGATAAAATCCATGCCTAGCTTATCCCACTTCCATTTAGGTATCGGCAATGGTTGTAACAATCCTGCTGGCTTCTGATGCTCTGCCTTTACTCTCTGACATACATCACAAACTGCTACATACTCCGCTATATCTTTCTTCAATCCGGCCCACCAGAAAATATCCTTCAAATCCAGATACATTTTGGTATTTCCTGGGTGAATTGAATACGGTGAGTCGTGTGCCTCTTGCAAAATCAACTTCCTGATCTCCGGGTCATTGGGCACATAAACGCGGTCTTCAAACCATAAGGTGTCGTGCTCATCCTCACGGAATCCTTTAGCTTTTCCTTTGCTCAGTTTCTCCTTTATAGCGGCAATCTCTTTGTCAGCTTTCTAAGCTTCCCTGATTTTATCCATCAAGGTTGACTGAATCTCCATTGCTGCTACATAACCTCTCGGAACTATTTCCAAGCATACTTCATTAATATTTTCTGCTAACTCCTTTGGTATTCCTCCCGTCATTAACGTATTGACATGGCTCTTACGGCTTAATGTGTCAGCTACTACATTAGCCTTTCCGGGGTGATAATGCAATTTCATATCATAATCCTTGATAAGCTCCAACCATCTCCTTTGTCTGAGATTCAACTCCTTCTGTGTGAAAATGTACTTCAAACTCTTATGATCCGTGTACACCTCACAATGATTTCCAATGAGAAAATTTCTCCATGTTTTCAAAGCATGCACTACGGCTGCTAACTCCAAATCATGTGTGGCATAATTTAACTCATGAGGCTTCAGTTGTCTTGAGGCATATGAAACAACTCTCCCTTCCTGCATAAGCACTGCTCCAAGTCCTCGACGTGAAGCGTCACAATACACCTCATAATCTTTGGTCTGGTCTGGCAAAATCAACACTGGTGAGGTAACCAAACGTTTCTTCAACTCCTGGAAACTAGCCTCACACTCCTTTGTCCATATGAACTTGGTATCCTTCTTCAACAACTCAGTAATAGGCTTCGCAATCTTTGAGAAATTCTCAATAAATCTCCGGTAGGATCCTGCGAGTCCAAGAAAACTCCGGATCTCTCCAACTGTTGTTGGGGCTTCCCACTTGGTCACGGTTTCAACTTTAGCGGATCTACTGATATACCTTCTCCAGATATAACGTGTCCGAGAAATCCTACTTCCTTCAACCAAAACTCACATTTGCTGAACTTGGCATATAATTGATGTTCTCTGAGCTTTCCAAGTACCAAACGTAAATGTTCCTTATGCTCCTCCTCATTCTTCCAATAAACCAGGATATCATCAATGAACACTACGACGAACTTATCCAAAAACTCCATAAACACTTTGTTCATCATGTTCATAAAATAGGCAGGTGCGTTAGTCAGACCAAATGACATAACGGTATACTCATACAGCCCATACCTAGTGGTAAAAGCTGTCTTCGGAATATCCTGTTCTTGAATCTTCAACTGGTGGTATCCTGATCGCAGATCGATCTTGGAAAATACCTTAGCTCCTTGCAATTGGTCAAACAGATCATTGATCATTGGTAGTGGGTACTTGTTCTTGATCGTTACTTCATTCAATCCTCGATAATCAACAACCATCCTTAACGATCCATCTTTCTTCTCCACCAGAAGTACTGGCAATCCCCAAGGTGAAGAACTTGGGCGAATATATCCTTTATCCAGTAACTCCTTAATCTGCTTCTTAATTTCCACCAGATCCTTTGCTGGCATCCTATATGGTCTCTTTGATATTGGACCTATGCCTGGCAATAGCTCAATCAAAAACTCAATATCTCTATCCGGTGACATGCCTGACAACTCCTCTGGAAATACATCAGGGAAATCCCTTACCACTGGTACTTCCTCCTGCGCAACTCCTGTTAGGCAATTTACTTGAGTCCTCTTTGGCACATGCCGAGATACATACTTGATCCTTCTCCCTTCTGGTGTGGTAAGCAAAATTGACTGACTAGCACATTCAATATTCCCTTCATACTTTGATAACCAATCCATGCCTAATATCACATCCAATCCTTGAGATTCCAATACTATTAGGTCTGAGGGAAAAACATAGTTAGCAATCCTTAATGATAAACCGATCACACCATAGACTAGCCACATACTCTGCTCCGGGCAAGGTTACTAACATGGGTGACCTAAGGGCTTGGGTTGGTAGGTTATACTTATCCACAAATCCCCTTGAGATGTATGAATGCGATGCGCCAGTATCAAAAAGAACGAGCGTAGTAAATGACTTAACCAAAAACTTACGTATTACTGCATCGGGCTGAGCTTCAACCTCCTCCACGCTAACGTGGTTCACCTGTCCCCTGTTGAAAGGGTTCGGCTTCTTCCCAGAACTTCCATTGCCATTTTGGCCTTCAGGACATTCATTGGCATAATGTCCTATCTTCTGACACTTAAAACAAGTGACTTGGCTTAGGTCCTTCTTGGCTGGGGTTGATGGGTTGGTGCGGTTCTGGCAGTTGCTTCCTCCATTGCCATTACCATTCTTGGTGCCATTGTGATTATGCGAGCTACCTCCTCCATGGGTATGCTGAAAATGTCCTCCCGGTCTAGGGGTAAAACGTGGCTTCTGCTGAGCTCCTGAATTGTACTTTCCTTGTCCATACTTCCTCTTGTGATTCTCAATTTGCTGTTGCTTCCCTTCAATCATAAGAGCACGATCTACCAACTCCTGGTAGTTGTTGAAGGTGGCTACCATCAACTGCATGCTCAACTCATCATTCAGTCCTTCTAGAAACTTCTCCTGCTTAGCTGCATCCGTAGCGACGTCATATGGGGCATAACATGCTAGCTTACTAAATTCCTCCACATACTGGCCAACTGTCCTTCCTCCTTGGCGCAAGTTGCGAAACTCACGCTTCTTCATGGCCATAGCTCCTGCTGAAACGTGTGCAGTACGAAAAGCCTGTTGAAACTGGTCCCATGTGACAGTGTCTACTGGGAAAGTGGCTGTGAAATTCTCCCACCATGATGCTGCGGGTCCTTCTAGCTGATGTGCGGCAAACTTCACCTTCTCCGCATCCGTACATCCTGATGTGGTCAACTCCCTAGCTGTCTTGCGGAGCCAATCATCTACTACTATCGGCTCGGTGCTACTGGAAAACACCGGCGGATTCAGCCTAAGAAAACAGGCTAAGTGGTCAACAGGTGGTGGTGGTGGTGGGTTGTTGTTGTTTCCCTGATTCTGATTCTGGACTAGCAACTGCATCAATGTGTTCTGCTGCTGGATCAACTGGGTGACCTCCGGTGGAAAGGTAAATCCGGGGTCACGTCTCGGAGGCATCTGAGGGTTTAGAAAAGATGAGATATAAGAATAGAGGGGGTCTAAAGAGAAAACACTACCCATATGCACATGAGGCAAAACAAACAATTCACTTCAATCAATCAAACAAGGGCATACAATCGATCTATCTATCGCAAAAGTGCTCGGACTACTATATTTACATGGTGGACTACTACTACTGATGAGGTGGTCTACTAGAAATATTCTTCGGTCGTTGACTCCATGATATCTGCTCCTGCTTCATCAACATAGTCATCATCGCTACTATCTGCTTCTGAGTCGGTGCCGTCGATGATGATGTAGTCTTCCGGGCTAATTTCCTGGGGTTCTTCGTCTTCATCTACTGGCGTAGGGCCTCCCATAAATATTCCAATCTTCTTGATCAGGTCGTCATTCTTCTTCACCAATACTTCAATTTCCTCTTCATAATCTTCACGTGTAGCCTTGAGTTCTTCCTCCGGTTCCTTGATTCTAGTCTTAGCCTTCTTCAGATCTATCATGTCGGTGCACATCTGGTTCTCCTGTTGTTGAATGTGCTGGTTTAACTCCTGGATAAAAGCTGCGATTGACCTATCCTTCCTAGTGGTGATCATTTCCCAGTGCTCATCTCGGCGCCCACAAATCTGGTAGATAGTATCCTTGAGATCCTTGCGGTAGACTTCTCCAATGCGTCCCATGGCGATGTGAGCTGCCATGCTCTTTCCTAGACTCCAAGTTGGTGCATCAAAAGAAAACTCTATGGGCTCAGTGACTGGCATGAACATCCTTCCTGGAACTTGAACTTGAATCATCCAGCGCTCTTCTTCAGGTAAAGTGGCGTTGTAGGTTCCTGTGAAGCTTGGTACTCCTATGTTCAGATATCTAGTGACTTCCTTCAAGTGTCGTCCAAAGGGTGTATCTTCATCCGGTTGTGTGAACTTGTTCCTTGCATCCGCCATCCTAAAGAGTAGAAAAGATGAGAGGTCAGAAGAGAAGATAGTGAATAGTGATCTAGGTCTTTAGCTTAGTGGTCGTGTCCTACAGTCAGCGTGTGCTCTGATACCATCTCTGTAGCGACCAGACCTCAAACAGTCTGATCTCTGTGCTCCGGTGTCATCCCTGGATCAGTAATGCTGACACCACACAGTACTCAGAGGATTTATAGCAGAGTAGCAATCACACACTTATTACATCGAGTGTCTCAAAAGAGAACTTATTACAATAAGTATGGCTTAAGGCCATCTAATAACGATAACAGCGGAAGGCTTGGAAGATAAGTGAGTCCATCAACTCCAACGACATCACTGAGTATAGGACCACGACCTAAAAACTCCTTAATCGTCGTCTGAAAAGTCTGCAACATTAACGTTGCAGCCCGAAAACGGGTCAGCACATGGAATATGCTGGCAAGGTAACACATAGAGAGTAATGGAATGAAAACAGCTATACTATATGCATGTTTGGCTGGTGGAAAGCTCTATGGTTACAGTTTTGCGTAAAGCCAATTTTTTCCTACTTCAAAGGAATAAAATTTAATTACTATCATGGTGGTTGTTAAACATTGAGAATGGTTGACAGCATTCCCAATCCCAATTAAGCATCATCATTAAACATAACCCAACAAAATTAATTTAGAGTAACATGTTGAGATTCACATGATAATCCAAGTACTAGATACTCAAGATGTCCATAACCGGGGACACGGCTAACCATGATTAGTTTATTACACTCTGCAGAGGTTTGCGCACTTTTCCCCACAAGACTCGATCGCCTCCGTTTGGTTTCTCGCACTACATGGTGTTTGAGAAGACGGATGACCGAGACATAGTCTTTCAGAAGCGCTAGCACCTTACGATGGGTAGACCGTACCACCTACATCCCCTACATCTGCTAGTCTACCACTGTAAGAGTTCGCACAACTTAGTCAACTATGCTAGAGCCTATAATAGCTTGTGGCTGCACACGGAAGTTTCTAGTATGAATAGTCTCATGATCCCTTTGAGCCTGGGTGGCGGTCCAAAAAAAACAGGCAAGTCCTGGAATACCCAGGTGCCTCAATCCACCCATATGTGTGTTTAAGTTGCCACCTTAGATAAACCATTAATTAAGAATCTGACATCTGTCATGGATATCACTCACCCAATCCACGTCTACTAGCATAGCATGGCATAATAAGCAAACGTAGAAGTAACTCCCAAAGGTTTGGTAATAACAGGTAATAGGTACTACCTCATCTACATCCCATCCCTCAATTTAATTAGATCCTAATCATGCAATGTGTGAGGATTGATCTAATGCAATAAAACTGGGTAGTAGAAAAGGTATGATCAAAGTGTTACTTGCCTTGCTGATGATCCGTGAAACCTAACGATTCGAAGTAACAGGCGGCGCACTCCGGGTATTCTATCGCAGACAAACAAACAAGCATACAATAAGTACTCATCTAATGCACAGATAAAACTCAAATAAGAGATCTAACCAGAAGGTTCAACTTAAGAACTCCGGTTGGCAAAAAGAATCAAATCGAACGAAGCAACGAAAGACAAACGGCGAAAGAAAACAACTTTGTTCTAGTATTCCGGATCTAGGGTAAATTTTACAGTAACAAAAACTTGTTTAAGTTGGTTAAACGGATAGAGGGTTTCGAGACGAAACTCTAGGCGCTTGAATCGCCTGATTCCGATAAACGAGCGAAAAGTTAAACTAAAACGAAAATCGGATCACGAATCGCGATCAGAAAAATCGCGGATTTAATCCGAGAAAAAGAAAAACGACGAACGCCAAATATTTTTTTTCTCTTTTTTGGCACGGAAATCAAGGCACGACGAACCTCGGCGGCGGAATTGTTGGCGGCGGCGACTCCGGCGGCGCGCGCGGATCGAGGCGGGGCTGATGGGCTGGGGCTGCGCTATTTAAAGGCTGCCCCCGGGCGGTGTCCCGCTCGGGTACGGCCCGAAGTCGGTTCGTTTTTTTAATTATTCCGCTCGGAAGAAAAATAAAAAGAAATACTAAACGGACTCCAAAAGTTCTGAAATAAATTTTCACGGGCTTCTAAAATTAAGCCGCACAAGGTGAACATTTATTTGGGCCCTAAATGCAATTTTGAAAAACGCACATTTTTCCTAAATTCAAATAAAACACCGAAAAACTCCGAAATAAAATCTTATTTGATTTTATTATTAAATCCTCAATATTTCTTTATTTTGGGAAAGTCATTTTATTCCCTCTCTCATATTTTTGTAATAGAAATAACTGATGATAAAATAAATAAAATCAAATGATCCTATTCTCAAAATTTGAGAGAACTCAAATATGAAAATAACGAAATCCCCAACTCTCTCCGTGGGTCATTGAGTTGCGTAGAATTTCTAGTATCAACCAAAATGCAAAATAAAATATGATATGCATGATGATCTAATGTATAACATTCCAAATTGAAAATTTGGGATGTTACATCGTGATGTCCCATTTCCCATTCGGGATTCCAAACTACTTCCGTAGTTCACCATGTGCATATCTCAATACTACCCTATCATTACCGCAACGGTGCATACTTAGAAAGAACACATTTTATCTTGAATTAAGTGGAGGGATCATCTTATAATGCTACCGTTGTCCTAAGCAAAATAAGATGAATAAAAGATAAACATCACATGCAATCAATATGTGACATGATATGGTCACTATCATCTTTGTGCTTTTGATCTCCATCTCCAAAGCATTAGCATGATCTCCCTCGTCACTGGCATGACACCGACACCATGATCTCCATCATCGTTTCGTCACATGGTTGTCTCCGCCAACTATTAATGCTACGACTATTGCTAACTCATAACGGTAAAGTAAAGCAATTACATAGCGTTTAATGATTGACACGCAGGTCATACAATAAATTAAAAACAATCCTATGGCTCCTGTCGGTTGCTGTACTCATCGACATGCAAGTCATGAACCTATTACGAAACATGATCATCTCATACATCAACATATATCACATCATGTTTTGGCCATACCACATCACAGCATGCCCTACAAAAAAAAGTTTGACGTCCTCTAATCGTTGTTGCAATTTTTACGTGGCTGCTAGGGCAAACTATAAGAACCCTTCTTATCTATGCAAAACCACAACATGATATACAAGTTGCCTTTTAACCTTCTACAAGGACTGTCGTTGTCAAATCAGATTCAACTAAGGTGGGAGAGACACCCGCAAAGCCACTTTTATGCAAGACAAGTTGCATGTTAGTCAGTGGAATCGGTCTCTTGTGCAAGGACAAGTAAGGTCTGTCCGAGCCGCTTCATCCCACAATACCGCTGAATACAAAATAACAAAGGAAGTAAGCATTTTGGACATCAATGCCCACAACTTCTTTGTGTTCTACTCGTGCAAATACATCTCATGATGCACTGATGGGGAACGTTGAATGAAAATCAAAAAAAAATCCTATGAAACACCCAAGATCTAATCTAGGAGATGCATAACAATGATAGGAGAGTGTGTCTACATACCCTTGTAGACCGAAATTGAAGCTTATAAGACACGGTTGATGTAGTCGTACTCTTCGCGATCCAATCACGATCCAACTGATCTAGTGCTGAATGGAAACAACACCTCCGAGTTTAGCACATGTGCGGCTTAGTGACGTTCTCTCCTTCTTGATCTAGTAATAAACGGAGAGGAGGTAGATTATATTTGAACCAACATGATGGCGTGTTGTGGCAGCAGTGGAACTGCAGCAGGGCTTCGCCAAGTGTTTGTGCGAGGTGGAGGAGGTGTAACGAGAGGAAGATGGGCAAGGGTGGAAGGGTGTCTGCCCCCAACGCCTCCCACCTTTATATAGGCGTGTAGGGGCTCGTGGCTTTCTCTCCGAACCCCTAGGGTCGTTGGCCAAGGGAGGAGGAAGGAAATCCCTCCTTTCCTTCCCCACCGATCGTTATCCCCCTTTTTAGGGATCTTGATCTTATCCCTTAGGGATATTATCATATTACTTTTAGGGGGATTTGGTGCATCTAGACCATGGGTTGTGGGGCCTGGCCCCACTACCCATGTCCATATGTGCCCCCATGCAGGTGGGTCCCACTCCGAAACCTTCTATAACCTTCCCGGTACAATACTGAAAAGACCCAAACATTTTCTAGAACCTTGAATATGACTTCCCATATATAAATTTTTACCTTCGGACCATTCCAGAGCTCCTCGTGATGTCCCATTTCCCATTTGGGACTCCAAAACTACTTCCGTAGTTCACCATGTGCATATCTTAATACTACCCTAGCATTACCGAACGTCAAGTGTGTGACCCTAGGGTTCGAGAACATGCAGACATGACCGAGACTCCTCTCCGGTCAATAATCAATAGCAGGACCTGGATGCCCATATTGACTCCCACATATACAATGAAGATCTTTATTGGTTGAACAACGATGTCAAGGGTTCGTTTAATCCTGTATGTAATTCCCTTTGTCCGGCGACATGTTACTTGTCCGAGATTCGATCGTAGGTATCTCCATACCTAGTTTAATCTCGTTATCGGCAAGTCTCTTTACTCATTCCGTAATACAAGATCACGTGACTCAACTCATTGGTCACATGCTTGCAAGCTTCTTGTGATGTTGTATTGCCGAGAGGGCCCAAAGACATCGCTCCGTCACATGGAGTGAAAAATCTCAGTCTCGACCCATGCAACCCAACAAATACCTTTGGAGATACCTGTAGAGCACATTTATGGTCACCCAGTTATGAAGTGGTGTTTGATAGCACATAAAGCATACCTTCGGTATCCAGGAGTGGCATGATCTCGTGGTCTAAGGAATAGATATATACTTGACATTACAAAAGCTATGGCAAAGTGAATTTAGTGACACAATCACATGTTAAGCTTATGGTTGGGTCTATCCATCACATCATTCTCCTAATGATGTGATCTTGTTATCAAATGATAACTCAAGTCTATGGTTAGGAAACCTTAACCGCCTTTGATCAATGAGCTAGTTTAGTAGAGGCTTACTAGGGACATGGTATTGTTTATGCATTCACACATGTATTTAAGTTTCCAGTCAATACAATCTAGCATGAATAATAAACATTTATCATGAATAACAAAATATGATAATAACCAATTTATTATTGCCTTTAGGGCATATTTCCAACAGAGTCCACGAGGTGGACGAGCCACCCCACCGTGAGGGTGCACCGAAGAGCAAGGAAACACCCCGCATGTCGCACCAGATCCACTCCTAGCCATGCCCGCCTGCATATCTGCGACGCCAGGGAATCAGTCGTCGCCTGTGAGCAGTCTCACCACCGCCGTCACCACACGGGCTTTGCCCCACAACGCATGTTGGCAACGGCGGCGGAGGAGAGGGGAGGTGGGGCCGATGGTTTCTAGTGGTAGGGGGCCCCAGTGTCGCTCCTTGAGCGGCATGGGTGCGAGAGGGGAAAATACATGATATCCAAAAGATGGCATTGAAGACGGATTCCCAATCAACTGTTAAGAAGATCAACGACGAAATGAAGGACCTATCAGCTCATGGGACGTTAGTGGTAGTGGTGAAGGACTTACTACGTTGATGGGGCTATGGCGCGAGCCCTTAAGGCACCACAGGCGCCATGAAGATGATAGCATGGAACTGTCGAGGCATGGGCCAGGGCCTTGGTAGTAACAAAATGTGCTACATGGCTAGGTTGATCCATGCAACAAAAGCTGAGGTAATTTTTGTTTCAGAAATCAAATCATCTAAGTACAATGCTGCTATTCTAAACCAACAATTTGACATGAATGATAGTATTGTAGTACCTTCCAACCGATGATCAGGGGGGCTGTGGCTGATGTGGAGTGCAGATCTTCAAGTGAATGTACATATCTCTAACTTCCTTGTTATCCTTGCTTCAGTAGTCAATGTAGCTTCCAAACAGGAAGTTGCGTTGGTTTGTGTTTATGGGGATCCTTACCATAAGCAGATTAGTCAAATTTGGGATCTTGTGGCTTCTTTTGTGTATGATAATGTCAACAAGCCAATAGTTTGTATGGGAGACATGAATGACTTGTTGTATGATATGGACAAAAGCTCCCATCATGTTAATACTAATCGTATCAGTGCTTTCCGTAACATTGTCAAAAATTGTGGTTTCTTTGATTTGGGATATAGTGGCCATGCTTACACTTGGACTAACAAATGCTATACTTCTATGCCTATTTTTGAGCGCCTTGATAGATGCTTGGTCAATGCTGAATGGTGTGCCTTGTATCTGATTACTAATGTTTACAATCTACCTATCACTATTAGTGATCATGCTCCCTTCTCATATCCACGGATGGTAAATTTAAAAAGCCTTTACAAAGTTTCAAATTTGAAAATTGGTGGCTTATGGAAAAGAATTTTCATGCTTATACTAAAGCTTCTTGGAGTAGCACTGCTCATTGTCCTTTCTATGCTAGAACTAATCACCTTGCAGGGTCTCTCAAAAAATGGTGTAAAAAGAAAAAACCTATTCATCAGGAGCTCAATTCTTTGGAAGAGCAAATCAAAAACATCCAAATGAATCCCATACACGAGCAAGACCAAAATTTAGAAAAGCTTATTTGGTTGGAAAATTTGAAGAAAATCTAACCAAGCTCACTCTTTTTTACAGCCAGCAAGCTAAAAAACATTGGGCAACAAAGGGGGATAGAAACACAAGTTTCTTTCACAATTATGTCCTCAAATGGAGAAGGAAGAATCAAATAGTCCCAATCAAGGATAACAATAATATTACTCACTTCAACCCTGAAAAAATTGCTCAAACCTTTGTTGATTACTTCAAAGATCTTTTTGGGACTAACAATGCAGATCATAGGAGGCCGTACTTGGAGACTATACCAGGGGCTGATCAAGGCAACTTCACAAGCACCATACCAGATAAACAAGAAATTTGGAGCATATTGAAGGAAATGAGAGCAGATGCATCACCTGGCCCAGATGGATTGAATGTGGCATTTTATCTCGCAGCTTGGGACTGGATAGGAGATGCCATCACTAATCTAGTAAGACAATTCTATCTTTCTGGAGTGATGCCTAAACATATCAATAATACAAATATTGCCTTGATCCCCAAAAAGCTTGTTTGTAATATCCCTACAGACTTTAGACCTATTAGTCTTTGTAATGTTGTTTACAAAATCATTGCAAAGTCTTTGGCTAATAGGCTTAAGCCTCACCTACCAGACTATATACATCCTTCTCAACAAGCTTTTATTGAGGGGAGGAGAATTAGCAATAATATTATCATAGCTCAAGAAATCACTCACTCCTTTGCTCTCAAGTCCTGGAATACTCCCGCTTTCATGCTCAAAATTGATCTTGCTAAAGCTTTTGATCTCTTAGAATGGAACTTCATCATCAATGCTTTAATTCGTAAAGGGCTGCATGGTCATTTCATCAATCTTATTCATGCCTGCATCACTACCCCTGTGTTTTCTATTATAATTAATGGCCAATCATATGCTAGATTCAAAAGTGGCAGAGGCATAAGGCAAGGTTGCCCCCTCTCTTCATATATCTTTGTCCTTGCAATAAATGAATTGTATGTCTCCTTACAGGAAGCAATGGCATCCAACTACTTGACTGGTATATCTCTCGGACAAAATTTTCCCCCTATACATTGCCTAATGTTTGCAGATGATCTACTTGTTTGTGGCCATGCTAATATTCACGAGGCTAATGTCATGAATCAACTGATCCAATCATTTTGTGTTAGATCCGGCCAAACTCCAAATTGGAACAAATCCGAAATCCCTTTTAGTAAAGACGTTGACCCCAACATCCAGCATGCCATTAAGAACATCTTCCATGTTCCACCCATTAATAAAAACTTCATGCATGGTCATCCTCCCATCCTTCCAGCGAAAGACAGATCCTTTGCCTATAACTTTATTATTGATAAATTCAAAGCAAAACTTCCTGCCTATAAAGCCTTCAAACTCTCTCATGCAGGCAGACTCACTCTTATAAACTCTGTATTTGCCTCATTTCCAATCTATCACATGTCAAACATTCTCTTTCCCAAGAAATTCTTAGCCAAACTCACTGCTATCATTAGAAACTTCTGGTGGACAGGTGTTAGAGAGGAAACCAATGAGAGAACCCTCTACCTTGGAGCTTGGAAAGATATTTGTTCTCCCAAGAATGAAGGAGGTCTGGGCATAAAGAATATGCAAACTACCAACATAATTCTGATCCTTGCAGCAACCTAGAGAATACCAGAAAATCCCAATAGTCATCTTTCTAAAGTCTCGCAATCAAAATATTTTCATGATTCATCATTTTGGAGAGCTAATCCAGCAATTCCCAAATCTGCCTTTTGGGCCTCAATTCTAAAAGTCAAAACTATGCTAATCAAGAATTCATTTTTCCAGATCACAAAAGGCAACATCTCTCTTTGGAGCTCTCCTTGGTTCCATTCCTGGGAACATATTTATGACCATCTTGTTATTCAGAACAATGATTTCATCTACCCTACTTTGGTCAAGGACCTTTGGCTTCCTAATCATAAAGAGTGGAATAATGATCTCATTGACACTCTGTTTGATCATGATACAGCTGATGCTATAAAACAAGTTCCAATTATACAAGTGGAAGATAGAGATCCATTGTGCTGGAAGCTAACACCGACAGGGAAATTCACTACCAAAAGTGCATATAAACTGTGTCTACAAGTAATAAAGGAGGAGGGTGAACCACGACCTAAAGATCTACCTAACAACACCAAAGAATTGCTCAAACAGATCTGGAAAGCAAAAGATGTTGCACCAAGAATTCAAACATTTGCTTGGAGGCTGATTAGAAGAGCTCTGCCTACAGGTAAAAGAGAAGGTAATTATTCTAAACACACCATTACCCTCTGTGCTAGATGTGGTATGGAAGAAGATGAGTTGCATATGAAAGTGCTAGTGATCGACTAGAGGGGGGGGGTGAATAGGCGATTTTTAAGAAAGTCTTGAAAACATGGGAGTTTCGAAGACAAACGACAGAAATAAACCTATTACCATGCAGCGGAAGGTAGACTGCACTAAGAAAACCATAGTCAAGTATTCAATGAAGTGAAAGCACAACAACTAATGGTAGCTAGGCAGTATGGATCAGGTAGGAAGATAGTACGAAGCCAATCAGAACAAGCAGTCACTCAGTGAAGACAAAAGATAATGCAAACAAACAATGACTTCACAAGGACCAACTGTAAATAAAGAGATGGGAAGGATAGAACCAGTGACTCGTTGAAGACAATGATTTGTTGGACCAGTTCCAGTTGCTGTGACAACTGTACGTCTGGTTAGGGAGGCTGAGATTCAACTCAGAAGACCGTGTCTTCATCTTATTCCCCTTGAGCTAAGGACACCCAGTCCTCGCCCAATCACTCTGGTAAGTCTTCGAGGCAGACTTCCAAACCTTCACAGACTTCATTCACCGGCGATCCACAATGACTCTTGGATGCTCAGAACGCGACGCCTAACCGGCTGGAGGATTCACAGTTCTCAAGTGTAATAAGTCTTCAGATCACACAGACAGGAAGACTTAAGTGATGCCTAACACTCTTTGGCTCTGGATGTTTAGGGCTTTATCCTCGCAAGGAATTCTCTCTCAAAGGCTTCGAGGTGGGTTGCTCTCAAATGACAAAAGCCATACACTAACTCTGAGCAGCCAACCGTTTATGGTTGTAGGGGGTGGGCTATTTATAGCCACTAGGCAACCCGCCCTGATTTGTCCGAAATGACCCTGGGTCACTAAGGAACTGACACATGTTCCAACGGTCAGATTTCAAACACACATGACAACTTTACTTGGGCTACAAGCAAAGCTGACCTATCCAACTCTGGATAAGATTTTCTCTCATAGTCTTCACTCGAAGACATAGGATTTTGGTTAAGCATCACTTCAGTCATTCTGACTGGTTCTCTTGGACCCGATTTAACAGTACGGTGGTTCCTACGACTCAACGAAGAAGAAAAAGAACAACGAAACAACTAAGTCTTCGCGCTCCATAGTCTTCACGCGATGTCTTCTCTTGTCATAGTCTTCAAAGTGAATGTCTTCGCATACCACCTTTGACTTTAATGTCTTCATACATTTTTAGGGCTCATCTCTGGTAGGAAAACCGAATCAATGAGGGACTTCTACCTGTGTTATCCTGCAATTCTCACAAACACATTAGTCCCTCAACCAGGTTTATTGTCAATACTCCAAAACCAACTAGGGGTGGCACTAGATGCACTTACAATCTCCCCCTTTTTGGTGATTGATGACAAACTAGTTGAAGTTTTCAACGGGGAATAAAATATGTGAAATTTTAAAGATAGGGTATTGTCTTCATAAGTTGCAAAGGCTCCCCCTAAAGATGTGCATATAAGTACTTTGCTCTTGGAATGCAAATGCACATGGCAGGTTGTACTTGTGGAGATCCTCTTCAACCTATGATGAAAATTCATCATGCATGATATGATGTAACGAAGATAATGACATGCATAATGAAAAATGGACGTCTGCAAAATGACCTAAGTGCGGAATTTATCATCGCACATGCGGAATTTATCATCGCATCACAGAATAGCAAATAAGTAGCAGACGGCCATCGAGTTTAAGTGTTACAACTCAAAGAACCAAATGTATCGAAAAGCAAGAGTTGTAAGCACTTGGCAAAAGTAGTAAAAGGTAAAGCAACCACCCATATGGACCCGCTTGAAGACTATCAACTCATATGCTTCTACCCCTTTTGTCAGTAAGGACCAAACAGGTTTGAAGACATAGAGCACCTACTCGTTCCCATGAGGTGCAGGCGAGGCAGCAGGGTCGTCGTTGAGGTCCAGTGGTGCAGAAGAACTTGGTGCAGTGTCGACACGCGCTGAAGTTGGAGGAGGTGAAGTTGCATCATCTTGGTCATCAATGAATCTGGAATTCACTATCGCAGCTGAGGACGAATAGTAAGAGTCTTCAAGTGAGAGAGTCCGACACAAGTGAGCATTCCTGGGAGGAGTTGAGTCAAACTTGAATCGTTCGGTGAAGCCACCGTCTTGCAGATCAGCTTCAGCACTATGTAATGCCAAACTCTTCCACGACCTCTGACAGGTTTCATGAGTGACAAAGGCATTCTTGGTGGCAAGATTGCCAATGCGGTTGACATCCACCAAGAGGCTTTGCATGTGACGCTTAAGCCAGTCGTGATGTTTGTCCTGTTTCTGGTGTAGTGCGACGAGAAGCTCTCGATCATTTAGGACACGAGATTGCCTTTGAGGCCTTTGCGCAATGGTGCTACCAGTGGCGTCAGTTTGAGGGCGAGGGGCACGTGTGTTGCCAGCAAGGGGATAAACACGAGAAACTATTGGAACTCCTTCAATAGGCTGGGTGAAGCTTTGGTGATCAACATTGTGAAGATAAACGGGATCCTTAGCAGGCTCTGGGTAAATGGCTTCAACCAACAGATCAACCTCTGGCAAGAAGACAAGATGATTGCGCGCAGACGGCTGACAGTTGATTGCAGAGTGAAGCTTGATAAGGCGCATTACCCATGGAGCATAAAACTTTAGACCAAAAATGTCAGAGCCAGATGCAGCCAACTGTCTGATGAAGAAGTCTTGAGCATTGAGGCTGATGCCATTGAAGATATAGAAAACCAAAGTCTTCATTGCTCCTTCAAGCTTCGCTGTAGATGAATGTCCTTTGACAAGCCATAGAGTCTTTCTGATGATATGGTAAATGGTGCGAGGCAGATACTCTAGGTCTTCAACGAAGAATTCAGACGGGTATTTAGCGTCATGAGGCAAAGGCTTCATCATGCTCAGCATTTGACTCATGTTGGGTTCTGGCTTCTGAAAAATTCTTTCCAAGGCATTTTGGTGTTGTTGACAACCTGGTTCATAGTATTCACCAGGAGTGGGCAGGCCTGTGAGCTCAATGATATCAAGAGCTTTGGCTTTATGATGGACATTGCCTGTCATCCACTCAAGGACCCAAGTCTTTGGATCCCTGTTGTAGCCTCGAATGTGAAGAGTTGCATAGAACTGTAGCAGAAGCTCTTCATTCCAGTGTTCCTTATCTGTGACAAACTGTAGCAGTACAGCATCTCTGAAGCAATCCAACACTTCTTCAAGGCAGGGCAGGCTAGCTATAGCTTCAGAGTCGAGGCACATATGTGGAAATATGCGCCCTTGATTGTATAAGACGCAGGAATAGTAGCTGCGCTGCTGATAGCTCCAGAACCGATCTGATGAAATGCGAGGTTTGGTAAAAGGGTTATTGGCGCTGTTGAAGAAGGTGTTACGTGCCACGAAGCCATTCACATTGAAGACCCCAGGTGAAGTTGCATTGCTTGGGAATCGTGGAAGTCTTGGCTTGGGCTTCTGGACGGAAGGTCTGTGCTCGACATGATAGTCAAATTGGGGACCCGCAGCAGGTGGAGGAACCAGAATGGGCCATCGAACCATAACAGGCTGACCACGATCAAATGCTAGCTCAATGGTGTGAGGTCTTAGAGGGAGAACATGAGCACTGGCATTGTCGTTGACATGGGCTTCAGGGGCCACATTGGCTTCAGGTGCTTGCACCTCAGGTGCTTCAGCAGTGGCTTCGGGCACTGCAGTGGCTTCAGGCTCTTATACTTCTGGCACCGTAGTAGCTTCAGGCGCCACATTAGCTTCAGCCATGACAACGTCATTGGCTTCAGTGGTGATGTTGGTGGCCGCCTCAGGATTGTTAACCTCCACTTCAGAAGCTGGAGGGTCAGACACGTTCTCCTCGAGAACAACATCTTGGTGGGACGGGGGTGTAGCAACTCTTTCTGCTTCAACTCTTGGTTCTTCTTCTTCATCGGCTGATGCAGCCGGAATATCTTCAGCCATTTTGGCTTCAGACTCAGACACGTGCATAATGGGAGTGACTTGGGGCCTTGGTCCTTTGCGAAGCCTGCGTAATGCTGGCGACGCTTGCGGAGATGGAGTGTGCTGGGCCTCAAAGTCATCGTCATCTTGCACTGGTGAGGTGGCTTGCGGTTGAGGAGAACTTGGGGTGTCTTGTCATTGTGGGTGATCAACCCACGATGCATCCTGAGCAGTTGGCATCAGAGGACGACCAATACTGATGAGTTCGCTGTGCGTGAGCACAAGCGATGATACCAATTGGTGCTCGATCTGAGGAAGGACTTCATCATCTTCAACATTGTCGTGAGGACCAATGTCTTCAGCTGTGGTGGGGTCAACAACTGGATTATCTTCAGCTTCAGGAGCCTCTGGGGAAGCAGGCTCATGAACTATTACTTGGCGTTCTTGATTTTCAGACACGGGACGAGCCACTGAGATTGGCTCGACCTCAAGGGGCTCTATGGGAGCAGCCCAATCTCTCTTCTTGGTTTTGCATTTCTTAGTTGGAGGAGCATCATCAGTGGTGCCCTTGGTTTTGCACTTTCTGGCTTTAGCTTCAGCTGCCCTTGTTTTCTTCAATTCTGAAGCCACTGTGGGGACCTTAGGCTTCGAGCCTGTCATACTGGCTGGGAAGACAATTGGATGTACTTCCTGCCTTGGTGCTTCGGGTTCTGCCACAGCTGGCTTCTTCTTCTTCTTCTTGGCCGCCATTCTGGGGTCGATGCCTGGTCGCCCCAAGGCCTTGCGCTTTTCAGCTTTATTGTCCCTGAACACATTTAGCAGCAAGATCCTTCATGCGCTCACGAGAACCTTTGGCTTCTTCGCGTTTGGTTCGGAATGCTTCCTTAAGCTCATGCATCATGGTCTGGAAGTTCTGAATGTCTTCAACATTGAGCTGGGCCATATGCTTCTTGAACTGAGCCTTTTCATAATATATCTTATGCTTCAGCTCAACAATCTTCTGAGCTAGAGCCAGCTCAGCAGCAATGGCTCCGTGAAAGGCGACGCTGAGGCCAATGGGAAGTTGAAGATCATCAAAGCTAACATTTGGGCTGTCAAACCACTCATCAATGAATGTGTTGATGATTTCAACATCAAAGAGAGGAAGGTCATTGAAGATTTCTGCCTCTTGCTTGCTCTTGATCAACTGCTCAAGAGTGTCATCGCTAAGATCGTCGTCGCTGGACAGATCAATGGCGTCATTCTCATTTCGCAGAACAACAGCAGGGGTCAGTGCTTGGCTGGTGGGTTGCATGGGCATCTTCACTTTGGAGGGCTTGGAGATGCGTGACAGATCTTCAGACTGCATACTGTGTTCAGGAGGTGCAGTGGCCAGAGGCTTCACCCATGAAACCTTTGGTGCAAGGGCAGGCTTCGAAGCTTTAGGCTTCTTCAGCTTCTTTGGCTTCGGTGGTGCAGGCGCTTCGTCAGATTCAGCGTCGTCTGCAGGTTGATCCACGACTGCCCCTTGAACCATAATATGAGTGATGAGACCTTCCAGGTTGTAGAAGGGCCCAACAAGATTGGGTTCAGCTTCGCGTGAGCCATCGGCACGAGGAGTAGAGGGACCTGGATTGAAGTCTAATCCCCGCGACTTCTTGTTTTCTTTGGCCAAGTTCCTGGCAAACTGAAGGTTGCGCTTGAACAGATTGTCATCACGACACCATAGCAATGACGATGGGTCTGCATCTGCAGGCTGTGGTCCACAGACCATGCAGGGATAGAAGCCTTGTTCAATGGCTTCAGCTCTGGACCTGGGTTGAAGATTTTTGTATAGGATGTCTCCCCACGGTCGCTTGATGGCATTCTTCTCAGCATACTCCTGGGTCACGAACCTGTACTTGAACCATTGTTCTGCCCAATATCTTCGAATCCATTGGATTCGAGTTTTCCGCTGATTGTAGTCTTCCTCCGGATCTGTCTTGTACAACTCATAGAGGTCAGGAGGCAGATCTCTTGAGGTGTTACCACGATGCTGTCTGCCACCCTTCCTTGCAGATTTTTCTGGTGCCATGAAGTTTAGACTGAAAGGCTTCAAAACTGTCAAAGTCTTCCGTCTACTGGTCAGACAAGAACCGGCTTCAGGAGAATTTATATAATGCTGTAAGAATTCTACAAATGAATGCAGACTATGAGAACCAAGGGATTCTCCCACGGACATATACCTATGACAGCATTAAGGTGCGAGGGAAGGGGAAGAGGTCATATGCATTCTCAAAAGATTTTGAAGATAAATCAGTTTAGAAGACATTGACCTCATAGTGCGAAGACATTCACTCATAGATAGAGAGTTGGTTCCAGATTTGTACGAATCCACGAATAAATACAAGTGAGGAATCTAACTACTTTGTGAAGCATAAGTGAACATATTAGGCATATTATGAGATGCAGTATGAAATAGATCCAACTTGTGTGAACAGAAACTGCTTGTGGTAGAAAAGGATGAATCTATCGGATCAAAAGAGACTATAAAAAGGAGGTTTTATTTACCACACGAGGAACTGCTAGACGGAGTGGGAGAGGAGGCCGAGCAGTTCGATCTTCCGTGCCCTAACTTGGCGACGGAGGACACCTACGGCGACGGCGGAGAAGACGATGTCCGCGGCCGGCGTGAGGACGGCGTCGGTGAGGTCGCGGCAGCTAAGCGCTTCGTCGCCGGCGTCGTCGAGGGCTAGCGGTGGCGCTAGGATTTGTGCGAGAGTGGAAGAAAGGATAATGACTGTGGTGAGGCGTGTATTTATAGGGACAGGGACGGCATAGTGTTATTACACAGGTGCCCCTGGCGGTTCACATCTGAAGGACACGTGGCTATCATGCAACACATCGGAGGTTGTCCACGTTCCCACGCACGCCTGGATTGTCGGGTGGTCGTTCCCACTTCTCCGGGTTTCAAGTGGAAGGATTTAGTATTGAAAACGGATTAATGTTTGTCTCTGTATCTTCTGCTAACAAGGACGCAGAGAAAACATTTTGACAGTGTCAATAGAATGCATATGATTTGGATAGATAGACTTAGGAAAGAAGCATAGAGTGGTTAGGGTCCGATCACATTCACTTAGTTCAAAAGATTCAGCAAGAAGCCATAATTATAAGTGAATGCTGTAGAGGGCAGAAACCAAATCAGTACGTTGCAGATAAACATGAGGTCATGTTAACATTGAAGACAAACAGAAGGCGAAGACTTTGCAAATGTAATGCCATGTGAGAAACACTTCTTAGGGAAGAATATGGTGGTGGCATTACCCACCGTATAGGAAGTATTAGACCCAGACACGGCGCACAACTATTGTGGCGCTCTGAAGTCAAATTCCACATTAATGTATTCACACTCAGAATGCAAGTCTTCATTGATTGAAGACATACGTTACTTCGTGTGTTGCACATCTAAGTCATCAACATGCACTAGTGTTAGGAAGTGTGCCTGATCAAAGGACATTTGAGGATTCCAAGATATTTAGCTCACATCGTAACTTGCAAAACCTCTTCTCATCCAAGGGCTTTGTGAAGATATCTGCCAATTGCTCTTCAGTGTTGACATGTATGATATCAATATCCTCCTTCATAACATGATCTCTGAGAAAGTGATGACGAATTTCAATGTGCTTTGTCTTCGAGTGCTGAACTGGGTTGTTAGCAATCTTGATGGCGCTCTCGTTGTCGCAGTAGAGTGGCACTTGCTTCAGATGAATGCCATAGTCTTTGAGTGTTTGCTTCATCCATAGAAGCTGAGCACAGCAAGATCTAGCAGCATTGTATTCAGATTCAGCAGTGGAGAGAGATACACAGTTCTGCTTCTTTAAAGACCAACATACAAGTGGTCGTCCCAGAAAATGACATGTGCCTGATGTATACTTGTGATCCACCTTGTCACCAGCATAATCAGCATCCGAGAATCCAACTAGATCAAACTCTGAGCCCTTTGGATACCATAATCCTAGTGTTGGGGTATGAGCCAAATATCTAAGAATTCGCTTCACAGCTAAGTGATGTGATTCCTTTGGTGCTGCTTGGAACCGGGCACACATGCAAACACTAAGCATGATATCTGGCCTAGATGCACATAAATAAAGCAAAAAACCAATCATGGAGCGGTATACCTTTTGATCGAACTCTTTACCATTGTCGTCGGGACCCAGATGGTGTTTGGCTGGCATTGGTGTCGTGTAGCCTTTGCAGTCTTGCATTCCAAATTTCTTCAGGTAATCTTTGAGGTATTTCTCTTGAGATATGAAGATGCCGTTGCGTTGCTGCCATATTTGAAGACCAAGGAAGAACTTCAGCTCACCCATCATGGACATCTGATATTGCTCTTGCATCATATATCCAAACTCTTCACTGTATTTCTGGTTAGTGCAGCCGAAGATAATGTCATCCACATATATTTGGCACACAAACAGTTCACCATCATATGTCTTCGTAAAGAGAGTGGGATCCAGGGAACCAGGTTTGAAGCCTTTGCTCTTCAAGAAGTCTTTGAGTGTGTCATACCAAGCTCGAGGGGCTTGTTTAAGGCCATACAGTGCCTTGTTGAGCTTGTAGACCATGTCAGGATGTTTTGGATCTTCAAAGCCAGGCGGTTGTGCAACATACACTTCTTCTTCAATCTTGCCATTGAGAAAAGCACTCTTCACATCCATTTGATACAGAATAATGTTATGATGATTTGCATAGGCCAGCAGTATGCGTATAGCTTCAAGCCTAGCCACAGGAGCAAATGTTTCATCGAAGTCAATTCCTTCAACTTGAGTGTATCCTTGAGCAACGAGACGAGCTTTGTTTCTGTCAACTTGACCATGCTCATCTTGCTTGTTGCGATATATCCATTTAGTGCCTATTATATTGTGCTTACAAGGATCAGGACGCTTAACCAGTTCCCATACATTATTCAACTCAAACTGTTGAAGCTCTTCTTGCATAGCTTGAATCCAATCAGGTTCCATGAAGGCTTCATCAATTTTCTTGGGTTCAGATATTGAGACGAATGCGAAGTGCCCACAGAAATTTGCTAGCTGTGTTGCCCTAGAACGAGTGAGTGGACCTGGTGCATTGATGCTATCAATTATTCTCTCAATCTGTACTTCATTTGCAACACGAGGATGAACAGGACGAAGATTTTGCTCTTGCTGATCATTGTCATCGTTAGAAGGATTGTATTCATCGAGCATCGTCCGGGCCATCTCAATAAGTGTTCTGTTCTTGCGTTCCACGACGCCATTCTGCTGCGGCGTGTACGGAGCTGAGAATTCATGAGTGATGCCCAAAGTATCAAGATAAGTGTCGAGGCCAGTGTTCTTGAATTTAGTGCCATTGTCACTTCTGATGTACTTGATCTTGACGCCATAGTTGTTCATGGCTCGATTTGCGAAGCGTCTGAAGACATCCTGCACTTCAGTCTTGTAGAGGATTATATGCACCCAAGTATATCTTGAATAATCATCAACAATGACAAAGCCATAGAGACAAGCAGTAGTAGTAAGAGTTGAGTAGTGAGTGGCACCGAAGAGGTCCATGTGGAGCAATTCGAAGGGTTGAGTCATTGTCATGATTGTCTTTGAGGGATGCTTGGCCCTCGTCATCTTTCCTGCTTCACAGGCACCACATAAGTGGTCTTTCTTGAACTTGACGCCCTCGATGCCTATGACATGCTTCTTCTTCGCAAGGGTGTGGAGGTTCCTCATGCCAGCATGTCCAAGCCTCCGATGCCAGAGCCAGCATTCTGAAGGCTTTGCTAGAAGACATACTGCAAGTTGTGGCCCTACTGAGAAATCTACCACATACAAATCATCTTTTCGATACCCTTCAAACACTAGAGACTTGTCAGATTCCATTAGAACAAGGCAACGATATTTTCCAAATATCACAATCATGTTTAAATAGCAAAGCATTGAGACAGACATTAAGTTGAAACCAAGGGATTCAACAAGCATTACTTTATCCATGTGTTGATCCCTCGAGATTGCAACTCTACCTAGACCCAATACCTTGCTTTTACCAGTATCAGCAAATGTGATGTGACTCTTGTCAGATGGACATAAAGTTGAGTCCATGAGAAGACTTCGCTTGCCAGTCATGTGATTAGTACACCCACTATCAATAATCCATTCTGAAGCAGCTGGTGTCATACCCTACAGTGCAGTTAGAGGGATAGGCTTCACGAAGAGAATTGTGAAGCATAAACATTTGACGAGCAAGTGGATTATGAAAGCTTAGATCGAGGTTAGGACTGATAGGGCAAGTAGCAAGCGACTCAGGAACAAAATACATAATAAGACTATTTGTGCATTTGATCTTGCGCCCTACAAGATGTTTAAGGTCCCCAACAATAGCTTCAGATGAATTTGATTTTCGGCTGGAGACCCTTCCCTGCAAAAGAGAGTTAAGCTTTCTTAGCCACCCACATCTTCAAGGGTGGCTTTGAAGCAATGAGTCTAAGTGCAGCATCTGAGAACTTTGGCTTTGGAGCCCTAGCAAATAGTCTTGCAGGTGGACAATAGTACTCATAAGAATAAGCAGAGTAGTTCTTGGTCTTATGAACATGGCGGTTTGATGAAACGCGCTCATATTCATAGGCCTGAGTATGGTTTCCCTGCAAAACATTTGCGTTAGTGCGACTCAGGTGAGTCCTTTCTCTGTATGAAGCCTTTGGACCATATGAAGCCTGTGGTCTGGGGTTTGTCTTCTTCACTTGTGGTGTCATGACGACATTCATAGGAAGATTCTCCAACCACTTTTTCGGCACCCAGACTTTCTTCATAGATGGCCCATTCCTGCAGTTAGTACCAATATACCTGGCAAACACTTCACCATTCTGATTCTTAAATAGTTTATAGTTTGCATCAAAGGATTCATCAATAACAATGGGATTAGCACAAGTGAAGCCAGACAGGGTGGATGGATCCACTGAAGGTTCATTTGCAGCAACCCATGTGGTTTTGGGGTACTGCTCAGGTTTCCAGTAAGAGCCATCAACATTCATTTTCCTTTCGAACCCAAGACCCTCTTTCCTAGGGTTTCGGTTCAGGATCTGCCTTTTGAGGACATCACATAGTGTCTGATGCCCTTTGAGACTTTTGTACATCCCTGTTTCAAGCAATGTCTTCAACCTAGCATTTTCATCAGCAATAGCAGTGGTATCCTCAGCAGAGGGGTTAGTTATCACATCAACAGTTGAAGATATTGCAATAGTAGCAGCAGTAGAACATCCAGCAACAGAAGTAGCGTTGTCACGCTCAATGCATTTAAGACATGGTGGTTCAAATCCTTCCTGGGCGGAACTGATCTGTTTGGCGCGAAGTGACTCGTTTTCCTTTTGAAGATCTTCATGAGCCGCTCTCAATTTATCAAGATCTTGCTTCCTTTGAAGATAATCATAGGAAAGCTTTTCATGAGTTGTTGAGAGCGTTTCATGACGACTTTCAAGTTTCTCATACTTAACATGAAGATTTTTTATGTCTTCAATTAAGGACTGAGATCGAATCATTTCAGCGTCTAACAGGTCATCGCTTTTGTCTAACAGTTTTTGAATATGTTCCATAGCTTTCTGTTGTTCAGTTGCAATTTTAGCAAGTGTTTTGTAGCTGGGTTTGGAACCACAATCAGAGTCATCTTCACTGGATGTTTGATAGTGAGTAGTGCGTGTGTTTACCTTGGCACCACGTGCCATGAAGCAGTAGGTGGGAGCGGAGTAGTCCTTGTCATTTGCATCGGCGTCGGTGATGAAGCCGTTGTCTTCAGTGTTAAAGATGGACTTGGCAACGTATGCTGTAGCCAAACTTGCAACGCCAGAATCGGACTCCTCCTCAGACTCCACCTTCGCCTCCTTAGAAGCGGACTCCTCCTCTGAATCCATTTCCTTGCCAACGAACGCACGAGCCTTGCCAGATGAGCTCTTCTTGTGTGATGAAGACTTTGAGGAAGACTTGGAAGAAGACTTTGAGTATTTCTTCTTCTTCTTGTCGTCAGAATCATACTCCTTGCTCTTCTTCTTCTTGTTGTTCTCATTGTGTAAGTGCATCTAGTGCCACCCCTAGTTGGTTTTGGAGTATTGACGACGAACCTAGTTGAGGGACTAATGTGTTTGTGAGAATTGCAGGATAACACAGGTAGAAGTCCCTCATGATTCGGTTTTACTACCAGAGATGACCCCTAAAAATGTATGAAGACATTGAAGTCAAAGGTGGTATATGAAGATATTCACATTGAAGACTATGACAAGAGAAGACACGATATGAAGCCTATGGAGCTCGAAGACTTAGATCTTTCGTAGTTCTTTTTCTTTTTGTGCTGAGTCATAGGAACCACCGTACTGTTAAGTGGGGTCTAAGAGAACCAGTCAGAATGACTGAAGTGATGCCTAAACCAAAAACCTATGTCTTCGAGTGAAGACAATGAGAGCGAATCTTGTCCAAAGTCAGACAAGTCAGCTTTGCTTGTAGCCCAAGTAAAGTTGCCGTGTGAGTTTGAAATCTGACCGTTGGAACACATGTCAGTTCCTTAGTGACCCAGGGTCATTTCGGACAAATCAGGTCGGGTTGCCAAGTGGCTATAAATAGCCCACCCCCTACAACCATAAACGGTTGGCGGCTCAGATTGAAAGTACGGCTTTTGTCGTTTGAGAGCAACCCACCTCGAAGCCTTTGAGAGAGAATTCCTTGCGAGGATAAAGACCTAACCACCAAAGCCAGAGAGAATTGGGCATCACTTAAGTCTTTTTGTCTGTGTGATCTGAAGACTTATTACACTTGAGGACTGTGCATCCTCCAGCCGGTTAGGCGTCGCGTTCTGAGCTTCCAAGAGACATTGTGGATTGCTAGTGAACGAAGTCTGTGAAGGTTTGGGAGTCTACCTTGAAGACTTACCAGAGTGATTGGGCGAGGTCTATGTGACCTTAGCTCAAGGAGAATACGGTGAGGACTGGGTATCCTGAGCTGCGTGTTTAGGACTGGGTGTCCGGGACTGTGTGTCCTAAGGTTTAAATACCTAGCCGCTCCAACCAGACGTACAGTTGTCACAGCAACTGGAACTGGTCCAACAAATCATTGTCTTCAACGAGTCACTGGTTTCATCTTCACTTCACTTTACTTACTGTTACTCCTTGTGAAGTCATTGTGTGTTTTCTCTATCATTTGTCTTCACTGAGTGACTGCGTGTTCTGTTTGGCTTCACAATATCTTCCTACCTGATCCTTACTACCTAGCTGCTATTAGTCTTTGTGCTTTCACTTCGTTGAATACTTGACTATGGTTTGCCTAGTGTAGCCTACCTTCCGTTGCATGGTAATAGGTTTAATTTTTATCGTTTGTCTTCAAAACTCCCATGTTCTGAAGACTTTCATAAAAATCGCCTATTCACCCCCCTCTAGTCGATATAACGCACTTTGAATTGGTATCAGAGCGACGTGCTCCCTTGTTCTGTGTGATTCGGTTTAACCACCTGGAGTTTTAGCTATGTCGACTGCAGGGATAATTAAAGTCTCCGCTACGTGCCCCGTCTTCGATGGAACTGAATATCCCTACTGGAAGAATAAGATGCGTATGCATCTTGAAGCCATTGACGTCGACCTATGGTATGTCGTCGAGAACGGCGTTCCCAAGGCTGGAGAAGGTGTCACTGCTGCTGATGTCAAGAAATTCGTTCAACTGGACTCTACTGCCAAGAATATCATCTGTGGTCATCTGACCAAAGGACAGTATGGTCGTGTAAGTGCTTTGAAGACATCCAAGCTGGTCTGGGACTGGCTCTCCAAGGTCAATGAAGGCATCTCAACCCAGAGAGATCAGAGAATCAGTGTCCTTCGCAACCTCTTCAACCGCTTCAAGTGAAATGACAATGAGAATGTCCATCACACATTTGACCGACTCACTGACATCACAAATGAGCTTCAAGCCCTCGGCGCCACTGAGATTACCAAACACGAAGTCGTCAAGACGCTGCTGAGATCACTTGATAGTTCGTTTGACATCCTGGCCCTGATGATTCAAGAACGTCCTGATTTCAAGACACTCGAACCGTCTGACATACTTGAGAGGCTCAACACACATGAGTTTCAGCTTTCGGAGAAAAGAGAGATCTATGGTCCAAACTATAGGCGAACTCGTGCCTTGAAGGCAAAAACTGTCTCCTCATCTGAAGAAGAATCTGACAGCAGTTCTGATGACCCTGAAGACATTGGAAGGGAACTTGCTATGCTTGTCAAGAAGTTCCAAAAATTCACCAAGAAGAAAGGCTTCAGAAAGTCTTCCCGATCAAGTTCAAGGAATGATGAAGCTCCTGCTCATGACTACAAGAAGAAAACATGTCACAAGTGCAAGAAACTTGGCCACTTCATCTCTGAGTGTCCACAGTGGGACAATGAGAACAAAAAGAAGAAGAAGAGCAAGTAATATGACTCTAACGACAAGAAGAAGAAGAAGAAATACCCAAAGTCTTCTTCCAAGTCTTCCTCAAAGTCTTCATCACACAAGAAGAGCTCATCTGGCAAGGCACGTGCGTTTGTTGGCAAGGAAATGGATTCAGAGGAGGAGTCTGCTTCTGAGGAGGCGGAGGTGGAGTCTGAGGAGGAATTTGACTCAGGCGTCGCAAGTCTGGCTACAGCATACGTTGCCAAGTCCATCTTCAACACTGAAGACAATGACTTCATCACCGACACCGATGCAAATGACAAGGACTACTCCGCTTCTACCTACTGCTTCATGGCACGCGGTGCCAAGGTAAACACACGCACTACTCACTATCAAACATCTAGTGACGATGACTCTGATTGTGGTTCAAAAGCTAGCTACAAAACACTTGCTAAAATTGCAACTGAACAACAGAAAGCTATGGAACATATTCAAAAACTGTTAGACAGAAGCGATGATCTGTTAGGTGCTGAAATGACTCGATCTGAATCCTTAATTGAAGACATAAAAAATCTTCACGTTAAGTATCAGGAACTTGAAAGTCGTCATGAAACTCTCTCAACAACTCATGAAAAGCTTTCCTATGATTATCTTCAAAGGAAGCAAGATCTTGAGAAATTGAGAGCGGTTCATGAAGATCTTCAAACGGAAAACGAGTCACTTCGCGCCAAACAGATCAGTCCCTCTCAGGAAGGATTTGAACCACCATGTCTTAAATGCATTGAGCGTGATAATGCTACTTCTGTTGCTGAATGTTCTACTGCTACTGCTGTTGCAATATCTTCAACTGTTGATGCGGTAACTAACCCCTCTGCTGAGGATACCACCGCTATTGCTGATGAGAATGCTAGGTTGAAGACATTGCTTGAAACAGGGATGTACAAAAGTCTTAAAGGGCATCAGACGCTATGTGATGTCCTGAAAAAGCAGATTCTGAACCGAAACCCTAGGAAAGAGGGTGTAGGGTTCATAAGGAAAATGAATGCAGATGGCTCTTACTGGAAACCTGAGCAGTACCCCAAAACCATGTGGGCTGCTGCAAAGGAACCTTCAGCAGATCCATCCAATCTATCTGGCTTCACTTGTGCTAGCCCCATTATCATTGATGAATCCTTTGATGCAAACTATATACTGTTTAAGAATCAGAATGGTGAAGTGTCTGCCAGGTACATTGGTACTAACTGCAGGAATGGACCACCTATGAAGAAGATCTGGGTTCCTAAAAGGTGTCTGGAAAATCTTCCTGTGAATGTCTTCATGACACCTCACTTGAAGAAGACAAACCTCAGACCAAAGGCTTCATACGGTCCAAAGGCTTCATACAAACAGAGGACTCACCTGAGTCGCACTAACGCAAATGTTTTGCAGGGAAACCATACTCAGGCATATGAATATGAGAGCGGTTCATCAAACCGCCATGTTCATAATACCAAGAACTATTCTGCTTATTCTTATGAGTACTATTGTCCGCCTGCAAGACTGTTTGCTAAGGCTTCAAAGCCAAAATTCTCAGATGCTGCACTTAGACTTATTGCTTCTAAGCCACCCTTGAAGATGTGGGTGGTTAAGAAGGCTTAACTCTCTTTTGCAGGGAAAGGTCTCCAGCAGAAAACCAAAATCGTCTGATGCTATTGCTGGGGACCTTAAACATCTTGTAGGGCGCAAGATCAAATGCCCAAATGGTCTTACTATGTACTTCGTACCTGAATCGCTTGCTACTCTCCCTATTAGTCCTAACCTGGATCTAAGCTTTCATAACCCACTGGTTCGTCAAATGTTTTTGCTTCACAATGCTCTTGGTGAAGCCTATCCCCCTAACTGCACTGTAGGGTACGACACCAGCGTCTTCAGAATGGATTATTGACAGTGGGTGTACAAATCACATGACTGGCAAAAGAAGTCTTCTTATGGACTCAACCTTACGTCCATCCGACAAGAGCCACAACACATTTGCTGACACTGGTAAAAGTAAGGTATTGGGTCTAGGTAGAGTTGCAATCTCAAGGGATCAACACATGGATAAAGTCATGCTTGTTGAATCCCTTGGCTTCAACTTAATGTCTGTCTCAATGCTTTGCGATTTGAACATGATCGTAATGTTTGGAAAATATCGTTGCCTTGTACTAATGGAATCTGACAAGTCTCTAGTGTTTGAAGGGTATCGAAAAGATGATTTGTATGTGGTAGATTTCTCAGCAGGGCCACAACTTGCAGTATGTCTTCTAGCAAAGACTTTAGAATGCTGGCTCTGGCATCGGAGGCTTGGACATGATGGCATGAGGAACCTCCACACCCTTGCGAAGAAGAAGCATGTCATAGGCATCGAGGGCGTCAAGTTCAAGAAAGACCACTTATGCGGTGCCTGTGAAGCAGGGAAGATGACGAGGGCCAAACATCCCTCGAAGACAATCATGACCACTACTCGACCCTTCGAACTGCTTCACATGGATCTTTTTGGTCCCACTCATTACTCAACTCTAACTACTACTGCTTGCCTCTATGGCTTCATTATTGTTGATGATTATTCTAGATATACTTGGGTGCACATAATCCTTTACAAGACTGAAGTGCAGGATGTCTTCAGACGCTTCGCCAATCGAGCTATGAACAATTTTGGCGCCAAGATAAAGCACATCAGAAGTGACAATGGCACTGAATTCAAGAACACCGGCCTTGATACATATCTTGATACCTTGGGCATCACACATGAATTCTCAGCCCCGTACACGCCACAGCAGAATGGCGTCGTCGAACGCAAGAACAGAACACTAATTGAGATGGCCAGAACGATGCTAGATGAATACAAGACCCCAAGAAAATTCTGGCCCGAAGCCATTGATACTGCATGCCATACAATCAATCGTGTTTATCTTCACAAGCTACTGAACAAGACATCTTATGAGCTCCTTACTGGCAAGAAGCCAAATGTCAGTTACTTCAGAGTATTTGGCGCAAGGTGCTGGATCAAAGACCCACATCACACCTCAAAATTTGCACCAAAAGCACATGAGGGTTTTATGCTTGGATATGGAAAGGATTCGCACTCCTACAGAGTCTTCAATCTCTTTCATTACAAAGTGGTTGAAACAGTGGATGTGCGGTTCGATGAGACCAACGGTTCGCAAAGAGAGCAGCTGCCAAATGTGCTAGATGAAGTTCCATCCAGTGAATCAATCAAGCTAATGGGAACTGGAGAAATTATACCTTCTGAAGCTCATCCTGAAGAAGAACTTATCATTTCAGCACCTGATCAACATGAAGACAATGCTCAGCCTGAAGACATTCCTTCCAACAACGACAATGAACAGCAAGAGCAAAGTCTTCACCCTGTAGATCCTCGCGTTGCCAATGAAGTGCAGATTGAAAGAATAATTGATAGCATCAATGCACCTGGTCCACTCACTCGTTCAAGGGCAACTCAGCTAGCAAATTTCTGTGGGCACTTCGCATTCGTCTCAATATCAGAACCCAAGAAAGTTGAAGAAGCTTTCATGGAACCTGAATGGATTCAAGCTATGCAAGAAGAGGTTCAACAGTTTGAGCTGAATAATGTATGGGAACTGGTTAAGCGTCCTGATCCACGGAAGCACAATATAATAGGCACCAAATGGATATACTGCAACAAGCAAGATGAGCATGGTCAAGTTGTCAGAAACAAAGCTCGTCTCATTGCTCAAGGATATACTCAAGTGGAAGGCATTGACTTCGATGAAACATTTGCTCCTGTGGCTAGACTTGAAGCCATACGCATACTGCTGGCCTATGCAAATCATCATAACATACTTCTATATCAAATGGATGTGAAGAGTGCCTTTCTCAATGGCAAGATTGAAGAAGAAGTGTATGTTGCACAACCACCTGGCTTTGAAAATCCAAAACATCCTGACATGGTATACAAGCTCAACAAGGCACTGTATGGCCTCAAAGAAGCCCCTCGGGCCTGGTATGACACACTCAAATAGTTCCTGAAGAGCAAAGGCTTCATACCTGGTTCCCTAGATCCCACTCTTTTCACGAAGACATATGATGGTGAACTGTTTGTGTGCCAAATATATGTGGATGACATTATCTTCGGCTGCACCAATCAGAAGTACAGTGAAGAGTTTGGATATATGATGCAAGAGCAATATCAGATGTCCATGATGGGGGAGCTGAAGTTCTTCCTTGGTCTTCAAATACGACAACAACGCAATGGCATCTTCATATCTCAAGAGAAGTATCTCAAAGATTGCCTGAAGAAGTTCGGTATGCAAGACTGCAAAGGCTTCACAACTCCAATGCCAGCCAAACATCATCTGGGTCCTGACGACAATGGTAAAAGTTCGATCAAAAGGTATACCGCTCCATGATTGGTTCTTTACTTTATCTATGTGCATCTAGGCCAGATATTATGCTTAGTGTTTGCGTGTGTGCTAGATTTCAAGCGGCACCAAAGGAGTCGCATCACTTAGCTGTGAAGCGAATTCTTCGATATTTGGCTCACACCCCAACTCTAGGATTATGGTATCCAAAGGGCTCAGAGTTTGATCTGGTTGGATTCTCGGATGCTGATTATGCTGGTGACAAAGTTGATCGCAAGTCTACATCAGGCACATGTCACTTTCTGGGGCGATCACTTGTATGTTGGTCTTCAAAGAAGCAGAACTGTGTATCTCTCTCCACTGCTGAATCTGAATACATTGCTGCTGGATCTTGCTGCGATCAGCTTCTGTGGATGAAGCAAACACTCAAGGACTATGGCATTCATCTGAAGCAAGTGCCACTTTACTGCGACAATGAAAGCGCCATCAAGATTGCTAACAACCCAGTTCAGCACTCAAAGACAAAGCACATTGAAATTCATCATCACTTTCTCAGAGATCATGTTGTGAAGGAAGACATTGATGTCATACACGTCAACACTGAAGAGCAATTGGCAGATATCTTCACCAAGCCCTTGGATGAGAAGAGGTTTTGCAAGTTACGGTGTGAGCTAAATATCCTGGAATCCTCAAATGTCCTGTGATCAGGCACACATCCTAACCCTTATGCATATTGATGACTTAGATGTGCAACACACAAAGTGAAGTATATCTTCAATCAATGAAGACATACATTCTAAGTGTGAATACATTAATGTGGAATTTGACTTTGGAGCGCCACGATAATTGTGCGCCGTGTCTGGGTCTAATACTTCCTATACGGTGGGTAACGCCACCACCAAACATTATATTTTGAAGTGTTTCACTCATGGCATTACCTTGCAATGTCTTCACATTTGGTTTGGCTTCAAACTCAACATATTTTCATGATTATCTTCACTATGTTGATTATAGATATATATATATATATGCTAGTGTTCTGTCCTCTACAGCATTCACTTATAGCTATGTCTTCGTGTTGAATCTTTTGAACTAAGTGAATGTGATCGGACCCCAACTTCTCTATGCTTTCTATCTCAAACTCTATCTCTCCAAGTCATATGCATTCTATTGAAACTGTCGAATGTCTTCTCTGCGTCCTTGTCAGCAGAAGATACAGAGACAACCATTAAGTCCGTTTTCAATGCTCATTCTTCCACATGAAATCCAGAGGAGTAGGAACGACCACCCGACAATCCAGGCGTGCGTGGGATGTGGAACAAACCCCAAAACTCCGCATATTGGCCACGTGTTCCTCAGATGCGAATCGCCAGGGGCACCTGTGTAATAGCACAGTGCCGCCCCTGTGCCTATAAATACACACTCACAGCGGTCATTATCTCTTTTTCCACCCTCGCACGAACCCTAGCGCCACCGCTAGCTCTCGACAACGCCGGCGACGAAGCGCTTCGCTGCTGCAACCTCTCCGACGCCATCTTCACGCCGACAGCGGACATCGTCCTCTCCGCCGTCGCCGTAGGTGTCCTCCATCGCCAAGTTAGGGCACGGAAGAGTGAACTGCTCGGCCTCATCTCCCACTCCGTCTAGCAGTTCTCAGTGTGGTAAATAAAACTCCCTTTTTACAGCACCGTTGATCCTATTGATCTGTCACTTTCTACCACAAGCAGTTTCTGTTCACACAAGCTAGATCTCTCTCATACTGCATCTCATAACATGCCTAGTATATTCACTTGTGCTTCACAAAGTAGTTAGATTCCTCACTTGTACTGATCTGTGGATTCGTACAAATCTGGAACCAACTTCTTATCTATGAGTGAATGTCTTCGCACGATGAGGTCAATGTCTTCTAAACTGATTTATCTTCGAAATCTTCTGAGAATGCATATGACCTCTTCCCCTTCCCTCGCACCTTAATGCTGTCACAGGTACATGTCCGTGGGAGAATCCTTTGGTTCTCATAGTCTGCATTCATTTGCAGAATTCTTACAGCATCACATAAATTCTCCCGAAGCCAGTTCCTGTTGGTCCAGCAAACGAAAACCTTTGAAGCCTTTGAACGTCTTGAAGCCTTTCAAGTTAAAGTTTATGGCTTCAGAAAAGGCAGCAAGGAAGGGTGGCAGAAAGCGTCGTGGTGAGACCTCCAGAGATCTGCCAGATGAACTCTCAGAAATGCACAAGACAGATCCTGAAGAGGATTACAGTCAGCGCAAGACCCGAATCCAATGGATTCAAAGATATTGGGCAGAACAATGGTTCAAAAACAGATTTGTGACCCAGGAGTATGCTGAGAAAAATGCCATCAAGAGACCGTGGGGAGACACCCTATTCAAGAATCTTCTACCCAAGTCCAGAGATGAAGCCATTGTTCAAGGCTTCTATCCATGCATGGTCCGTGGACCACAGCCTGCTGATGCACACTCGTCGTCACTGCTATGGTGTCGTGACGACAATCTGTTCAAGCACAACTTCCAGTTTGCTCAAAACTCTGCGAAGCAGAACAAGAAGACTTTTGGATTAGACTTCAACCCTGGTCCCTCATCTCCAAGGGCAGATGGCACACGACATGCAGAACCCAATGTCATCGGTCCTTTCGCCAACCTTGAAGGCCTCATCACCTACATCTTGGTTCAAGGGACTGCAGTGAATGAGCCTGCAGCTGATACTGAGTCTGATGACGCGCCTACAGTGCCGAAGCCAAAGCAGTTGAAGAAGCCAAAAGCTTCAAAACCGGCCCCTTCACCAAAAATCTCAAAGGCGAAGCCATTGGCGACTGCACCTCCTGAAGACAGTGTGCAGTCTGAAGACTTATCACGCGTCTCAAGGCCCCAGAAGGCCAAGATGCCTCTGTCTCACACTGGCAAAAAGCTAACAGCTGCTGCCATTCTGCGCAACGACGACATTGATCTGTCAAGTGATGAAGATCTTGCAGATGACGCTCTTGAACAACTCATCAAGAGCAAAGAAGAAGCAAAAATCTTCAATGATCTACCTCTCTTTGATGTCACCATCATCCACAACTTCATTGACGAGTGGTTTGACACGTCAAACATCAGTTTTGAAGATCTGCAGCTACCTATTGGCCTTAGTGTCGCCTTCCAAGGCGCCATTGCTTCAGAACTTGCTATTGCTCAGCGCATTGTTGGGCTGAAGCAGAAAATTGACTATGAAAAGGCTCAATTCAAGAAGCATATGGCCAAGCTCAGCGTGCAAGAAGTGAAGAACTTCAAGACAATGATGCACGAGCTCAAGGAAGCCTTTGTGAAGAAGCGTGCAGAAGCTCAGGGTTCGCGTGAGCGCATGAAGACTCTGGCTGACAGATGTGTGCAAGCCTATAATGAGGCTGAGAAGCGCAAGGCACTTGGGCGTCCTGACATCGACCCCAGGATGGCCGCAAAGAAGAAGAAGAAGAAGCCTGCTACAGCTGAATCTGATGCACCAAGGCAAGAAGCAGTTCCGATTGTCTTCCCAACAAGAATGACTGGCTCGAAGCCAAAGAGCCGGTCAACGGCTTCAGAGCTCAAGAAGACAAGAACTGCTGAGGCTGAAGCCAGGAAGAGAAAACACTCTGAAGACTCTCCTACTGCCCCCACCAAGAAAAAGCGAAAAACCAAGAAAGCTCGGGCTGCTCCCACAGAGCCCTTGATAGTTGAACCCATTTCTATGGTTCATCCTGACGCAGAACGTCAACTGACAGTTCATGAGCCTGCTTCCACAGAGACTCCTGAAGCTGAAGACATTCTAGCAGCTGATCCGATCGCTGCTGAAGACATTGGTCATCATGACAATGTAGAAGATGATGCAGTCCTTCCTCAGTTAGAAAATAGCGAACTCATCAGCATTGGTCGTCCACTGACGCCAATTGCACAGGATGCTTCATGGGCGGACCGCCCACAAGAGGAAGAAGACTATGAGGCCCAGCCCACTCCAACTCCACAGGCGTCGACTGCGTTCCGCAGGCTTCGCAAAGGTCCAAGGTCTCAAGTCTCTGCTGAAGACATTCCGGCTGCATCAGCCGCAGAAGAAGAAGTACCACAAGATCCCACTCCCCTGCTCCACCAAGAAGCAGTTCTCCAGGAGAACGTGCGTGTGACCGACCCTCCAGCTAGTCAAGTGGAGGATGCAAATCTTGAGGCTGCCACAACCACCAATGAAGCTAATGTGGAGCCCTCCCCAGCAAAAGCTTCAGAAAACAGCGAAGCCACTGATCCCGCCACTTCTGTTCCTGAGTCTGCTGCTGGTCCCCAATTCAACTATCATGTTGAGCACAGGCCTCAGGTCCAGAAGCCAATCCCAAGACTGCCAAGGTTTCCAGGTCCTGCATCAGCACCTGGCTCCTTCAACATCAATGGCTTCAGGGCAGACAACACGTTCTTCGATAGCTCCAGGAACCCCTACTCAAGGGAAAGGATATCATCTGATCGGTTCTGGAGCTATCCTCAGCGAAGCTATTACTCTTGCATTCTTTACAACCAAGGTCGCATCTTCCCACACAAGCGCCTTGACATTGAAACTATAGCTGGTCTGCCCTGTCTAGAAGAAGCGTTGGATTGCTTCAAGCAAGTGGGTCTGCTGCAATTTGTTACTGCTGAAGAGCATTGGAATGAAGAGCTGCTGCTACAATTGTATGCCACACTTCACATCAAAGGGTATAGCAGAGATCTGAAGACTTGGGTCCTGGAGTGGATGACTGGCAACGTTCATCACGAAGCCAATGCATTTGACATCATTGAGCTCACTGGCTTGCCCACTCCTGGCGATCTCTTCGAGCAAGGTTGTCAGCTGCATGCTGAAGCTACTGAGAGCATCTTTCAGCGACCAGAACCTAATATGAGTCAAATGCTCAGCATGATGAAGCCATTGCCTCAAGATGCTGCGTATCCCACAGAGTTCTTCGTTGAAGACCTTGAGTACCTGCCCAGAACCATCTATCACATCATCAGGCGAACTCTCTGGCCTATCAAAGGGCACTCTCCAAATGCCAAGCTTTAGGGTGCAATGAAGACTTTGGTCTTCTATATACTTCATGGCAAATGCTTCAATGCACAGGACTTCTTCATACGCCAACTTGCTGCATCAGGCATTGATCTATTTGGTTTGAAGTTATACGCCCCTTGGGTCATGCGGCTGATCAAGCTACACTCTGCCATCTCTTATCAGCCCTCAGCCTGCAACCATCGGATCTTCTTGCCTGACGTGGACATGTCTACTGAAGCCATATATTCTGAGCCTGCCAAGCAACCTCAAAGTCTTCAGAATGCAGAACATCAGAGTTTTACACAGAACGTTGAAGGCGTTGAAGCAGTTTCTCGGGTGTATCCTTTGGCTGGCACTACACGTGCACCACACCCTGCTTCCACTGAAGCCACTGACAGTGCCACTGCTTCAAGACCCAAGAAGCGCACTCGTGTTCTCAACGACCGAGAGCTTCTTGTGGCCCTACATCAGAAACAAGATAGGCATCATGACTGGCTGAAGCATCAAATGAAAAGCCTCTTGGTGGATGTTAATCGCACTCGAAATCTTGCCACCAAGAATGCTTTCGTTGCCCATGAAACCTGTCGCCGCACATGGAAAAGGCTAACGATGATGCTTTCTGAAGCTGATCTTCAAGAGGATGGCTTCACTGAGAGATTCAAGTTTGACTCCACACCTCCTCGAAGGGCTGTGCTGCTGGGAACTCCATCCCTTGAAGACTCTGAGTTCTCTTCCTCTGCTGCCACAGTCACTGCCAGAATTATTGAGGAAGAAGACGATGCTACTTCACCGCCACCTCCTTCAGCACCTCCGAGCTCTTCTGCACCGCCAAACAACACCAACAACCCTGCTACTTCACCTACTCCTCATGGGAACGAGTAGAGGCTCTATGTCTTCAATCCTTTTTGGTCATTACTGACAAAAGGGGGAGAAGCATATGAGATTGATAGTCTTCAAGCGGGTTCATATGGGCGGGTGCCTTATATTTTGCTTCGTGCTTACAACTCTCATTTTTTTGCTACATTTGGTTCTTATGAGTTGTAACACTTAAACTAGATGGTCGTCTGCTACTTATTCGCCACCTTGTTTTGCGAAGATAAATTCCGCATTTGCGACGATAAATTCCGCACTTAGCTCATTCTGCAGACGTCCATTTTCCATTATGCATGGCATTATCTTCATATACTTTCACATGCATAGTGGATTGTCATCATAAGTTGAAGTGGATCTCCACAAGTACCACCTGCCATGTGCATTTGCATTCCAAAAGCAAATTAACTTATATGCACATCTTCAGGGGGAGCCCTTGCAACTTATGAAGACAATCCCTTATCCTTTACAGTTTCACAGATTATATTCCTCGTTGAAAACTTCAACTAGTTTGTCATCAATCACCAAAAAGGGGGAGATTGTAAGTGCATCTAGTGCCACCCCTAGTTGGTTTTGGAGTATTGACGACAAACCTAGTTGAGGGACTAATGTGTTTGTGAGAATTGCAGGATAACACAGGTAGAAGTCCCTCATGATTCGGTTTTACTACCAGAGATGACCCCTAAAAATGTATGAAGACATTGAAGTCAAAGGTGGTATATGAAGATATTCACATTGAAGACTATGACAAGAGAAGACACGATATGAAGCCTATGGAGCTCGAAGACTTAGATCTTTCGTAGTTCTTTTTCTTTTTGTGCTGAGTCATAGGAACCACCGTACTGTTAAGTGGGGTCTAAGAGAACCAGTCAGAATGACTGAAGTGATGCCTAAACCAAAAACCTATGTCTTCGAGTGAAGACAATGAGAGCGAATCTTGTCCAGAGTCGGACAAGTCAGCTTTGCTTGTAGCCCAAGTAAAGTTGTCGTGTGAGTTTGAAATCTGACCGTTGGAACACGTGTCAGTTCCTTAGTGACCCAGGGTCATTTCGGACAAATCAGGTCGGGTTGCCAAGTGGCTATAAATAGCCCACCCCCTACAACCATAAACGGTTGGCGGCTCAGATTGAAAGTACGGCTTTTGTCGTTTGAGAGCAACCCACCTCGAAGCCTTTGAGAAAGAATTTCTTGCGAGGATAAAGACCTAACCACCAAAGCCAGAGAGAATTGGGCATCACTTAAGTCTTTTTGTCTGTGTGATCTGAAGACTTATTACACTTGAGGACTGTGCATCCTCCAGCCGGTTAGGCGTCGCGTTCTGAGCTTCCAAGAGACATTGTGGATTGCTAGTGAATGAAGTCTGTGAAGGTTTGGGAGTCTACCTTGAAGACTTACCAGAGTGATTGGGCGAGGTCTATGTGACCTTAGCTCAAGGAGAATACGGTGAGGACTGGGTGTCCGGGACTGTGTGTCCTAAGGTTTAAATACCTAGCCGCTCCAACCAGACGTACAGTTGTCACAGCAACTGGAACTGGTCCAACAAATCATTGTCTTCAACGAGTCACTGGTTTCATCTTCACTTCACTTTACTTACTGTTACTCCTTGTGAAGTCATTGTGTGTTTGCTCTATCATTTGTCTTCACTGAGTGACTGCGTGTTCTGTTTGGCTTCACAATATCTTCCTACCTGATCCTTACTACCTAGCTGCTATTAGTCTTTGTGCTTTCACTTCGCTGAATACTTGACTATGGTTTGCCTAGTGTATCCTACCTTCCGCTGCATGGTAATAGGTTTAATTTTTATCGTTTGTCTTCAAAACTCCCATGTTCTGAAGACTTTCATAAAAATCGCCTATTCACCCCCCCTCTAGTCGATATAACGCACTTTCACATTGTCCCACTGTGGACACTCAGAGATGTAATGGCCAGGTTTCTTGCACTTGTGGCATGTTCTCTTCTTGTAGTCATGAGCAGAAGCTTCATCATTCCTCGAGCTTGATCGTGAAGACTTTCTGAAGCCTTTCTTCTTGGTGAATTTTTGGAACTTCTTCACAAGCATAGCAAGCTCCTTTCCAATGTCTCCAGGATCATCAGAACTGCTGTCAGATCCTTCTTCAGATGAGGAGACAACTTTTGCCTTCAGGGCACAAGTTCGCCCATAGTTGGGATCGTAGATGTCTCTTTTCTCAGAAAGCTGAAACTCATGTGTGTTGAGCCTTTCAAGTATGTCAGACGGATCGAGTGTCTTGAAGTCAGGACGTTCTTGAATCATCAGGGCTAGGGTGTCAAACAAGCTGTCAAGTGATCTCAGGAGTGTCTTGACGACTTCGTGCTTGGTGATCTCAGTAGCGCCAAGGGCTTGAAGTTCATTTGTGATGTCTGTGAGTCGATCAAACGTGAGCTGAACATTCTCATTGTCGTTTCTCTTGAAGCGGTTGAAGAGGTTGCGAAGGACACTGATTCTTTGATCTCTCTGGATTGAGAAGCCTTCGTTGACCTTGGAGAGCCAGTCCCAGACTAGCTTAGATGTTTCCAAAGCACTCACACGACCATACTGTCCTTTGGTCAGATGACCACAGATAATGTTCTTGGCAGTGGAGTCCAGTTGAACGAACTTCTTGACATCAGCAGCGGTGACACCTTCACCAGCCTTGGGAACACCATTCTTGACGACATACCATAGGTCGACATCAATGGCTTCAAGATGCATGCGCATCTTATTCTTCCAGTAGGGATATTCAGTTCCATCGAAGACTGGGCACACAATGGAGACTTTGATTATCCCTGCAGTCGACATAGCTAAAACTCCAGGTGGTTAAACCGAATCACACAGAATAAGGGAGTACCTTGCTCTGATACCAATTGAAAGTGCTAGTGATCGACTAGAGGGGGGTGAATAGACGATTTTTAAGAAAGTCTTCAAAACATGGGAGTTTCAAAGACAAACGATAGAAATAAACCTATTACCATGCAACGGAAGGTAGACTGCACTAAGCAAACCATAGTCAAGTATTCAATGAAGTGAAAGCACAACAACTAATGGCAGCTAGGCAATATGGATCATGTAGGAAGATAGTACGAAGTCAATTAGAACAAGCAGTCACTCAGTGAAGACAAAAAATAATGCAAACAAACAATGACTTCACAAGGACCAACTGTAAATAAAGAGATGTGAAGGATAGAACCAGTGACTCATTGAAGACAATGATTTGTTGGACCAGTTCCAGTTGCCGTGACAACTGTACGTCTGGTTAGGGAGGCTGAGATTCAACTCAAAAGACCGTGTCTTCACCTTATTCCCCTTGAGCTAAGGACACCCAGTCCTCGCCCAATCAATCTGGTAAGTCTTCAAGGCAGACTTCCAAACCTTCACAGAGTTCGTTCACCGGCGATCCATAATGACTCTTGGATGCTCAAAACGCGACGCCTAACCGGCTGGAGGATTCGCAGTCCTCAAGTGTAATAAGTCTTCAGATCACACAGACATGAAGACTTAAGTGATGCCTAACACTCTTTGGCTCTGAGTGTTTAGGGCTTTATCCTCGCAAGGAATTCTCTCTCAAAGGCTTCGAGGTGGGTTGCTCTCAAACGACAAAAGCCGTACACTAACTCTGAGCAGTCAACCGTTTATGGTTATAGGGGGTGGGCTATTTATAGCCACTAGGCAACCCGACCTGATTTGTCCAAAATGACCATGGGTCACTAAGGAACTGACACGTGTTCCAACGGTCAGATTTCAAACACACACGGCAACTTTACTTGGGCTACAAGCAAAGCTGACCTATCCAACTCTGGATAAGATTTGCTCTCATAGTCTTCACTCAAAGACATAGGATTTTGGTTAAGCATCACTTCAGTCATTCTGACTGGTTCTCTTGGACTCCACTTAACAGTCCGGTGGTTCCTATGACTCAACGAAGAAGAAAAAGAACGACGAAACAACTAAGTCTTCGCGCTCCATAGTCTTCACGCGATGTCTTCTCTTATCATAGTCTTCAAAGTGAATGTCTTCACATATCACCTTTGACTTTAATGTCTTCATACATTTTTAGGGCTCATCTCTGGTAGGAAAACCGAATCAATGAGGGACTTCTACCTGTGTTATCCTGCAATTCTCACAAACACATTAGTCCGTCAATCAGGTTTGTCGTCAATACTCCAAAACCAACTAGGGGTGGCACTAGATGCACTTACAGCATATCTTATTTGAATGCCCCTTTGCTAGAGCAGCATGGTTTGCTAGACCTTGGTTCATTAGAACTGATTTTTAATTCAAAACTCTAAGTCAATAACCGCCATAATTTTAAGTCTAGCCAACTCAGACCACCCTAATGCCACCTTAACCAATATTCTTACATTCATGTGGTGTCTATGGAAGTCCAGGAATGATAAACTTTTTCAAAGAAAAGATGTTTTGCCTTCTCAGATATTTTTTTCAGCTCAGGCTATCTCAAGAAGCTTGGCATTGGAATCAGATACAAATGAGCGGGGACAATTAACCATACAAAGTCACAACAGTAACTCTCAAGTTGAAGACAAATTTGTACAAGGAAATACAATTGATGCATTCAGCCTTTCAAGTCCAGTCAAAATATTCACAGATGCAACCTGGAAGGAGCAATGTCATGGAGTTGAAACAAGGAGTAATAGAACAGGTATTGGAGTCTTTATGCAGGTACAACATGGAGATCAAACAATGAAAGCTACAATTTCAGCAACGGCTGCACCAACACAATCAGCAATCCAAGCAGAAGCTCAGGGAATAAATCTAGCAGCAATCATTATGGATAGGTTGAACATTAAGGAAGCAGTCATACTAACAAACAACCGTATTCTAGCTAAAGCGGCAACAGCAAGATCTCCTATATTTCAACCAGGACACTGGCGGATTAGAAGTACTCTTGCAGATTTTTGTAGCACCATTGCTACCAAGCAAGTCCAGGTGTTCCATGTACCTAGAACTCAAAACTGTGAGGCTCATAATGCAGCTACCATAGCTGAATCTCAAGATTTGTGTACTGAATTGAGTTCTAGGATTAGATGTTGTGATGTAGTACATCAAAAGTGGTATTGTCCCCTGATTCAGGTTATTGCAGATGTTAGTGATAGGGGATATGTCATTACAAATGTAAACTGTAGCTGACAGAAATTTGAGCGCCTTGAGCGCCTATGTCTTGTTCAAAGAAAAGGAGATCCTTGTAGGATTATAGGGTTGACTGGGTGTGGCAGTCGGCGAATAAATTCGCACATGTCTTAACTAGGGAAGGTTGCAGGAATAAACTTCGTAAAACGTGGTTCCAGGTACCTCCTGATTTTGGCAAGAAAGTTTTTGATCTATTCACCAGCTGTCAAGATAGTACAAAGAGTACCAAAAGTAAAATTTGCATTCAGATTTGTAGAACACCTAGTGACGACTACAAGCACTGTAGTAAGTCTGAAGGCGCCCCGCCGTCATCGCTCCTCATTGATTGAAACCGAGCAAGCATTGTTGTAATAGACAGTGGGAAAGTCGTCGTGCTAAGGCCTTATAGGACCAGTGCACCAGAACAACAACTGTCGCCGATGAAGAGAAGCGTAGATGAGAAGGATCCAACCTGCAACACACATATGCCGATGAACGAAGACCAGATCCAAGCAGATCCATCGAACACAAACGTCGACCGGATCCCACGAGATCCACCGAAGACACACCTGCACACGCCCTTCGACGAGGCTAGAAACTCCACTGGGACGGGGGCTAGGCGGGGAGAACTTTATTTCATCTTTAGAAAATCATCGTTGCCTCGTCTTTCACAGCATGACATAAACTCTAACAAGATTAAAAAAACACCTAAAAACATAGCCCTTCCGCTAATAAGGGCCGAGATCCGCCGTGTTTCCATGTGTTTCCATGGTCCTAGGACCATAGGAGTGAGGCGGACTCGCAGCGTTCCTGCGAGAGGCAGTGAAAGCCCCAGGTGTACGCCTTGGGTCGCAGGACCGAAGGGGTACGGCATGGACAATCTTTATGGTTCCGCGTACCTTCTTTTTATTTATGAGGGGAGGTTCCACGTACCACTTTTTTTAACACAGTACAGACGCAAGCGCTCGTATATACAATCATACACTCATCCTTATGAATGCACACACACCCTATCTCTATGAGCACCTCCAAGAGACTGAACCGACCATGAACATTTTAATAAAACTATAATAAATTCTGCTCAAATTAATGGTCGCGAAGAATGATAAGTTTCTTTCATGCATAATGATTTACTATATATATTTGGATACTGAAGTTTTATTTAGACCCCTGTGCACTTGAACAGAGGGAGTATGATTGTCTATCGCCGTCCTCGTCCGCGCACCTCACCTCGGCCACGTCGCCCTGTCCCTGATCCACGCCCCTGGCCTCGTCGTGAGGAACCACCAATTCCGTCGTCAAGCACCGCCCGTCTTGCAGCCGGGGGCCGACGCGGGCGCCTAGGCCCTACGTGCAGTTTCTGCTTGATATACCCGCCATCTTCCCCGGTCCCGGCCTTCCTGCCTCTCAGCAGCTTCGCGGCCATCTCGATAGCGGCATCGGCATCGTCGGTCATAAGCAGCCTCTCTGCGACCTCCGCCGGTGCCACCTCCACCTCCCGCAGCAGCGCCTCGACCTCGGGGTAGAGCGGGTGGTCTTGGATGCCGTGGTAGTTGGCCGCAAGCTCCCTGAAGGCGACGAAGCCGCAGTAGCCCATGTGGACGTGCATGTCCATCCGGCCAGGCCGGAGCAGCGCCGGGTCTAGCCTGTCCTTTGTGGTTGGTGGTGAAGATGAGGATCCGCTCATGGCCGCTGCTGGACCAAAGGCCGTCCACCATGTTGAGCAGCCCCGACAGAGTGACCTGGCAAGGCAACGCACAGCTTAGTTGGTAGGAGTAGGTGACAACCGATTTGGAAACCACAGGAAATGAAGCGGCAACTGCTCTTGTTGGACAAACAAGAGTAGCATGGCAACGACTATAGAGTTGTTGCCTATACAGTGACCCAGATCAGTGACTTGCTGGTACTTGAAGCAAACTAAATCAGTGCTGTCGTTTTCGTGTTTGGTGAGGGTGCGATCAGGGCCGGTCCTGAGATTTCGGGGGCCCGGGGCGAAGTCAAGACTTGGGGCCCTTTTAATATTGGTTATCAGTTTTCATGGAAAATCGCATGGGGGGTGTGGCATAGGGTTTTTTATAGATAGCGAATTGGAGAATACCTTCTCTAGTTTGCGCGATCTGTTCTCGGTGATGCATGGCAGAGTGGGCCTAGCAATGGGGCGTCTCCGTCTAGGGTGCACATGAGATCAAGCGGTAGTGACACCATCACAAGTAGGGCGCACAAGAGATCAATCTCAAGGGTGAACTGTGCTAGGAAGGCAATGTTGCTGCATGGTGGTGCTGTGTGACAAATAGTTCAGACATGGACGATTGCTTAACAGTATGAACATTAGTGCTGCACATATGTAAATTGGTTCACGAAATGCCATGTCAAAGGAACTATTCAGATTTAGTACTCTACAAAAAAAACAAGATTTAGAACTCAAGGTTTAGGCGATGAAAGATTTTCAACAGTTGCATCAATTTATTTTGTTTTGTAGTATAGGACTCAATTTGTATCTTGGACCACGATTACCTTAATCTTTACAAGAAAATGTTGATGAGCTGAAAGTGCAGATCAAGAAACCTTATCATTTTATGTCCAGGAGTCTAATTAATAAAATCCAAAATTGCCAATGGGTATACAACACGGTTCTTCACTAGAAAATATTCTGTGAATCCGGATGGTGCTTTTCTTGTTTTTCATTATTAGTACATGGGAACAAAGGTTTTCCTTTGAATCAATTGTATATGACAACAAAGTAGTCAAAAGAATACATGCTAGGTAAAGAAAGAACAACCACAGATATTTGACAAACCGAGATTGATTTTGTTCAGGATCCATCGAGCAGAACTTCTGGGAGAGAACTGGCGCGGTGTTACTTTTGATTGCTAGATCTTGTGTTCTTGGAGAGTAAGGAGTAGCCGGCGTATTGGAGAAGAACTAGAAAACCTAGATACATAATTTGGAAAACTGGGGAGAGAAAGATCGAGCGTTTGTTTTCTGTGCGAGAAACCTCGGCGGCTATACGATGCATCAGATCGCTAACCTAGACGCTTTCCTTTTCCCGAGTTAACCAGGCCGATGGACTTTGCTGCCGTGTGGAATTGCTTGGGCCAGGCCTAGTAGGCTGTACGCAGTACACAGCTGGGGGCCCCTTGGTTTGAGGGGCCCGGGGCGGTCGCCCCCCCGCCTGGGTGCGATACAGTCACCCAGAGCATTGTTTGATTGTTTTGATGCTGGAGTACAGAGTACTACTGGCAAGAATCGTTTCTAGAAAATGAAAATAGTACTGGTCAGGTAAGAATAGTCTAAAGGACTAAAGCAGTTTGTTCGTCGTCCATTGCAACTTGCAACATGAGTTGGATTAGTACTACTAAAACTAACCTTGTGATTCTTGGAAACAGGGTTGCCCCCGTCGGAGCTTCCCGTCGCTTCCCTCCGTGGCGCCGTCGCCAGGGCGCAATCGACATCTTCGACCAACAATATGGACCTGTTCTTCATCCGAATCAGCAGTTTCCTCAGCTCGGTGTTGGACCTGACGCTGCCGACGTCGAGATCATACACGTCGAAATGGAGGTGGTTGGAGATCGCGGCGACCAAGCTGGACTTGCCGGTGCCGGGCGGGCCGTGGATCAGGTAGCCCCTCTTCCACGCCCTCCCCGTCTGCCGGTAGTACTCCTTCCGGGTCAAGAACCTGTCCAGGTCGTCTACCACGGCCTGCCGCAGCGCGTCGTCCATGGCCACCGTCGCGAACGTCGAGGCGTTGCGGAGCCTCACGGTCCGCCACTTGCCCCACTCGTTGCTGTACAGCTTGGTCTGCCTCTGCTCCTGGGACATGGCCTCCACGCGGGCCATGACGGCCGGCAGGTAGGAGCCGAGCACCATGTCCTTGTGCTCCGCGTCGAAGCTGAGCTTGAACACCTCGCGCGCGTCCTCCGTGGTCCGCCGCCTGCCGGCGCCCCCATCGTGCTTCCTGCTTAGGCGCCACGTGACCTTTGCCCCGTCGAACACGTCGACGACCGCCGTGCCGGGGCGCAGGGCGAGCAGGACGTGCTCCGCACCGGCCCCGCGCGGCAGGCTGGCCTTCATCAGCGGCACGGACGGTGCCGCGGCGAGGAGCGTGGAAACGTACGCCTTGGCCGCCAAGAAGACGCGGTTGTGCAGGGCGCCGTCGAACTCCTCGATGAGCACGGCGTGGCGCCGGGCGGAGGCTGGCGGCAGGAGGAGCAGCGCGCCGAGGGCCGTGCCTGGGAGGACGTCGGCGAGCACCCGGCGCAGCAGCATGGCCGCACCCAGCACGGAAGTTGCCGTCGTGACGGCGCTCTTGTACCGTTCCAGCGCTCTGCTGTTGGGGGATGTCATGGCCATGGCCGGCTCCAACTAACGCTGTAGCAGTGGGGGTTTGCTTAAGGTCTCGATCTTCTAATCAGGTGCTTGAGTTGGTTCTGTGGAGCAACTGAGGAGAGCCTTTAATTGGAGCCGTAAAAAAAATGCAAGGTCGGTTGCAACGGGGATTGATGATTGACCATTCGCTGTGTGTGATTGGTGTTTGCAACTTCACAAAGGAGATTAGTAGGTTCCACGTGGAGACCAGGGATGCGACCCCTTAACCTAGTGAGTGGTTTCTTCGAAACTTCAATCGACCGCCCCACACCGAGGGCGTCAAAAGTGACCCCCAATCAAAGTCTTTGCAGGGCCACCAATTGAGCACGTCCTCGTGGTGTTTTTTCACGCACATACGACTTCTAAGGCGACTATGTTAGCGCATTTTTTTAACAGTTTTCGCTAAAGCACATCGAGACGTGACATAAGACTGGTTATAATGAGGAGTAACTTAGACTAATGTCATGCATATGACACTAGTCTAAGTTATTACCTTTACAGTGCAAAGTAACATAATAGTAGTGTCATAAATTGTTCTATTTATTTGCTCATAGACTCAACATTTCTTGAAAAGCGTTATGTGATGGTAACATAATATATTACTCCAAACACCTCTCTCCTCATTAACTAGGTGCCACATAAGCAAACTTGTTTTGGGATGCGTTATGTTACTAGCTAAGTTACTCCCACTATGACTAACCTAACTATTGCATATCTAGGTCTTATATTATTGATCTGACATTGAGACTCGTGTGAATATTATTTTTATCTTTTTTTTTTCTTTATACTTGATTCACTCACTTAGATTTCTTTTTTTTAATGAGAAAACTTTCGATCTATTCAAAGTCAGTTATGGCAATACAACGAAACACTAAAAATTATATGCAGATACATAGACCACCTAGGGACGACTATAAACACTGAAGCGAGTCAAAGGCGCGCCACTATCATCGCCCCTTCCTCGTTGGAGACGCGTAAAACTTGTTGTAATAGATAGTCGAGAAGTCGTCGTGCTAATGCCCCATACTATCAATGCACCAGAACAGCAACCGCCGCCGATGAAGAGTACTCCCTCCATTCATATATATAGGACCTAATGCGTTTTTTGAGATTACCTTTGACTGTTGATAAGATTAATAATATATGAGACATATGTATTGTGAAAATTATATCATGGGAGCTTCTTTCATGTACGCATTTGACAGTATGCTCTCTGTAACTTGCATGTTATATTTTATTGCTCTAGTATGTGATCAAAGTTAGCCTCAAAAAACACATTATGCCCTATACAGATGGATGGAGAGAGTAACGTACTCCATCCATCCGGTGAATAGTGTACATATAGAAATTTAGGACAAATTATGAAGTGGAGTAAAAAAATGCATTGGGAAAATGATGTAGGGTGGAAACCCTAGGGCCAATCTTTCACAATTTGGAGAGGATCCCGCGAAGAACATGAGGGAAAACACAAGGGGAACGAGAGGATACACTCAAATCAATAAGGAACAATCACACATGTGCTAGATCCATGAACACACAGGGAGATACACGATCCAAAGTCAACAAAGGACGATACAAACGTAACTAGCTCATCTCCGTCAGGAGGCCTTGAATCCGCGAGGGATCTTCCCGTGAGGGGTCTTGAATCCAAGCGTGGATCTTCTTCGTAGAGGCCGCGGTCTCTCGATCGAGAAGAACCACAAGGATGAGCAAAGCTCTGTCTCTAAAATGAGCTAAACCTATGCTAACCCTAACTAGGAGGAGGTGGAGGAGTATATATAGTCTAGGGCCACAAAGGGGTAAGTGAGGGGCGAAAGGGGTACATGGGCCTCAACCCCAATCTCTATGTGCAAACAGGCGTCGGACGTCCAACAGCTGTCGGTCGTCTGGTCGTCCAGAAGTCTTCGGACTTCCGACATTTTCTCTCTGGTCGGTTGGCGTCGGATATCCGGACGCTATCGGTTGTCCGGTGGCTGACGAGTGTCAGACGTCCGGCATATGGCGGTCGTCCGGGCGCTGTATGGTGCTTCTGTTATAGTCGATCTGGCTGGTGAAGACTCCAGGCATCGGACGTCCGGTAGTGTCTGGTCGTCCGGTGGCTGTCGGACGTCCGAGAGCTGTAGCTTCTTGGCAGCTCCTCCTCTTGCTCTGATTCCTCGCCTTCTCGTCCAATGCTCCTAGCTGCTTCATGGTCTTCCTCTTGGTTCCTGATCATGCATACCACATATATTTGAGGCAGTAGCCATGTGTCACATGTGGAAAGTGACGATTCAGAGAGGAGCGAGTTAACCCTGTGTCCAATGGCGTGTACTTGAGGTCTCGTCTTATGTCCTCTTGGAGCTTGGAGAGTAGACTAGTGTACATGGAGATGATCGTGGGATGCTCCGCATAATCTCCCCCCCCCATTGGGAAAGATCCGACCTCGGATCGTGATCCTCATCACCATGGAAACGGTTGTCATGGACGGACGTGTAGTTGGACGGAGTTGAAGACATGGCGCAATCCAAGTACTCCAAGGTGTCGTCGGAGTGGTATACATGCAAGAAGAGTAAACACAAATGACACTCGGAAATATAATGGTTAGCGCATACAAAGTGTCCATCATGTAAGAATGAGTTCGTACGAAAAGATTGTGCGTGGCAAGGTATAATATGCTTATCCAAATGATCTAGAATGCTATGTAATGCTTTTATGGAGCAAATTCATTCATTGTGCACACAAAAGGTATGGTAATTGTCATGGTGCACAAAGCTACAAATTTTATCATTGTGCAAAATGATGTCATAATGTGACGGTGTATCAAAAGCATGAACATGGTAATTGGTGCTCAATGTTATTGTGTTATCATGCAATTGATAGTGGACAGTGTGGTCATTATGTATGAATATGCCATCAAGGAAGATCACAACAAATTTGCTAAGGAAATGCACAAGCTCATATATCATGGATGACATAGAAATACAAGATGCAACAAGGCAATCATAATGTGAGTCAATCCATGTATAAGATGCAAAATTGTTATGGGTTGTGTTGTACCATAGCTCAATGTCGTGGTAGAAGTGGTGGTCCGGTGGTGCTTCCAACGTAGGTGCATCCACTAAGTTCGAGCACTCATCAACTTCAAGGTCCATAGGGTCCATCTCCAATGTCGGTCCTCTATCCAATATGTGTAACATGTAGACAAGAGGGAGGAAACAACAATGAAAGAATGACCCATCCAATATGCGTATGTGAGGATGGCTCAAAGGGAAGGAGTTCACCTTTATGAGGATGTCGAAAGTGTTGGTCTCGCACATCGTGTACGCCTTCACATTACCAAGTTGTCACATGACGGCACCGCCTTGTGAATCCTCCAAAATGAAAGAACATGAAAAACACCAGGAAAAACAAATGAGGTTAGTGTAAATGCAAAGCCTATCATTCGAGTGGTGAGATACCCAACAAGTGCTTTCATCATTCTTATCATAAGAAAGTACAAGTGATGCGGAGCATCCTACGGTCATCCCCATGGACCTATCGTCGTCTCACCAAGTGCCAAGAGGACCTATGACACGAGCTAGAGTTAGAGCTCTCGAGACTGAGGTGACTTCCTTCCTTAGTGATATCCCATATGACCCACTCGAGACATGGCTACTACCTAAGTCCGGAATATTGTGCATGATTAGGTACCAAGAGGACCCTCCTGGAGATGCACGCGAAGACGGACAAGTCCCAAAGTTCATGGATGAAGAGAACCAACGGAAGGAGTCAAGAGCAGCTTCCAGGACCCGCACATCCGGCCATGACCCCGGACATCCGCCCCCTGGAGCGTCCACAACGACAACTGCCAAGCACGTACAGGGCCCGGACATGCGGCCTCAGCCCGGACATCCGGCCAAGCCCGGAAATCCGGCATCCTCAGTCCTGAATGCATCAAGACCGACCCCGCCAGTCCGGACATACGGCCACCCCAGCCTGGACATCCGACCCCTCACGAAAGCCCAGACATCCAGCCCGACGCCCGGACATCCGGCCTTCCCTGTCTACGCACAGTGTAGGGCCGAGGCCCATGTACCCGTTCGCCCCCTAGACTATATATACTCATCCACCTCCCTCTTTCTAGGGTTAGCGTTGTGTTAGCTCATATGTGAGATAGAGGTTCGCTCATCCATCCGGATCTACTCCATTGCAAGGGACCGTTACCTCTTCGGAGAAGATCCACCTTGGATTCAAGACCCCTTCATGGGAAGACCCCTCAAGACCTCCTCACGGAGAAGAACCGGTTACCTTTGTATCGTCCTTTCTTGATCGTGGATCTTGTATCTCCTTTTGTGTTTCGAGGATCTAGCATATGTGTGACCGTATCTTGTTGGTTTGAGTGACTCTCTCGTGTTTCCCTCCGTGATTTCTCCTCGTGTTCTTCGTATTCATTGCGGGATCCGCTCCTTTCGTGAAATATCGGCCATCTAGGGTTCCATCCTAGATCATCTTGGTATCACGAGCCACGTTGATCACGATTTCGGAGCCTCCCCTCTTTGTTTTCTAGCCTAATTTTGTTGATTTGTCCTAAATTAAAAAATCCCCACCAAAAAATAGCCCCCAATTTTTTTGTGATTTGTTGGCGTGATGAAGTTTTGTTGGATTTGATCCACGGATTTCGTGTGTTGTAGGTAGATCTAGCTTTCCCCCTTCCTTTCCCCAATTTACATCCACAAAATCTCCTGAATTTTGCCCCGAATTTGCCTCTTCCACGCGGAGTTCCTTGAGTTCGTCCACGGATACAAAGCCCGGAAATCCGGCCCGACCCCCCCCCCCCCCCCACGGACATCCGGCCCTCAAGCCCGGACATCCGGCCCCTGACAGCAACATCTCCATCCACCGCACCGTTTTCCGCCTAACTTTCATCAAACTTTGCTCCGGTTCCCACATTCCCTTCTGCATACCACCATCATTTCCGCATAGCACCACCATTTCCCGCAAACACCACCATCACTTAACCGCTACCAATTCCGAAAATTTTGTCACGCTTTGCTTTGAGAACTTGAGTTGAGGTTCTGTGTCCTACTATGTTTCGGCTATTTAGGTACGATTCGACATCAACATCACCACCGCTCATCTTCGCCACGAACTCGTCATCAACAACGACCACTCCACCATTTTGACACCATACCATAAGCAAGAACGGTAACCTCATCTTGGTATTGTGATATCCCATCATTATACATTCTTGCCATTACATTGATGACCACCATAGCCCAATTTTGCGTATCTTACCCATCGAGACTAGCCTTTGAGTATTGCCAGCAACGTCACTTGTGCACATTAGTGGTCATACTTCACATTGCATACTTACCATATCATCTTGGTATATATCTTGGTATCATCTTTTGTGTCACAAAGTTGTCATCGCATTCACAATTTTTATCTTGGTTCGTGAAGCATTGCATGAGAAAAGATCTCAAAAGAGAAAGAGCCAAATAAGCTCTTAAGCAAAAGGGAAAGATAAGCAAAGAGCTTTTAAGCAAGAACCATAGCATCATACTACATTAAGATTGTCATACCCGATTAGTTTGGATCATATCATCGGAATACCATACATATAGCATACTTGGGATAGTAGTCGTTGCATTTTTGCTTAGTAGGTTGTGTACAAGTCGTCGTATCTACCTATTGTGCAATCGTGCTAGCGTCTCTCTAGTGTTGTGCAACAAGAGCATTTTCGTGGATTCCACATTTTGGCTCATTCCTTGGTTGCACGACCCCACTTATCTATTTGTGTATGTGTTTCTGTGTACCACATTTTGCTATTGGTCTGCTTGTTTCATTGGCAAATTTGCGAATATTTTCCAACATTATTGAAGCTCACTAACAATTACATAAAATTTTATGCCACCATCCTAACCGAGCTACACTATAAGATTTTACTTGTGTAGGTGTGAGAAACCGATGAGAATTGGTACCAATTGTGCTATTTTCTTGTTCCACATTTGAGTGATCATTGATCCATCTTCAACATCGGTCAAGGTACATTTGGTATAAGTTCTTGTCTTTCTCCGACTCACATATTTTGCTTGGAATGATGGATAGGCCAAGTACTTATACCAACCCACTCTTCATCGATCAAGATGACGACATGTCCTCCTACGTCACAAAGAGGCACCTCTTTGGTGCACAACGAGCTTTACATGAAGAGGAACATGCAATGACTGAACACATCGACAACCCCGCCACCGACCTGCGACTCACCGAGCAACGTACAAGAGACTACTTCGACACATCCATGGCATCTCTCAAGGAGGATATTCAAACAATGATGGCCAACCGCTCTTCTACCTCTTCGTCCTACTCAAGAAGGAGCCGCTCGAGTTGACACTCCGACGACACCATCGCCATGTCAAGTACACCGACATCAAATACTCTTCGATGTGCTGCGCGCCAAGACCGTCAAGCAAACCGCATTCCTCCAACAACGACTCTCAAGAGCAACGACACCGTCAAATCCAAGCTACTTTTGCGCAAGCACGAGAACGGCAACACCAACGCCAACAATAAGAGGAAGAGCGAGCGCGCCTACACCAAGATGTCGAGGCAAAACATCAAGAACAACTATTGCGAGAAGCTCAAGCACTTGAGGTGCAATGTGCCCTTCGAGATTCAAGTCGAGCCATAGCCACGCGCAACCGGCAAGCTCATGAGCAACAAGAAGCGCTTTGCAAAGAAATTAAAGAGAGGAACTATCAAGCTCGAGTGCATCGTCAAGTTCCACAACCTCCTCGCCAAGAACCCCAAGTTCACTAAGAGCAAGAAGACAATGGAGATCCTCCAAGACAAGAGCAAGTTTAGGGAGACAACCCTCCTCGTCAAGGACATCAACACCCTCGAACCCAACACAATGAAGAGCAACGATACGGCAAACTAAAGTTCACCATGCCCAAGTTCAATGGAAGCAATGATCCCGAAGAGTACCTTTCATGGGCATTGAAGGTTGACAAAATCTTTCGCTTGCACAACTATGAGGAAGAGAAGAAGATCGCGATGGCATCCCTTGAGTTCCAAGATTACGTCCTCATTTGGTGGGAACAAGTCATTGAGCGCCGAGAGGCAAGAGGTGAACCACCCATCACAACGTGGGAGCAAATGAAGGATGTCATGAGATCATGCTTCGTGCCAACCTACTACAACCGCGATCTCTTCAAGAAACTCCAACTCCTCAAGCAAGGAACCAAGAGCGTTGAAGAATACTACAAGGAAATGGAGATTGCCATGATACGAGCTAATGTCACAGAAGATGATGAGCAAACTATGGCACGTTTCTTTAATGGACTCAATCATCCTATCAAGAAGATCGCCGACTTCCAACCATACTCGATCCTCATCGAGCTAGTGCATAAATCTACCAAGGCAGAACGTCAAGTGCAAGATGACTTCAAGTATGCCAAGTTCTCATCCAAGTCCTATGGCTTCACCAACACCAAAGATTCAATGACTCAAACACCTTCTACCTCAACCAAGCCATCTACAAGCAACGGCGACAAGTCAAGTTACAAGAAAACTTCGACAACTTCAAGTCGTCCTCCTACAACAAGCAACTTCAAGCCAATAGCTTCATCACCCTCTACCCCAACCGATGAGACCATCAAGACAAGTTCCTTCAAATGCTTCACATGCGGAGGCCGAGGCCACAAGTACTTTGAGTGTACCAACAAGCGCACCATGATCTTCAACGACGATGGTACATATGACTCCATGAGTGAAGGAGAAATGGACGCACTTGAGCAAGTGGCCATGCACCGGCAAGTGAACGAAGATGAAGAGGATCAAGTCTTTTGTGACAAAGATTCAAGCCCTGCTCTCGTTGCCTCCAAGGTCTTGACTCTTCAACATCAACAAGAAGAAGACCAAAGATGTCATATCTTTCATACCAAGGCCGACATCAATGGAAGGTCTGTCAAGGTCATCATCGATGGAGGGAGTTGTCATAACTTGGCAAGTGAAGAACTATGCTCCAAGCTCCAATTGGCCAAGATGAAGCCCCCATATCCCTACAAAGTTCAATGGCTAAGCGACTCCGGCACTATCCAAGTCAGGCATAGAGTACAAGTTTCCTTCAAGATCAGAGCTTACGAAGACACTTTGGAGTGTGATTTCGTTCCAATGTCCGTTTGCCACCTTCTTCTTGGGTGACCATGGCAATTCGATCGAGGTGTCATCCACAACGGCCGAACGAATCACTATATCTTCAAGATGAAAGGAAAGGAGTACGTACTTCGACCTATGTCACCAAGCCAAGTGATCGTCAACAAGCAAACCACCCATCATGGAGAGAATAGTGAGAGAGCGAACCACCAAAAAGAGAGTGAGCGCCACAAGCCCAAATTGAGTGCCTCCATGATGAGCGACAAGAAAAATCTAGTCCTCTTTGCCACCAAAAGTGAGATGAGAGAAGTGTGTGCAAACCCATCAAGTGTCATGCACTATGTCCTTTTGTGCAAGGACGAGGCACCAAAAGCTAACACCTCTCACAATCTTCCTTTAGTGTTATCTTCTCTACTGCAGGAATTCAAAGACGTTTTCCCCGACGAGCTACCTCCGGGTCTACCTCCACTATGAGGCATCGAGCACCGAATCGACCTCATCCTAGGAGCACCCCTTGCTAACAAGGCTCCCTACCGCGTCAACCCCGAGGAAACTAAGGAGATCCAACGGCAAGTACAACAACTCATCAACAACGCCATGTACGCGAAAGCTTAAGCCCTTGTGCCGTACCGGTAATCCTTGTTCCCAAGAAAGATGGTACATATTGCATGTGTTCCGATTGTCGTCCTATCAATGCTATTACCGTGTGTTATCGTTACCCCATTCCACGCCTAGATGACATGCTTGATGAACTTAGCGGAGCCACCATTTTCTCTAAAATTGATCTTAAAAGTGGCTACTATCAAATACGCATCCAAGAAGGTGATGAATGGAAATCCACATTTAAGACCAAATTTGGCTTATATGAATGGCTCGTTATGCCAATGGGTTTATCCGAAGCACCCGGTACTTTCATGCGACTCATGCATTTTGTTTTTCGACCCTATAGTGATGTATTTGTTGTGGCCTACTTTGACGATATTCTTATCTTTAGCAAATCTCTACAATACCATGTCACCCACCTTCGAACCGTGCTACAAACTCTTAGAAAAGAGCACCTTTATGCTAATATGGACAAATGCCTTTTTGGTGTTGATAAGCTTGTTTTCTTGGGTTTCGTTGTATCTTCTAAAGGTGTTCATGTAGATGAATCTAAGACCAATGCTATTAAAACTTGGCCCCAACCAACCAACTTGCAACAAGTGCATAGCTTCCTTAGTTTAGCCGATTTATACCGTGGATTGTGAAGGATTTTAACACCATTTTTTTGACAGAAAGACTGTAAGGGAGGCCCCTACAGTATAATTGGTGCAACAAACCCAAATTGAAAGTAACATGCCTTGAACCTGGGTGGGTGGGAAGGCATCAACCCCTTCCCACCACTAGGCTATGCCTTAGTCTGCAATTGTAGCACCACTGCTTCTCCTTTACATGCTTTGAGTAAGAAGAATGCACCCTTTATTTGGGGACCATCTCAAGATAGCGCATTTAATGAGCTTAAGAATTTGCTTACTCATGCTCCCGTGCTTGCATTACCAAACTTTGACAAACCCTTTGAAATTCATTGCGATGCTAGTGGTAATGTCATAGGAGGTGTGTTAACACAAGAGAAGCGCCCCATAGCTTACTTTAGCGAGAAACTTTCCGGAGCGCAACTCAATTACCCCATCTATGACAAAGAGCTATATGCTTTAGTACGAGTTTTTCATGAATGGGAACATTATCATCACCCTCATGAATTTTTCATCCATACCGACCATGAAACGCTCAAATGCCTTAAGGGTCAAACTAAATTGAACAAGCGTCATGCTAAATGGAGTGAGTTCATTGAGTCATTTCCTTATGTCATCAAGTACATTAAAGGTAAGGAGAATGTTGTGGCGGACGCTCTTTCCCGCATATGCATGCTTGTCACCAAACTTGAATTGAATGTCATTGGCTTTGATCACATAAAAGACTTGTATGCGCATGATCCTACTTTTTCTATTCCATATGCCAAATGTTTGATGCATACATCTTGGGAACGCTACATCAAAGATGAGTATCTTATGAGAGCTAACAAACTATGCATTCCCGAGTCTTCTCTTTGTTTGTTGCTTTTGCAAGAATCTCATGGAGGGGGACTAATGGGACACTTTGGACGCGACAAGATATTTGTTATGCTCTCCAAGAACTATGTTTGGCCCAAGATGTTATGCGACGTCTTCCGCTCCACCAACCAATGTTCTACATGTCGCAAAGCTAAGTCTAAAGCTCAATCCCATGGTCTATATATGCCTCTTCCAATTCCGTACCACCCATGGGAAGATATTAGCATGGATTTTGTGCTTGGTTTGCCTAGAACTAGAAATGGAAAGGATTCCGTGTTTGTTGTTGTGGACCGATTATGTAAGATGGCTCATTTCATTCCTTGCAACAAGATAGACGATGCTTCACATATTGCAAACTTTTTAGGGAAATATTGCGCCTACATGGAGTACCAAAGATGATTGTCTCGGACCGCGACGTCAAGTTCTTGAGTTACTTTTGGAAAACCTTATGCACCAAGCTTGGAATCAAGCTAATTTTCTCCACGGCATACCATCCACAAACCGATGGCCAAACGGAGGTGACCAACCGCACACTCTCCACTCTACTTCACGTGTTGATCAAGAAGAACATCAAGGAGTGGGAGGAGTGTCTACCCATCGCCGAGTACGCCTACAACTGAGCAAGACATTCAACTACCGGCAAGTCCCCCTTCGAGGTCATCTACGGTTTCAACCCGTTGTCCCCTTTGGACATTTTTCCCTACCACTACAAGAGCGCACAAACATGGACGCAAGTGCCCGAGTCAACTATCTCAAGAAGATGCATGAAGATACAAGGCACACAGTTGAGCGCCAAGTACAATGACTCATGACCAAGCTCAACCTCAACAAGCACCCCATGGTATTCAACATTGGAGATCTTGTGTGGCTACACATTCACAAGGACCGCTTCCCAAACGAACGCAAGTCCAAACTTCTACCACGAGCGGATGGACCCTTCAAGGTGCTTGAACGCTACAACAACAATGCCTACAAGATCGACATTCCATGAGACAAGTACTCCGTGAGTGACATCTTCAACGTCAAAGAGCTCTCTCCCTACCATGGTGATGAAGATTTCGATCCGAGGTCGGATCTTTCCCAAGGGAGGGGAGATGATGCGGAGCATCCTATGTGTCGGATTTCGGGTTCTGGCAAAACCCTTGAGGTTCGAACTCCGGGGTGCGCACGAAGATCTCTCCTTCCCCCTAGCTCACGCTCTCATCGCAATCTCAAGGCTTAGCACGTCGAACTCAGAGAACAAGGGACACAGGGTTTTGATACGTCTCCAATGTATCTATATTTTTTTATTGTTCCATGCTATTATATTATCTGTTTTGGATGTTAATGGGCTTTATTTTACGCTTTTATATTATTTTTGGGACTAACCTATTAACCCAAGGCCCAGTGCAAATTGTTGTTTTTTGCCTATTTCAGTGTTTCGCAGAAAAGGAATATCAAACCGAGTCCAAACGGAATGAAACCTTCGGGAGCGTGATTTTTGGAACAAGCGTGATCCAGAGGACTTGGAGTGGACGTCAAGAAATGAACGAGGTGTCCACGAGGCAGGGGGCGTGCCTACCCCCTGGGCGCACCCTCCGCCTCGTGGCTCAACCAACCTACTTCTTCTTCCTAATGTTCACATACCCCTAAAACATCCAGGAGCACCATGAAACCCTATTTCCACCGCCGCAACCTTCTATACCCAAGAGATCCAATCTTGGGGCCTTTTCCGGAGCTCCGCCGGAGGGGGCATCGATCATGGAGGGCCTCTACATCAAATCCATGGCCCCTCCGATGATGTGTGAGTAGTTTACTTCAGACCTTTGGGTCCATAGTTATTAGCTAGATGGCATCTTCTCTCTCTTTGAATCTCAATACAAAGTTCTCCTCGATCTTCTTGGAGATCTATTCGATGTAACTCTTTTTGCGGTGTGTTTGTCGAGATCCGATGAATTGTGGGTTTATGATCAAGTCTATCTATGAACAATATTTGATTCTTCTCTGAAATCTTTTATGCATGATTGGTTATCTTTGCAAGTCTCTTCGAATTCTTAGTTTGGTTTGGCCTACTAGATTGATCTTTCTTGCAATGGGAGAAGTTCTTATCTTTGGGTTCAATCTCATGGTGCTCGATCCCAGTGACAGAAAGGGAAACGACACATATTGTATTGTTGCCATCGAGGATAAAAAGATGGGGTTTATATCATATTGCTTGAGTTTATCCCTCTACATCATGTCATCTTACCTAATGCGTTACTCTGTTCTTATGAACTTAATACTCTAGATGCATGCTGGATAGCGGTCGATGTGTGGAGTAATAGTAGTAGATGCAGGCAGGAGTCGGTCTACTTGTCACGGACGTGATGCCTATATTCATGATCATGCCTAGATATTCTCATAATCATTCGCTTTTCTATCAATTGCTCGACAGTAATTTGTTCACCCATCGTAATACTTATGCTATCTTGAGAGAAGCCACTAGTGAAACCTATGGCCCCCGGGTCTATTTTCCATCATATAAGTTTCCAATCTATTTTACTTTGCAATCTTTAATTTCAATCTATATCATAAAAATACCAAAAATATTTATCTTATCATTATTATCTCTATCAGATCTCACTCTCGTAAGTGACCGTGAAGGGATTGACAACCCCTTTATCACGTTGGTTGCGAGGTTATTATTTGTTTGTGTAGGTACGAGGGACTTGCGTGTGGCCTCCTACTGGATTGATACCTTGGTTCTCAAAAACTGAGGGAAATACTTACGCTATTTTGCTGCATCACCCTTTCCTCTTCAAGGGAAAACCAACGCAGTGCTCAAGAGGTAGCAGGTTTATACTAGTTCGGGCCACCATTGTGGTGTAATACCCTACTCCAGTGTGGTGTGGTGGATTACCTGTTGGGCTGAGGATGAACGAGTACAAGGGAAGAACAGCCTCCTGAGGAGAGGTGTTCTTGAGCTCGATGAGCTAGTGTGTTTTGGGATGGTCTGAATGTGTTCTCCCCTTGCTATGGTGGTGGCTAGTCCTATTTATAGAGGCCCTGGTACTCTTCCCAAATGTAGGCGGGAAGGGATCCAACAACGGCCAAATTCGAAGGGAGACAACTAGTACAAGTTATTCTGACAAAAGGTGGTCTTCGCCTGCCAAAGGCTCTGGTGGTGACGCCGTCCTGGGCTCCACAATGACCTCAGTGCTGCCGTCCTACTAGTCTTGGTCTTGTTGCACCGATATGGAAACCTTTGCCTGATGTCTCGGGACTCCTCGCCTGTGCATGCCCCTTTTAGCACTAAAGAGGAAACGAGGACACTGCGCGCGTTGGCGCGCGCCTGGTGTCCGCCTGGCCTTGGTCGTCATGGCTTACGTCACAGGGACCTCGCGAGGTGCCCCCCGCCTTGATCTCTTCGCCGCTCGCGAGCCAGCCTGGTGAGGCCGCCCCCGAGGAGGTCTTGCGTCATTCGCCTCACGGGGCTTGGCCCCTCGCGAGGGTCTTGAGTGTTCGCTACTGAAGATGGGCCGTACGGTGCCGCTAGTGGAGCCACGCCGTGGGCCGCAGGCAGGCAAGTCTGGGGACCCCCGTTCCCAGGACACCGACAGTAGCCCTCGGGCCCAAGGCGCGCTCGGACTTGGCTTCGAGGCGAAGCCAAGGGGGCAGTGCGGAGCGCCGCGGGCCCCAACAGCCTACGGCCTCGGTTGACGCATGGCGGTTGATGGGATGTGGGCGTCTCCGGTTCCCCATGCTGCCTCGGCAACTGCCCGACTTGATGATTCCTTGTTGCATGCTAAAAAAGGTCATTATTGCCTTAGATCATGGACGCCAGCGGTTGGCCTCCCCTGGCTATAAATGGGAAGGGGCCGGAGCCCCCATCTCTCATCTCTTCCTTCGCTTCTCCTGCTTCTTCTCCCTTGCTTCACTACTAGCAGCGACACCTATGGCGCCGGCGAAGAGGTTCTCAGCCATAGAAAAGGGGAAGACCCACCAGGAGGGGCTGGTGAAGAGGTTCTCGGCCGCAGATAAGGGCAAGGCCCGTCATGAGGGGCCCGGCTTGCCACCACCCAAGAGGGGGCGTGGTCGCCCGTGTAAGCACGCCGCGACCCCTACCGTGGCCCCTCACAGTTGCGGCGGAGCCTCCTCGTGTGGTGGGAGTTGCCCAGGTCGTGGTAGTCCCATCGATGAAGTGAGGCGCGCCATGGTTGCGCGGTCTCCTCGGCCGCGCTTCCACTCGGCAGAGGTGATGCCGGAGTTCATCGTGTGGCCGAAGAACCCGGCTGGCACCTGGCTTCAGCTCCCATGGTTCTTTGCCGGCGAACTGCCGGCCGCAGGTCCAGGCAGTCTCTGGCTGTAGGCCGACGGCTGCTGCAGCAGGGCTTCATGGGTCACGGTGGAAGTCTCCGTCGCAGGCAATGCAGCCCTGGCCCGTGGCTGGCAGACGTTTGCCCGCGTATGCGGCCTGGTCAGGCGGTGTACCCTCCACTTCAAGTATGACGGTGACGCGACCCTCTACGTGCGGGTATTCGGGGAAGATGGTCGCCGCGTCGGGTGCTGCCCCGAGGACAACGATGGCGACGAGGTGCTCGGCCTTGGCGACGGTCGTGACAAGGATGAATGTGGCCTCGTCATCGGCGCTGGCCGTGGCTCGTCCAGCCACGGCGGCTCCTCCTCCGGCGATAGCTCCAGCAGTGGCGGCTATGACCAGCTGCCACACCACCGCGCCCGCTTCGAAGGCGGTAGCAGATCGTCTTGTCTCTGCGCCCTAGTGAAGTGCGAGGAGGGGTTTGGTTGAGTCCCGGGGGGGCGAGGGCCTACCCTCATGAACCGCCGCGGGGGTGCGTGCCACTTTTGTTTTGTTCTTTCCTTCTTGCATTTAAAAATAAACAAGTATGGGGCCCTATAGGGGCGTGCAATGAACCATGATTTCCATGTCACTATGTTATGTTTATCGTTCCTGCGTCGTGTTGCAGTATCAGCGTTTTATGTAGGCGTGTAGAGATAACATAGCTTGATGTGTCTGAAGTAGTTTCCGCCTCATGAGGTGCGCCTCTCCCAATACCTGGTGAGATCTCCTTGCCGTTGGCTTGGGAGGTGTCGAGGAACTGCAAAAATTTGTTAAGAACCTCTTGTTCTTCCAAGCCCAGGTCATAGGCGCGGCCGGCGATGACCCAGAGCTCCGCATCACGGTACCCGAGGGGCACGGATTAAGGGAGCTCAAGCGAGGGTGCCTCGCGAAGAACAGGAGAAGCTCTCACGAGTGCACCCTTCCAGCCCCCTCGTGAGGCAGGTGAGGGAGAGTACGGGCCAAAACAAAGAACCGAGGCAAGAACAGAGAAAAAGGCGATCGAACCAAGGTGACAAGAAAAACCAGAATGCGAACTTCCATTAAGAAAAGGGGCAAGACAACTACGGAAAGCAAATGAAAATCCGCGTCTGGCACCTAGTATGGTCTTCTCACCAGCGCGGAGCTAAGTGCTGCCACTAGGACATGGGAGGGAGCCCCCGAGGCCCGAGGGCGGCACTCCTGAGACTCCGGGGTGTGTACAGCCCCACTCATTATTATGTGAGAGTGTCACGAGCAGAGACCTTCACATGCACGAGGCCTTGCTTCACAGGCGCTGGGCCTTGCTTCAAGGGTAGAACTTCCGGAGGTGCTGGATGTTCCAGGCGTTCTGGATGGGGATCCCGTCCTGCGTCTCCAGGCACGCGGCACCAGGCCTGGATACACGGGCGATCCTAAACGGGCCCTCCCACATGGGCGAGAGCTTGTGCAGCCCTTCCTTGGAAAGCACCTGCCTCAGGACGAGATCACCCACCTCGAGCGTCCTGGAGCGGACACCGCGACAGTGGTACCGTCGCAGCGCCTGTTGGTACCTTGCCGCTCGGAGCGAGACTTCATGGCGGCGTCCCTCCCCCAACACAAGGTCCATCCCCCGCGTGGCGTCCTGCTACGTCTCATCAAATGCCAGGATCCGCCCGGAGCGATGCTTGACCTCGTGAGGGAGAACCGCTTCTGCTCTGTAGACGAGGAAGAGCGGGGTCTCGCCTATTGGCTTGGTGGTGGTGGTGCGGATGGATCACAACACAGACTGGAGCTCGTCGTGCCAGCCCTTTCCGCAGGCCTCAAGATTCTTCTTGAAGGTCCTGGTCTTGAGGCCTCCAAGGACCTCCGCGTTGGCGCGTTCGGCTTGACCATTGCTCCTGGGATGTGCCACCGAAGCGTAGCAGATCTGGGCGTTCCAAGGTTAGCACAATATGTCTTGAAGAGATTGCTAGTGAACTGCGAGCCGTTATCGGTGATGATGCGATTAGGGACCCCGAACAGGCTCACGAGACCCTTGATGAACTTGACCACAGATCTGGCCAGGATGGTGCGGACAGCTTCTACCTTCGCCCATTGGGTGAACTTGTCGATGGTGACGTAGAGGTAGCGATAACCCCCAGGCGCTCGAGGGAACGGGCCTAAGATATCCAGCCCCCAAACTGTGAACGGCCATGAGAGCGGGATGGTCTGGAGGCCCTGAGCTGGCTGATGGATTTGCTTGGCGTGGAATTGGCAGGCCTCGTAGGACTTCACCAGCTCGGTTGCGTCGTTGAGCGCCGTAGGCCAGTACAACCCGCTGCGGAACGCCTTGCCGACGAGGGTTCATGACGACGAGTGGTGCCCGCAGTGTCCGCCGTGTATGTCAGCCAACAACTCGTTCCCCTGTTCCCTAGAGATGCATCACAAGGAAACATCATTTGGACGCTTCCTATATAACTCACCGTCCTGGATGCAGTATGCCGTAGCCTGTCGGGCCACGCGCTCCGTGTCCTTCTCTTTCTCCGGCAGCGTCCCTTGCGTCAGGTATTCCTTGAACTCCTTGGTCCAGCACCCCTCCTGAGGTTCGAGCGCCAGGAGGAGGCGCGCTCCCAAGGTCGGGCCGCAGGCCGGGGCTCCTGAGGCAGGTGGTTGGGGGAGCTCCTCCCGAGGCGGTGCCGGCCCCGAAAGCGGAGGTGCTGCCGACGGCTTGAAGAGACACTCCTCAAAGACGCCAGGTGCTACATCTTGAGCTTGCGTTGGTTTTCCCCGAAGAGGAAGGGATGATGCAGCAGAGTAGCGTAAGTATTTCCCTCATTTTTTGAGAACCAAGGTATCAATCCAGTAGGAGGCCACGCTCAAGTCCCACGTACCTGCACAAAACGATATCTACTCGCAACCAACGCGATTAGGGGTTGTCAAGCCCTTCACGGTCACTTACGAGAGTGAGATCTGATAGATAGAATATTTTTGGTATTTTTGGTATAAAGATGCAAAGTAAAAAGTAAAGGCAAAGTAAATAGCAAAACAATATTAAAGTGATGGAGATTGATATGATGAGAATAGACATGGGGGCCATAGGTTTCACTAGTGGCTTCTCTCAAGAGCATAAGTATTGTACGGTGGGTGAACAAATTACTGTTGAGCAATTGACAGAATTGAGCATAATTATGAGAATATCTAGGCATGATCATGTATATAGGCATCACGTTCGTGACAAGTAGACCAAAACGATTCTGCATCTACTACTATTACTCCACTCATCGACCGCTATCCAGCATGCATCTAGAGTATTAAGTTAAAAACAGAGTAACGCCTTAAGCAAGATGACATGATGTAGAGAGATAAATTCATGCAATATGAAATAAACCCCATCTTGTTATCCTCGATGGCAACGATGCAATACGTGCCTTGCTGCCCCTTCTGTCACTGGGAAAGGACACCGCAAGATCGAACCCAAAGCTAAGCACTTCTCCCATGGCAAGAACTACCAATCTAGTTGGCCAAACCAAACGGATAATTCGAAGAGACTTGCAAAGATAACCAATCATACATAAAAGAATTCAGAGAAGATTCAAATATTATTCATAGATAGACTTGATCATAAACCCACAATTCATCAATCTCAACAAACACACTGCAAAAAGAAGATTACATCGAATAGATCTCCACGAGAGAGGGGGAGAACTTTGTATTGAGAATCAAAGAGAGAGAAGAAGCCATCTAGCTACTAACTATGGACCCAAAGGTCTGAGGTAAACTACTCACACTTCATCGGAGGGGCTAGGATGATGTAGAAGCCCTCCGTGATGACGGCCCTCTTCCGGCGGAGCTCCGGAACAGGCCCCAAGATGGGATCTCGTGGATACAGAAAGTTGCGGCGGTGGAATTAGGTTTTTGGCTCCTGTTCTGATCGTTTGGGGGTACGTGTGTATATATAGGAGGAAGGAGTATGTCGGTGGAGCACAGAGGGGCCCACGAGGCAGGGGGCGCGCCCTTGGGGGGGGGCGCCCCCACCCTCGTGACCTCCTCTTTGATCACTTGCAGTAGGGTCCAAGTCTCCTGGATCAAGTTCGATGAGGAAATCACGTTCCCGAAGATTTTATTCTGTTTGGACTCCGTTTGATATTCTGTTTCTCTGAAACACTGAAATAGGCAAAAAAACAGCAATTCTGGGCTGGGCCTCCGGTTAATAGGTTAGTACCAAAAATAATATAAAAGTGGAAAATAAAGCCCAATATAGTCCAAAACAGAAGATAATATAGCATGGAGCAATCAAAAATTATAGATACGTTGGAGACGTATCAGGCATCCCCAAGCTGAATTCCTGCTCATCCTCGCGTAGGTAAATGATAAAAACAGAATTTTCAGATGAGAAAGATTCAAGACAAAAGTTTATATTGACATAAAAATAATAATACTTCAAGCATACTAACAAAGCAATTATGTCTTCTCAAAATAACATGGCCAAAGAAAGTTATCCCTACAAAATCATATAGTCTGGCTATGCTCCATCTTCCCCACACAAAGTATTTAAATCATGCACAACCCCGATGACAAGCCAAGCAATTGTTTCATACTCTAACTTTTTCAAAACTTTTTCAATCTTCACGCAATACATGAGCGTGAGCCATGGATATAGCACTATGGGTGGAATAGAATGGTGGTTGTGGAGAAGACAAAAAGGAGAAGATAGTCTCACATCAACTAGGCATATCAACGGGCCATGGAGATGCCCATCAATAGATATCAATGTGAGTGAGTAGGGATTGCCATGCAACGGATGCACTAGAGCTATAAATGTATGAAAGCTCAACAAAAGAAACTAGTGGGTGTGCATCCAACTTGCTTGCTCACGAAGACCTAGGGCAATTTGAGGAAGCCCATCATTGGAATATACAAGCCAAGTTCTATAATGTAAAATTCCCACTAGTAAATGAAAGTGACAACATATGAGACTCTCTATATGAAGAACATGGTGCTACTTTGAAGCACAATATATGAGACTCGCTATATCAAGGTGCTACTTTGAAGCACAAGTGTGGAAAAAGAGATAGTAGCATTGCCCCTTTTTATTTTTTTTTTATTTTTGGGCTTTCTTTTTTTTTTCTTTGGCCTTTCTCTTTTTTTATTAGGACAATGCTCTATTGAATGATGATCATCACACTTCTATTTATTTACAACTCAATGATTACAACTCGATACTAAAACAAAGTATGACTCTATATGAATGCCTCCGGCGGTGTACCGGGATATGCAATGAATCAAGAGTGACAAGTATGAAAATTATGAACGGTGGCTTTGCCACAAATACTATGTCAACTACATGATCATGCTAAGCAACATGACAATGATGGATGTGTCATGATGAACTATATGATGGAAAGTTGCATGGCAATATATCTCGGAATAGCTATGGAAATGCCATAATAGGTAGGTATGGTGGCTGTTTTGAGGAAGGTATATGGTAGGTGTATGATACCGGCGAAAGTTGCGCGGTATTAGAGAGGCTAGCAAAGGTGGAAGGGTGAGAGTGCGTATGATCCATGGACTCAACATTAGTCATAAAGAACTCATATACTTATTGCAAAAATCTAGAAGTTATCAAAGCAAAGTACTATGCGCATGCTCCTAGGGGGATAGATTGGTAGGAAAAGACCATCTCGTCCCCGACCGCCACTCATAAGGAAGACAATCAATAAATAAATCATGCTCCGACTTCATCACATAACGGTTCACCATACATGCATGCTACGGGAATCACAAACTTCAACACAAGTATTCTTTAAATTCACAACTACTCCACTAGCATGACTTTAATATTATCACCTCCATATCTCAAAACAATTATCATGCTTCAATCTTTTCTTAGTATTCAACACACTCAAAAGAAACTTTCACAAATCTTGAATACCAAGCATATTATTATTAAGCAAATTACCATGCTATTAAGAGACTCTCAAAATAATTTAAGTGAAGCATGAGAGATCAATAGTTTCTTTAAAACAAATCCACCACCGTGCCATAAAATATCTAAGTGAAGCACATAGAGCAAAATTACTTAGCTCAAAAGATATAAGTAAAGCATATAGAGCAAAATTATAACGCTCAAAAGATATAAGTGAAGCACATAGAGCAAAACTACTTAGCTCAAAAGATATAAGTGAAGCACATAGAGTATTCTATCAAATTTTAATTCATGTATGGCTCTCTCAAAAGGTGTGTACAGCAAGGATGATTGTGGCATACTAACAAACAAAGACACAAATAATACAAGACGCTCCAAGCAAAACACATATCATGTTGGTGAATAAAAATATAGCTCCAAGTAAAGTTACCGATGGAAGTGGACGAAAGAGGGGATGCCTTCCGAGGCATCCCCAAGCTTTGACTTTTTGGTGTCCTTGTCTTATATTGGGGTGCCATGGGCATCCCCAAGCTTAGGCTCTTTCCACTCCTTGTTCCATAATCCATCAAATTCTTACCCAAAACTTGAAAACTTCACAACACAAAACTCAAAATAGAAAACTCGTGAGCTCCGTTAGCGAAAGAAAACAAAAGACCACTTCAAGGTACTATAATGAACTCATTATTTATTTATATTGGTGTTAAACCTACTGTATTACAACTTCTCTATGGATTATAAACTATTTTACTAGCCATAGATTCATCAAAATAAGCAAACAACACACGAAAAACAGAATCTGTCAAAAACAGAACAACCTGTAGTAATCTGTAGCTAGCGCAAGATCTGGAACCCAAAAAATTCTAAAATAAATTGCTGGACGTGAGTAATTTATCTATTAATCATATGCAAAAAGAATTAACTAAATAGAACTCTTCAAATAAAAATGACAGCAGTTCTCGTGAGCGCTAAAGTTTCTGTTTTTTACAGCAAGTTCAACAAGACTTTCCCCAAGTCTTCCCAACGGTTCTACTTGGCACAAACACTAATTAAACACAAAAAACACAAAAAAACAGAGGCTAAATAATTTATTTATTAAATAACAGCAAGGATGAATATTGGGTTGTCTCCCAACAAGCGCTTTTCTTTAAAGCCTTATAGCTAGGCATAATATTTTAATGATGCTCACATGAAAGACAAGAATTGAAGCACAAAGAGAGCATCATAAAATACGTGACAAACACATGTAAGTCTAACATACTTCCTATGCATAGGCATCTTATAGGCAAACAAATTATCAAGGCAAGCAAAAACTAGCATATGCAAGGAAGCGGAAAGAAACAATAGCAATCTCAACATAACGAGAGGTAATTTAGTAACATGAAAATTTCTAACACCATATTTTCCTCTCTCGTAATAATTGCATGTGGGATCATAAGCAAATTCAACAAAATAGCTATAACATAAAATATTTTCAACACGATCCACATGCATGCAAAGTTGACACTCTTCCAAAATAGTGGGATTAACATTAACTAAAGTCATGACCTCTTCAAACCCACTTTTATAAAAAAAATTCATAAGATTGAACATTCTCCAAATATGTGGGATCTAAAGTTGACACTCTTCCAAACCCACTTTCAATAATATTGCAAACACTATTATCAATCTCATATTCATCATGGGGCTTAAATAAATTTTCAATATCATAAGAAGAATCACCTCAATCATGATCATTGCAACAAGTAGAGGACATAGCAAAACTAGCATCCCCAGCTTAGGGTTTTGCATATTATTAGCACAATTTGTATCAATAGAATTTATAATAAAATCATTGAAATCATGCTTTTTATTCAAAGATGTATCTGAATCGCTTCATAAAGTAATTCATCACACTTTTCAGATTCACGAATTTCAAGCAAAACCTCATAAAGATAATCTAGTGCACAAAACTCACTAGCAATTGGTTCATCATAATTGGATCTCTTAAAAAGATTAGCAAGCAGATGAGGATCCATAGATCTTAGGTTCTCTATTTAGTAATAAATAAACAACTATTCCAACCATACGAGCAAACAAGAAATGGGCAAAAGAGGCAAACAGAGAGGGAGGATAGAGAGAGAGGGCGAATAAAATGGCAAGGGTGAATTGGGGGGGGAGAGGAAAACGAGAGGCAAATGTCAAATAATGTAATGCGAGAGATAGGGATTGTGATGGGTACTTGGTATGTTGACTTTTTGCGTAGACTCCTCAGCAACGGCGCCATAAATCCTTCTTGCTACGTCTTAAGCTTGTGTTGGTTTTCCCTGAAGAGGAAGGGATGATGCAGCAGAGTAGCGTAAGTATTTCCCTCAGTTTTGAGAACCAAGGTATCAATCCAGTAGGAGGCCACACTCAAGTCCCTCGTACCTGCACAAAACGATATCTACTCACAACCAACGCGATTAGGGGTTGTCAAGCCCTTCACGGTCACTTACGAGAGTGAGATCTGATAGATAGAATATTTTTGGTATTTTTGGTTTAAAGATGCAAAGTAAAAAGTAAAGGCAAAGTAAATAGCAAAACAATATTAAAGTGATGGAGATTGATATGATGAGAATAGACCCGGGGGCCATAGCTTTCACTAGTGGCTTCTCTCAAGAGCATAAGTATTCTACGGTGGGTGAACAAATTACTGTTGAGCAATTGACAGAATTGAGCATAATTATGAGAATATCTAGGCATGATCATGTATATAGGCATCACGTCCGTGACAAGTAGACCGAAACGATTCTACATCTACTACTATTACTCCACTCATTGACCGCTATCCAGCATGCATCTAGAGTATTAAGTTAAAACAGAGTAACGCCTTAAGCAAGATGACATGATGTAGAGAGATAAATTCATGCAATATGAAATAAACCCCAACTTGTTATCCTCGATGGCAACGATGCAATATGTGTCTTGCTGCCCCTTCTGTCACTGGGAAAGGACACCGCAAGATCGAACCCAAAGCTAAGCACTTCTCCCATGGCAAGAACTACAATCTAGTTGGCCAAACCAAACGGATAATTCAAAGAGACTTGCAAAGATAACCAATCATACATAAAAGAATTCAGAGAAGATTCAAATATTATTCATAGATGGACTTGATCATAAACCCACAATTCATCGATCTCAACAAACACACCGCAAAAAGAAGATTACATCGAATAGTTCTCCACGAGAGAGGGGGAGAACTTTGTATTGAGAATCAAGAGAGAGAAGAAGCCATCTAGCTACTAACTATGGACTCGAAGGTCTGAGGTAAACTACTTACACTTCATCGGAGGGGCTAGGATGATGTAGAAGCCCTCCGTGATGACGACCCTCTTCCGGCGGAGCTCCGGAACATGCCCCAAGATTGGATCTCGTGGATACAGAAAGTTGCGGCGGTGGAATTAGGTTTTTGGCTCCTGTTCTGATCGTTTGGGGGTACGTGTGTATATATAGGAGGAAGGAGTACGTCGGTGGAGCACCTAGGGGCCCACGAGGAAGGGGGGCGCGCCCCCACCCTCGTGACCTCCTCTTTGATCCCTTGCAGTAGGGTCCAAGTCTCCTGGATCACGTTCGGTGAGAAAATCACGTTCCCGAAGATTTTATTCCGTTTGGACTCCGTTTGATATTCTGTTTCTCCAAAACACTGAAATAGGCTAGTCCCAAAAATAATATAAAAGTGGAAAATAAAGCCCAATATAGTCCAAAACAGTAGATAATATAGCATGGAGCAATCAAAAATTATAGATACGTTGGAGACGTATCACCAGGCTCTTGGGGTTGTCGCTTGGATGCCCTTTTGGTGATGTCGTCAGCCTCCTTGTTGGTGCCACGGGGAACGTGCTGCAACTCTAGACCCAGGAAATGCTTTTCCATTTTGTGTACCTCCGCGAGGTATGCCTCCATGTGCTCGTCCTTTAGCTCGTATACCTTGTTGGAGAAGTTGACGAGGAGTTGCGACCTGATGGTGAGGCGCTTCACCCCCAGGGCCAGCGTGGCCCTGAGGCCAGCGATGAGGCCTTCGTACTCCGCGATGTTGTTGGAGACCTTCTCGCCTTGCTGAAGCAGAGTTGCATGGCGTAGTAGAGCTTGTCCTGAGTGGGCGAGATGAGCACCGCTCCAGCCCCCGCGCCCTGGCGTGCGAACGCGCCATCAAAATACATGGCCCAGCCATCTGGTGCTTCACTTCCTGGCGAGAGGGGTCGGTCCTCGCCTGCTTCAAACCCCGGGGCGCCAGTCCATTCTGCCACGAAGTCGGCGAGCGCGGCCCCCTTGATGACCCTAGTTGTGATGAACTCTAGCTGGAATGCTTGCAGCTCGATGTTCCATTCGGCGACTCTTCCAGCAGCGTTGGAGCTCCTGAGTACCCTCTCCAGCGGGTAGGCCGAGACGACCTTGATTGGGTGACCTTGGAAGTAGTGTTGCAGTTTTCGCGAGGCCACCAAAAGCACGAGCAAGAGCTTATGAGGCATGGGGTACCGTGCCTTTGCATCTCGCAGTACCGTGCTGACGAAATACACTGGGTGCTCGACGAGGGCGGGAACGTCGACGAAACTTGTGCCTACCAACAGTTGGGGCGTCTCCTGAGATGACGAGACCCAAAGAGTCTGATCGCCTGCCGGGGCCTCTGCCGACCCGCGAACGCGCCTTGCTGGGCCTGGTCACTCGTTGGCATTGCTGTAGCCTTTGCGGTGCCCTCTGGGTCGTGTATCGCCTCAGCTGGTGGTGTGGCGCAGTGCGGCAGCCCCTTGGCCCGGCGCTCTTCCCGAACCGCCACTAGAGGTGCGCTAGCGGAGTAGGGAGTGGCGGCAAGGTAAAGCACCATGGGCTCGAGATGGCGAGGCGCCACCATCACCGGAGGGCCGGTCAGGTATCTCTTGAGGTCTTGAAACGCTTGGTCAGCTTTCGGGGTCCACTCGAACGGGCCCTTCTTCATCAGCTTGAAGAATGGTAGGGCGCGCTCTCCCAGCTTGGAGATGAAGTGCCCCAACGAGGTCACGCAGCCTGCAAGCTTCTGCATCTCCTTGAGAGTTTGTGGTGGGCTCATGTCTTCTATCGCCTTGACCTTCTCCGGGTGTAACACCCACGATGCGACTATATCTCCCACGTGTCGAGGCACGACTTAGAGGCATAACTGCATGGTAGGCATGTCACAAGAGGGGTAATCTTTACACATCCCATGTACTGAATAAGAAAGGGATAAAGAGTTGGCTTACAATCGCCACTTCACACAATACATAAATATAGCATTACATCATCCAGAATACAATCAAGGTCCGACCATGGAACCAAATAAAGAAACACCACCCCTATTGCTAGGTCCCCGATCGACCCAACTGGGCTCCACTACTGATCAACTGGAAACGAAACAACACAACGAACACGATCTTCATCGAGCTCCCACTTGAGCCCAGTTGCGTCACCTGCACGAGCATCGTCGGCACCTGCATCTGGTTTTGGAAGTAACCTGTGAGTCATGAGGACTCAGCAATCTCACACCCGTGAGATCAAGACTATTTAAGCTTATGGGTAGGAAAGGGTAGTGAGGTGGAGCTACAACAAGCACTAGCATATATGGTGGCTAACTTACGCAAATGAGAGCGAGAAGAGAAGCAAAGCACGGTCGTGAACTAGAAGTGATCAAGAAGTGATCCTGAAACTACTTACGTTCAAACATAACACGAGACCGTGTTCACTTCCCGGACTCTGCCGGAAAGAGACCATCACGGCTACACACGCGGTTGATGCATTTTAATTAAGTTAAGTGTCAAGTTCTCTACAACCGGACATTAACAAATTCCCATTTGCCCATAACCGCGGGAACAGCTTTCGAAAGTTCAAAACCATGCAGGGGTGTCCCAACTTAGCCCATCACAAGCTCTCATGGTCAACGAAGGATATTCCTTCTCCCAGGAAGACCCGATCAGACTCGGAATCCCGGTTACAAGACATTTCGACAATGGTAAAACAAGACCAGCAAAGCCGCCCGGATGTGCCGACAAATCCCGATAGGAGTTGCACATATCTCATTCTCAGGGCACACCGGATGAGCCAGACGTCGAGTTGGCATAGACCCTGGTTGCTCACGGGGCGCCGGACATCGCTCAGGTTGGACCAACACTTAGAGAAGCACTGGCCCGGGGGGTTAAAATAAAAATGACCCTCGGGCTCCGGAAACCCAAGGAAAAAGGCTAGGTGAGGCAAATGTAAAACCAAGGTTGGGCCTTGTTGGAGGAGTTTTATTCAAAGTGACCTGTCAAGGGGTTCCCATAACACCTAACCGTGTAAGGAACGCAAAATCAAGGAACATAACACCGGTATGACGGAAACTAGGGCGGCAAGAGTGGAACAAAACACCAGGCATAAGGCCGAGCCTTCCACCCTTTACCAAGTATATAGATGCATTAATTAAATAAGAGATAATAATGATATCTCAACACTATCCATGTTCCAACAAGGAACAAACTTCATCTTCACCTGCAACTAGCAACGCTATAAGAGGGGCTGAGCAAAGCGGTAACATAGCCAAACAACGGTTTGCTAGGAAGGGTGGGTTAGAGGCTTGACATGGTAATATGGGAGGCATGATATAGCAAGTGGTAGGTATCGCGACATAGAAATAGAGCGAACAACTAGCAAGCAAAGATAGAAGTGATTTCGAGGGTATGGTCATCCTGCGTGAGATCCCGCAAGGAAGAAGAACGAGTCCATGAAGAAGGCAAACGGACGTAGTCGAACGGATCCTCACAAACGCGACGTTATCGGAACTAATCCAAAGAAGCAACACCGGAAAGAAGCAAACAACATGATAAATCAACAAGCATAAACATGGCATGATGCACAATCAAGGATGATGCATCTCCGGTTTAAATATGCATGGCATGGCAAAGTGCAGCAAGCAAAACTACAAATTAAGTGGAGCTCAATATGCAACGAGTTGCATATTGAAGGAACACCACATGACTTATTTAGTTCTCTCCCGTTTATGTACTCAACAATATTAAATATTGGTTAGCATGGCAAGAGGTGAAGCATAAGTAAAATACACAGTTAGGCATTTTAAATGAGGCCGGAAACATCAAACAACAATTCCGGTAAATCCTCATCTGCATTTAGCAATTGAAGCAAGCAACAATTTAAACATTCTTGAAGTTGTTATCATGATGCGGATGACATATGCAAGATTATGCAATTTTGATGAACATGTTGATAAGAGCATGATATGAAGCATTAGTCATCGTGGCGGAAACGGAAGGGGTGCCACGACAACGAATCCGAAAATGATGCCACGGCAACATATCGGTTCCAGTAGCTCATGGAGATACCGGTGCAAAGGAACTGTGGCGGGAGCATGCAAAAGATGGTGGGGTGATCCCGGTAGCCGGGTGTCCCACGAGACGACGGTATGGCAACGGGGAACAAACAAGAAACACGTCGGGAACGATGCAAACGCGAGCATATCATACAACACACAACATTCGTTCACGAGCGTCGTCTCGGTGGTTATACCTTTGAAGCGTGCATTTTCAGAACGGATCAAGTCGACGTAAAGGAAGTAGTGAAAGTAGACGTTCTCGTGACGGTAGTGGTACATGGTGATCGAGGAACTTGACGAATCCATGTTCAACGGTAGTCATTCACGACGCTTGAGAATCACGGTTCTTCGGGCAACGGTAGTCGTACACATCTGTAGGCGTTCAGGTCTTCCGTAGAGATACTTGACGCATGTGTTACACGGGTCTTCGACGACGGTCGTCGTTCGCACTCCGAGGTTGTCGGTAGAGGTACTCGCAATCTCGGCGATGGTAGTGGAACACGTTTTCATAGGGGTTCAAGTCATCGGTAGCGGTACTTGATGAATCCCGAAACGGGCGTAGGCATCTTCGTGCGTAGGGGTACTTGGCGTTTCCACGTCGCCGGTCTTGCCGGTCCTAGACTCGGCAACGTAGTTGTATAAGAGCGTCAGCGGACTTGTCGAATCCAAAGTCTTCGAGGGTCTTCGTGTAGCCGTTCATGTTGTAGTCGGACTTGGCAAAATGTACACCGACGGTAGTGGAACTTGCGTCGGTACTAGGGCCCTGATCTTGGCGTGATCCAAAAAGAAGACACGACGTTGGGGGAAGACCCGAAAGTGCTTCCGGAGTCAAACGCAGGGTCGTGCGCAGCGGTCGAGGAACTGCTGCTCGATGTAGGGGGCTGGCGAGAAGGGACCTGCAGGTCAACACGGAGCGGCAAGGAGGCAGGGGCTGCTCGCGACTCGCGCGATGCAGGGGAGCTTGGCGCGACTCCGATGAGGGGCCGGCGGCGCGGATCTGGCGGCGGAGGCGACGAACAGGCGGCGGACATGGCAGGGCTTGAGCTCCTGGTTCCCTAGGAAAACGACGACGGGAGAGCGAGATGAGAGATGTTCCTGGGAGGAGGACGAAGATGAGGTAGGACGGCGAGGTCTCTGGCGACCTGCTGCTGGACGAGACGACGAGGGATGGCGAGGGAGCGGCTGCTTGGGCCTCCATGGTGGTGCGGCGCGAGGAAGGAGAGGCCGGGGCGTCGGGGCCAAGCGGCGCAGGGTTGGCGATGAGGATCCGGGCGAGGACGTCGAGGCAGGCGGCAGAGGCGCGGCGCTGGTCGCGGGGGAAGGAGAGGCCGACGCGGGGGATCAGGCGCGATGCGCTGCTCCTCTACGTGCATCTGAAGGCGGCGCAGGAGGGAGATGAGTGGGAGAAGGAGGGGATCGATCGGGAGAGAGCGAGACTAGGGTTGGGAAGGCAGGGTCCGGCTGGGCCTTGGCCAAAAGGCTGCGGGGGTAGGATGGGCCGGCCGCTGGACCTGATTGGCCCGCTGGGCTATGCTCTCTTTCCCTTTTTTTAATTATTCAAAGAAACCGAAACTTGGAAGAAAAGCCGAGAGAGATAGCAGTGGAGTTTTGGGCAGGAAGTAAATTTTCTCAGACTCACAAAAATGAGCCTGATCCAAGAAAAATGGAGTGGACATTTTCCAAAGTTTAAATTCAAACTCATTTGATTTAAATTCAAATGGTTCGAATAGGCAGTGAGGGTTAGGAAGGTCCAAAAATGTTCGGATTTTTGATGGAGCTCCGGAAAATGGAGAAAGGATATATAGAAAAGTTAGAGGCCAAGAGTTGTGATAACAAAGGTGATGGGATTTTTGCAAGTGTGTTAAGGTGAATTCCAAAATAGTGGAATATTTAATATAGCTCCCTAATATTGGGGTATATGTTATAAAGAGAATCACCACGTGAATTCCCTCGGTTTAAATGGACCGAAGATCCATATGATTTATTTAGTTGAGATTAAAGAAGAGGTGCAAGAAGACATGATGCAATGCACATGATGCAAAAAAATGAAAGCAACGAACCAAACAAATCACATGACGAAAACTCGGAAAACAAGGAAGGCATCTGAAGCTCCGGTCTTGGGGCGTCACAACACTCCACCACTACAAGAGGATCTCGTCCTGAGATCTATGATGGCACCGGAGGGAAACAGAAGAGGAAGAGAAAGAGGTAAAACTAAGTTGCTTCTTTGACCAATGAGTGAAACCAAAGAACCTTGCGAGGTTGAACAAATTGAAAGGAAGAATACAACGAAGATGAACAAAGTTGAAACCATTCCGTTAGAAAAGAGGACCAAGGAACATTACGAGAACTTTGTAGGTTGAAAGACATAAGAAAAGGGTTGCAATGGACAAGAAGTACATGCAAGCACTCCGGTAGAAACGAGATGTACAAGGAACGATAAGGATCAATTTCGACAACACTCCGGTTGGAAATGGAAGGCATAGAATATGAACTTGGCAAAATTATAGCACCTGGTTGAGACTCCGGTTAGAAGAGGAATGATAGACAGAACACTCCGGTTAAACAAGATAGAGAAGGAATAAGAATGATGTAATTTGGGCAGCACTCCAACTGTAAATGGAAAGAATTCAACATGAACTTGACAAAACAAGATGATGGGTCGAAGAGAGCAACATCACAATGCCTTCGGAACAAATGTAAGAATGGAATCAAAAGAACGGAGGAGAAAACAACATCTTCTACCTCAAATGAGCTTGAAAAAGCATCTTTAGTAGAAGGGTCGAACGGAGTTGTTGGAAAAACCAACAAAGAAAAGAGTAAGCTTGTAGTGGGCTTATGGCAAACATCTCAAAACTGAGGTGAAATTCTGCCACCGAAAGCAATGATTGATCAGGAACAAAGAAGAGATGAAAGCTTCTTCCACCAAGATGATAGAAAGATAACTTGAATCATTGATAAGCACCACAATAGCAACATTCCTTAGGGAAGGCTTTAGGTGAAATATGACACAAGATAACTCCAACGAAGAGATTGGTGGATTAAAAATATCTCAATCTTGACAACATGGGAATCATGAAACACAAACTCAAATTGTCAAGAGTGACATAACACCACCTCAAAAGATAAGTTTGGAAGAACTGCACTTAGAAATGCAAGATGAAGAATGTTTGAACTCCTCTAAAAAGAATCTCGATGAACACTTCGAGAAGGAATTAAATCCTTTATGAACCATCATGTAGAGCCTCCATGAAGAACTCCGGTAACAAAAGGATGATCAAACGAATGGAAAGAGAAGTTGAAAACACAAGGTGAAGCCTTGCGATGATTTAGATGGAGCTTCGCGACGAGATAATGCGGAAAAACTTGGAACTCCAGAAAAGAAAGATGAACAAAAGAAATCAAGAAATTTTTTATGAACCTCCGGAATAAGGAATTAATCGCTTGGATGAAACAAGAATAAGAATTACATTATGCTTATCCTTCACCAATTCAATTTGATTATAAGCAACGGATTTTGCATACTACTTATTCTCGTAGAAAGGATTAAGATAGGTATAGCGCAAACTTGAGAAGGTCTTCAACGAACCACCGGTAGGATTTAACCAACGAATAAATTGATATGATAACGAAGGAAGAGAAATCTTGAACGAACCACTGTAAGAATTGAAAATGAACATAGTACATGCACAATTCACCGGGAAGAATTGGAAAAACAAATGAAGATACTTGATGGAATTTAGATACAAGTGAAACGAAGAGATCATGAACTGACTAGAGAATACTTGAGCGATGCACTGGTAAGATTTGAAGAACGAGAGCTGAAAGCTGGAATGAATAATTCTGAGATAATGGGCTCCGAAGAATCAAACTGGAAAGACTCTTGAATTGCTTCTGATGGGTGAAAATAATTCTCACAATCGAAAACAATTATGGGAGAATGGCATCAAGCGAGAACTACGCATCTTTAAGAGAATGGACAAGATTTAAGAGAAAATCTTCTTTAGTCTTCAAAATCCAAGAATGACGACGAGAAATGCCACCATAAATTTTTGAGATACTCCGGGATGAAAATTATAAAGGTTGAACCGACGATGAAAAGAATTTGACCGATCTTGTAGAAATACATATGACTGATGATAATTCATTCTTATGTCATACTTTGAAAAGAATTTGAGAGTAACTCCGGGAAGATTAGAAGAGTCTGGTAAGATCCTGGGAAAAGACCTGTGGGTTAGGGCCCACTCAAAAGATACACCATTGAACGATTTAAAAGATAGATTGTGCCGGTTGAATTAAATGGCTAGAATGAGATAACAACCTCGAGATATCTTGAACGGATTGAGAATGGAAAACATGATTCTTCGGAGAGATCTTCAACACTCCGGAACAATTAAATAGCGAGAAGTGGATGATTATGAGGTGCACCGGCATTGGGAAAGCATTTGAAACGAGGAAAGGATGTGATCAACAAATCTTGAATTGAAACCACCGGAGAAGAAAGAGAACAAAGAATGATGAACTTGTAGAGCATCTTCATGAGAACCACCGGGTAAGGACATTGACGGAAAAGAATGGAGAGACTTCGCATCAATAAGATGGATACTTGATTAAGAAATCTGAGTCCTGGAAGAAACAAGGGTGGGAGGGCGGGAAAAACAAAGGCAACTTGGAACGGATGAAACAAACACCGTTGAGAATACTTAGAGTTGGTCTTACGGATGTTGAAAATGAACGGGTCCACTTGAAGGGAAGCTCACCGGTTGAGAAGAAATTGAAATGACAAACTCGATGATCAAGAAGGATTAGTATTCACCTAGGAACATGAGAACACCACTTAGGAAAGGTATGGAATCAACACTTGACTTCAAAGCAACTCAAATACCACAAAAAAACAAAGGATTGGCTTGCAGAATAAGCCGGAAACAAACATATGATAGACCCCATATCATATCATGTGTCTGTTGGAAAGAATTCCTACGTGATACTTGAATTCCCACTTATAAACTCCCGAAACTTTCTGGTTATGCAATCAGGTGTTGGGGATACAGGGGAAGCATAATATCTCACCCAAAACAAGCAAATCCTACATCCAGCTGTATCCATCCTTCAACACATAACCAAGAAATCTTCGGAAATCATTTACCTCAACCTTCGAAAAGCATCTGTTATACGAGTTATGGCAATACTCCCGAACTCCCGCCCCAGTACTGGGTGGCGTCGAGGTTATCTCACCAACAACTGCATAAAAGAGATTTTCGATGTTAGCGAACTCAGGTATTCCAGAACTGCAACGATAAAATTGTGACGACAACACCTTGGAGCTCAACTCCCCGGGACACTGCCACAACCCCTAAATGTCAGGAGGCACCAAGAACAATGTTCTCGTCACAAAACCATCGGAACAATTCTAAGATACCCGCGTGATCCTAAAAAAAAGTGAAATTTGAGGAGAGAAGAGTCAAAACTCTACATCAGGAGGCCTCACCAGAGCAACGAAGGGACTGAGGAATAAAAAGAATCATACTCTCTGACATATATATATATAATCCTATAAGACTCAAATCATTTTGTTCTAGACTCAACAACGCCAGCGATTCGATCAAGCAGGGGGCTCCTAAGTCGGGGAAGGCTCTGATACCAACTTGTAACACCCACGATGCGACTATATCTCCCACGTGTCGGGGCATGGCTTAGAGGCATAACCGCGTGGTAGGCATGTCGCAAGAGGGGTAATGTTTACACATCCCATGTACTGAATAAGAAAGGGATAGAGAGTTGGCTTACAATCGCCACTTCACACAATACATAAATATAGCATTACATCATCCAGAATACAATCAAGGTCCAACTACGGAACCAAATAAAGAAATACCACCCCTATTGCTAGGTCCCCGGTCGACCCAATTGGGCTCCACTACTGATCAACTAGAAACGAAACAACACAACGAACACGATCTTCATCGAGCTCCCACTTGAGCTCAGTTGCGTCACCTGCACGAGCATCGTCGACACCTGCATCTGGTTTTGGAAGTAATCTGTGAGTCACGAGGACTCAGCAATCTCACACCCGCGAGATCAAGACTATTTAAGCTTATGGGTAGGAAAGGGTAGTGAGGTGGAGCTGTAGCAAGCACTAGCATATATGGTGGCTAACTTACGCAAATGAGAGCGAGGACAATCAAAGCACGGTCGTGAACTAGAAGTGATCAAGAAGTGATCCTGAAACTACTTACGTTCAAACATAACACGAGACCGTGTTCACTTCCCGGACTCCGCCGGAAAGAGACCATCATGGCTACACACACGGTTGATGCATTTTAATTAAGTTAAGTGTCAAGTTCTCTACAACCGGACATTAGCAAATTCCCATCTGCCCATAATCACGGGCACGACTTTCGAAAGTTCAAAACCCTGCAGGGGTGTCCCAACTTAGCCCATCACAAGCTCTCACGGTCAACGAATGATATTCCTTCTCCCAGGAAGACCCGATCAGACTCGGAATCCCGGTTACAAGACATTTCGACAATGGTAAAGCAAGTCCAGCAAAGCCGCCCGGATGTGCCGACAAATCCCGATAGGAGCTGCACATATCTCGTTCTCAGGGCACATCGGATGAGCCATACGTCGGGTTGGCATAGACCCTGGTTACCCAGGGGGCGCCGGACATCGCTCAGGTTGGACCAACGCTTAGAGAAGCACTGGCCTGGGGGGGAGGGGTTAAAATAAAGATGACCCTCAGGCTCCGGAAACCCAAGGGAAAAAGGCTAGGTGAGGCAAATGTAAAACCAAGGTTGGGCCTTGCTGGAGGAGTTTTATTGAAAGCAAACTATAAAGGGGTTCCCATAACACCCAACCATGTAAGGAACGCAAAATCAAGGAACATAACACAGGTATGATGGAAACTAGGGCGGGAAGAGTGGAACAAAACACCAGGCATAAGGCCGAGCCTTCCACCCTTTACCAAGTATATAGATGCATTAATTAAATAAGAGATAATAATGATATCTCAACACTATCCATGTTCCAACAAGGAACAAATTTTATCTTCACCTGCAACTAGCAACACTATAAGAGGGGCCGAGCAAAGCGGTAACATAGCCAAACAACGGTTTGCTAGGAAGGGTGGGTTAGAGGTTTGACATGGCAATATGGGAGGCATGATATAGCAAGTGTTAGGTATCGCGGCATAGAAATAGAGCGAACAACTAGCAAGCAAAGATAGAAGTGATTTCGAGGGTATGGTCATCTTGCCTGATATTCCGCAAGGAATAAGAACGAGTCCATGAAGAAGGCAAACGGACGTAGTCAAACGGATCCTCACAAACGCGACGTTATCGGAACTAACCCGAAGAAGCAACACCGGAAAGAAGCAAACAACATGGTAAACCAACAAGCATAAACATGGCATGATGCACAATCAAGGATGATGCATGTCCGGTTTAAATATGCATGGCATGGCAAAGTGCAACAAGCAAAACTACAAATTAAGTTGAGCTCAATATGCAACGAGTTGCATATTGACGGAACACCACATGACTTATTTAGTTCTCTCCCGTTTAAGTACTCAACAATATTAAATGTTGGTTAGCATGGCAAGAGGTGAAGCATAAGTAAAATACACAGTTAGGCATTTTAAATGAGGCCGGAAACATCAAACAACAATTCCGGTAAATCCTCATGTGCATTTAGCAATTGAAGCAAGCAACAATTTAAACATTCTTGAAGTTGTTATCATGATGCGGATGACATATGCAAGATTATGCAATTTTAATGAAAATGTTGATAAGAGCATGATATGAAGCATTAGTCATCATGGCGGAAACGGAAGGGGTGCCACGGCAACGAATCCAAAAATGATGCACTACAAAAAAATACACTTCCATGATGATACGTGTTTGTCACAGTAGGTCGCGTTTTTTGTCATGCATGTACATCCATGACGATTTTATGACATAATCAAGATAGTCATACCTGTGCTGTCGTAGAAGTGTTCCATGACATTACCAAAATTATCATCACGGAAGTGTGAACTTCCATGACGATAAATCACGCGTCACAGAAGTGCTTTCGTCAAGGGTGACTGACACGTGGCATCCACCATAACGGAACACCGTTAAGCTATCGGGTCGGGTTTTGGATCCGATAACCCGTTAACAGCCCCGACCAATGGGGATTTTCCACGTGTAAAATCATCATTGGCTGGAGGAAACACGTGTCGGCTCATTGTTGGGACAAATGTCATCCACTCATTGGACAGAAGGCGCCTATGATACGTCGACACGTGGCACGGCCCAACAGAGGCCCATTCCTGTGAAAAGGCTGGACCATTTGACTTGGTCAAAACGTGGCAGGCCGGCCCATGGAAAGCCTGTTAATGGCATGTTCGCATATAGCTCATTTACAGCCCGCTAACTCAAGGCCCGTTACACCCTATCCGAATTAGGCCCAGTAGCGTCATCTGGGCCATCCAATATGATTCCAGCCCATTTTCACTTCTGGCCCATGTACGGCCCATGACGTCTTTTGGCCCATATGAGGCCCTATGTAACTCTTGGCCTATTAGCGGCCCGTGGTGAAATTGGCCCTTAATGAACAGTGTATCACTTTACACCCATTAACGGCCCGTGGTGAAACTAGCCCGTAATGAACAGTGTATCACTTTATACCCATTAACGGCCCGTTATTCCGTTGGGCCATTTCCAGCCCATGTTATCTTGGCCTTCTCATAGCCCATTTATTCTTGGGCTCATTTCCAGCATTCGTTTACTTATGGCCCGTTACTGTCATTTTCTGCTTGTGGGCCAAATTCAGCCCGTGGTTACAGTCGGCCCGTTTGTGGTCCATTAATACATTGGGCCATTTTCATAGCGTCATCAAATACGGCCTATTAATGATGGCCCGTTATGGTCGGCCCATGAACGGACGATTCCAACTCTAGCCCGTTTACGGCCATAATGCGGCCTGTTATTGGCCCATGTTTGGCCAATCAATCATACATCCCGTATAAGGCCCATTGATGATACGACCCATAGAAGGCCCATTGTTTCTACGGCCCATAGAAGGCCCATTGTTTCTACGGCCCGTAGAAGGCCTACTGTTTCTACGGCCCATAGAAGGCCCATTGTTTCTACGGCCCGTAGGAGGCCCAGTGTCACTATAGTAAATATTAGCCCATGGTTATTGTGGCCTAGTTTAAAAAATAGGTTATTGCAGCCACTAGCAAACCGCGAAAAATGAACCGCACTGACTACAAGCAAACAAATAAACAAGAAAACAAGGAAATAAATAAGCAAGCAACTTATGCTAGGCTAGCACGGCTATTACACATATTACATCCACTGGGCATCAAAGTTCGCTACCAGTGCAAATATAGGGAACAAAGCAGCATATAAACGCCGTAGCAAAACAAGTCCCGAACTGAAACCACTTCAGAAGAGTTCAAGAAACAATATCCTGGGTACCCATAATGCTGGCAAGATGCTTAGCAAGCTTATTAACTTTCTCTTGTTTGGCACTTAAATCCTCCAGCACTTGCTGTTGCACAAGAAAGTACGCATCTGAATTCTGCAGGGACTTCCTCAGTCATTCGGCTTCTTGCCGCAGCACAACTGACTAATGCCTTTCAGCTTGTAGTTGAGACTGAAGAAGCCGAAGTGATTCAGGTAGCGAGTTCAAAGAGCTTGTGCCAGCGGTACTGGCCAGTAACTCGAACACTACATCAACGCAGGACTGTGGGTTTTTCTCACTGTCTACAAGATCATTTTTATCACCTTTCTTGGAGACCAACAGGGTTGTCTCACTATCTTGAACCTTATCTGCATTACTTTCTCTACCATTGCATAGTGGGGTGCTCTTCTCCAATATTCTGTTTGCATACTACAAGAGAAACAAGTAGACACATAACAGGTTTAGCTTGTAGTATACGAAACTCATTTTGGTAAACCGGTTTAGTAGTAAGGTGGACAGGATAACAGCATGAAACAAACATATATCTATGTACTATGGTCACTGTATGGTCCATATCATTCTAGTTTATGTTCCCTAATCAAGATAGAGACACAGTTCAACTCATATATTTTTAAGACACATTAGCATAGACAGAATATAAGTGTGAGAAACTACACAGCATTGGCAGCACTTGTAATGTGCATCACATGAGAACATAACTGTTTATACAACTTAAACTGAAATCAACATAGAGCAAGAAGTTAGAACAACAATCCAATTAAAGAAATAGGTTTAAAACATACCTGTTGCGCCATTGGAGTTTCAATTGGATCCTTAAATTTGAAAGTAGTTGGTATGAGTAAATACAGTGATGCAACAACAAAGGAGTATGGACCATAGCTACGGAATCTGACCTGAGAACAATTGCTCTTCTGCTTTAAACATGGAGTTTGGGTTAGCTATGGTGGTCTTCGTGCTTTGGGCACTGTAGTAGCTTTACAAACTGCTCGTGTGGGGGTACTCTATGGTGGACATGGTGCTTTGTCAACTATAAGTGGGTTACTATTCGCTGGGGTTGCGGTTAGATGGGTTGTAGCTAGTTCTCTGCCCAACAGTGTAAGTGTGCAATCTGGAAGAGTCTCGATTATGTGTGGTGGAGCTAGTTTGTGGGCCAGTACAACCATGGTTCTATCTGCATCGGTGGGTAGCACTGTCTTTTGTGAAGAACGGGTTTTTGCTCCCTTAGATACTGCCATCACCCCCTCCAATTCAAATGGCTGATAAACAAGAAAAGAAATTGAACGTACAGACATTGTATGATAGACAGATGTGGTAATTCACATATATGTTGTCTAACCAAACAGGACAGCATGACACAATTTCACATATATGATGCCTAACTAAACAGGATAGCATGACACTGTTTCAGATATATGATGGATAACTTAACAGGATATAATGGCATAATTCAACATATGATGAGTACCTAAACAGGATGACATGACAAAACTATATGATGTCTTTCTAAAATAGGTTGGGATGAAATAATTCACATACATGTTGTCTAAGTATACAGGATGGCATGATCTAATTGACATAATTGATTCATATACTAAGCAGCTGGCACTCTCATGTATGATCTCTAAACTAAGCAGATAGAATTCAATATTGTGCATATGATGTCTAAACTAAGCAATGCAAGACGCCATATGCATCATATGAGAAATATAAACATTGCAACTTAGAGCATACACCTCAGGTGGGATATAGGACTGGTCATCTGTATCTGAATCCTCCTCTGAGGAGCTCCCTGTAACCATCGAGATATATGCTTCAACAGGTACCATTGCCTGCTCTGAAGACCTTGTTTTCACTCCATATTTTTCCGTAACCGACTCAATGGCTGATACACATGAAGAGTAGTTCAATATACACAGATTGTCGACAAATGGAATATGTAATGAAAAAATATGGCATGAGATAATTCACATATATGCTGCCTGGCTCCATGGCGGTGCATAATTCACATATATGATAACTGGCTGAAAAACATGGCATTGCATAATTCACATATCTGATATAGAAAGCAAACAGGAGGCATTCACACAAAGCATGTCTAATCTAAGTAGATGGCATGGCAATGCAAGACACCATATGCATGATATGAGCAATATAACCCAGCCAAGTTAGAGCATGCACCTCGGGGGGGGGGGATACGACTTGTCATCTCTCTCTGAATCCTCCTCTGAGGAGCTATCTATAACCAGCAAGAAATCTGCATTGACATGTAGCACTGACTGCTCAGAAGACCTAGTTTTCACTCTAGATTTTCCCATGACTGACTCAAATGGTTGATGCACAGGAAGAGTAGATGAATGTATAAACATTGTTGACAAATGGAATACATTATGGGAAAAAATATGGCACGATACAATTCACATATACGATGACTGGCTAAATAGGATGGCATTGCATGATTCACGTATATGATGCCTGGCTAAAGAAGATGGCATTGCATAATTCCCATATACTCCCTCCGTTCCTAAATATTTGTCTTTTTAGAGATTTCAAATGGACTACCACATACAGATGTATATAGACATATTTTAGAGTGTAGATTCACTCATTTTGTTCTGTATGTAGTCACTTGTTGAAATCTCTAAAAAGACAAATATTTAGGAATGGTGGGAGTATGATATAGAAACCAAACCGGTGGCATTCACACAAAGCAAATCTAAACTAAGATGATGACATATAAGATGTATAATGTAAGCAATGCAAGGCGCCATATGCATGATATGACCAACATCAGCATGCCAGGTTAGAGCAAACACCTCAGGTGGTAAACAGGCATGGTCGGCTCCTTCTGAATCTCCATCTGAACAGTTATCTTCCTCTGGAATACAATCTGGAAATGCAGGAGGGGGGGCACTTCGCCCACCATGGAGCGGCGTCTGCATGACATTATATTCGCACGCAACGGTCTTCTCTTTTTCTCTACATGTTCAGTACGATTGTGTACAATATCTGACATGCATAATAAAAAAATAGTTAGATTTTGTAAGGCCTAAGGGGTGCATGCAAAAATCAAGACTGATGGTAGCAAACGAGTGGATGGATCCAAAACTAATGATAGGAGGTAGATTATAGCTTCAGTTTAAAAAGATAGACAATGGATCATCTATTGTTTGTTGGCCACCCAACATGAACCACATAGAAGACCCCAGATGACGGCACGGCAGGAGAAGGACATAACACACAGAGTTTTCTTTGACGCCTATCTGAAAATGAAGTAAATCTGTAAGGGCTCCTTAGAATTGGAGGATTCTATAAACACAGGGACAGAAAAAACACAAGAATAGGATAGGAATGCACGTGCAAAACAGAGCATTTGGAAACATAGGATTTCAGTCAACCTGGGTGTTTGGCTCACATGAATTGGAAGAACATAGGAATGTAGAAACAAAGTGATGCGACGAGTGTACAACCTCTTTGGCATAGCCTTGTGGACCTCAGTATCATTGGGTTGGACGTGGAGGATGGTGATCATGCTGGTGTGACTGTCGGAGGCGGGGAAGGAGATCCGAGGCCTCTGGAAACGGCGTCGAGGGTACTGCTTCGCTGTGATGGACGGTTCTGTCATTGGAGCAGCTCCGCTAAGGTGTACGGCGACGAGGCTGAAGCATGACAAGACAAACAACGTTAATCTGAAGTGGGACCCTAATATCATCTGCAATAGATGATGTAAAATACATCACCAAAAAGTGCTAGATGTAAAATGCATCAGCCGTGCCACGGTCACTCCGACAGATGTTGTAAGTACTATTCACTCTGAACTTAACTGAAGAAAATAAACTTCACTGTCGAAACTGAATTTTACTGTCAAAATTGATTGAACTAGTAACAGAGCATTGCAATAGATGTTTAGGGCCTTCGAGCACTAGTAGCAGAGAAGCAGTGATCTAAATCAGCAAACGCTCGAGCAGGGAACGCACTAGCAGAGAGCAAGTCATGCAGTAGCACCACGAGCGAGTGCTAAAGCAGCAACTCCTGTAGCTGCCGGTGGTCGTGCAGCAGCAGCAGCAGCGCAAGCGAGAGCAAGAGCAAAGCAGCAGCACGAATGAAAGTAGGATCAGTACAGCAGCGTGACCAACAGCAAGAACAGAGCCACAGCGCGAGCGAGAGCCGAAGCTGCAGCTAGTGCTGTTGTGGAAGTCGCCGCCGAGGAAGCAACGACATGGGGGAGAGACGCCGTGGATGATGTGGCCGGCGACGGCACCGTCGATGGAGACACACCATGTCTGCTCGGTATCGAGCACCGGCAGCCCCGTGAGATCGAATAAAAGATAAAATGCAACGATGAGTGCAGAACCTCCTTGGTGGCGCCGAGTTGGCCTCGGCTTCATCATAGGAGTTGGTGAGGGTGCTACGGTTCCGGTGGGGCAGGTCAAGACGGCACTGTGGGGATTGAGGCGGCGCGATAGATGAGACGAATGTCGGGGCAACTCCTTGGAGGTGGAGGACGGGGCGGCTGATCCGACGGGACGACGAGATCGACAACGGATCCTCATCCAGTGCGGTGGACGAGGGACGGCGAGCCGTTGCGGTGGCGATGTAGTCGGGGAAGAGTGTCCGGCTGGGCGGCGGTCGGGAGGCCGACGGAGGAGCGTGGGGTTTCGCGGGTTTTGGTAGCCTTGGTGTACGAATGGGGGGGCGAAGGGGGAGGGGGAGCCAAGCTTAGGGACGCGCTTGTCCGAAATGTAGGGTAAGTTACCAGCGTACCCCCACTGGTTTTGACACCGCGACGTGGAGCTTCATTTCCGGCTGAGGGGTAGAAGGGGGATTTCACGTATCTAGGTTGCGGGAGCGATTTCGGATGAGGAGGGAGTTCTCGCGCGCGTCCAAATTTCGGGATAACAAGGCGCGGCGCGGGTTGAAGAAGCGGGAGTTTCAAAGCAGGTGAGACAAAAGATACTCGAGCTTGAAAATTTCGGGATAACAAGGTGCGGATTCCTTGTTCGGCAGAACAAACTTAACGTGTAAAAAAACAATTCATACATGACACAAGAGAGTCATGTCCCCTTTTACTATATTGCTATAGATGCCATTGAAAAAACTACAAGAAAAATGTAAAAAAAAATCAGGAGAACAAGATTACCTTGCATAGTACCAAATCGTTTTGCACTTCCCTCAACAGCAAAAAAAACAAATCAATTCCCACCAAAGAAAGAGTAATGTCCCGTTTTATATGATTACAGATGCCATGATCTCGAATTCCAATTTTTGAATCCTTGTTATGTTGAATTCGAATATATTGTTAGGTGACCTTGCGGTTTATAATTGATGTAGTCGTACATTTTGATCTTAAATCATATATGAACATTTTACTCCACCATGTGAACATATATATATATATATATTGTCGTCTACCATATGGACTAAATTTTAATCAATTTTCCTTATTTGAATACGATTGTTGTCAAGTTATACAATAATTTAAATATTATATTGATAACAAAAAACATACATATAACAGTAATCATATTTCACTATGAACTACATGTACCATACGCTCTCCAATTCAAATATTTGTATCCATTTTATATTGAATTCAAATCATAGTACATTATTGGTCTAGGTAGCGAGATGTTTGGGATAATCTAAACCCTATTTTCATACGTATAATTTTTGGCTGAATTGGGACAAGTTTTGGTATAAGCCTCTTGCAAAACCGGAGATTCTCTCAACAAGCCTCGTGGTTCCGAGAGGGAACGTGTCACCTTTGTGTGCGAAACGATATACGCTGCCTCCCCCTGATTTTATTTATAGAGGCAACATAGAACTATATGAGTGCCCTGTTAAATTTTGGAATTATTTCGGGTTCATTTGGCCTTTTATACATTAATTGAGTTTCCGGACTTTTAATGTGCATAATATAAATATGAATTGCATGCACATGCTTTGGTGCACCAAAGTGGGTTGAAAAATCACATGTGTGTCCTTGGTTGAATTTCTAGGTCCCATGGAAGAAATGAGAACGAAACTCAAACATTTGGGCGTCATGACTCGGCCGAGAACATCGAGAAACTTTGATTTTAAATTCATGTAAATCCAAAACTCGCCTAGAAATCATGAAACTTGGCATGGTGTCATGTCATGGCACTAACATGTTGTGGTAAAAAATTGGGCTGATTTGGAAGCTCGTGGTTCTAAGAGGGAACGTGCCACCTTTGAGTGTGAAACGATATACGCTGCCCCCCTTGAGTTTCTTAACAAAGGCAACATAGAACTACATTAGTGCCCTGTTAAATTTTGGAATTATTTCGGGTTCGTTTGTTGTTTTTATACATTAATTGAGTTTATGGTCATTTAATGTGCATAAGTCAAATTTGAACTACAAGCACATGCTCTCGTGCACCAAAGTTGGTTGAAAAATCACATTTGTGTCCTCGGGTGAATTTCTAGGTCCCATGCAAGAAATGAGAATAAAATTAAAACATCTGGGCATCGTGGCTCAGCCGAGAACATTGAGAAACTTGGTTCTAAAATTCTTGTAAATCCAAAACACGTCTGAAAATCATGAAACTTGGCATGGATGTCATGTCATGGTACTACCATGTTGTGGTAAAAAAATTGGCCGAATAGGAACAGATTTTGGTATAAGCTTTTGCAAACCGAAGCTTCTCTCAAGAAGGCTCGTGGTTCTGAGAGGGAACGTGCCACCTTTGAGTGCGAAACCATATACATTGTCCCCCTTGAGTTTATTTACAAAGGCAACATAGACCTACATGAGTGCCCTGTTAAATTTTGGAATTATTCCGGCTTCATTTGGCCTTATTTACACATTAGTTGAGTTTTTGGTCATTTAATGTGCATAATTCAAATTTGAACTACAAGCACATGCTCTCATGCACCAAAGTTGGTTGAAAAATCACATTTGTGTCCTCGGGTGAATTTCTACTCCCTCCTTCCATCTATATAGGTCCTAATGCGTTTTTCGAGGCTAACTTTGACCAAATGTTAGAGCAATAATATATGACATGCAACTTACACAAAGCATACCTTCAATTTTGTATGTCAATGGAGCTTCCAATAATATAATTTTCATAGTATACATCTCATGTGCTATTAATCTTGTCAATAGTCAAGGGCTATCTTGAAAAACACATTAGGCCCTATAGATGGAAGGAGGGAGTAGGTCCCATGCAAAAAATGAGAATAAAATTCAAACATCTGGGCATCGTGGCTCGGTCGAGAACATTGAGAAACTTGGTTTTAAAATCATGAAACTTGGCATGGTGTCATGTCATGGTAGTACCATGCCGTGGTAAAAAAAATTGGCCGAATAGGAACAAATTTTGGTATAAGCTTCTTGCAAATCGGAGCTTCTCTCAAGAAGGCTCGTGGTTCCGGGAGGGAACGTGTCACCTTTGTGTGCATAATTCAAATTTGAAATACAAGCACATGTTCCAGTGCACCAAAGTTGGTTGAAAAATCACATGTGTGTCCTCGGGTAAATTTCTAGGTTCCATGCAAGAAATGGGAATGAAATTCAAAATTCTGGGCGTCGTGGTTGGGTTGGAAACATTGAGAAACTTAGTTTTTTAATTCCTGTAAATCCAAAACACGCATGAAAATAATGAAACTTGGCTTGGTGCCATGCCATGGCACCAACATGCTGTGGTAAATTTGCAGTCCGATTTGCGAAGGCGCACACATTAACAATCAACAAAGTCATTTTGGAACAAGTGCTGTCACGTTACAATCGGAAACACAAGTATTATTTAAACCATGGGCGTTCTACTTACTAGTACCATTTACGTGCCACCACATGTCCCCATTTTTTATTAGCTAGGAGGCGCCGTGCAGGGTAGCTATTTGAGTACGAGAGGCGTGCGATCAGACCCCTGCGCGTGCTTATCGGGAGGAGAGCCCTTTGACCTCCGTCCGCCGTCCACCTCTCTCCCAAGGTCTCCATTAATGGTGCCCGAGCCTCTATTTAATGGCGTGGCTATGTCTCACTCGACTGGGATTTAAGAGAGAAAAAATAAAATCTAAAAGCACGGATCTTGATGTAAGATTTGACGGACCTATATAGCTTCTACTGTGACTTATAGCAAGACTGATGAATATATAAGGACGATTAATTTTTTTATCAAAGAAGGGCTTGCCCCTTCCGATTTTCATTACTGAAAACCACCACAATTCACAAGAAGTTCAGCACAACTCCAGCCTAACACGAAGGACTAAAAGCTACCAGATTGAAATCGCAACATCCCAAGAGGCCAACAAAGGCCAAACATCCGCGCTAGAACCCAACATTTCACAACCGACGACACAATCCACATCCTAAACCGATTATTACATCAAAAGAAACCAGGAAACTAGTCTCCGCGGCGAGCGGCGATGAGCTCTTTCATGTCCTCAAGGCGCTGCTTGAGAACATCCACGGATTCCTCCACCAGTCTTTGGCGCTCGTTGCGGAGCATGTCATTCTTGTCCATCAATTTCTTGACGATGACGCCGGTGCTCTTCAACAAGGCACTGGTCTCCTCCTGCTGGTCTGCACTTCGGACGATCTTCTCCCTCAGCAGGTCACGCTCGGCCCGGAGCCTCTCATTGCCCTCCCTTAGTTGCCGGATGACGCCGGTAGCCTGTTCAAACGAGGCTATCATGTCGTCCTGCAACCTCGCCGAGCCGGAGATCTGATCCATCTGGCTATGGACGATCGCATGGATGCGCTTGTAACAGTCGTCGCCTGCCCGCGAGAAATTTTCCCAGGCCGCCGCGGCGCGGCAGGACATCTCTGCTGCATTCGTGGCGCGGCGGGACATGTTTGCTGCTTCCGCGGCGCGGCCGGACCAGTCTGCTGCATCGACGGTGCGGCGGGACCTCCGTGCTGCTTCAGCGGCGCGGCGGGACCTCTGTGCTGCTACTTCCGCGCGGCGGGACATGTCGGCTGCTCTCGCAGCGAGGCGGGACATCTCTCGTGCTTCCGCTTCCATGCTCGCCTCTCCCTGGTGGCAATCTCTTGACCCAGAACTCACGCTGGCCATGGCAGACGCAAGGGAAGGATGCTGAATGACTTGTTTGTCTTTGTGGATGAGGAGTTGAGGAGGAATGTGCAGTCATCTTGGCATACTAGTATTTATAACCGAGTACTAATACGCTCCTAAGTGGGAAACCGTTTAGGTTGTGATCGGTGTGAACAGGTTTGCAATTCAATATACTCCCCTTTTGTCAGGCCCCGCTTTGGAAAGGTGCATGCATGCAACCATTTCAATGGTTGCATTGAAAGCCATTGTTGTTGGTGCCATGGCTGAAAAAATAATATACTTCATGCGTGCTTTTTCATTGGCTGCATGCATGTGAGAGAGTGCATTGGGAGTGAAATGAAAGAATTAATGTGAGCAAATTACTATGTGTCTTGGTCTAAGAGAAATTGTCTTTAGGCCTAATAAACCCGGACGGAGGGAGTAGCGTGGTACTAATACGCTCCTAAGTGGAAAACCGTTTAGGTTGTGATATGTGTGAACAGGTTTTGCCATTCAATATAGCGTGGTACTAATATGCTCCTAAGTGGGAAACCGTTTAGGTTGTGATCGGTGTGAATAGGTTTGCAATTCAGTATAGCATGGAGTAATTTGCAATTCAAATTTTAGTTTTTCCATTTTATAAGGCTCAATTTGGTTGTTCCCCAACACATGTTCAGATTCCAAGGTGCATTAAATCATTGCATGCAAGTATTAAGAGAAAATTGACCAATGCATGTACTTTATGCATGCATGCATTGCAATTAATGCATTGATAAACATAATTTTTTGGGGAAAACAAGAGCATTAATTAGGTGCTTTTGCAAACTACAAAAAATATTCCACCACTCACCATCTTGGTTGGTGAGATTTTTGAATTAAGCCCTATAAACCGGAAAGGAGGGAGTACTGCTGTGTACGTACAATAACTGGCACCGTCGTATACATATCTTACGGTTAATGGGGCGTTCGACAGGAATAGCCGCGTGGCGAGCTCTAGGCTAGTCTTTTTTCGAACGCATCAAACCTATCTCTTGGGACTTCTCGCACGCACCATCGTGCCACCCACAAAAACTTGTACTATGAGTACGTTATATAGGAAGAGAAGAGGTGCACGCACGCACTCGTCCTCTCACACACGCGTCTGTTTTTTTCTCGAAAAGGAGGATGATGACCCCCGGCCTGTGCATCTAGGAGTCACACACGCAAATTACTGAAATATATCGAGTGCAGTGCTTTGATGTGTCCCGTCAACTCGTACATCAACGAGAAGTTTGATTATCCTCTCCCTCGCGGACTTAACTACACCTGCCTTTGGCTGTATGACAGGTTGGCCACACACCTGTTGGGCCCACCTATCATACACGCAAAGGAAGGAGCGTCCCTCCCTCGCCCATGAGCGTGGTGGCTGGCAAGACTAGGAGAAGCTTTCGCTACACGCTCTCCCTCCCGCACGCGGTGGGCATGCAGCAGTTCAATCGGTGTCAGATGGCCAGAAGCATACTGTAGTACTCCTCCAGTGCAGTAGTATTCCATCATTGTTCGACTTCCCGAAGAGGCGAAGAGCCAAGCGCAGCCCGGACGCTCGTGTGGCAGTTTCATGTGTAGAGTAGTCTAGGATAGTGTGTACCGTGCCTGTAAGCTTAAAATCGTTAGGGTCGGCTCCATGCTATGTGGCCGTCTCGAAGTTTTAAAAAAATATTAAAATAGTCTTCTGGCCCTACCCGAAAACTGCCGCGCGTACTGCCCGGGAAAAGCCCCGCCCTCAACTTTTAACTACGCGAAAATAGTTCGAGCTTGTTCGTTCTATATAAATATAGTACTTACTGTATGTTTATTCACCCATGGGGTTGTTCAATGAATGGAGGGGCGGGGAGCACAAGTGAACAATACTATAGTACTACTAGTAGTAAGTAGGAGTCGTACAGTAGTCACCTTAAATAGAGAGTTTCTTTTCTTTAATGCCACGTACACAAATTGAAACGCTTGTTGTGGAGAGAAAAAAGATAATCACTCCACTATATATGGACGCAGGGGCCTGAGCGCTTGCTTTACTAGGGTTGCTCTCTTCATTCTCTCATCCTCTCCAGATATAAACAAGACAGCGGTAGCGACATTTTCTCTCTGCTCACCGCTGGTCACAGATCCGGCCGGATCCCTTCGGCCGGTGTGTGTAGAGGACTAAAAGGTGCATCGTTCACGCGGTCATCGCCGCCGAAGGAGGAAACCCGCAGCTGTCGGAGGGGCCCGATCCTCTGCCCGTGCCGTTCTCTCCGACACAGCGCCGGCTCGGGAGGTCCTCCAACCCTTCTTCCTCCCTGCCGTATTATCCGCAGATCCGACTTGCCGCCGTCGACATCCCGGCGACCCTCAGGTATAAGTTCTTCGAAAGCGGCCTTGCTCTACTGCCCCAGCTCCCCACGTGTCTGCATGTGCATCTTTTTCTACTCCCATCAGCTCTTCCAAAGCCACCTAATTTTTTTGTATTATTAGACGTAAAGCTACTTCATGCATTCGAATCTAGGGCTTTGTTCAAACAACGAAGAAAGGGGGAAAGTTGTAGCATGAATCTAGGACTTGATTCAAAGAGGAAATAATATGGTGAAAGTAGTAGAGACCGGATACCCAACCGGTCTCTTGGTTGAAAAGGGAAATAATGGGAAGACGCAGTACAAACTGGATAAGGAACATATCTATTATTGGTTGAAAAAAAGATAGAAAGTGGCGGCTGGTGGACAAGTCAACAGAGTATGTCCATGATTAGATTTGCTGCCATAACATAGTAAAAGGTCTCCAGGATTAGATTTGCTGCCGTCACATAGTAAAAGGTCTCAGGATTAGATTTGCTGCCCTCACATAGTAAAAGGTCTCAGGATTAGATTTGCTGTCCTCACATAGTAAAAGGTCTCCAGGATTAGATTTGCTTCCCTCACATAGTAAAAGGTCTCCAGGATTAGATTTGCTGCCCTCACATAGTACAAGGTCTCCAGGATTAGGTTTGCTGCCCAGCAACTGTTTACTTACTATCTTTTGTGCAGATACGGATATCCATTTCACCTTGTTGCTATTGTGACCTTATGGTGAACTGCACAAAACACTTTTTTTGGAATGAGTGTCTTGTGCAGTTCAACTAAAATGTCACGTGGGCAACATCTCTCAATTTTGGTGGAACTGCACAAAATGGTTATTGGAGTTTCCAAAATCTCCGTCAAGTTTTGCTGGTAATCTCGTGCAACATTTTATTAGCCTTTGCAAGATGGAGCTGTCACTGTCACCACAATGGCACTTTATTCTAGTGGAACTGCACAAAAGGATAAGAAAATTATAGTTGCACCTTACATGAGCCGGACAACCAACCTTAATGTTCCTCAATTTTAGTGCAACTACTAAAGAAGAACCTGCTAGCTCACAAGAGCAAGTACCTCTTGCTAGCTGAATGATGCAATCTTTGCTTCATTTCAGGTGAAGTGCAGAAAAAGGCACATGAATTGAATCATGGAACTCCAGGCAGACCTCATCCAAGTAGAGCTGGAGGTTGAGTTCAAGGAGGCCGCTATGAAAGTGAAATCATGCTCTCCTGTCTCCTTGTTTGTGCTGTGCAAACATGCTATGCAAACAGGAATACTCAACTACAGATGTTGTGACGGTCAAGAGCATTCGCCAAGTTCTTCGATTGTATGACATGGCTAGCGAAGATGGGTTTAATCCCGATATTCACTTTATCAAAAGGCTCTAATGGGTTGGTTCTGAATCTTGCAAGCTGGGAATCAGTGAGATGTGTAGGCATCTTTCTTGTACTTATTATTTGAATCTTATTTGTTGGTTCTGAATCTTGCAAGCTGGGAATCAATGAGATGTGTAGGCATCTTTTTTGTACTTATTACTTGGATCTTATTTGTTGGTTCTGAATCTTGCAAGCTAGGAATCAATGAGATGTGTAGGCATCTTTGTTGTACTTATTATTTGGATCTTATTTGTTGGTTCTGAATCTTGCAAGCTGGGAAACACGACATGATGATGCAGAGGACAACATCCATAACAAATAGTTCAAACTTGGTAGTATTATCTTTGTGAAAGTGCGACAAATGTGCTGATCGTGTGCGTCCTGAGAATAATAATACTAATTGTTGTGCATGTTGATCCTGTGGCACTGATAGAACGAGCGAATGCATTGCTTGTTTTAAGTATAAATTTCTATTAAAGCTAATTAAATTTAAGTAAAGTGACCACTAACTCCTGTTATTACAGTACCAATGGAGACCCGCTCGTGAACCGACGTGTGGCCGAGGGTGCATCTTCTGCCGGGCGTGCAGCGGACGAGGGAGGGGTAGTAACTGTTGTCGCCTGTACACACTTAGCTTACTGTTGAATCCAGTTCCCCAAGAGCTGAAAAACGAACTGCTGTCACCGCCTACACACTCGTTCACTCGAAGAGACTCCAATGGCGATCCGAGGGGTGAGCCTGCTAGATATGGACTTCAGCAAGGAGTTCCCCTTTGAGTTCGCCGTTCAGTCCTATGGCTGCACCAAGTTGAATGTGATGTACACTAACAATACGGACTCGGTGAGGCTCTACCTCGCCTCAGTCCTATGGCTGCACCAGGTTCTGGAGCATTCGCCCGTTTCATCGGCAGCGCCGACTGCACCTTCGCTACGGTGGAGAGAAGAAAGAACGCGACGATTCGGCCATCTGGTGCAACAAGCTTGTCGACATCCAGAAGCAATACAAGATCATTAGCAACGGGCAGGAGAAGGACTCCATGGTTGACCTCGCTGAGACCATCATCGACCCCTGATACGCCAACATGAAAGAAGACGACCTGAACACGTGGGAGGTACCTCTGAATCTAGCCTACATAACCTACGCGGCCAAGGACGCATACGCATGCTACGACATGTACAAGCAGATCTTGGACATGAGGGCATGTCTGCTTCCCGTAACCGACGAGTACACGACAGCCACAGTGTCATGATCAAGCGTGCCAGGAAGGTTTAGATGTTGTACTTTATCTATTTATAAGCACCTTTATCATCTAAGTGTTTCATGCATTAGCCTATGTGTCGCAATTATTTGTTTTGTCCGAAATATTTCTTTTAAGAACCCACTAACCTGATTGCTTTTTTAGTGGCTATTTGCTTATGTATGTAAACTAGTTCACTTGTCCGTAAAAAAACTAGTTCACTCGGATGCCGTGCTTTGAATGTCCTTCCTCCCAACATATTCCCCTCCTCAGGTGGACCCAACAGGTCTCTGAATTTTCTCCCACTTTCTTTTTCGATGTAAACTGAGTTTTCTCCCAGTACTTTCCCCTAGAACCAACTCAACTGTCCCACGTCTAGCCTAAAAAATAATAATACCCCACGTACTATTAACTCATCAAATTAAAATGATATTTTATTTCGTAAGTTGAAAGTTCTTACAAAATAATAATAATAATTGTTTATATATAACTTGGCAAGTTAACTCCTAGTGATTGCGTACATAAGCTTGCAAAGATTTTACTGACGTGCAATCATGTGTTTATGTTTTTATAACATTTCTCCGTCTAGCCCAACATGATATTTTTCACCCAGCCCAGCAAGTCCGCGGATTTCGAGAAAAATGCAAATGGGATTTAAACGGGCTGCATAGATGCTACATCATTGTTTCACCCAACCCACCAAATGGACTAAAAAACAAATGGACTGGCTGACATGTGGGCCAGTAGGTCGAAGCCTAAGAAGGCATTGGATTTACATCCAACGGCCGACATTCTTCTTCAATCTCTCGTCTTCTTCCCCCAGCGCTGCCGGAACCGCCATAGTGGGTGGCTGACTTGTGGGCCTACTAAGTTGACGAGGATGGAGGGTTTGTAAACTTAGTCAATATGAACGATTCTAGCTCCAGTGACCGTACGATGTCCATCCAACAGCCATAGTGCTTCTTCAACCTCTGGTCTCCTTGATCCAGCCGCCCAAAGCAGCGCCGGTCGTGCCGCGTGCTCCTGCCTCTCATGGCCGGCTGTGATGCCGCAGAGGCCTCACCGCCCCCTACTACTCCCACCGCTGGCCCAGGGTATGCCTCTACTCACCACACCCCTGTTATTCTGCGGCGATGGCAGCCTCACGCCGCAGCCGAACCAGTGAACCCTCGTACTCCTCTCCGCATGGGCATCCACTGCCGCGTCTTCCCCGGCTCCGCGTCGTCCCCTTCCTAGGCCTCACCGTCATCCACCGCCTTAGTTCTCTTGGCGCGACGTGGTCAATGTGGTCAATGACCGACTTCCATCGGAAGAGTACTGTATGTGGAAAGGCTGACAGCTGGGTCCACAGCCACAACCCAGTTTTTTTGTGATTTGCCAAGTAAGTCGCTTTGTCAGGCCTGTTGGGCTGCAAATCTTTCAAGACAAGGAGAGCTTCATTCGGCTGGCCGAGAAAATGGCCTATCGGTAATGAGAAATGGGCTGTACATTTTTAAAACACATCAAACCGGCAATTAGTTTCAAATATCTTTTTTTCATTTCGAGATTTTAAATTACATCAATTTTTATGCATGGAGAATTTGTTGGATTTTATATTGATATACATTTATTTTTAAAATCAGTTTGAATGTGAGTTGAAATTTCGGGATTAAAAACAGTTCGGACCGCACCGAAATATGCAAAATTTCGTATAATTTTTTAACCGTGGCCACAATATGGGCTGTAATGCTAACAAAAAGAATATGGGCTCCAAAAAAAAACCTTAAGAATTAGCAATGGGCTGTAGATTATTAGAAATAATGGCAGATGGGTTGTATGCTGTTTTCCACAGATTTGAGGCTTTCCTAAAAAAAGGTTGACGCACAAGCAGTGACTGTTGGATGTCCATCGAACGACCATCGTGCTTCTTCAATCTCTGCTCTTCCTGCTCCAGCCGCTCAAACAAGCGCCAGCGGGACTGCCTGCTCCCTCCTCCCCGCAACCGGCTGTGCTGCCACGCAGGCCTCACCGCCCCACCGTACTCCCATCGCTGGCCTAGCCATCCCTCTACTCACCCACACCTGCTGTTATTCTCCAGCGACGGTAGACGAACCAGTAAACCCTCGTACAATCATAATCCCCTCCGCGTGGGAAACAACTGCAGAGTCTTCCCTGCCTCCGCATCGTTCCCTTCCTAGGCCTCGCCGTCGTCCACCGCCCTGGTGCTCTCGGCGCGGCCTGGTCAACGTGGTCAATGATCGACATGCATATGAAGTGGACTGTACATGGAGAGGCCGACAGCTGGGTCCATGGCCGCACGCAAGGAAATGCCTCCTTATTACGCGCAAAATAATGATTCCTCCACCTGACATCAGGGACCCATCGAAAGGGCCTCTGTATTTCGCAAAAAAACATTACCGCCGCTGACAGCTCGGACCCACCAGCTATATCTTCGCACGCAAGGAAGTGCCTCCTTATTACGCACAAAAAATGAATACTCCCCCTGTTAGCTGGGACCCAGTATAGTGGCAGGCTAACTTGTGGGCCTACTAAGTTGACAGGGACGGAGGGATTTGTCAACTTAGTCAATATGCACGATTCTAGCTCCAGTGACCGTACGATGTCCATCCAACGGCCATAGTGCTTCTTCAACCTCTGGTCTTCTTGCTCCAGCCGCCCAAACCAGCGCCAGTCGTGCCTCGTGCTCCTACCTCCCGTGGCCGGCTGCGATGCGGCGGAGGCCTCACCGCCCCCTACTACTCCCACCGCTGGCTAGGCCATTCCTCTACTCACCCACACCCCCTGTTATTCTGCGGCGACGGCAGCCTCACACCGCTGCGAACCAGTGAACCCTCGTACTCCTCTATGCATGGGACTCCACTGCCACGTCTTCCCCGACTCCGTGTCATCCCCTTCCTAGGCCTCGCCGTCGTCCACCGCCCTGGTACTCTCGGCGCAGCGTGGTCAACGTGGTCAAGGAACGACTTCCGTCGGATGTGGACTGTACGTGGATAGGCTGACAGTTGGGTCCACGGCCGCAACAAGGAAGTGCCTCCTTATTATGTGCAAAATAATTATTCCTCCACCTGACAGCGGGGACCCACCGGACGGGCCACCGTATTTCGTGAAAAAACGTTTGCCCCTGACTACTGGGACCCACCAGCTACATCTTCGCACGCAAGGAAGTGCGTCCAGGCAAAAAAATGATTCACCCCCCTGTCTGCTGGGACCCACCAGCTACATCTTCGCAGGCAAGGAAGTGCCTGACAGTCGGGACCCACCTGGTCGAAGTGTATGTAGCGTTGTCATTCTGGTCGCGAACGTGTACGTACATATATACTGGTGGATGTAGAGGCGCACACATGTCGTAGTAGAGGCGCGTACGTGTCGTAGTAGAGGCATGCACGTAGCATGTACACGTGCGTACAACAGCCAGGGTGCAAGAAAGAAAATACGGCCACGTATGTGTACATACGGGCGGGGTCTCGAACGCCTACTCGCGCATACGTACGGCCAGGGCTCGTGTACATGGCTGGGTCGGAACGGAGAAACAACGTCGTCGTCGTGTTCATGGGGAGGCAACGGAATGTGTCGTGTTCATGGGGAGGCAACGGAATGCGTCGTGTTCATCGGGAGGCAACGGAACGCGTGGGAGCCAACCAGCTGGGTCGGAACGGAATGCGTGGTCGTATTCATCGGGAGGGCTTGGACGGAACAGGCGATGGAAACGAGGCCTAGCGTACCGCACAATGGAGGAACGGACCTCCTACGTTCGGAATGGGGTCCTGTTGATCGGGAGGGGTCTGGCGTACCGCAAAACGGAGGAAACGGACCTCCTACGGTCGAAACGGGGGTCCTGTTGATCGGGAGGGGTGTGGCGTACCGCAAAACGGACGAAACGGACCTCCTACGGTCGAAACGGGGGTCCTGTTGATCGGGAGGGGTGTGGCGTACCGCAAAACAGACGAAACGGACTTGTGTTGGAGCGCTACGGTCGGAACGGGGGTCCTGTTCATCGGGAGGGGTGTGGCGTACCGCAAAACGGGACTCCACGGGATACTGTTCATCTCCACCGTCGACCTCCTCCAGCCTCCACGGGCTACCGTCGACCTCCTCCAGCCTCCACGGGCTCCTGTTCATCCAGCCTCCATCACGCGCTACTCCACCGGCTACTGTTCAACCACCCCTCCATGGGCACCCCTCCACCGTCTACTGTTCATCCAGCCCTCCACACCACGGGGTCCTGTTCAACCACCCCTCCACGGGCACCCCACCACCGTCTACTGTTCATCCAGCCCTCCACCACACCACGGGGTCCTGTTCATCCAGAGGCAACGCCACCGCTCACTGTTCATCCAAACCCCCCGCAACACTCACTGTTCATCCCAGAGGCAGCATCGATCGGCTTCAGTTAGCAGCAGTAGCAAAGGAATCGCTCAATCGGGTTCAGTTAACAGCCATCGATCGATCGCCCGGGTTCGGTAATGCGTAGCCTGCAGTGCAATCGCTCGGGTTCAGTTAGATCCCAACGCCTCGCTCGGGTTCAGTTAGAGCCAACGCCTTGCACACACGCGCGTACGTGTATGAGAGAAACGCGCATCACTCGGCCCCCGACCTCCAACCGTAACCGGGAACTCCCCGAAATTTTCCTCCCCCTTGCTTCTACCATGGTTTTTTCTGTCATGGACGGCCCAAAGAATATCATGCAGCTGCATCTCCGGCCCGCCCAGGACGAAAAGCCCATTTTCTGTCATGATTTTTGTCATAGAAGTAGGAGCCCACCACATCTATGATGATACCGGGTTTTGTCACAATTATCGTCATAGAAGTGTCATATGTATGACAGAAAAAAAAATTCGTTCGGCCCAAAATGTCACAGATGTGTCTTTTTTTGTAGTGATGCCACGACAACATATCGGTTCCGGTAGCTCATGGAGATGATGGTGCAAAGGAAGTGTGGCGGGAGCGTGCAAAAGATGGTGGGGTGATCCCGGTAGCCGGGTGTCCCACGAGACGACGGTATGGCAACGGGGAACAAACAAGAAACACGTCGGGCATGGTGCAAACACGAGCATATCATACAACACACAACATTTGTTCACGGGCGTCGTCTCGGTGGTTATACCTTTGAAGCGTGCATTTTCAGAATGGATCAAGTCGGCGTAGAGGAAGTAGTGGAAGTAGACGTTCTCGTGACGGTAGTGGTACATGGTGATCGAGGAACTTGACGAATCCATGTTCAACGGTAGTCATTCACGACGCTTGAGAATCACGGTTCTTCGGGAAACGGTAGTCGTACACGTCCGTAGCCGTTCAGGTCTTCCGTAGAGGTACTTGACGCATGCGTAACACGGGTCTTCGGCGACGGTCGTCATTCGCACTCCGAGGTCGTCGGTAGAGGTACTCGCAATCTCGACAACGGTAGTGGAACACGTTTTCGTAGGGGTTCAAGTCATCGGTAGCGGTACTTGATGAATCCCGAAAAAGTCTTAGGCATCTTCATGCGTAGGGGTACTTGGCGTTTCCGCGTCGTCGGTCTTGCCGGTCCCGGACTCGGCAACGTAGTTGTACAAGAGCGTCATCGGACTTGTTGAATCCGAAGTCTTCGAGGGTCTTCGTGTAGCCATTCATGTTGTAGTCAGACTTGGCAAAATGCACACCGACGGTAGTGGAACTTGCGTCGGTCGTCGTGGTACTAGGGCCCTGATCTTGGCGTGATCCAAAAAGAAGACACGACGTTGGGGGAAGACCCGAAAGTGCTCCCGGAGTGAAACGCAGGGTCGTGCGCAGCGGTTGAGGAACTGCTGCTCGATGTAGGGGGCTGGCGAGAAGGAACCTGTAGGTCAACGTGGAGTGGCGAGGAGGCAGGGGCTCGCGACTTACGCAATGCAGGGAGCTTGGCGCGACTCCGATGAGGGGTCGGCGGCACGGATCCGGCGGCGGACATGGCAGGGCTTGAGCTCGTGGTTCCCTAGGAAAACGACGACGGGAGAGCGAGATGAGAGAGGTTCCTGGGAGGAGGACGAAGATGTGGTAGGACGGCGAGGTCTCTAGTGACCTGCTGCTGGACGGGACGATGAGGGATGGCGAGGGAGCGGCTGCTTGGGCCTCCATTGTGGTGCGGCGCGAGGAAGGAGAGGCCGGGGCGTCGGGGCCAAGCGGCGGCAAGGTTGGCGACGAGGATCTGGGTGAGGACGTCGAGGCAGGCAGCAGAGGCGCTGCGCTGGTCGCGGGGGAAGGAGAGGCCGACGCGGGGGATCAGGCGCGATGCGCTGCTCCTCTAAGTGCGTCTGAAGGCGGCGTAGGACGGAGACGAGTGGGAGAAGGAGGGGATCGATCGGGAGAGAGCGAGACTAGGGTTGGGAAGGCAGGGGCCGGCTGGGCCTTGGCCAAAAGGCTGCGGGGGTAGGATGGGCCGGCCGCTGGACCTGATTGGCCCACTGGGCTATGCTCTCTTTCATTTTTTTAATTATTCAAAGAAACTGAAATTTGGAAGAAAAGCCAAAAGAGATAGCAGTGGAGTTTTGGGCAGGAAGCAATTTTTCTCAGACTCACAAAAATGAGCCTGATCCAAGAAAAATGGAGTGGACATTTTTCAAAGTTTAAATTCAAACTCATTTGATTTAAATTCAAATGGTTTGAATAGGAAGTGAGGGTTAGGAAGGTCCAAAAATGTTCGGATTTTTGGTGGAGCTCCGGAAAATGGAGAAAGGATATATAGCAAAGTTAGAGGCCAAGAGTTGTGATAACAAAGGCAATGGGATTTTTGCAGGTGTGTTAAGGTGAATTCCAAAATAGTGGAATATTTAATATAGCTCCCTAATATTGGGGTATATGTTGTAAAGAGAATCACCACGTGAATTCCCTCGGTTTAAATGGACTGAAGATCCATACGATATATTTAGTTGAGATTAAAGAAGAGGTGCAAGAAGACATGATGGAATGCACATGATGCAAAAAAATGAAAGCAATGAACCAAACAAATCACATGACGAAAACTCAAAAATCAAGGAAGGCATCTGAAGCTCCGGTCTTGGGGCGTCACACCGGGTTAGCCTCGATCCCCCTGTGGGACACGAGGAAGCCCAGGAGCTTGCCAGAGGGTACACCGAACACGCAATTTTCTGGGTTGAGCCGCAGGTCTACCTGGCGCAGGCTTGCGAAGGTCTCCTCCAGGTCTTGAATCAAAGTTCTCGCCTCTCGATATTTTACCACAATGTCGTCAATGTAGGCCTCTGTGTTCCTCCCGAGCTGTTGGCCCAGGGCGATGTGCATCAGCCGTTGGAAGGTCGCGCTTGCGTTGCGCAGCCCGAACGACATGCAAGTGTAGCAGTACACCCCACACGGGGTCAGGAAGGCCGTCTTCTCCACATCCTCCACTGCCATCTTGATCTGGTGATAGCCTGGAAACGCGTCCAGGAAGCACAGCAGGTCGCATTCGGCGGTGGAGTCGAAAATCTGATCGATGCGCGGGAGCGGGAACGGGTCTTGCGGAGAGGCCTTGTTAAGGTTGGTGAAGTCAACACACATGCGCTCCTTCCCGCCTTTCTTTGGTACGATGATGGGGTTCGGCAGCCACTCGGCGTACCGAACCTCGAGAATGACACCTGCTGCCTCCAGCTTGTGGGTTTCCTGGACGATGAAGGACTGCTTCTCTATGGATTGTCGCCGCGTCATCTGCTTCATAGGGCGCACATTGGGGCACACCCTCAAGTGATGCTCGATCACCCCTCTTGGGACCCCTACTAGCTGCTTGGGTTCCTAGGCGAATACATCCTTGTTCGCGTGCAGGAACCTCACCAATGCCTTCTCTTGATCTGGGTCGAGGTTGGCGCCTATGGTGAGGGTGGCTCCTGAGGACCCATCCTCCTCGACTAGCACCTGCTTGGTTTTGGCCCGATCTTGAGTCAACAACTGCTTCCTCTTTGCTGGCGCGGCCTCCTTAACCCCTGCGGTGGCCTCGTTGGCCAGTCGCGCTACCGCGGCGGTTTTGAGAGCACACTTGAGCGCCACTAGAGCCTCCTTGGTATCTCCAACTACGGTGAGGACGTCCTTGCTCCCGGGCATCTTCATGAGGTTCTAGGCCGGATGGGTCGCCGCCATAAACTGAGCCAGAGCCGGGTATTCGAGGATGGCATTTTATGGGAGGCCGATGCAGGCGATGTCGAAGTCGATCAGCTCGGTGCGGTAGTTATCGCGGGTGCCGAAGGTCACAGGAAGGCGGATCTGCCCCAAGGGACTGGTGGAGCCGCCGCCGACCCCGAAGAAGGGCTTGCTGGGTCGGAGCCATTGGAGTGGTACGTGAAGAATGCTGAAAGCCTCCACAGAGAGCATGTTGAGACTGGTGCCGCCGTCGATGAGGGTCTTCGTGACAGCTACGCTGTAGATGGTGGGCGTGCACAACATTGGGAGCATTCCCGAGCCGACGGTGGTGGCGGGGTGATCCCCCGAGTCGAAGGTGAGGTCGGCCTTGGGCGCTGCCCAACCTGGGGGAGCTCCTTGCCGCACGGAGGCAGCACCAATCTGGCAAAAGAACGACTTGGTGTGACGGTTCGAGGGTGGTGCTTGCGAGCCGCCGAGGAGGGCCGTGACGGCGAGGGGCGCCGGCACCGCGAAGCGTGCGACAAAGAGACTGCACAGCTCCTCCTAGGAGGCCACTGAAGATCCTGGCAAGCTGAGTAGCCAGGCGCATGGCACGCTGACCAGGGCCAGGGGGAACCAGTTGGCCATGACCTGGTCGTCGCCTCCGGCTTCGAGGACGGCCTTCTCATACGCCTCCAGGAAGGCTGTCGGATCTGCCGCGCCATCGTAGCGGGGCAGCAACTCTGGCTTGAACTTGCATGGCCACTGCACCTGCCGCAAGGTGTGGGCGAAGGCCCGGATGCCCGCGGCGCATCCGCAGGCTCTCGCCAGCCTAACTGGAGGATGGCGTCTGCCATTGAGCTGGACGAAGCAAGCGGAGAGGTGGAGCTTCGGCGCACCCCTACCTGGCGCACCAAATGTCGGATTTCGGGTTCCGGCAAAACCCTTGAGGTTCGAACTCTGGGGTGCAATGGAGATCTCTCCTCCCCCTAGCTCACGCTCTCACCGCAGTATCAAGGCTCAGCACGTCGAACTCGCAGAACAAAGGATACATGGTTTATACTGGTTCGGGCCACCGTTGTGGTGTAGTACCCTACTCTAGTGTGGTGTGGTGGATTGCCTCTTGGGCCGAGGATGAACGAGTATAAGGGAAGAACAGACTCCTGAGGAGAGGTGTTCTTGAGCTCGATTAGCTGGTGTGTTTTGGGATGGTCTGAATGTGTTCTCCCCTTGCTATGATGGTGGCTAGTCCTATTTATAGAGGCCCTGGTCCTCTTCCAAAATGTAGGCGGGAAGGGATCCAACAACGGCCAAATTCGAAGGGAGACAACTAGTACAAGTTATCCTGACAAAAGGTGGTATTCGCCTGCCAAAGGCTCTGGTGGTGACGCCGTCCTGGGCTCCATGGTGACCTCCGTCCTGCCGTCCTGCTGGTCTTGGTCTTGTTGCACCGATATGGAAACCTTTGCCTGATGTCTCGGGACTCCTCGCCTGCGCCTGTCCCTTTAGCACCAAAGAGGAAACGAGGACACTGCGTGCTGGCGCCCGCCTGGTGTCCGCATGGCCTTGGTCATCATGGCTTGCGTCACAGGGACCTCGCGACGTGCCCCCCGCCTTGATCTCTCCGCCCCTCGCGAGCCAGCCTGGTGAGGCCGCCCCCAAGGAGGTCTTGCATCGTCCGCCTCGTGAAGCTTGGCCCCTCGCGAGGGTCTTAAGTGTTCGCTGCTGAAGATGGGTCGTACGAGGCCGTTGGTGGAGCCACACCGTGGGCCGCAGGGAGGTAAGTCTGGGGACCCCCGTTCCCAGGACGCCAACACTACGGTCATCCCCATGGACCTATCGTCGTCTGCTACCTCTTGAGCTTGCGTTGGTTTTCCCTTGAAGAGGAAAGGGTGATGCAACGCAGTAACATAAGTATTTCCCTTAGTTTTTGAGAACCAAGGTATCAATCCAGTAGGATACTACACGCAAGTCCCTCGTACCTGCACAAACAAACAAGAACCTCGCAACCAACACGATAAAGGGGTTGTCAATCCCTTCACGGTCACTTACGAAAGTGAGATCTGATAAAAATAATAAGATAAATATTTTTGGTATTTATTTGTATAGATTGGAAAATAAAGATTGCAAAATAAACGGTGATAGAAATAGCTTGTTGACGGGAGAATAATATAATGGAGAATAGACCCCATGGCCATAGGTTTCACTAGTGGCTTCTCTCAAGATAGCAAATTCTACGGTGGGTGAACAAATTACTGTCGAGCAATTGATAGAAAAGCGCATAGTTATGAGAATATCTAGCCATGATCATGTATATAGGCATCACGTCCGCGACAAGTAGACCAAAATGATTCTGCATCTACTACTATTACTCCACACATCGACCGCTGTCCAACATGCATCTAGAGTATTAAGTTCATAAGAACAGAGTAACACATTAAGCAAGATGACATGATGTAGAGGGATAAACTCAAGCAATATGATATAAACCCCATCTTTTTATCCTCGATGGCAACAGTACAATACGTTCCTTACTGCCCCTGCTGTCACTGGGAAAGGACACCACAAGATTGAACCCAAAGCTAAGCACTTCTCCCATTGCAAGAAAGATCAATCTAGTAGGCCAAACCAAACTGATATTTCGAAGAGACTTGCAAAGATATTTAAATCATGCATAAAAGATTTCAGGGAAGAATCAAATATAGTTCATAGATAATCTTGATCATAAACCCACAATTCATCGGATCTCGACAAACACACCCCAAAAAGAATTACATCGAATAGATCTCCAAGAGAATCGAGGAGAACTTTGTATTGAGATCCAAAGAGAGAGAACAAGCCATCTAGCTAGTAACTATGGACCCGAAGGTCCCTGGTAAACTACTCACACATCATCGGAGAGGCTATGGTGTTGATGTAGAAGCCCTCGTGATCGATTCCCCCTCCGGCAGAGCGCCGGAAAAGGCCCCAAGATGGGATCTCACGGGTACAGAAGGTTGCGGCGATGGAAATAGGGTTTCGTGGTGCTCCTGGATGTTTTCGGGGTATATGGGTATATATAGGAGAAAGAAATACGTCGGTGGAGCTGCGAGGGGCCCACGAGGGTGGGGGGCGCGCCTCCCTGTCTTGTGGCCTCCTCGCTTCTTTCTTGACGTCTACTCCAAGTCTCCTGGATCATGTTTGTTCCAAAACTAACTCTCCTGAAGGTTTCATTCCGTTTGGATTCCATTTGATATTCCTTTTCCGCGAAACACTGAAATAGGCAAAAAAACAGCAATTTGCATTGGGCCTTTGGTTAGTAGGTTAGTCCCAAAAATAATATAAAAAGGTATATTAAAGCCCATTAAACATCCAAAACAGATAATATAATAGCATGGAACAATCAAAAATTATAGATACATGGGAGACATATCAAGCATCCCCAAGCTTAATTCCTACTTGTCCTCGAGTAGGTAAATGATAAAAATAGCATTTATTATGTGGAATACTACCTAGCATAATTCTCAATGTAATTTTCTTTGTTGTGGCGTGAATGTTCAGATCCCAAAGATTCAAGACAAAAGTTTAATATTGACATAAAAATAATAATACTTCAAGCATACTAACAAAGAAATCATGTCTTCTCAAAATAACATGGCCAAAGAGAGTTATCCCTACAAAATCATATAGTCTGGCTATGCTCCATCATCACCACACAAAATATTTAAATCATGCACAACCCCTATGACAAGCCAAGCAATTGTTTCATACTTTTGATGTTCTCAAACTTTTTCAATCTTCACGCAATACATGAGCGTGAGCCATGGTCACGGCACTACAGCTGGAATAGAATGGTGGTTGTGGAGAAGACAAAAAGGAGAAGATAGTCTCACATCAACTAGGCATATCAACATGCTATGGAGATGCCCATCAATACATATCAATGTGAGTGAGTAGGGATTGCCATGCAACGGATGCACTAGAGCTATAAGTGTATGAAAGCTCAACAAAAGAACTAAGTGGGTGTGCATCCAACTTGCTTTCTCATGAAGACCTAGGGCATTGGAATATACAAGCCAAGTGCTAATAATGTAATATACAAGCCAGGTGCTAATAATGTAAAATTCCCACTAGTATATGGAAGTGACAACATAGGAGACTCTCTATCATGAAGATCATGGTGCTACTTTGAAGCACAAGTGTGGTAAAAGGATAGTAACATTGTCCCTTCTCTCTTTTTCTCTCATTTTTTTCATTTTTTTCTTTTTTGGGCCTTCTCTTTTTTATGGCCTTTCTCTTTTTTTTCGTCCGAAGTCTCATCCCGACTTGTGGGGGAATCATAGTCTCCATCATCCTTTCCTCACATGGGACAATGCTCTAATAATGATGATCATCACACATTTATTTACTTACAACTCGATACTTAGAACAAAATATGACTCTATGTGAATGCCTCCGGCGGTGTACTGGGATGTGTAATGACTCATGAGTGACATGTATGAAAAAATATGAATGGTGGCTTTGCCACAAATATGATGTCAACGACATGATCATGCAAAGCAAAATGACAATGATGAAGTGTGGCATAACAAACGGAATGGTGGTAAGTTGCATGGCAATATATCTCAGAATGGCTATGGAAATGCCATATAGGTAGGTATGGTGGCTGTTTTGAGGAAGGTATATGGTGGGTTTATGGTACCGGCGAAAGTTGCGCGGTACTAGAGAGGCTAGCAATGGTGGAAGGGCGAGAGTGCGTATAATCCATGGACTCAACATTAGTCATAAAGAACTCACATACTTATTGCAAAAATCTATTAGTTATCGAAACAAAGTACTAAGTGCATGCTCCTAGGGGGATAGATTGGTAGGAAAAGACCATCGCTCGTCCCCGACCGCCACTCATAAGGAAGACAATCAATAAATAAATCATGCTCCGACTTCTTCACATAACGGTTCACCATACGTCCATGCTACGGGAATCACAAACTTTAGAACAAGTATTTGTCAAATTCACAACTACTCAACTAGCATGACTCTAATATCACTATCTTCATATCTCAAAACAATCGTCAAGTATCGAACTTCTCATAGTATTCAATGCACTTTTTATGATAGTTTTTATTATACCCATCTTGGATGCCTATTATATTATGACTAATTTTATAGCCAAAGCAAATTACCATGCTGTTCTAAAGTACCCTCAAAATGATATAAGTGAAGCATGAGAGATCAATAATTTCTATAAAATAAAACCACCACCGTGCTCTTAAAGATATAAGTGAAGCACTAGAGCAAAATTATCTAGCTCAAAAGATATAAGTGAAGCACATAGAGTATTCTAATAAATTCCGATTCATGTGTGTCTCTCCAAAAGGTGTGTACATCATGGATGATTGTGGTAAACTAAAAAGAAAAGACTCAAATCATACAAGACGCTCCAAGAAAAACACATATCATGTGGTGAATAAAAATATAGCATCAAGTAAAGTTACCGATAGAAGAAGACGAAAGACGGGATGCCTTCCGGGGCATCCCCAAGCTTAGGCTTTTGGTTATCCTTCAATTTTACCTTGGGGTGCCTTGGTCATCCCCAAGCTTAGGCTCTTGCGACTCCTTATTCCAAAATCCATCAAATCTTAACCCAAAACTTGAAAACTTCACAACACAAAACTCAACAGAAAATCTCATGAGCTCCGATAGTATAAGAAAACAAACCGCCACTTCAAGGTACTGTAATGAACTCGTTATTTATTTATATTGGTGTTAAACCTACTGTATTCCAACTTCTCTATGGTCCATACCCCCGATACTAGCCATAGATTCATCCAAACAAGCAAACAACACACGAAAAAAAGAATCTGTCAAAAACAGAACAATCTGTAGGTTTCAAATACTTCTGTAACCCCAAAAATTCTGAAATAAATTGGTAGACATGAGGAATTTGTCTATTAATCATCTGCAAAAATAATCAACCTAATCTCACTCTCCAGTAAACAATGGCAGCAAATCTCATGAGGTCTAAAGTTTCTGTTTTTTACAACAAGATCACATAAATTTCCCCCAAGTCTTCCCAAAGGTTCTACTTGGCGCAAACACTAATTAAAAACATAAAACCACATCTAAACAGAATCTAGATGAATTATTTATTACTAAACAGAACCAAAAATCAAGAAACAAAAATAAAATCGGGTTGCCTCCCAACAAGCGCTATCGTTTAACGCCCCTAGGTAGGCATAAAAACAAGAATAGATCTAAGTATTGTCATCTTTGGTATGCAATCCATAAGTGGCTCTCATAATAGATTCATAAGGTAATTTAATTTTATTTCTAGGAAAGTGTTCCATGCCTTTCCTTAACGGAAATTGAAATGTAATGTTTCCTTCTTTCATATCAATAATTGCACCAATCGTTCTTAGGAAGGGTCTACCAAGAATAATAGGACATGAAGGATTGCAATCTATATCAAGAACAATGAAATCTACGGGCACATAATTCCTATTTGCGACAATAAGAACATCATTAATCCTTCCCGTAGGTTTCTTAATAGTGGAATCTGCGAGGTGCAAATTTAAAGAACAATCATCAAATTCACGGAAACCTAACACATCACACAAAGTTTTTGGAATCGTGGAAACACTAGGACCCAAATCACATAAAGCAAAGCATTAATGATCTTTAATTTTAATTTTAATAGTAGGTTCCCACTCATTATAAAGTTTTCTATGAATATAAACTTCTAATTCAAGCTTTTCTTCATAAGATTTCATTAAAGCATCAACGATATGTTTGGTAAAAGCTTTATTTTGACTATAAGCATGAGGAGAATTTAGCACGGATTGCAACAAGGAAATACAATCTATCAAAGAGCAATTATCATAATTAAATTCCTTGAAATCCAAAATAGTGGGTTCATTGATATGTAAAGTTTTGACCTCTTCAATCCCACTTTTATTAATTTTTGCATCAAGATCTAAAAACTCCGAATCAATGGGACGCCTTTTAGCTAAAGTTGACTCATCTCCAGTCCCATAATTATCAAGATTCATATTACAAAACAAAGATTTAATAGGAGACACATCAGTCACTTTTAGATCTTCATCCTTATTATCGTGAAAATTGGAAGAACACACTTTTATAAAGCAATCCTTTTTAGCACGCATCCTAGCGGTTCTTTCTTTGCACTCATCAATGGAAATTATCATGGCTTTGAGAGAATCATTGGTATCATGCTTAGGTGGAATATATCTTAGTTTCAAATATTCAACATCAAGAGAAATTCTATCCACGTTCCTAGCCAACTCATCAATCTTAGGCAATTTTTCTTCAAGCAAAGCATTGAAATTCTTTTGTGAAATCATAAATTCTTTAACACTAGTCTCAAAATCAAAGGGCATCTTATTAAAATTTCCATAAGAGTTGTTGTAGGAATTACCATAATTATGAGAGGAATTACTAGGAAACGACCAAGTATTAAAGTTTCCTCTATAAGCGGTGTTACCAAAATTGTTTCTACCAACAAAATTCACATCTAGATTCATTATTATTCTCAATCAAAGTAGACAAAGGCATATCATTAGGATCAGAAGAAACACTCTTATTAGCAAACAATTTCATAAGTTCATCCATCTTTCCACTCAAAACATTAATTTCTTCTATAGCATGAACCTTTTTACTAGTAGATCTTTCGGTGTGCCATTGAGAATAATTGACCATAATATTATCTAGGAGTTTAGTAGCTTCTCCTAAAGTGATTTCCATAAAAGTGCCTCCCATGGCCGAATCTAAAAGATTTCTAGAAGCAAAATTCAATTCGGCATAAAAAAATTGTATGATCATCCATAAGTTTAATCCATGAGTAGGGCAATTACGTATCATTAATTTCATCCTCTCCCAAGCTTGTGCAACATGCTCATGATGAATTTTCTTAAAATTCATGTTATCGTTTCTTAGAGAGATGATCTTAGCGGGAGGAAAATACTTAGAGATAAAAGCATCTTTTCACTTATTCCATGAATCAATACTATTTTTAGGGAAAGATGAAAACCAAGTTTTAGCACGATCGCTAAGAGAAAATGGAAATATCTTCAATTTAACAATATCATTATCCACATCTTTCTTCTTTTGCATATCACATAAATCAACAAAGCTGTTTAGATGGGTAGTGGCATCTTCACTAGGAAGGCAAGAAAACGGAACTTTCATGACAAGATTCAGCAAACAGTATTAATTTCACAAGATTCAGCATCGGTAAGAGGAGCAATCGGAGTGCTAATAAAATCATTATTGTTGGTATTGGAGAAGTCACACAATTTAGTATTATCTTGAGCCATCATGACAAACAATCAATCCAACACACAAGAAACAAGAAGCAAGCAAAAAGAGACGGGCGGAAAAGAGGCGGACGGAAAAGAAGGCGAATAAAACGGCAAGGGTGAAGTGGGGGAGAGGAAAACGAGAGGCAAATGGAAAATAATGTAATGCGAGGGATAAGAGTTTGTGATGGGTACTTGGTATGTCTTGACTTGTGCGTAGATCTCCCCGGCAACGGTGCCAGAAATCCTTCTTGCTACCTCTTGAGCTTGCATTGGTTTTCCCTTGAAGAGGAAAGGGTGATGCAGCATAGTAGCGTAAGTATTTCCCTCAGTTTTTGAGAACCAAGGTATCAATCCAGTAGGAGACTACACACAAGTCCCTCGTACCTGCACAAACAAACAAGAACCTCGCAACCAACGCGATAAAGGGGTTGTCAATCCCTTCACGGTCACTTACGAAAGTGAGATCTGATAAAAATAATAAGAGAAATATTTTTTATTATTTTCGTTATATTGATTGGAAAATAAAGATTGCAAAATAAACGGCGACAGAAATAGCTTGTTGACGGGAGAATAATACAATGGAGAATAGACCCGGGGGCCATAGGTTTCACTAGTGGCTTGTCTCAAGATAGCATAAGTATTACGGTGGGTGAACAAATTACTGTCGAGCAATTGATAGAAAAGTGCATAATTATGAGAATATCTAGGCATGATCATGTATATAGGCATCACGTCCGCGACAAGTAGACCAAAATGATTCTGCATCTAGTACTATTACTCCACACATCGACCGCTATCCAGCATGCATCTAAAGTATTAAGTTCATAAGAACAGAGTAACACATTAGGCAAGATGACATGATGTAGAGTGATAAACTCAAGCAATATGATATAAACCCCATCTTTTTATCCTTGATGGCAACAATACAATACGTGCCTTGCTGCCCCTGCTGTCACTGGGAAAGGACACCGCAAGATTGAACCCAAAGCTAAGCACTTCTCCCATCGCAAGAAAGATCAATCTAGTAGGCCAAACCAAACTGATAATTCGAAGATACTTGCAAAGATAACCAATCATACATAAAATATTTCAGAGAAGAATCAAATATTGTTCATAGATAAACTTGATCATAAACCCACAATTCATCGGATCTCGACAAACACACCGCAAAAAGAGTTACATCAAATAGATCTCCAAGAAGATCAAGGAGAACATTGTATTGAGATCCAAAAAGAGAGAAGAAGCCATCTAGCTAATAACTATGGACCCGATGGTCTATGGTAAACTACTCACACATCATCAGAGAGGCCATGGTGTTGATGTCGAAGCCCTTCGTGATCGATTCCCCCTCCAGCGGAGCTTCGGAAAAGTCCCCAAGATGGGATCTCTTGGGTACAGAAGGTTGCGGCGGTGGAAATAGGGTTTCGTGGTGCTCCTGGATGTTTTCGGGGTATGTGGACATATATAGGAGGAAGAAGTAGGTTGGTGGAGCCACGAGGGCCCCACGAGGGTGGGGGGCGCGCCTACCCACCTGGGCATGCCTCCCTTCCTCGTGGCCTCCTCGCTTCTTTCTTAACGTCCACTCCAAGTCTCCTGGATCACGTTTGTTCCAAAAATAACTCTCCCGATGGTTTCATTCCGTTTGGATTCTGTTCGATATTCCTTTTCTGCGAAACCTTGAACTAGGCAAAAAAAGCAATTTGCACTGGGCCTTTGGTTAGTAGGTTAGTCCAAAAAATAATATAAAAAGGTATATTAAAGCCCATTAAACATCCAAAACAGATAATATAATAGCATGGAACAATCAAAAATTTAAGATACGTTGGAGACGTATCATCGTCTCACCAAGTGCCAAGAGGATCTATGACATGAGCTAGAGCTAGAGCTCTCGAGACCGAGGTGACTTCCTTCCTTAGTGATATCCCATATGACCCACTCGAGACATGGATACTACCTAAGTCTGGAATGTTGTGCATGATTAGGTACCAAGAGGATCCTCCCTAAGATGCACGTGAAGACGGACAAGTCCCCAAGTTCACGGATGAAGAGAACCAACGGAAGGGGTGAAGAGCAGCTTCCAGGACCTGGACATCCGGCCATGACCCCGGACATGCGGCCCTTGGAGCGTCCACAACGACAGCCGCCAAGTACCTACATGCCCCGGACATCCGGCCTTAGCCCGGACATCCGGCCAAGCCCGGAAATCCGGCGTCCTCCACCCCGAATGCATCAAGACCGACCCCGTCAACCCGGACATCCGGCCACCCCAGCCCAGACATCTGGCCCCTCGCGAAAGCCCGAACATTCTACCTGACACACGGACATCCGACATTCCTTGTCTGCGCACAGTGTAGGGCCGAGGCCCATGTACCCCTTCGCCCCTAGACTATATATACTCATCATCCTCCCTCTTTCTAGGGTTAGCGTTGTGTTAGCTCATATGTGAGATAGAGCTTCGCTCATCCATCCGGATCTACTCCATTGCGAGGGACCACTACCTCTTCGGAGAAGATCCACCTTGGATTCAAGACCCCTTCATGGGAAGACCCCTCAAGACCTCCTCATGGAGAAGAACTAGTTACCTTTGTATCTTCCTTTGTTGATCGTGGATCTTGTATCTCCTTTTGTGTTTCGATTATCTAGCATATGTGTGACCGTATCTTGTTGGTTTGAGTGATTCTCTCGTGTTTCCCTCCGTGATTTCTCCTCGTGTTCTTCGTGTTCATCGCGGGATCCACTCCTTTCGTGAAAGATCGGCCATCTAGGGTTCCACCCTACATCAACAAGGGTGAAGGGCATGGTATGTAGGCACAAGATGCTAGCACAACCAAAGACATTAAGCTCAAATAAGCAAGCATGTTTCACAATTATGGTATCCAAGTCTCCAAGATTAATGAGCATAGAATTGCTACACTCACTACAAGTGAATATGACAGATGCAACTAATGGAGAGAAGAGACAAGGATCAAGATGTCAAGTGAGAGGCATGAACATATATGCTATTAACCCAATGCAATGTGAAAGAATATATCATTGGTGATGCAATAAGGCAAGCAATCATGGCAATCAAGTAAGGAAAGGTAGTAGTGCGAAGATGCAACATACTAAAAGGAATCATGGCAATCATGTCATGTCTGCAAATAGCGGGCATGAATAATGCACATGACATATGACAATCGTGAGAACAAGATATGAGAAAAGTATCATTGTGTTGGTAAGAGGTCCTATGTAAATAGCAATTGAGTACCATGGCTCTCCCAACACAATGTCGGTGAGAACGACACCTATGGGATCACTGGGATCCCTTCTACGGTCGGCGAGCGCGGGGTCATGAGAAGAGTAGGTTTAGGACCAAGCACACAGATCGTTTACCCAGGTTCGGGCCGCGAGGATGCGTAAAACCCTAGTCCTGCTTTGGTGGATGTATTGAGTGTTCTTGAGCTTTCTGAACTAGCTACGGTGGTTGTGCCGTTCCAAAAAGCCGAATCCCTCTCCTGGTCGCCTCGGGCCTCCTTTTATAGGAAAAAGGGGCTGCCACAGTGGCACAAAGGAGGTGGAAAGGCCAACAGTGTGCGAGCTTATCGCACGGCATTACGGGACAAAGTGCATTAAATGCACTACGTAGGTGTCCATTAGCTTTATCGGGGACGGGAACAAGGCCCGTCCCGTCCATCGCCGTGTTGCTCGCTTCGACACGCGCCCAGACCAGCAATGCATGCAGCGCCATGTAGGCAGGCAGCTGAGGTGGCATGGTGGTAGGGCCTTCATGAAGATCTGCATGCCTCCACGCAGGTGCTTGCTGATTTGGCCTGGAAGCTACATGTTGCCACACAGGTGCCTGCCCAGCTGGTTGGACTGGCAGCTGCATGCGAACGGCGGCAGAGTTTTGGCTGATGCGGGCCTGGCAGTGGCCCTGCTGATGCCCTTGGCAAGTGTCTTGTCGAGGGCCCGGCAAGGGTCTTGCCGCGGCATTGCTGTCATCCCCGGCAAGGGTCTTGCCGGGGGTCTTGTGGATTTCCTTGGCTAGGATCCTGCCAAGGGCCGTCGCCTTCTAATCCTCATCTGATCCTGTGTTTATGATATTGACGAAGATTTGCATGCACCATAGAGGCGCCTCCCGAGCCTTGGTTCCAACACAGTTGTTTGGGTCGGAGCCTGCGGACTCAAGGGTGGCTCGCTCTGCTGGTGTTGGGCGAGTTTCCCCAGCAAGGCTCTTCCCGAGGCTGCGCGGGGGGGGGGGGGGGGGGGGGGGGGGGGCTCGGCAAGTATCTTGCCGAGGGAGTCCACCTCGCCCTCTTGCCCTCCTGCGCTCCTGGTCTTGGCGTCGCCTTGGTTGTCTTGTGCTTCAGCTTCTCTTCGGCTTCCCTCTTCTACCCTGCTAAGTGTGGGCGTGGCGCATGGCTCTGACTGTCCGTGCACAAGTAAAGGGGTCAAAAGGAGAGCCCCTACTTTTGTACACCGACAGGAGCCCCCGGGCCTGGGCCATACATAAGCGCGACGCGTTGTTGGGCTAGGCCCAGAACGGTGCGCGGGTAGGTGGGGCGGATTTTATCGTAGTAACTTCTCGTCCGTTGCGCTTCCCCATGACCCATGTTGAACGCACGATGTGGAGGGTCGTGCATGACATGGGTGTCATGCGTGGGGCGGTTTCCGCACACATGTGTCACATCGTGGTAAAGAGGCGGCCCACGCCTTCCCCGTAAAAAAGGAAACGGCCGCGGGCACGCTGCTCATTTACCCCTTGTGTCTTCTCCAATCTTAGAGCCGTCGTTCCTTCCTTCTTCCAGAAGCCCCTGATCGCCGCCGCTGCACTTTTGCTGCCCTTTACCTTCCACCGCTCGCAGCCGCCATGGCACCCAGGACTAGCAAGGGCAAGGGAGCGGCAAAGAACACCGGAGGGGCAGAGCTGCCGGAGAAGGAGTTGGCGGCGCGGCGGACGAAGCTCGCCTACTTTCCCTCGACGGTCAATGCGACCCACCTTCGGGACAACTTCAGGCCACTGTGGGGGGTCAAGACGGGGGGAGAGATGACGAGGCACCCTGCCACACGCGTCATCCCCGCCAACTGCGACAAAGCCTCCCCGAATCGGTATCTGTTCTTCGTCGATTACTTCTCCTGCGGCCTCTGCCCCCCGTCTCTGATTTCTTCAATGACATCATGCATACCTTTGGCTTCCACCTCCTGGATTTTACCCCAAATGCGATGGCGGGCATTGCTCTCTTCGCCCATCTCTGCGAGGGCGTCGCCGGAGTGCATCCCAATATGGCGCTCTTCCGCCACTACTTCTTCCCTCGGATCCAGCAGGGAGGCGCCATCTCCGGTTGTGTCTCATAGATGTCGAGGTCCAAGGGGACATACCCTGAGGGCGCTCATAAGGAGAGGTGGGAGGAGTGGCGGGGCCGGTGGTGCTGGATTGAAGAGGAGGATCCACAAGAGTTCTGTCGGGTTCGCCAGGCGCCGCCGGTTTGCGGCAACGACTGGAGCAGCGTCGACACCGACGACGCGAAGCTCACGGTCGCTGTCGGTGTCAAAACCGGCCGATCTCGGGTAGTGGGTCCTGAACTGTGTGTCTAGGCCGGATGGTAACAGGAGGCAGGGAACATGATGTTTTACCCAGGTTCGGGCCCTCTTGATGGAGGTAAAACCCTACGTCCTACTTGATTAATATTGATGATATGGGTGGTACAAGAGTAGATCTACCACGAGATCAAGGAGGCTAAACCCTAGAAGCTAGCCTATGGTATGATTGTTGTATATGGAGTTGATTGCCTACGGACTACAACCCTATGGTTTATATAGACACCGGATAGGGTTAGGGTTACATAGAGTCGGTTACAATGGTAGGAGATCTTGAATATCCGCATCGCCAAGCTTGCCTTCCACGCCAAGGAAAGTCCCATCCGGACACGGGACGAAGTCTTCAATCTTGTATCTTCATAGTCCAGGAGTCCGGCTGAAGGTATAGTCCGGCTACCCGAACACCCCCTAATCCAGTACTCCCTCAGTAGCCCCCTAACCAGGCTTCAATGACGACGAGTCCGGCGCGCAGATTGTTCGGCATTGCAAGGCGGGTTCTTCTACAAATCTTGTGTACCTGCAAGAATGATGTCCGATTTTTGTAATGCTCCTCGGCTTCCACGCCCAATAATGGCCGTCTTCCACGTGTCAAACGAATGCGAAAAGCTGGGGCGTTTTTACATCCACACCCCTAGCCGTATAAACGAGCCGCCTATTTAACGGGATGGGGATTTAGGTCCAAACCACATCTTCTCCTTTCCGCGAGTTATCATCAGAGCGCTTCCAGCAAAGGTCCATTCCAACATGACCAGCCATCGTGGCTCCTCCCCTCGCCCCTCCGGTCCCAAACCCGGGGACTGGGAGAGTTGCACCATCCCGCATAGTGAGTTAGTGTCGCTTCAGGCCAAGGGATTTCTCCCTCAGGCATACATGGTCCCGGTCCGAGCCGGTCTCGCCACCTACAATGGTGGAAAACAAGCGGAGAGCACCCCCAATCCTTCTAAAGGAGAGCGGGTGTGCCTCGTCCCTTATCTAATAAGGGGACTGGGATTTCCAATTCATCCATTTCTCCGCGGGCTTCTGGAGTTCTACGGCCTCCAGCTGCACAATTTCACACCCGCCTCCGTATTGCATATTGCGGGTTTCGTCGCCCTTTGCGAGCTATTTTTAGGTGTTGAGGCTCATTTCGCGCTGTGGAAGAGGTTATTCTGCCTGGTGCCCCGTTCGCAAAAGGGGTCTATATACCAAGTGGGCGGAGCCAAAGTATGGCGCATCGCCGGGACCGGATACCTATCCAGAACCCCAAAGAAGGCGTGCGAGGACTGGCCTTCAGAATGGTTTTACATAGATGACGTCCCGCTGCCGGACCCTATCCGGGTCGGTCTCCCTGAGTTCAACAGTGCTCCATTGAAGAAACGCTTGAGCTGGCATCCGCGGAGCTCTCAGAGAGAAAGCGACAGAGACGTCCTTTACGTGATGGGCCGGATAAGACTGTTGGCTCATTCCGGACTAACCATGATCGGAGTCATGGCCGCATGCATTATGCGGGGGGTGCAGCCACTTCAATATAGAGGCCACCCCATGTGGGATTTCAACGGGGAGGATGGCACCACCCGTTACGGTCGTAAGGGGCCGGCCTCAGCTGCCGCTCTAGTAAAGATCTTAACCTCTTTGTACAAGGGAGAAAAGGAGGAATTCCTCCGCGTCAACCCGCAGGCCGGATTTACTATGTACGATCCTCCAAGTTGGGTAAGTGAACAGCTGTGCTTGCCCGTTTGTTTTATACTCCCACGGTTAGATATGTAGTCTAACGACTTCAGTGCAGGAACTGCGACAGGTGGTAAAGGATATAAACAGCTGCCCTCCACAGCCCGAGGACCCAGAACGGTCCCTCGAACCGGACTCCAAAGAGGATCCGGAGATATCGGTGGAGCTTATCGACGGGGTGTTCCATCAGTTAAGCAAGGACAATACCTTGGTAGCCATCATGGCTGATTACCCAAGGTTAATCCCGGCCTCCCAGGTGACAGAAACCGGAGTCTCATTCCCTTGAGAGAGATTCCACTCTCACGTACTCCAGTGTTTCTGACGACAACCGTGTTTTGCAGGGGAGATTTCCGAGGCAGGAGGCCGAACCTGCGATGGCTAGCCAACGAAGGTCCGCAGGGCCCCGTGGGGCAAAAAGGAATGTAGTCCGGACTAAGATGCCGGCACAAAGGTATAGCGCACCCTCTGTCTCCCTGGTGTTATTCTGTCAGGGCATATTAACGTTCGTGCTATCTTCAGAACGAAGAGACCTCGCCGGACTACATCCGGAGAGGTTGCCAATCGCGCCTCTACCAGCCAGGCTCCAACGTCTGGCCAGGAAGCGGAGGCGAGCACAAGGCGCGCACCGAACGCTCCTCCGACAGAGGATGCGGACAGGCTGTCTGCCACAAATTCTGAAGTGGAGAGTGCCATGAACCACAGGCATTGCCGGACAGTTCTACGCGACGCTTATTTCTCCCAAGAGGCTTTTGTTGCCTTTAATTCGGGAGATGCGTACCTCCGTGCCGCTCAAAATGGTTTAGCCAGAGCCACGGAGCAGTATGTAAAAGACATACGGGTAAGAAAATTTTGGTCAAATATATATATACCAGTAGCCCCCGAGACTTGAAACAGTTAGAGCAACTGATTTAAGGATCATTTAATATGCAGGTTCTTACAGAGAAGAATACTGTACTGTCCCAGGAGCTGGAAAAGTGCAAGGCCCAACTAGAGGCCGCACTAGCCGTAGCGGGGGAGCCCAAAGAGACCCCCTCAGGTAAGATACACTTCGAAAGATTAGTATTGTGCGGTGTGGGTGCAAATCTGACAAATCATGTTGTAGATGGCGCCGGACTCGATCCGGAAAAGCAACAACTCTTACACCGGCTAAAGGCCGGTGAGAGTACGTTGACAAAGGTGAGGCGAGAGAAGAATGATCTTCAGGATGCCAACACCAGGCTGGACGTCGAACTTAAAGATGTTCGTGGCCAGCTGTCGGACTCCACGAAGGAGAATCAGCGGCTTCGACGCGGCATATTTAGTAAGTGCTTGAACGAACTTTGAAAAAAGAGTTCGGCGAGGAAGTCGACTAACAGAGTAATGTCTGTAGGTATGCTCACAGGTCGTCCTGCAGAGGAGATGCCCGGTTCTACGGGTGACCTTCTTCCCGAACTCATGCAACTGCACGAGCGAATTCGGCAGGTGATGCGAGGCGTTGCCCAAGCCTTATGGCCTGCCCACTCCATGCCCGAGGGCCTTGGAGAGCTTGCGGAGAAGCTGAAGGGAGCTCGGCGGTGCTTCCGGTTGTGGAAGATATCGGCCTGCCGACAAGGCGCTAGGGAAGCCTGGGCCATGGTGAAGACCCGTTTTACGAAGTCTGACCCAAACCACATGGCCGAGGTCGGACCAGTGGGGCCTGATGGGAAGGAGATCCCTGTGAGCTTAGTATACGGCCAAGTAGAGTTGGCCGTGAAGTATTCCCAGCAGGACTGTAAATTAGACAGCCTGTTAGATGGTATAGAAGAGGAATACAATCAGTCAGAATGACTATGTAATTTTGAATTGACATGTGTAATGCCTTCTAGCCGGATTGTAGATCGTTTGTCGTTGCCGACCTTTTCGCTTCAACCTTGGGACCTGACAGTCCGGAGTGTGTCCGAATACCATAGCGGTTATATAAGAACCGTGGTATGCGTGGAGACCAGGCGTAGGGGTCATTAGTGCTTTATCAGACAAGTGCCCAACTAGTTATGTTATATTACATGGTTAGTAAGAAACATCTTCCAGAGAGAATAGTTCCGTTAGGGGTTCCTTTCGCTGGGAGGCAAGCCCTAAAGTGCATGTCCGGACTGCGTAAAAAGACGCAAAAAAAGCATCTGGGGGCGCATAAAATGAGTAAAAAGATCATCTTTTATCTCACCGACCGAATATTCCCTTAAGAACGCTAGCTTTTGGCTTCACCCAGTCTGAGGTACACATCCGGCTGACCCGGTAGTAACAATCGCAGAGGTGCTCCCTTTACCGCCTAGCTGAACAATCGGGAACGTAGGGGTAAGCACAGGAGCCAGGCAACCTAGCTTGGCCAAAACTTAAGTCATATCGATGCATATAATGGTGAAGAAAAAGGTACATGCGGAAGTTTGACGCATGTGTTGGGCGTGAAGCCCGTATAAATAAGCTTCTGTTAAAGAAGCCCCCAGGTTTAATGAGCGCGAGTGGCGCATCACTAGATGAGCCTATAAGGGCTATAAAAGAAAAGAGGGGAAGGAGAGAAATGTAAGACAGAAAAATGCAAAAAATGGACAGAGGAAGGAGACGAACACAGAGTCCGGCGCTAGGCATAGAATCTTCGGAGACGGGTGGCATTCCACGGGTTCGGCTCGAGTCGGTTATCCGATGCATCTCGCAGGCGGTACGCCCTGCCAGTCAGGACTTGGTCGATTATGAATGGACCTTCCCACTTGGGCTTGAGTTTGTCCTTTTTCTTATCCGGCAGGCGTAGAACTAGTTCGCCAACATTGTAATTTTTGGCCCGTACTTCTCTGCTTTGATATCTTCGGGCCTGCTGTTGATAAAATGTGGAACGGGCTTTTGCCACGTCACGCTCCTCCTCCAGGGTGTCCAAGTTGTCCTGCCGATCGAGCTCGGCTTCTCTTTCTTCATACATGCGCACTCTAGGTGAGTCATGAATTATGTCGCAGGGCAGAATTGCCTCTGCGCCGTATACCATAAAAAATGGTGTGTATCCGGTGGTGCGATTTGGCGTGGTCCGCAGCCCCAGTAGCACGGAGTCGAGCTCCTCTACCCAGTGCGTGTTAGATTCCTTGAGGGACCGCACCAGTCTGGGTTTAATGCCGCTCATGATAAGACCATTCGCGCGTTCGACCTGGCCGTTGGTTTGTGGGTGATAGACGGAAGTATAATCGAGCTTGATGCCCATGTTTTTGCACCAGAGTTTTACCTCGTCGGCGGTAAAGTTCGTACCATTATCAGTTATGATGCTGTGGGGGACGCCATAACGGTGTACAACCCCGGATATGAAGTCTATCACAGGTCCGGATTCGGCCGTTTTAACAGGCTTGGCTTCTATCCATTTGGTGAATTTATCCACCATGACCAGTAAGTATTTTTTCCTATCGGTCCCACCTTTAAGGGGTCCGACCATGTCAAGCCCCCAGACCGCAAAAGGCCAGGTGATGGGTATAGTTTGGAGTGTGGTGGGTGGCATATGGCTTTGGTTGGCAAAAAGTTGGCAACCAACGCATCATTGGACTAGGTCCTGAGCGTCTGCCCGGGCCGTCGGCCAATAAAAGCCTGTACGGAAAGCCTTGCTAACAAGGGACCGAGCAGCGGCGTGGTGACCACCGAGTTTGGCATGAATTTCAGCCAGAAGGTTCCGCCCTTCCTCTTCGGAGATGCACCTTTGAAGGACTCCAGTAGTGCTTTTCTTATAAAGCTCTCCCTCATGGACTCTATAGGCTTTAGATCGCCGCACTATGCAGCGGGCCTCGTTTTGGTCCTCCGGGAGTTCCTGCCTAGTAAGGTAGGCTAGGAATGGTTCTGTCCACGGGGCGATGACCGCCATTATTACGTGGGCTGAAGGTGTAATTTCATTGGCAGAGCCTCCAATTGTGTCAGATTGTTCGGCGTCGAGTGGTGCGGCTGGGTCCGGGCTGTTATTTGCGGGTTCCCCCTCCCATGCTATGGATGGCTTGAACAATCTTTCCAAAAATATGTTGGGGGGACTACATCGCGTTTTGCTCCGATGCGTGCCAGGACGTCCGCTGCTTGATTGTTTTCTCGGGCTATATGGTGAAACTCCAGCCCTTCGAACCGAGCTGACATTTTTAGGACGGCGTTGCGGTAAGCTGCCATTTTTGGGTCCTTGGCGTCAAAGTCTCCATTTATTTGGGATATTGCGAGGTTTGAATCCCCGCGTACCTCTAGGCGCAGGATACCCATGGATACTGCTATCAGGAGACCATGTAGGAGGGCCTCATATTCGGCTGCATTGTTGGAATCCATGTACATGATCTGGAGCACATATTGGACCGTGTCTCCTGTGGGGGACGTCAGGACGACGCCAGCCCCCAGTCCGTCCAACATTTTGGAGCCGTCGAAATGCATAATCCAGTTTGTATATGTGCCGTACTCTTTAGGGAGCTCGGCCTCCGTCCATTCTGCGACGAGGTCGGCCAAAACTTGCGATTTAATAGCTCGCCGTGGCTTATAGGTTATATCGAACGGGAGAAGCTCGATGGCCCATTTTCCAATCCGGCCCATTGCGTCACGGTTGTTGATAATATCGTTGAGTGGCACTTCTGAGGCTACTGTTATGGAACACTCTTGAAAGTAGTGTCGTAGCTTCCGGGATGCCATGAATACCGCGTATGCAATCTTTTGATAATGCGGGTATCGTGGTTTGCATGGAGTGAGGACAGTGGACACGTAGTAGACCGACCTTTGAAGGGGGAATTTGTGTCCGTCCATTTCCCACTCGACAACGAGCACTGCGTTGACAACTTGGTGTGTTGCTGCAATGTACAATAACATTGGTTCGCCGGTGATTGGCGTGGCCAGGACTGGGTTTGTTGCCAATATGGCTTTTATTTCATCAAGTCCGGCCGTGGTGGCATCCGTCCACTCGAAGTGTTCGGTGCGCCGAAGGAGGCGATAAAGGGGTAGTGCCTTTTCTCCCAAGCGGGAGATGAAGCGGCTTAAAGCCGCCACGCACCCGGTTAATTTTTGTATTTGTTTAAGGTCCTTTGGGACATCCAATTGTGACAAAGCTCGGATCTTGGCTGGGTTTGCTTCAATTCCTCTACCGGATACAATGAAGCCCAAGAGCTTTCCGGCTAGAACGCCGAAGACGCATTTTTCTGGGTTGAGCTTGATGTCATATTGTCGGAGGTTATCGAATGTAAGCCTTAAGTCGTTTACTAGGGATTCGACATGTCTTGATTTGACAACCACATCATCCACATATGCCTCCACTGTTTTACCGATCTGGTTTGCCAGACATGTCTGGATCATGCGCTGGTATGTTGCGCCGGCGTTTTTTAGCCCGAAGGGCATTGTGTTGAAGCAGAATGGGCCGTATGGTGTGATGAATGCTGTTGCGGCTTGGTCTGATTCTGCCATCTTGATTTGATGGTAACCGGAGTATGCGTTGAGGAAACACAACAAATCGTGTCATGCGGTGGCATCGATAATTTGATCGATGCGGGGGAGGGGGAAGGGATCCTTTGGGCAAGCCTTGTTAAGGTCTTTAAAGTCGACACACAGGCGCCAGGATTTGTCCTTCTTTGGTACCATCACCAGGTTTGCTAGCCAGTCCGGATGTTTTATGTCTCTGATGAATCCGGCCTCCAATAGCTTGGCTAGCTCCTCTCCCATAGCCTGTCTCTTGGGTTCGGAAAAACGCCGATGGGTTTGTTTGACAGGTTTAAATCCTTTTAGGATATTTAAGCTGTGTTCGGCCAGCCTGCGTGGGATCCCTGGCATGTCTGAAGGGTTCCAGACGAAGATGTCCCAGTTCTCTCGTAGGAACTCTCGTAGTGCGGCGTCTGCATCAGGTTCAGTCATGCCCCGATTGAAGCTGTTTTATTGGGGTCCGTTGGATGGACCTGGAATTTGACTATTTCGTCGGCTGGCTTGAAGGATGTGGATTTGGATTTCTTATCGAGTATCACATCATCCCTGTTAACCGTGGAGCGCAGCGCAGTCAGTTCCTCGGCCACTAAGGCTTCGGATAGCGCCTCAAGGGCTAATGCGGCCGTCTTGTTTTCGGCACGGAGTGCTATGTCCGGATCACTAGCTAGAGTGATAATTCCATTCGGCCCGGGCATCTTAAGCTTCATGTACCCGTAATGGGGTATTGCTTGGAAGATTGTGAATGCTTCCCTCCCTAGTAAAGCGTGATATCTGCTCTTAAACGGGGCCACCTAAAACGTGACTTCTTCGGACCTATAATTATCCGGCGTGCTGAACACCACATCTAGTGTGATTTTTCCTGTGCAGCGCGCTTCCCGACTGGGGATTATTCCTCTAAAGGTTGTGCTGCTTCGCTCGATGCGGTCCCAGTCTATTTCCATTTTTTGAAGGGTTTCCTCATAAATGAGGTTCAATCCGCTGCCTCCATCCATGAGCACCTTGGTGAGGCGAAAGCCGTCCACTATGGGACTGAGGACCAATGCGGCTGGTGCTCGGGCTGTTCGGAATCTAGGTTCATCACTTGCATTGAAGGTAATAGCAGTGTCGCTCCATGGATTTATTGTTGCAACTTGATAGACTTCGGCGAGGCTGCGGAGTGTTCTTTTTCGCATATTGTTTGATGCGAAAGTCTCGAAGACTGTGAGAACGGTACTGGTGTCCTCGGGCTGGCTTTCTGCGGCCTCCAGAATTAAGAGGTCCTCGCCAATTTTGGCCACCTGCCAGAGTATCCAACATGCTCTAAGGCTGTGAGTTGGTGTGGCGTCCTCTGTACTGTGAATCTTACAGGGTCCATCAAGCCACCTTTCCAGTACGGTTCCATGCCCTGTAGAGGGTTTTGGCTTTTTGGTGTTTATCTCGGGTGTCCTATGATGATGCACCCTCTTAGTTCGGACGGATTACTATTCAAGGCCAAATTATCTCAAAATTTTATTTCGGTTTTCCAGGCGCTTTCCATCGCACAGTATTTTTGTACTATGGACGCCAAGTCAGCGAAGCGTGTAATATCACGACGACTTACGGCGTTAAGGATTCCCTCGTCCGTGCAATTATTGCAGAAAATTGAGATTGCGTCTCCCTCGCGGCAATCCTTTATCCTGTTCATAACCAGGAGGAATCTGGCCCAGTAATGATGTACTGTTTCCTCGGGCCTCTGCCTGATTTGGGAGAGATCGCTTATGTTCGGGTGGGCGGGTGTCGTTGAATCTGAAACCTTACCCAATCCAAGATTCGGGGGCCGAAGAGTTTCCAAACTCTGAAGTTCAGATTCTTGGATGTTGTCCAACGAATCTAGCCCGTTGCCTGATCCTAAGCTCAGGTGTTGAGTTACATCCTCCTCTCCGCGGGTATCCGGCTTGGAGGGGTCAGGAATTCGGACATAGCTAGTCTTTAAAATAGATGAAGGGTCGCCGCACTGCGCCTCTACCACGACAACGTGGTGGGTGACTTGGGGAGAGTTAATTTCTCTTAGATCGGGTTTAAGCCCAACCTGGTCGTAATCCATAGCGACCCCCAGGGCGGCGATGCGATCCAAGAGCTCGTTTACGGAAGAGAGCTCCATTGGATCTAGCTGCTCGACGAGCTCCGAGCTGATGTGTAGGTTGCTTTTGATGACCCGAGAGGTCACCGTCGGCGCAACAGCCGAACAGGCGGTCATGAGGAAACCACCTAGCCGGAGGGTTTGGCCGACAACCAAGGCTCCCTTAGCAACGGCGCCGTCTTTAAAGACGGGAGGAGGCATCCTTCCTGATTGTGACGGCAGAGATGAACTCTCAATGAAAGCACCAATGTCAGTGTCAAAACCGGCGGATCTCGGGTAGTGGGTCCCGAACTGTGCGTCTAGGCCGGATGGTAACAAGAGGCAGGGAACACGATGTTTTACCCAGGTTCGGGCCCTCTTCATGGAGGTAAAACCCTACGTCCTGCTTGATTAATATTGATGATATGGGTAGTACAAGAGTAGATCTACCACGAGATCAAGGAGGCTAAACCCTAGAAGCTAGCCTATGGTATGATTGTTGTATATGGAGTTGATTGCCTACGGACTACAACCCTCCGGTTTATATAGACACCGGATAGGGTTAGGGTTACATAGAGTCGGTTACAATGGTAGGAGATCTTGAATATCCGCATCGCCAAGCTTGCCTTCCACGCCAAGGAAAGTCCCATCCGGACACGGGACGAAGTCTTCAATCTTGTATCTTCATAGTCCAGGAGTCCGGCTGAAGGTATAGTCCGGCTACCGGAACACCCCCTAATCCAGTACTCCCTCAGTCGCCACCACCAGGATTCTTCGCCTCACCGAGGCCGGGCTCACCCTTGAGATGATCGGGGTGGATTTCATCCGTTGCCGAATCGCTCCGCTGCATAACAAGGGGAGGTCAGCCTAGCTCTTCACGAACGCGGCATACATCATGCGACTTCGCCCCGGCCTCGACCACAACTTCACCGTGTTGGCACACACTCATTTCTACCAGCGGCTCTTCCAGCTCGATGTGGACCGTGACGGCAGGGCCGAGAGGTCCGGCAAGGCTGCGAAGGCCGGCAAGGTCGTCAAGGGGCCCTTATTTGGGTTGCCGACGTGGGTGGTCCCACTGAGCAACAACTCGCGCCAGACCGACATCATCGCCATGATGTCGGACTGCAACGCGCACGACCCCGTCCGAAACTGGGTCGCGCCACCAGAGGAGCAGGTGTAGGAGTTTTTTGACACCCTGGAGGAGAAGTACATCCACGAGGAGTCGCGGCTCGTCCAGGACACCACCCAGGCGGAGCTGGACTACATCGCCGCCAGGGCGGCGGAGGCGGAGCTCGCCAGGGTGGCCGGTAGCACCGGCGGCGTGGAGGACAAAGCCGCGGCAGCCGCAGAGGAGAAGGAGCTCGCCCAGTGGGCGGAGTCTGCTGGGGAGGCCAGCAGCACCGGCACCGGGGCTCCTCTTACTGGAGACGATGATGACGAGCCGTCCGAGGAGGAGGCTGAAGCTATCGAGCCCCCGGCTGCGGGGAAAGGGCGAGTCCTGCGACGGGCCACCTCCGACGAGCCAGTTTGGCCCGACAGGCCATGCCACCCCAGGAAGCCTAGGAGACGTCCGTGCGCCAAGCGAGGGCCGCGGCAACGAAGAAGTTGGTGAAGGCCAAGGTGGCAAAGAAGAAAGCATCTGCCTCTTCTTCGTCCAAGCGTTCCCCAACTCCGCCAGCTTCTCCTCCTCCACCTGCTTCCTCTCCTCCCGCATGCGACGACACAGAGGTCTACTTTGACCTCGGGTCTCTCAGCTCGTGGAGGAAGAGGAAGACAACAGAAGAGGAAACGGAGGACGAGTAAGTGCTTCAACTCTTGTCATCTCCGTCCCTCCAGGCCGTATCTCTTTTCTTGACTTGGCTTCATCTTGGCAGGGATACAGAGACACTGGCCCAGAGGGTGGAGAGGGCTAGGTCTTCGGCGGGCGGCCAGCCCCCGGCGGGCACCTCTAAGGTGCCACTGGTGGTGGTGAGCAGTCCGGACAGCAGCCCCCGGTGCAGCCCCAAGCGTAAGTTCGCCACTCACTCCCCGTCGACGTGTGCCAAGGGCATGATCCTTGGTGCTGACCTTGCCGTGATCGCAGGAGGAGGACAGCAGCAGGAGGAGCCACTAAGGGCTACCCCCAACCGCCGCCTCCGTCAACCATGCTGCCTCAAGGGACGTCCCCGGCAAGGGCGCCAAGCACCGAGCCCATGCACACGGAGGAGGAGGCAAGCTTGGGCACCGGCGGCTACACCTTGACGCCTGATGCTGGCGGAGAGGGGGCCTCTGCTTCCCAGCCTAGCATGGGTAAGCCACCCGCCTACCATCCCTTTTCTTTTTCTTGAATCTTGGTCTTGGCTTCACTTCACCCCCTTCCGATATCCAGATCCTCTCCTGGCGGACCGGGAGGACCTGGACACCGTCATCGAGGATGTCATCAACAACGCCGCGGCGGAGGCCGAGAAGATCGCCGCTGAGGAGGCCGCCAAGGGCGCTGCCGAGGAGGCTGCCAAGGGGCCTGCCAGGGAGCCCGGCAAGGCTACTGCCGAGGAGGCCGGCGAGCCCGTTGCCGAGGAGGAGGGGGCTGATGACCAGCCTTCCTCCTCTACTGCCTCCGGCTCCGGTAGGTACTTGAGGGTGAGCGATGACCTCTTCGTCCACCTCATAGGGTCGTCGAGCTCCAGGGCGCCCATCGAGGGAGAGGTGTTCGATGAAGAGGTGCTTGCCGCCGCCGGGCTCGAGGTTGTTGATGAGCCGAGCACCGATGGAGATGATTCTCAGGAGGAGCGGCTTCTCCAAGCCATGGGTGCCAACTTCTGGAAGCTCCTTGCGCTCCACCGCGCCCGCCTGGACAATGCCAATTCCAGGGCGGCAATGGTGGAAAAGGCGGAGGCGGACCTCAAGGTACGCGTCGCCGAGATGCAGACTTGGTTCCGATAAGCTTGTGAGGAGCTCAAGGTCGCCCAGGGCAAGCTGGCCAAGCGCGAGGTGGAGCTCACCATGAAGCAGGCTGACATTGAGAAGGCCCAGGAGACGGGGGAGAGCTTGGCCGCCGCAGCCGAGGCCGCTCGAGCCCAGCACCAGGTCGCGCTGAACTCCCAGGAGGAGGACCTTGCCGCGCATGAGGAGAAGCTTGCCGCAACGCTCCGCGGCAAGGATGAGGAGGTGGAGAAGCTCATCGTGCAGCGGACCCAGGGGCTGGAGCAGAGGCACAGGGAGGCACTCAATGCCCATGCTTAGGTTCACGCCGACAAGATGAAGGAGCTGGAGGTGGAGCGGGACGGGCTGAAAAACCAGGTCCTGACGCTGTCCAAGGAGAAGGACATGCTCAATAGCGTTCTGACGGAGGCGCAGGGCGCGGTCCTCAGCAGGGCTGGGGAGCTCTCTGAGGCCAACAACTCCATCAGAGACCTCAAGCTGAAGCTGGAGGGTCTCGAGGGGATGTTGTCGGAGAGCATGGCCCGGGAGGAGGCCCTGACCAAGAGTCTGGAGACCGAGAAGCAGCTGCGGAAGGACAACGCCCTCGCCCACAAGGAGCACGTGGAGGGTGAGAACCGCTGGCTCAATCGCCTCGCCGCCATTGCCGACAAGGCCACCACACAGCTGGCTACCATGGGGATACCGGATGTGAGGTACGCCCCAGAGCCGAACTTGAGCGTCCACTGCAGTTTGACCCTTTTCTTTGAGAGGGTTGTCGCTGCCTTGGAGCGGCTTCGTGCCAACTGGGCGGCCTCGCTGGCCAATGAGGCCCGAAGGCTTTGCCAGGCTGCCATGACCAAGATTCTCACCAAGATGGCGTACTGGAACCCCAACCTCGACTTTGACGCCACGCTGGACAGCTTGCCGGCGGGTGTGGACCTCGCGGCGCTCAAGGAGCTTATCAAGCCCATCATCAACTGCATCCGTGAAATCGAGAGGGTGGAGGGCCAGCGCCGAGATTAGGCACCCTGTCTCCTACTGTCGCCGCAGGTTCATGACCAAGACAGTTTTTATCTTTAGTTAGAACCGCAGCAACAATTGATGTAATATAAGTCTGCAGCACTTTTGGTACGATGCATGTTATCTTCCTATTCGATCTTTGATACGTCTCCAACGTATCTATAATTTTTTATTGCTCCATGCTATTATATTATCTATTTTGGATGTTAATGGGCTTTATTTTACACTTTTATATCATTTTTGGGGCTAACCTACTAACCAGATGCCCAACCCAAATTGCTGTTTTTTTTGCCTATTTTAGGGTTTCGAAGAAAAGGAATATCAAACGGAGTCCAAACGGAATGAAACCTTCGGGAATGTGATTTTCTCAACAAACGTGATCCAGGAGACTTGGAGTGTGCGTCAAGAAACGATCGAGGAGGGCATGAGGCAGGGGGCGCGCCTACCCCCTGGGCGTGCCCTCCACCCTCGTGGGCCCCTCGTTGCTCCACCGACGTACTTCTTCCTCCGATATAAGTCCATGTACCCCCCAAACATCCAGGAGCACCACGAAAACCTAAATCCACCGCCGCAACCTTCTGTACCCGAGTGATCCCATCTTGGGGCCTTTTCCGGAGCTCCACCGGAGGGGGCATTGATCATGGAGGGCCTCTACATCAACTCCATGGCCTCTCCGGTGATGTGTGAGTAGTTTATTTCAGACCTACGGGTCCATAGTTATTAGCTAGATGGCTTCTTCTCTCTCTTTGGATCTCAATACAAAGTTCTCCTAGATCTTCTTGGAGATCTATTCAATGTAATCTTCTTTTGCGGTGTGTTTATCGAGATCCGATGAATTGTGGGTTTATGATCCAGTTTATCTATGAACAATATTTGATTCTCCTCTGAATTCTTTTATGTATGATTGGTTTATCTTTGCAAGTCTCTTCGAATTATCAGTTTGGTTTGGCCTAGTAGATTGATCTTTATTGCAATGGGAGAAGTGCTTAGCTTTGGGTTCAATCTTGCGGTGTCCTTTCCCAGTGACAGGAGGGGTAGCAAGGAACATATTGTATTGTTGCCATCGAGGATAAAAATATGGGGTTTATATCATATTGCATGAGTTTATCCCTCTACATCATGTCATCTTCCTTAAAGCATTACTCTGTTCTTATGAACTTAATACTCTAGATGCATGCTGGATAGCGGTCGATGTGTGGAGTAATAGTAGTAGATGTAGAATCGTTTCGGTCTACTTGTCGCGGACGTGATGCCTATATACATGATCATACCTAGATATTCTCATAACTATGCTCAATTCTATCAATTGCTCGACAGTAATTCGTTTACCCACCGTAATACTTATGCTCTTGAGAGAAGCCACTAGTGAAACCTATGGCCCCGGGGTCTATCTTCCATCATACTAATCTTCCAACACTTAGTTATTTTTTTGCCATTTATTTTACTTTGCATCTTTATCATAAAAATACCAAAAATATTATCTTATCATATCTATCAGATCTCACTCTCGTAAGTGACCGTGAAGGGATTGACAAACCCTTTATCGCGTTGATTGCGAGGTTCTTATTTGTTTGTGTAGGTGCGTGGGACTTGAGCATGATCTCCTATTGGATTGATACCTTGGTTCTCAAAAACTGAGGGAAATACTTATGTTACTTTGCTGCATCACCCTTTCCTCTTCAAGGGAAAACCAACGCAGTGCTCAAGAGGTAGCAATCTTCCCTTTGTATGTTTACCCTACGTTAAACGGGTAGTCTTGCTGGTGCATAAACCCAGGGCAGCACCTTGAGGACGGATCCCCAATGGCCTGCCGAGTGTGCTTGGTGCCGAGCGAACCACCTTACCGCTCTCAACGCAACTGCTCGAACTGTCGAGCTTGACTCGAGTCGGAATCGAGAGCGTTGCCAATTGCAGAAGGCTACCCTGCCACTCTCGACGTGGTCGCTTGAGCTGTTGAGCAGACTCGAAACAGAACAAGCATGTTGCCAATTGTGGAAGGGCCCCTTTGCGTGCAGGCTTTCATACATAGGGCCGGACCTTCGAGGACAATAACCTCATATATAAAAAGGAAATTGCTTAAGATTTCGTATGACTTAGCTTTCCTGTCGCTGCACTGGCGTCCTTCGCGCTTGCAGGCGGCGTTGTTCTCTTGGTCGTCTTCTTCTTTGGAAGCCGTGGCCACGAGAAACTGCTAAGCCGGCCGCTAAACCAGATTCTCACACCTGCGTCCCCCTACCTGGCGCACCAAAGATGTCAGTGAGAACGATGCCTATGGGATCACTGGGATCCCTTCTACGGTCGGCGGGTGCGGGGTCGTGAGAAGAGCAGGTTTAGGAGCAAGCACACGGATCGTTTACCCAGGTTCGGGCCACGAGGATGCGTAAAACCCTAGCCCTACTTTGGTGGATGTATTGAGTGTTTTTGAGCTTTCTGAATTAGCTACGGTGGTTGTGCCGTTCCAAAAGGCCGAATCCATCTCCTGGTCGCCTCGGGCCTCCTTTTATAGGAAAAAGGGGCTGCCATAATGGCACACAGGAGGTGGAAAGGCCTACAGTGCACGAGCTTATCGCACGGCATTACAGGACAAAGTGCATTAAATGCACTATGTAGGTGTCCATTAGCTTTATCGGGGACGGGATCGAGGCCCGTCCCGTCCGTCGCCGCTTCGCCTCGCTTTGCCACGCGCCCAGACTAGTGATGCATGCAGCACCATGTAGGCAGGCAGGCAGCTAAGGTCGCGCGGTGGTAGGGCCTTCATGAAGATCTGCATGCCGCCACACAGGTGCTTGCTGATTTGGCCTAGAAGCTGCATGTTGCCACACAGGTTCCTGCCCAGCTGGTTGGGCTAGCAGCTGTTTGCGAACAGCGGCGGAGTTTTGGCTGATGCGGGCCTGGCAGTGGCCCTGCTGATGCCCTTAGAAAGGGTCTTGCCGGGGGCCCGGCAAGGGTCTTGCCGCGGCGTTGCTGTCATCCCCAGCAAGGGTCTTGCCGAGGGTCTTGTGGATTTCTCGGCTAGGATCCTGCTGAGGGTCGTCGCCTTCTAATCCTCATCCGATCATGTGTTTATGATCTTGACGAAGATTTTCATGCCACCATAGAGGCGCCTCCCGAGCCTTGGTTCCAACACAGTTGTTTGGGTCAGAGCCTGCGGGCTCAAGGCTGGCTCGCTCTGCTGGTGTTGGGCGAGTTGCCCCGATAATGCTCTTGCCGGGGCTGCGCGCGGGGGGGGGGGGGGGGGGGCTCGGCAAGGATCTTGCCGAGGGAGTCCACCTCGCCCTCCCGCACTCCTGGTCTTGGCGTCACCTTGGTTGTCTTGTGCTTCGGCTTCTCTCCGGCTTCCCTCCTCTGCCCTGCTAAGTGAGGCCGCAACGCGTGGCTCTGACTGCCGGTGCACAAGTAAAGGGGTCAAATGGAGAGCCCCTACTTTTGTACACGGACACACAACAAGCATCAATAGCATGGGGCACAAAGAAATCATGGCAATGCTACTAGGATCTCCACCAAACATGCAAATACACATAGGAAAAGCATAATGGTGAAACATGGGTAAATGCAAGCAAGGGTCACAATTGCATGGCAAAATCATGTAAAGAGGCATAACATGCAAAGTGAACATGATACAATGGGCATAAGGTAACAAGTGATCAATAGTCCATAGCCGTGTGAGATCCAAGTAAAAGGAATGCTCGAAGTCGATGGTGAAGGGAACGGTGGTAATGGCAATCCATGAGATCCAAAATCGTTGTTGCTCTCAAGAGCTCGTTTCGTCAACTCTTGGGATTGAGAGGTTGACGAGTATATGTGAGTACCTACACAAAACAAAGATAAAAGAAAAATTGTGTGTGTGTGGTATATGTACACATCATCCATTATGATGCATACATGCATGTGTTGGTTAGCACAAAAAAATCCAATGCTCAAATAGTTGAGATGTATGATATAGAAACATGGCATCCATCCTGATGGGTTTTTTGTTATGTATAGCATAATAGATACTCAAACTATGTAATGAATCATGAGAAATATGTAGGGAATTGTTAGTCATGGAATGCATATGGTGCACGCAATTATGGGAATCATGCAAAGTATGGAATGCATCAAAATCTCCTAATATGTATGAGGAAACTATCGGGGTCTCCTCATGAGCATTAGTGGAAAAATCACATGGAGAATATTGACAACATCGAAAATAAAGCATATTCAGAACAATGTGATAATGGCATGGCATAGTAGATGAATTGCGCAAATCATGTAAAGGAAGCATGGCAATATCATTGCATGAAAAATAAAAAGCCAATGACCATCATCTCGTCATTTATGCTGTAAGTGCAAATAGGATTGATTTTAATGGGGCATGCATAGTTACTATGTTGAGATTGAAATGATGAAATATGGGAGATCTCACTCATAGCATATGACAAGTTGAATGGATTGTCAAACATAATGTGACCAATAGAATTTTCACATGATATCCTATGGAGCATAGCATCACAACTAGGCAATTCAACATGCTCATCATCGTATTCATCATAAATAGGTGGCACATCTAAGCATGTATAAGACATAGTATGTGGTGAATCCATAAGGTGATCAACATCATGCAAGCAATCATTGATAAGATAGTCCACTAGTGGGACAAGTGAAGGTCCATCACCTATATTACCTTTAGAGCTCCGCTCATGTATTGTAGGTGAGGTTGAAATAATTGCCACAAGAGCTTCATCAACTTGATGGTACCATGTGGGGGTGCATCATCGTCCACCATGGCCATCGGTTTGTCCACTGGAGGTATGGACTCGTTGAGGATTGGCGCTTCGTCTTGTTGGAGATCTAGCACCAAAAAGGAAAACACACTCGGAGTAGAGGGTAAGTTGTTAGAAATCATAGTGGCCTCACATGCCATATCAACTACCTCACTCACTAAGTGTTGTGGCTCACTCACTCCCTCAAGGATGCTCTCACTCATATGGTTGGTGGAGTAACTCAAATGGCTCTCAACCTCACATAGGATGTGTGGCATGCTCTCAAGTGTGGGGCTAGTGGTGGTCACACTCATCCTCTCATAGGAAATGCTCTCAGTGTCACATATGGTGGAGTCACTCATGTCACTCATGCGGTGGTGGCTCTCCTCACATGGGAATTGGGGCATCTCATGATATATGGGCGTCTGAGAGATGTAGGTGCAAATGTCTCCGTGCTCAACTCCTATCGCCGCCTTGATTGAAGGGATAGTCCCATGCTCAACCTCCTCATCCATAACACCTCCAGAGATGAGTGTCGTAGGATGTGGCAAAACATTACTCTCCTCCGAGACCAAAGATAAAGTCTCATGTGCAGTCTCGTAGCTTGACTCGAAGTAGGAGTCATGTAGGGCCGCCATCTTCATGTTGTTGAAGAGGTTCATGCTCGTCACCTTAGTCGAAGGGGATGGCCCTTGCTCGACCATCTTGTCATCGTCTTGTATGAGGCCCATATGATGGGGAAACTCATAGCTCATCTCCATGACCGAAGGGAATTTCCCATGCTAGGCCATCTTCCTTGAGGGGCTTCCGAAGATGGAAGTGTCGCCCTCGCTTGTATGTGGTCGCCTTGGACTTGATAATGTCGATGTAGGCGTACTCGTGGGAAGTAGGCAAAGATGTTGTACGTCCAAAGGCGAAGATGCCTTGATAACACTTGGCAAAGATGCCGAAGTGGTGGTGGTAGCCGTAGCTTCCTCTTGGTGGTGCTTGTCTCGCGGTCTTCTCTTGTGCTCATGAAGGTTGGTCGTAGCTTGATATAGAGCTTGTTGGGACTTGTAGGTTTGCGCTTGTCGAACATCTTCATGATGATGGTGTCATTGTCGTGCTTGAGCTCGTAGTAGATGTTGTTCGTCGTTGCTGTGCACATGATGCTTGGAGGTGACTTACCCTTCATGACGAAGTGGATCATGAATGTGATGATGGTCGCCATGGAGATGTGGACGTGGACGAATTGCACTTGCATTGTGTGGGCGCTCCGAAGATGATTGACTTGCTCGCCATTGCCTTGAGGATGATGAAGGGGAAGAATGGTTGACCAGCAAGGCCCGAATCTCCTCCATCTGTGCATCGTTCTCCTCCTTTTGTGCGGAGAGCTTGTGGTCGAGGTAGTCTCTTGTACGTAGCTCAATGTGTCGCATGTCAGTGTCGAGGTTGTCGGTGCGCTCTCTCAATCTTGATTGTGCTCCTTGCATTTGTCGTTGTAGATTGAAGATAGACATTTTGGTGATGAAGTCATTTGCGCCGTCGTTGTCATGGAAGACCGGAGAGGAAATGCCTTGCCTATCCATCACAAGACTCGAGCAAATATGAGTGCGAGAAAGATAAGAACTAGATCGAATGTACCTTAACCAATGTTGAAGATGGATCAATGATCACTCAATAGAGTAACAAGGAAATAGCATAATTTGTGCCGGATCTTGTCAATTCTCAGACCTATACAAATAAGCCTTATGGAGTATCTTGGTGTGGATAGTGGCACAAAAATTTGATGCAAAATGTTAGCAAGAGTCAATAATGTTGAAAGAGATTCACAAATTCACAAGTGAAACAAGTAGACCAATAGCAATATGGGGCACACGGAAACACACACAGGGTAGATAGAAGGGGTCGTGCAACCAAGGAATGAGCACAAAATGTGGAATCCACATAAAACACTCGTGTTGCACAACTCAAGAGAGGCACTAGCACAATTGCTCAATAGGAGAATAAGACACTTGTGCACAACCTATGAGATGAAAAATGCATCAACTTCTATTCCAAGTATGCTATATATGTATGTATGGTTCCTGGTGGTATGTTCCAAGATGATCGAGTATGACAATCTTATATGCAATGTGGTGGGATGCTATGGCTATTGCTTACAAGCTTCTTTGCTCTCTTTTTCTTTGCTTAAAATATTATTCTTTTTTTGATATGGCCACAATGCGAATGCACAAACCAAGATAGCAATTGTGTATATACGGGAACAATCTTGTGACATAAGGGATGATATGATACTAAGATGATACCAATATGATATGGTATGTACGCACTGGGTGGTGTAGATCACTAATGTGCACAAGTAATGTTGTTGGAAATACTCAAATGGCTAGTCTCGATAGGCAAGTGACGCAAAATGGTCTAGGGATACCACGAAGAATATTCCAAAATGGCTAGTCTCAGCCGAAGTCAATATCTACAGGGACCGGACGTCCGGTGGACGGACGTCCCGAAGTCTCGGAAATACGTTAATTTCTTTATGTTGGGTGGCACCGGTCGTCTGGAAAGTGTCGGATGTCCGGTGGTTCCAGAGGCTCCGGACATCTGGTAAACATTGGTTGTCAGGTGGGTCGGGGTCAACTTGAGATCCGAGATTCGGGACACGATTTTGGGTGAAAATTGGGGATTTGGGCGGGTCAAAATTGAGGAGATTTTATGGAAGGAAAGTGGGGAAACTTGTGGAGATGCTAGATCCACTCAAAACACAACAAATCCATGGATCAAATTCAACAAAACTTCATCAAACCAACAAATCACAAAATTTTTGGGGATATTTTAGGTGGGGATTTTCGAAGTTGGGCAAGAACACAACAAAATTAGGCTAGAAAACGGAGGTAGGGACTCCAAATTCGTGATCAATGTGGCTCATGATAGCAAGATGATGTAGGGTGGAAACCCTAGGGCCGTTCTTTCATGATTTGGAGGGGATACAACGAAGAACACGAAGAATACGAGGGAAAACACGAGGGAAATCACGAGGGGAACAAGAGGATACAGACAAATCAACAAGAAACAATCACACATGTGCTAGGTCCATGAACACAAAGGGAGATACACGATCCAATGTCAACAAAGGACAATACAAACGGTAACTAGTTCATCAACATGAGGAGGCCTTGAATCCGTGAGGGATCTTCCCATGAGAGGTCTTCAATCCAAGCGTGGATCTTCTCCGTAGAGGCCGCAGTCTCTCGATCGAGACAAACCACAAGGATGAGCAAAGCCTTGTCTCTAAAATGAGCTAAACCTATGCTAACCCTAACTAGGAGGAGGTGGAGGAGTACATATAGTCTAGGGACACGAAGGGTTAAGTGAGGGGCGAAACAGGCACATGGGCCTCGGGCCCGATCTCTGTGCGCAGATAGGCATCGGACTTCCGACGGTTGTCGGTCGTCCGGTCACTCGCGGGCGTCCGGTCGTCCGAAAGTATTCAGACTTCCAACGTTTTCTCTCTCATCGGTTGGCGGCGGATATCCGAACGCTATCGGTCGTCCGGTGGCTGATGAGTGTCGGACGCCCGACATCTGGCAGTCGTCCGGGCACTGTAGCGTGCTTTTGCTATAGTCGATCTGGCTGGTGAAGACTCCAGGCGTCGGACGTCCGGTAGTGTCTGGTCGTCTGGTGGCCGTTGGACGTCCGAGAGCTGTAGCTTCCTGGCAGCTCCTTCTCTTGCTCCGATTCCTTTCCTTCTCGTCCAATGCTCCTAGCTGCTTCATGGTCTTCCTCTTGGTCCCTGATCATGCATAGCACATATATTTGAGGTACTAGCCATGTCTCACATGTGGAAAGTGACGATTCGGAGAGGACCGAGTTAACCCTATGTCCAATGGTGTGTACTTGAGGTATCGTCTTATGTCCTCTTAGGGCTTGGAGAGTAGACGTAGTGTACATGGAGATGATCGTAGGATGCTCTACATCAGAAGATGCAAGCCACCATCTCTCTCCTCTTTAATTACCCAACCCACGATGAGCTAAGTGCATGTAGAAGTTAAGAAGACCATGTGTAGAATGCAATTGGTCTTGATTACCGTGTGATGAGAGAATATCATTTTTTCTACTTTAAAGTGCATTGGGAAGATAGAAGTACACTCTTTTGTGGACAAATTTTAAAAGCCAAGCATACACTCTTTATCGACGGAGGGAGTAGAACAGAAGGATCCAACATGAAGACACATGAATATAGACGAGAAATGACCAGATCCGAGCCAATCCACCAAAGACAGATCCGCTGGAGACACACCTCCACACGCCTTCCGACGATGCTAGACGCACCACCTAAACGGGGGCTAGGCGGGGAGAACTTTATTCCATCTTCAGGGATTGATATGCCCATTTTGCATCATGTTTTCCTACTGTTATTTATAGTGTTTTTATGTAATATAACACTTTGTGGAGTAATTCTAATGCCTTTTCTCTCATAATATGTAAGGTTTACACAAAGAGGGAAATTACCGGCTGCTAGAATTCTGGACCTGAAAAAGCTATGTCAGAGATACCTATTCTGCACATCTCCAAATAAGCTGAAATTTTACAGAGAATTATTTTTGGAATATAAAAAAATATTGGAATAAAGAAACACCATATGGGGCCACCCAGGTGCCCACTAGGCACCAGGGCGCGCCTGCCCCCCACCCCCCAGCGCGCCCTGGTGGGTAGTGGGCCCTTGGACTACTTCCGGTGCCCATCTTCTGGTACATAAGGTCATTTACAATAGAAAAAAATAAGGAGAGGACTTTCAGGACGAAACACCGCTGTCTCAAGGCGAAACTTGGACAGGAGCACTTTTGCTCTCCAGCGGAGTGATTTTGCCGGGGACACTTCCCTCCGGGGGGATCGAAGCCATCGTCATCACTAACAACCCTCTCATTGTGGGAGGGCCAATCTCCATCGACATCTTCAACAACACCATCTCATCTCAAAACCCTAGTTCATCTCTTGTGTTCAATCTTTGTATCAAAATCTCAGATTGGTACCTGTGGGTGACTACTAGTGTTGATTACATCTTGTAGTTGATGCCGGCCGGTTATTTGGTGGAATATTATATGTTCAGATCCATTATGCTATTTATTAATCCTATGATCTTGAGCATGAATATGTTGTCTGAGTAGTTACTTTTTTTTCTTGGGGACATGTGAGAAGTCTTGTCATAAATAATCATGTGAATTTGATATTCGTTCGATATTTTGATGATATGTATGTTGTGATTCCCTTAGTGTTGTTATGTGAACGTCGACTACATGAAACTTCACCATCTCTAGGCCTAAGGGAATGCATTGTGTAGTAGTTATTAGATGATGGGTTGCTAAAGTGAAAGAAGCTTAAACCCTAGTTTATGCGCTATTCCGTAAGGGGCTGATTTGGATCCATATGTTTAATGCTATGGTTAGATTTTATCTCAATTCTTCTTTCGTAGTTGCGGATGCTTGCGAGAGAGGTTCAACATAAGTGGGAGGCTTGTTCAAGTAACAACAACACCCAAGCACCGGTCCACCCACATATGAAATTACAAAGTAGCGAATGCAACATGATGAAAGTGACTAGATGAAATTATGTGTGTCCTCAAGAACGTTTTGCTTACTATAAGAGATTGTTTTGGCCTGTCCTTTGCTACAAAAAGGATTGGGCTAACTTTCTGCACCTATTATTACTATTTCTACTTATTACTTGTTACAAATTATCTTGCTATCAAACTACCTGTTACCGACAATTTCAGTGCTTGCAGAAATTACCTAGATGAAAACCGCTTGTCATTTCCTTCTACTCCTTGTTGGTTTCGACACTCTTACTTATCGAAAGAACTACAATTAATCCCCTATACTTGTGGGTCGTCAAGACTCTTTCCTAGCACCGTTGTCGGGGAGCAAAGCACTCGTGGTGTAGGATCGAGAAGAGGTGTCTAGAGGGGGGTGAATAGACTCTTAGCAAGAAAAGTTGTAGTTTTTAATTTCTTTAAGTTGAAGTGGAGTTTTGGCACAAGTTTGAACATTCACAATACATATCAAGAAAGCATGACAAGAGTATATGAGCAGCGGAAAGTAAATCATGCAAGTTGCAAGAATGTAAAGGGATGGGATTGGAGTGTGCAAACGCAATTGGAGACACAAAGATTTTTGGCGTGGTTCCGATAGGTGGTGCTATCGTACATCCACGTTGATGGAGACTTCAACCCACGAAGGGTAACGGTTGCGCGAGTCCACGGAGGGCTCCACCCACGAAGGGTCCATGAAGAAGCAACCTTGTCTATCCCACCATGGCCATCGCCAACGATGGACTTGCCTCACTAGGGTAGATCTTCACGAAGTAGGCAATCTCCTTGCCCGTACAAACTCCTTGGTTCAACTCCACAATCTTGACGGAGGCTCCTAAGTGACACCTAACCAATCTAGGAGACACCACTCTCCAAGAGGTAACAAATGGTGTGTTGATGATGAACTCTTTGCTCTTGTGCTTCAAATGATAGTCTCCCCAGCACTCAACTCTCTCTCATAGGATAGGATTTGGTGGAAAGATGATTTGAGTGGAAAGCAACTTGGGGAAGGCTAGAGATCAAGATTTATGTGGTTGGAATGAAGTATCTTGACCTCAACACAAGTGTAGGTGGTTCTCTCTCAGAAAATGTATGTTGAAAGTATAAGCATATTCTGATGGCTCTCTCCACGAATGAAGAGTGGGTGGAGGGGTATATATAGCCTCCACACAAAATCTAACCGTTACACACAAATCACCAAAGTCGGCGGGACCGAATCATACAACTCGTCAGACTGATTTAGTTCATAATGTGACTGTTAGGGTTTTCAGTGGGACTGGCTTGATCAACTCGGTGGGACCGATGTGCTAGGGTTAGGGTAAAGCCTCATCTCGGTTGGACCGATTACACAAATTCGGTGGGACCGATTTTGGTAATAAGCTAAACAGAGAGTTGGCCAAGCAAACTCGGTGGGACCGATGTCATGTTTCGGTGAGACCGAAATTAATGCAATAGGCAATAGAGAGTATGCAAGCCCATCTCAGTGAGACCAAGATCCCATCGGTGAGACCGAATTGATTAGGGTTTCTGGCAGTGGCTATATCAAGAGAACTCGGTGGCGCCAGATAGAAAGTTTCGGTGAGTCCGAGTTTGACTTTTGGTTTGGGACAAATGTGGATATTGGAAAGTGGTTGAGGGCTTTGGAGCATATCACTAAGGACTTTGAGCAAGCAAGCCATTAAGGAACACCTCATCCCCTCTTAATAGTATTGGCTTTCCTATGGACTCAATGTGATCTTGGATCACTAAAATGAAAAATATAGAGTCCTGAGCTTTGAGGTTGAGCCAATCATTTGTCTTCATCATCTTGAAGGGGTCCCACATCCTCTAGTCCATGCCACTCCTGTTGGACTTATCTGAAGTATGCTAGATGAAAGTATTAGTCCAACAAGAGATATGTTGACATTAATTACCAAAATCAGCCGGGGAGCACTTGTGCTTTCAATCTCCCCCTTTTTGGTAATTGATGACAACATACATCAAAGCTTTAGATAAAGATATAGAGAATAACAAGTAAAGCTTTGGAAAGACATGTAACATGCATAGGCTCCCCTTATATGTATGCCATCATGTAAATATGGAATATAAGAACATGTGAATGCATAGCATGACACAGTAAGCAATGTGTTACATGTATCTTGGCTATATGCATCAGAGCAAAAGATGTAAATATAGGAAATGTACCTACATGCTCATGAGTCTTTCTTGCAAACAATATGTACATCAGCAAGAAGTCCTCATGCACATGAGTGTGATTCATATACTTACCATGTGGTCTTGATTGGCTTAGGAGGAATGAACCTGAGTAAACAAGGTTAGATAACACAGATACATCTACTAGCCAGAGTAAACAAAGAATCCACAAGAGTACCAAGACTGGGATGACATGTAGAGAGTGAGTACTGAGTACTCTATTGGATATAGACATGTCCCCAAAGGTAAAGATATGCAATGAATTCAAGGATTTCCTTCCCTTAGATGTCTTGATCCCCCTGAATCTTGCTTGGGATACTAGGAGAAGATAGGGAACAGAAAATCAGAGCAATGAAAGAAAAAAAGAGCAAATGCAAACAATCAAATATGAACATGTCTTTCCCCTCTTAAAGACATGTAACTTCTCTCCTCTTGAACACCAAGCATCCGGGGTCTTTGATGTGATACTTCTTTCTCATTGAAGAACTCTCTCCCCCTGAGTATTCTCTCTCCCCCTATAGAAATGATTAAGCTTTGATGTGATCTCTTTCTCCCCCTTTGACATCAATTTCCACGAAGAGCTCTTCTGGATGTTTGTTACAAATGTGTTCGGTCCTTGAGTCACAAAGCAAAGCAGCAAGTCGAATGTGATGCTGGTAGAGGACAAGAATCATTGAGTGGAGCTGGAGCAAAAAGAATCCAGGAACAAGTGGCAAGTTGTCTTTCCTGTAGTGAAATCGGTTGCACCGAGTGGTGTGTTCCGGTTGCACCGAAAGAGTCCGGTTGGACCGAAAACAACAAACCGGTGTGACCGAGTTTATCACAGAGAAAAACACTTGTCACCTTAGCTCACTAGACAAGAAAGATCTCACAAGGATTTGCAAGGAATTGGATGCTGGGAATGCAGAACAAAACAAAGAAAAAAAATCTAGATGAAGTTTGCAAAAACTCAAGGAAGCACTAGAGAACTTCATCTAGAATTGGGCGGTGACAAAGTCACCTATGTTAGAGTATATTGACTGAGGAGTCAAGTAAGAACACTTGATCGTAAGTCATACTCATCGTTTAAGCTCAAAATGGGGTTACCATTTTTCATTTAAGAATTTGATGTATTCACATCTTGTTGAGTTGCTTTAACCTATGTCTTGAGGTAAAGCTTCTCTAAGATGGAATGACATACCTTGGGTGGTGGTGTTGATCTTGATCATGTAGTTGAACTTGCGTGGGGTGATCAAGGTTGATGTAGCACAAGAATGGTTGGGAGCACCACTTGGAGTTGAGTTCATCTACCTACATGGGTTAGTTTTGCAAGGAAGGCACTTTTGTATCCAAAATGACAATCATGAAATTTGATACATATAATTTGTCAAAGGATATGTTGAAGGGTTTCGTGCTTGTGCTTCCTTGCCATCAACCACCGTATTGTAAAAACTTGGTGATGTAGAGATCGCTCAAGATGTGAGTGGGTTGCTATCTCATAGATTTAGATTCATCCAAGTACCTACAAGGGTTAGATAACATGCAAGGGTGCAAATATATCCAAGACATATGAATATCATCATAAGAGAAATGTCAAGGATTTGTCATAGATTCATGCCTTGCATGTATACAAATAGAGTTCCTACTCCAAGTTTGAAGCATCAATGATATTCAATTCACCTCTGAAACGGCAAAAGACTTTCTCATCAAGCGGTTTGGTGAATATATCTGCCAATTGCTTATCGTTTCGAACATGCTTAAGATCAATGTCCCCTTTAGCAACCTGATCTCGAATGAAATGATGACAAAATTCAATATTCTTAGTTCGAGAATGTTGCACGGGATTGTGAGCAATATTAATAGCACTCTCATTGTCACAAAGCAATGGAACATGTTTCACATTGATCCCATAATCGTTAAGAGTTTGGGTCATCCAAAGTAATTGAGAACAACATGAACCAGCCACAATGTATTCCGCTCCGGCGGTGGATAAGGATATCGAGTTTTGTTTCTTGGAAGACCAAGACACAAGAGATCTACCAAGAAATTGACAAGTACCCGAACTGGACTTTCTATCAACCTTGTCTCCGGCATAGTCCGAGTTGGAATAGCCAACAAGATCAAAAGACGACCTCTTAGGATACCAAATGCCAAAATTTGGTGTATGTATTAAGTATCTCACTATCCTGTTCACAGCCTGAAGATGACATTCTTTGGGGGCCGCTTGATATCGTGCACACATGCACACACTTAGCATAATATCGGGACGAGAGGCACATACATATAACAATGAACCGATCATAGAGCGGTAAACTTTTTGATCAACCGGTTCACTGTCCTTAGTCAAGTCAAGATGTCCACTAATAGGCATGGGAGTTTTCATACCTTTGCTTTCTTGCATGTTGAACTTCTTTAATAAGTCCTTGGTGTACTTTGTTTGAGAGACAAAGGTGCCTTCCTTAGTTTGCTTGATTTGCAAACCAATAAAGAACTTGAGTTCACTCATCATAGACATCTCAAACTTCTCCGACATTAGCTTTCCAAACTTCTCACTAAAATGAGGGTTAGTTGAGCCAAATATGATATAATCAACATAAATTTGGCATACAAATAACTCACCATTAACCCTTTTAGTAAAAAGAGTATAATCTATTTTTCCAATTTCAAAGCCTTTTTCAATAAGGAACTTGGTCAAGCATTTATACCACGCTCTAGGAGCTTGTTTAAGACCGTAAATGGATTTGTGAAGTTTGTAAACATGATCAGGTTTCTTAGGATTGACAAAGCCGGGAGGTTGTTTAACATAAACTTCCTCCTCAATTTCACCGTTTAGAAAAGCACTTTTAATGTCCATTTGGTATAAAGTGATATCATGGTGATTAGCATAGGCAAGTAAGATGTGGATGGACTCAAGTCTAGCAACGGGGGCATATATCTCACCGTAGTCCATACCTTCGACTTGAGTGTAGCCTTGGGCGACTAGACAAGCTTTGTTGCAGACGACTTGACCATCTTCATCTTGCTTGTTGCGAAACACCCATTTGGTACCGATGATTTTGTGGTTGTTGTCGGGCTTCTCGACCAATGTCCACACTTGATTTCTCTCAAAGTTGTGTAGCTCTTCATGCATTGCATTTATCCAATCTGGATCTTCCAATGCTTCTTCAACCTTGATAGGTTCAATGCTAGAGATGAATGAATAATGTTCACAAAAGTTAGCCAAACGAGTTTTAGAGCGAGTGATTCTCCTGGTTTGGATATCATTGTAGATTTGCTTGAAGGGATGGTCTTTGGCAACTCTTGCTCGAACTCGTGGAAGCTTTTGCTTGGGTCGGGGTGGAACATCTTCTTCTTCTTCTTCTTCTTGGCCTTCTTCATTGTTGACGTTGCCGTTCTCTTGTCGTGGTGGAGAAGGAGGTTGATGAGGTTCATCTTGGTGTATGTCCTCGTTTTCTTCATCTTGGTGTGTCCCACTCGTGGATGCTTCCAAGTCAACTCTTGGTTCACCTTGTCGTGAGGTGGAAGCTTCCACTTGGACGGACGAGGTACTCTCCTTCACCTCTGTTGGACGAATCTTGTCGATAGACAAGTATTGAATTGCTTTCGAAGGGTATTTCTCTCCTACATCAATTGGAAATTGCTCTACTTGCGAGCCGTTAGATTTATTGAACTTCACATCTACCGTCTCTTCAACCTTTCGGGTGAAGTTGTTGTAGACCCGATAAGTGTGGGAGTTTGAGCCATAACCAAGTAGGAAACCTTCATGAGATTTAGGAGCAAATTTAGAATGACGATGCTTATCAAGAATGTAGCACTTTGAGCCGAATACTCGGAAGTATCCAACTTGGGGTTTGTTACCGGTGAGGAGCTCGTATGCCGTCTTGCCGAGTAGCTTGTGAAGATACAAGCGATTTGTTGCATGACAAGCTGTCTCAACTGCTTCCGCCCAAAAGTGTTTTGGAGTCTTGTACTCATCAAGCATCATTCTATCCATCTCAATAAGAGTTCGGTTCTTCCTCTCAACAACTCCATTTTGTTGAGGCGTGTACGTAGCCGAGAACTCATGTGAGATCCCTTCTTCGTCAAGAAAGGTATCCACATTTGCGTTCTTGAACTCCATTCCGTTGTCGCTGAGAACCTTCTTGATCTTCACTTCAAATTGATTTTGGGCCTTACTAGCAAAGTTCTTGAAGATATTTTGGACCTGCGATTTATCATCAAGAAATTACACCCACGTAAATCTTGAAAAATCATCAACTATAACTAGACCGAATGAGTTACCACCGATACTTTTATAGGCATTGGGGCCAAAAAGATCCATACGAAGTAGCTCGAGCGGTCTTCTCATGGTCATAATGTTCTTCACGGGGTGACTTCCTCCAACTTGTTTTCCTGCTTGACAAGCACAACAAAGTCTATCCTTGTCAAATATAACATCTTTTACTCCAAGGATATGATCACCTTTAATAAGCTTATCAAGATTTTGCATGCCCACATGACCTAGCCTTCTATGCCACAACTAGCCTTTAGAAGATTTAGCAATTAAGCAAGTTCTAGGTTGAGCCTTTTTAGTGAAATCAACAATGTAAAGATCACCTCTACGTATACCAGTAAACACCATTTTATGGTTATCTCTACGAAACACTTGGCAATCTACTTCAGTAAATAAGACATTGAAACCAAAGTCAACAAGTTTAGATACGGAAAGTAAATTGTAGCCAAGAGATCCAATGAGCATAACATTTTGTATGGAGCTATCATGTGAGATGGCCACCTTACCAAGGCCAACCACCTTACCCTTTGAGTTATCACCGAAAGTGACATACTTTCGAGGGCGGTTGTTTTCAGCAAGCTCACAAAACATATCTTTGTCTCCGGTCATATGATCAGTACATCCACTATCAAGGACCCATTCCTTTCCTCCAGCCATGTAGCCGCAAAGATTAGCCATAAGACCAAAGTGTCTCATCGCATCATCAAGATCATAGTCACTATCATCATCCTCATCATAGTATCCATGTTCAACATCGTCATGTGATGGATCAACTCCTAGAGAGGGTAATTCATTAGAAGCATGGCCGTAACAATGTTCATCTCTATGGATTCTAGTGACTTCGGAAATGATATTGCTAATAATTCCAACATCTCCTTTTGCACTCGTAAGATTAGTAAGCTCAAATAAGCAATCACCAAACTTGGGATCATTAGAACTCATCTTACTCAATGCAATAGACTTATGAAGAATCTCATCTAGAATTTTCAAGGAATAATTTGGGAATCGTTCCTCAAGAAATCTCCATAAGGTGTAGGCACAATCAAAATTAGGCAAGCTAGCAAGCAAGTTTCTAAGCAAACCTCTAGGGATTAAATGGACCGTTCTAAGATTACGGATCATGTCAATAGACTCATCAAGGGTAGGATGCAAAGGATCAAAAATGCGAGCACAAGGAGTAGTAATGTACTCGGTCAAATGATATTCATTGAAGACCTCAAGCATCTCATTTTTCCACTCATGAAAATACTCTCCATCAAGAATAGGCACTCTACATCTAAGACTCCCCAACATAGACTCATCCATCTTCCTCCAAAGGTGTTTAAACCAAAGCAATGGATACCAATGCTCTGATACCAATTGTAGGATCGAGAAGAGGTGTCTAGAGGGGGTGAATAGACTCTTAGCAAGAAAAGTTGCAGTTTTTAATTTCTTTAAGTTGAAGTGGAGTTTTGGCACAACTTTGAACATTCACAATACATATCAAGCAAGCATGACAAGAGTATATGAGCAGCGGAAAGTAAACCATGCAAGTTGCAAGAATGTAAAGGGATGGGATTGGAGTGTGCAAACGCAATTGGAGACACGGAGATTTTTGGTGTGGTTCTGATAGGTGGTGCTATCGTACATCCACGTTGATGGAGACTTCAACCCACGAAGGGTAACGGTTGCGCGAGTCCACGGAGGGCTCCACCCACGAAGGGTCCACGAAGAAGCAACCTTGTCTATCCCACCATGGCCATTGCCCACGAAGGACTTGCCTCACAAGGGTAGATCTTCATGAAGTAGGCGATCTACTTGCCCTTACAAACTCCTTGGTTCAACTCCACAATCTTGACGGAGGCTCCCAAGTGACACCTAACCAATCTAGGAGACACCACTCTCCAAGAGGTAACGAATGGTGTGTTGATGATGAACTCCTTGCTCTTGTGCTTCAAATGATAGTCTCCCCAACACTCAACTCTCTCTCTCGTAGGATAGAATTTGGTGGAAAGATGATTTGAGTGGAAAGCAATTTGGGGAAGGCTAGAGATCAAGATTTATGTGGTTGGAATGAAGTATCTTGACCTCAACACAAGTGTAGGTGGTTCTCTCTCAGAAAATGTATGTTGGAAGTATAGGCATATTCTGATGGCTCTCTCCACGAATGAAGAGTGGATGGAGGGGTATATATAGCCTCCACACAAAATCTAACCGTTACACACAAATCACCAAACTCGGTGGGACCGAATCATACAACTCGGTCAGACCGATTTAGTTCATAATGTGACCAGTAGGGTTTTCGGTGGGACCTACTTGATCAACTCGGTGGGACCGATGTGCTAGGGTTAGGGTAAAGCCTCATCTCGGTTGGACCGATTACACAAATTCGGTGGGACCGATTTTGGTAATAAGCTAAATAGAGAGTTGGCCAAGCAAACTCGGTGGGACCAATGTCATGTTTCCGCGAGACCGAAATTAATGCAATAGGCAACACAGAGTTTGCAAGCCCATCTCGGTGAGATGGAGATCCCATCGGTGAGATCGAATTGATTAGGGTTTCTGGCAGTGGCTATGTCAAGAGAACTCGGTGGCACGGATAGAAAGTTTCGGTGGGGCCGAGTTTGACTTTTGGTTTGGGACAAATGTGGATATGAGAAAGTGGTTGAGGGCTTTGGAGCATATCACTAAGCACTTTGAGCAAGCAAGCCATTAAGAAACACCTCATCCCCTCTTAATAGTATTGGCTTTCCTATGGACTCAATGTGATCTTGGATCACTAAAATAAAAATGTAGAGTCCTGAGCTTTGAGCTTGAGCCAATCATTTTTCTTCATCATCTTGAAGGGGTCCCACATCCTCTAGTCCATGCCACTCCACTGTTGGACTTATCTGAAATATGCTAGATGAAAGTATTAGTCCAACAAGAGATATGTTGACATTAATTACAAAAATCACACGGGGAGCACTTGTGCTTTCACTTGGTAAGGAAAAAATTATATAATGTGCTGAAATTTAATGTTACTTGCTACTATGGAAAATAATCCTTTGAGGGGTTTGTTCGGGGTATCTTCACCTCGAACGGAAGCATAAAGAGTTTCTCCTGAACATACTACACCTAATGAAAATATTGGTTATGAGATTCCTTCGGGTATGACAGAGAAACTGCTAGCTAATCCTTATGCAGGAGACAGAACACTACATCCTGATACACACCTAATTTATGTGGATGAAGTTTGTGGATGATTTAAGCTTGCATGTCTACCCGGAGATGATAAAGAGTTTCCCTTATCTTTGGGGGAAAAGCATTGGCATGGTATAGGCTATGTGATGATATTGGAGCTTGGAACTTGAATCGATTGAAATTGGAATCTCACCAAAATTTCTATCCTATGCATCTAGTTCATCGTGATTGGAATTATATATATAATTTTTGGCCTCATGAAGGAGAAAGTACCACTCAAGCTTTGTTATATTCATGCCCCAATCATGAGGTCTCAGGAGAAATTATTATACATAATTTTTATGCTCATCTTTCTCGTAATGATCAACCCCTGCTCGATACTTCTAGTACTGGTTCTTTTATGAAGAAGACTATTGAATTCAGATGGGATCTCTTAAAAATAATTAAATGCAACTCTGAAGATTGGGAACTTGAGAAAGGTAAGGAGACAGGTATAAAACTTGAGTTTGGTTGTGTTAAAACTTTTATGGATACTGATGCTTTTCATAATTTTAGCACTGAATATGGACTTGACCCTGAGATAGTAGCTTCCTTTTGTGAATTATTTGCTACTCATGTTGATCTCCCTAAGGAGAAGTGGTTTAAATATCATCCCCCATTAAATAAAACATCGAGGAGCTAGTTATAGCTAAGGATGACATTATCATTTACAATGTTGATCTAGTTATGCCTATTCTTTATATTGAAAAACCACCTTTCCTTATTAGGATAAAGGAACATGCTAAGGTTTCAACCGTGGTTAAAAAATAATAATATTAGAGCACCTAGACCCTCTCAACAAATTAAAGTAGAACCTAGTATTGCTATGGTTAAAGATCTCTTGGTTGATAATTTTGATGGGCATGTTATTTATTTCTGTGATCAAGCTGCTAGAATTGCCAAACCCGATACTAAAGATAAGAATAAACCCGTTGACGAAGCTATGTACCTAGGGTAGGGTCATGGATCTGATCAAGATACCGTCCCCAAGGACATCTCTAAAAGAACCAGAAGCAGTCGAAGAAAAATCATTGTCCACTCGACCATAAAGCCATGTTCCACTCGGCAGTCTTGAAGACACTCGACCATACGAACAACCACTCGACTACCAGAAGATTGAGAGCCACTCACTCTGCAACGGTCGGGTCTTAAGTCATAGCTTTAATGGTCATTTATGTACTTTTATTACAGGCGTTACCAGTAATGTTCCTACCTTTATGTACCTTAAACCCTTTGTAACTGAGGGCGGGAGGGGTCTGGAGAACTCTATATAAGCCACCCCCCTCCTCAGGGACAAGGGTTCGCACCCCTGTAACTCACACGCATATAATCCAGTCGACCGCCTCCGGGCTCCGAGACGTAGGGCTGTTACTTCCTCCGAGAAGGGGCTGAACTCATAAAACTCGCGTGTACAACTCCTCCATAGCTAGGATCTTACCTCTACATACCTACCCCCATTCTACTGTCAGACTTAGAACCACAACAGTTGGCGCCCACCATGGGGCAGGTGTCTTAGTGACTTGTTGGAGAGGTTGCAATTTTTTCCGAATCCCTTCATCATGGTTTCAGGCGGAGGTTTGGCTGAGGGCCGCGAGATCCGTCTCGGCGCGCTCGTGTCTGTCGCCGACGACTCTGCTTGGCTTCAGGAGGCTCCGCTCGACGTCGATGCACTCCCCGCCCGCGGAGCAACGCACTTTCGCGCGTGCGTACGCGGCGTCCTCCTGCGGCAGCCGTCGACCCAGTATCAGTCGGCTCCTATAGCTTTTCCCTTCCTCGTGGCCCGCTGAAGCAAACGTTTCGGTCGATCGAGGCTTCAGCGGTGGGTGAAGCATGCGGTGGCTCGCCAGTCGGCCACCCCTCAAGTCGCGGCAATTGAGCCCGACGAAACCCTCTATGGCCTGTTCGATCTGTCGACTGGCTCCATAGAGACTGCATCTGAGTGCGACAGCAGCGACCCAGCGGCGGAAGTTTTGATGGTCAATGGACCACGCAGTCCTCCTGGCTTCACCCGTGAAGACGGAGGCGATGGGGATGGCGATCCGTCGCGTGTTCATGAAGAGTACCGCCCCGAACCCCTCTCTTCGCAGCGGAGAGAAGAACTTCGCCGCCGGAACATGGATGCACTTCACACTCCTATTGTTGGAGAAACCCCTGAGGCCCAGGCCTTGGAGGAGGTGCGCCTGGCCAACTTGGCTGAGCGCACTCGACTAGAGAACCTCCGGCACGCACTCGACGAGCGTGCTCGACAGCGTGCTCCCAAATCCAGTCGATGTCAACTCTTTCCGCCTCCGACTCTGGTATACCAAACTCCGGTCCAGAATCTCGCAGCTGCAGCCCGGATAGCGGAGTCGATCCAACCTTCCCAGTCAGAAGCTGGTCGAGGTCTGGTGCAGATCCGAGCTTTGCTCCGTGCAGCAGGAGAGCAGAATACAGCAGTATCTCAGTCGCGAAATAGGATCCATAGCAGATCCGTGGTTGCAGACACAGTTCAGTCGGCTCACAGCCCAAGATCGCCCCCGAGGCATGAGGGACGTGGAGATCGACGAGATCGGTACAGAAACCGTGAGCAGTATGACCACCGAGTCGATCGCGATGATCGTCGTCGAGTGCCCATGCCTCCCTTAAGGAGTGGGTCATACGTGCCTTGGCAACATGATGACAGGCGCCCTCACAGTATGGGGCGAAGGATTCCAGTCGACCCCAGAGAGCCAGGCTTTGATGCGAGGTCTATTCTCGTTCAGGGCTTGGTCGAGAGAAACCGAGCGCACCGGGAAGGTCATGACAGAGATCTACCAACCAGTAGCAGGGTGCATGTCTCAGGTCCAGAGTGCTTCAGCAGAGCCATCAGGGCTGCGGTGATTCCCCCCAACTTCAGGTTGGTGACTGGAGTGAGTAAGTTCACTGGTGAGTCTAAGTCGGACACTTGGCTTGAAGAATACCGAGTGGCTGTCCAGATTGGTGGCGGCAATGATGAAGTGGCCATGAAACACCTTCCTCTGATGTTGGAGGGCTCGGCTAGAGCATGGCTGAATCAGTTAGCACCTAGTAGTATTTATACTTGGGAAGATCTTGCCCGAGTATTTGTCAGAACATTCGAAGGTACTTGCAAACGGCCAGCAGGGTTGACAGAATTGTAGTGTTGCGTTCAGAAACCGAATGCGACTTTGAGGGATTATATCCAGAGATGGATCACATTGCACCACATGGTGGAGAATGTGTCTGATCATCAGGCAATTTGTGCCTTTAAAGAAGGCGTCAAGTATCGGGAGTTAAATCTGAAATTCGGTCGAACAAGAGATATGACTCTGACTCGGATGATGGAGATTGCCACCAAGTATGCCAACGGTGAAGAAGAAGACCGACTCCGGAGTGGCAAGCACAAAACAGTCGCCCATGAAACCGGAGGAGGAAACTCCAGTCGGAAGCAGAAGCGCAAAGCCGAGCCAGCCGCTCCTGGTGAAGCCTTAGCCGTGACTCAAGGAAAGTTCAAGGGGAGGCCCAAAGGGCCGTGGAACCCCAAGAAAGTAAAAGATCAAGATGGAAATGATGTGCTGGATTTGCCATGCCACATCCACACTAAAAAGATGAAGAGGGTAATTTCATTTACCCGAAGCATACCACTCGGTAGTGTCGACTCCTAATCCAACAATTCCGAGAGAAACAGCCCAAGGAAAAGGAGAAATAAGCAGACAAGGCTGAGGATGAGGAAGAGGATGATGATGGTTATCCCCACGTGAATTCCACTCTGATGATTTTCGCTGATGTTGAGAGTAAAAGTCGATTGAAAGTCATCAACAGAGAAGTGAACATGGTCGCTCCGGTGATGCCCAGTTATTTGAAGTGGTCCTAGACTGCCATTACATTTGACCAGTCCGATCACCCAGCGCACATAGCCACCCCTGGGAGGCAAGCGTTGGTAGTCGACCCAGTAGTTGAAGGCACCCGACTGACTAAGGTTTTGATGGATGGTGGCAATGGCCTGAATATAATGTATGCAGAGACGTTGAAAGGAATGGGCATTCTGATGTCTAGACTCAGTGAAAGTAAAATGAGTTTTCATGGGGACATTCCTGGCAAGAAGGCTGCATCACTCGGCCAGATAGCTCTCGACATGGTTTTCGGTGATTCCAAGAATTACCGCAAAGAAAGGTTGACATTTGAAGTTGTGGATTTCCAGAGTGCCTATCATGCTATTCTGGGCAGGCCAGCTTATGCACGTTTTATGGCTCGACCATGTTACGTGTACCTCAAATTGAAGATGCCTTGTCCCAAAGGGGTGATCACTATCACTGGTAGTCGGAAGAAGGCGGAAGAGTGCTTCCAGAAGGGCTCAAAGATCGCCGATGCACAGATGGCCGTAGTAGAATTGCAAGAATATCAAAAAAGTGCAGATCCGAGTGATTTGTTGCGAGCCAAGAAGCCCGCCACGAATTCAGCATTCCAGTCGTCTGGTGAAACAAAGTCGATTCACATTCACCCAACGGATCCCAATGCTGCTCCGACTCACATTTCAACAACACTCGACTCCAAATAAGAAGAAGCGCTCACCCAGTTCCTCCGTGAGAACTGGGACATCTTTGCATGGAAACCTTCAGACATGCCAGGTGTTCCCAGGGGACTGGCTGAGCATCGTTTGCGAGTCGACTCAAAAGTGAAACCAGTCAAAGAACATCTTCGACGGTCCGCCGTACAGAAGAGGAAGGCAATCGGTGAGGAGGTGGCTCGGCTTTTGGGAGCTGAGTTTATCCGTGAGATTTACCACTCTGAGTGGTTAGACAATGTTGTCATGGTCCCAAAGAAGGATGACTCACTTCGCACGTGCATCGACTTCAAACATATCAATTGGGCCTGCTCGAAAGATCACTTTCCTCTCCCTCGCATCGACCAGATAGTCGACTCGACTGTGGGGTGCAAGCGTTTGTCCTTTTTGGATGCCTACTCCGGGTACCACCAGATCCGTCTGTACGGACCCGACGAGATAAAAACAGCTTTCATCACCCCATTTGGGTGCTTCTGTTATGTCACTATGCCATTCGTCTTGAAGAACGCTGGAGCCACATTCATGCGGATGATTCAGAAGTGCCTGCTCACTCGATCAGTCGGAATGTGGAAGCATACATGGATGACATTGTGGTCAAGTCACGTAAAGATTCCGACCTACTGGCTGACCTTGATGAAACCTTTGCCAACCTCAGAAGGTATGATATCAAGCTTTATCCATCAAAGTGCACGTTTGGGGTTCCAGGCGGAAAATTATTTGGTTTCTCGTTTCCGAACGAGGGATCGATGCTAACCCAGAGAAAGTGGGTGCTATACTCCGGATGAAATGCCCTGTGCATGTGCATGATGCCCAAAAGCTTACTGGTTGTTTGGCCGCCCTAAGTCAATTCATTTCTCGCCTCGGTGAAAAGGCACTGCCTCTTTACCGACAGATGAAGAAATCAGATTAGTTCGAGTGGACTCCTGAAGCTGATGCAGCATTTGTAGAGCTAAAAGCCCTGCTTTCCACCCAGCCGGTGCTTGCTACCCCAATCAGCAAAGATCCTTTACTGCTTTATATAGCAACCACTGGACAAGTCGTCAGTGCAGTACTTACGGTCAAGCAGGAAGAAGAGGGAAAAGCTTATAAAGTTCAACGCACGGTTTATTATATGTCTGAAGTTCTGACTCCGTCAAAGCAGAGATATCCACACTATCAGAAGCTTGTTTATGGGATTTACATGACCAGGAAGAAGGTTGCACACTATTTCTCTGATCACTCTGTTACAGTCATCAGCGACGCTCCATTGTCGGAGATCCTACACAACAGAGACGCAACAGGTCGAGTGGCAAAATGGGCGATTGAACTCCTTCCCTTAGATATCAAGTTTGAGGCAAAGAAAGCTATCAAGTCCCAAGAAGTGACAGATTTCCTCGCCGAGTGGATCGAACAACAACTGCCGACTCAAGTTCACTCGGAGCACTGGACCATGTTATTTGATGGATCCAAAATGCTGAATGGTTCTGGTGCTGGGGTGGTACTGGTATCCCCCCGAGGGGACAAGCTCAAATACGTCCTCCAGATTAACTTCGATTCCTCCAATAACGAAGCAGAATATGAAGCACTCCTATATGGGTTACGTATGGCCATTTCACTCGGCGTCCGTCGCCTCATGGTTTACGGTGACTCTGATTTGGTGGTCAATCATGTGATGAAAGAGTGGGACCTTAGAAGCCCAGCTATGACTGGTTACTGCAATGCGGTGAGGAAGTTGGAAAAGAAGTTTGAGGGATCAGAGCTCCATCACATACCCTGTCTGAAAAATCAAGCAGCCGCTGACTTGGAAAAGATAGGTTCCAAGAGAGAAGCCATTCCCAGCAATGTGTTTTTGGAACATATTCACACACCGACAGTTCAGGAAGATCCTTTTACTGAAAAGCCCCCGCAGCCCAAGAGCGCCACAGATCTGACTGAAGTCGAGGTCCTGGCCGTGGTCGACCTAATCATGGAGGTTCTGGTTATTACTCCCGACTGGACAGTGCCGTACATTGCGTACATCTTTGACCGTCGATCCAAGGCCTTTACTGTGATAAGAGGACAATTGTTCAGGGAAAGCGTGACTGGAGTCGGTCAGAGATGCATAACGCCAGAAGAAGGCCGAATGATCCTCAACGACATCCACTTGGGGACCTGTGGTCACCATGCGTCCTCTCGGTCCATCATGGATAAAGCATACCGAGCCGGATTCTATTGGCCACGAGCAAATGAAATGGCGAAAGATATAGTCGACAGATGTGAAGGCTGCCAGTTTTACTCTGACATGTCTCACAAGCCAGCATCAGCCCTGAAGACCATTCCCCTCATCTGGCCCTTTGCTGTTTGGGGATTGGATATGGTTGGACCACTGAGAACTGGTAGGAGCGGCTTCACTCATGTGCTCGTAGCAGTCGACAAGTTTACCAAATGGATCGAAGCTAAACCTATCAAGAATCTTGAAGCCAGCCCCGCTGTCAGTTTTATCAGAGAATTGACATTCAGATATGGAGTTCCACACAGCATCATCACTGACAACGGGTCGAACTTCGATTCTGATGAGCTTAGAGATTTCTACGCTTCTCAAGGCACACGAGTCGACTATGCTTCAGTCGCCCACCCGCAGTCGAACGGACAAGCAGAAAGAGCGAATGGTCTAATTCTCAAAGGACGGAAACCCCGACTGATGCGTGATCTCAAACACGCGGCAAGTGCTTGGGTCGATGAACTTCCGTCAGTTCTTTGGGGTTTGAGGACAACTCCCAATCGATCGACTGGACGAACTCCTTTCTTTTTGGTCTATGGAGCCGAAGCTATTCTGCCAAGTGACCTGCTCCAGAACGCACCCCGAGTCGAGCTCTTCTCCGAAGAGGAAGTAGAGCAGGCCCGGCAAGATACAGTCGATCTCTTAGAGGAGGAAAGAGAGATGGCCTTGATCCGGTCGACCATTTATCAACAAGACTTGCGTCGATTCCACGCCAGAAACGTGAGGGGTCGAACCTTTCAAGAGGGAGACCTGGTTCTTCGAGAGGATCAACAGAAACCACACAAGCTCGCCCCGGCTTGGGAAGGCCCCTTCATCATCACCAAGGTTCTTCACAATGGAGCATACCATCTTTACAGCGTTGAGCATCAGAAGGACGAGCCACGGGCTTGGAACACGGAGCTGCTTTGCCCTTTTTATACTTAAGCACTCGTTCAAATAAAATGTAATAAGAAGTACCTTTGTAAGTTGTTTGTCAAAGACAAGAGCTTTTCAGTCTTCTCACATGATTGTTGTTGTTTTTATTTACCTCTGAAATCCCCCAGTGGGTGGGCTTAGCCGCGAATCCGTTTCGCCTAAGTTCGAAAGAAAATCCTACCGAGTGATGAGCAAGCCTCTCACTCGGGAGGCTTAGCCGCGAATCCGTTCCGCCTAAGCTCGAAAGAAAATCCTACCGAGTGGTGAGCAATCCTCCCACTCGGGGGCTTAGCTGTAGTCCAGTACTCGCCTAAGTTTGTAAAATCCTACCGAGTGGTGATCAATCCTCCCACTCGGGGGCTTAGATGCAGTCCAGTACTCGCCTAAGTTTGTAAAATCCTACCGAGTGGAGAGCAATCCTCCCACTCGGGGGCTTAGCTGCAGTCCAGTACTCGCCTAAGTTTGTAAAATCCTACCGAGTGGAGAGCAATCCTGCCACTCGGGGGCTTAGCTGCAGTCCAGTACTCGCCTAAGTTTGTAAAATCCTACCGAGTGGAGAGCAATCCTCCCACTCGGGGGCTTAGCTGCAGTCCAGTACTCGCCTAAGTTTGTAAAATCCTACCGAGTGGAGAGCAATCCTCCCACTCGGGGGCTTAGCTGCAGTCCAGTACTCGCCTAAGTTTGTAAAATCCTACCAAGTGGAGAGCAATCCTCCCACTCGGGGGCTTAGCTGCAGTCCAGTACTCGCCTAAGTTTGTAAAATCCTACCGAGTGGAGAGCAATCCTCCCACTTGGGGGCTTAGCTGCAGTCCAGTACTGGCCTAAGTTTGTAAAATTCTACCGAGTGGAGAGCAATCCTCCCACTTGGGGGCTTAGCTGCAGTCCAATACTCGCCTAAGTTTGTAAAATCCTACCGAGTGGAGAGCAATCCTCCCACTCGGGGGCTTAGCTACAGTCCAGTACTCGCCTAAGTTTGTAAAATCCTACCGAGTGGAGAGCAATCCTCCCACTCAGGGGCTTAGCTGCAGTCCAGTACTCGCCTAAGTTTGTAAAATCCTACCGAGTGGAGAGCAATCCTCCCATTCGGGGGCTTAGCTGCAGTCCAGTACTCGCCTAAGTTTGTAAAATCCTACCGAGTGGTGAGCAATCCTCCCACTCGGGGGCTTAGCTGCAGTACAATACTCGCCTAAGTTTGTAAAATCCTACCGAGTGGTGAGCAATCCTCCCACTCGGGGGCTTAGCTGCAGTCCAGTACTCGCCTAAGTTTGTAAAATCCTACCGAGTGGTGAGCAATCCTCCCACTCGGGGGCTTAGCTGCAGTCCAGTACTTGCCTAAGTTTGTAAAATCCTACCGAGTGGTGAGCAATCCTCCCACTCGGAGGCTTAGCTGCAGTCCAGTACTCACCTAAGTTTGTAAAATCCTACCGAGTGGTGAGCAACCCTCCCACTCGGGGGCTTAGCTGCAGTCCAGTGCTTGCCTAAGTTTATAAAATCCGCAAGGACGACAAGGTGCAGGTCGACCGCGGCCCTCTTCTCCGAGCTACGCCACAAATACAACGTACGCTCCGTCCTTGTCCGCAAGGATGATGAGGCGCAGGTCGACCGCGGCCCTCTTCTCCGAAATATGCCACAAATACAACGTACGCTCCATCCTTGTCCGCAAGGACGATGAAGCGCAGGTCGACTGCAACTTCTCCTCTGAACTACGCCACAAACACAACAGAGCAGATCCCAAAAGCAATCGCAAGTATACTCAAAAGCAATTTGGATAAATCCTATAGTTCCAAGCAGCAAATCAAAAGTATTCGAGCATCAAGCCCAAAGGAGTTTAACGGTTACAGCAATCACTCGGCATTCCGAGGCAAATTTAAGACAGATCCAGATCTCATAAGTTTGTTCACTCGGCGGGAGGAGAGCTGGCAGGTTCGACGAATTCATCCAAGTTGATCCCATCCGCGATCCGAGTGGCAGCAGCAATGAAAGTCTCCATAAATGATTGGAAGTCATGCATTTTGGTGTTGTCGACCTTGATCGCCGCCAGCTTGTCTTCACGAGCTTCCTTGCAGTGAACTCGCACCAAGGACAGCGCCACGTCAGCACCACACCGGGCGGAGGACTTCTTCCATTCTTGCACCCGATCAGGGATCTCGTCGAGTCGAGCCATCAGAGATTCCAGGTCATTTTGAAGCGTCGCCCTTGGCCATAGTAATGAGTCGACTCGTGAGACTGCCACCTTCAGACGCGCGAGGTAACTTGTGACGCTGGCTACATGAGACTCCAGTCGGAGCACGTTCATGGCAGTTTCGTCGCAAACTGGAGAAGCAATAGGGTCCAGACCCGTCTCGACCCTTCGGTTTCCTCGTCAAAGTCTTGACAGAATTCTGCAGTCAAAAAATTAGTGAGTCGACTGGACAGGATTCATTTGCAATCATCAACACAGTCAGTTTAAAAAGAATACCTTCCAGCATAAGATAGAGCTTCTTAGCAAGGGTTCTCAGATAAGCTTCCGTATCATTCCTCTTGTGGACCGCAGACTCCAGCTTTTCATTCAGGACAATTTTATCCTTCTTTAGACGACTCACTTCTCGGTTAGATTCATTGAGGCAAGACTTCAGCTTGTTCACCTCCCCTTCCAACGCTCCGACTGAAGCCAGCTTCTGGTCTGCAAGGGCAGTCTTATCTTGAGCTTCCTTCTGCGCAGCTGCGAGGTTCGAGTCCTTCTTCTCCAGGGCCAACTTCATTTTCTCTGCAAAAGAAGCAATTGGATCAAACAAGAGATTGAAGAAATATTTTAAAAGACGATCGATGTGATCAGTCGACAAGCAGTTACCTTCCATACCAGCAACTTCATCTTGAGCTTTCTTCAGATTCTGTTGGGCCAGCTCCAAGTCGAGGTTGAGTTGCCTCCGCTTCTCCTCAAGTTCAGCAAAGATGGAAATGAGAGTACAAGACTTCTGCAGGAGGCAAAAGACGTGTCAATCGACAAGATCTAAGGTTATTTACTTTCGAGTGAATAAAACTTAAAGAGTTCACTTAGACCCCAGCCGACTGCACGCAATCGACTGCAGTCTCGGGGACTACACCCAGCGGGTGCACTTGGCGTGCCCCCGCGACCGGTCCGCCCGGGTCAAGTCAAAAAAAAACTATTCAGACCCCAGTCGACTGCCAGTAGTCGACCGCGGTCTTGGGGACTACACCCAGTGGGTGCACTTGACGTGCCCCCACTGGTTCGGATCTCATTCGACCGGTCCACCCGGGTCGAATGAACGAAAAGAAAGGAAAAAGGATTCAGACCCCAGTCGACTGCCAGCAGTCGACTGCGGTCTCGGGGACTACACCCAGTGGGTGCACTTAGCGTGCCCCCACCGGTTCAGATCCTACTCGCCCAGACCGAGTGGAAGAGCGCAAATACCAAAGACAACAAAACACCCAGTGGGTGTACGGATTCAACGCAAACAATACGAGATTGTATGAAAGAAAATGTTTTCAGGTAGCATATCCTAATAGAACAAGGTCAGTCGAAAGTTTACTTACATGGACATTGGCCCGGAGAGCAGCGCTGGCATCATAAGCAGCCTGGCTATTCTCGTGCACCGTCTTCATCCGCTCCATCACCACGTTAGCCTGACGGATGGCTTTCGCAGCCGCATCCGACTGGTTTTCCGGAACGGAGTAGCTGGTGAAGAAGAGGGCAGACGACCCAGGTGCGGCAGCTGGGAGCTCCGGGGCGTGAGATTGGACGACTGAAGGGAACACCGGTATAGTCGACGGTGCAGGGCGCTCACTCGACAAGGGTATAGCGAAAGTCACTGAGGCCCCGCCCGCGTCTTCAGATTGACAGACGGTCGGTGTTGTCGTTGGTCCCTGCTGAGACGTCTTACCAGCTGGTGCCTTTTTGTTCTTTCTGGGCCTAGGAGCCACATCTTCATCGTCATCTGGGAGATCTATGACGTTGGGTGGAGCTGCAGAGAAGATCAGTCGACCCCAAGTGAACCGCTAGAATTCAATCGACCGAGTAATCAAGAACAAGATCATACGAGTTTTTACCTGGGTTGGAGGTAACCGCGTCTTCCATCTCCTCGTCTCGGTACTGGTAGGAAGAGGTTCCTGATGTAGCAGCACTGCAAATGCCCGCACTCAGTCGGTTATGTTCTGTTGCTCGAGTCGACGAAAAGAACAAGTCAGATGATTACCCGGAGATGGTAGGGATGGTCACTTTGATTCTGGGAAAAGCCTTCAGTAGTTTGGAGGAGGTGGCCTTCGGTGCTTTTGGCGCGGGAGACAACACAACCTTGAGCTGCTTCAGAGCCTTCTCAATCGGCGTTGGGGAAGACGTCCGGGGACGCTTCGAAGATTGCCCAGTCGGCGCGGTCGCCGGGACCGGGGTGCTCGCTAGGTCGTGAGCGTGCTTGGATCTCCTCTCTCTGCGAGGAGGCGAGTCGACCTCTTCGTCATCACTCGAGTCGTCGCTCTCCTCGTCCTCCTCTGCATCCGAGCGCCACTCACCACTCTTGCCCCCGCTCGCTCCTTCCTCGACGTCTTGCTCCTGCACTCCATTAGGCATCGATTACATATCAATGAGAGCCTGAAAGGACAACGAGCAAAAGGAATACAGTCGACCATCAACAAGGTGTCACACAGTGAATCGGGAAGATACTTGGCAAAGCAGAACCATACCTGTTCCGGCTGGCGCGAGTGGTCGAATGGAATCACCCTCCTACACCCCCCGGGATTGTCTTTGTTGCCGGTGATTCCCTTCAGCCACTTCTCCACCGTGTCTTCGCAGACGTCCTCCGGGTGGATCCGAGTGGAGTCCTCGAGTCCCAAGTACATCCACATCGGATGGTCACGGGCCTGAAGCGGTTGGATGCGTCAACTGAGAAAGACCTCCAGCAGGTCCATCCCAGTCACCCCGTCGCGGACAAGTTGGACGACCGCTCGACCAACACCTTGTCCTGCGCCTTCTCTTCTGGGATCACCCTCAAGGAGGAAGGCTTCTCCACTCGAGCCAGGGAAAAGGGGGGAAGTCCGGTCGACTGACCCGTAGTCGGTTGGTCCTTACAGTAAAACCAAGTCGACTGCCAGCCCTGGACCGAGTCGGGAAGAATCATCGCTGGGAAGGTACTCTTGTTCCTCATTTGGATCCCAAGGCCCCCGCACATCTGGATCACGTGCGTCCTCTCATCACTCGGGTTGGCCTTCTTGACCGACTGGGAGAGACAGGTGAATATGTGTTTGAAGAGACCCCAGTGCGGTCGACAACCCAGGAAATTTTCGCACATTGACACAAAGGCAGCCATATAAACTATGGTGTTTGGAGTGAAGTGGTGGAGTTGAGCCCCGAAGAAGTTCAACAAGCCATGAAAGAAAGGATGGGGAGGCAAAGAAAACCCGCAGTCAACGTGAGTAGCGAGGAGAACACACTCACCCTCCCGCGGCTGCGGCTCGGTCTCGTTCCCCGGGAGCCACGCCAATTCATGGGGGATCAGTCCCCCCTCCACCAGGTCATCGAGGTCGTCCTAGCTGATCATCGAGCGGATCCAATCGCCCTGAATCCAGCCTGGTGGCAGGCCGGATCTTGACGAGGAGCCGCCCCGGCTGGTCCTCTTGCCCTTCGCCTTCGCGGTCGCCTTCTTCGCGCACTCCAACGCCACCGTCTTCTCTTTTCCCATGGCGGCGGATCGATTCCGGGCGAGGTTGTGGCGCCGAGAGCTGAAGCGGGCGCGACGAAGAAGTCTAAGGAAGAAGAAAGAGAATGAGAGTGTACTATTCAAAGGCCCGGTCCGGTGCCTTTTATAAGGTCATTCCCGAGTGACTAACTTGTAGGCCCAGATGATCTAAACAAATCCCGCAACAGTCGTGCGCGTGATACATGGCGAAAAAGGTGGCGCGGGGATCGAGGCGACTTGCCTAATCCGCCCCAATTACCACGGCCTCGCCCGTCCGACGCGTTTCCCAAAATTCGAATCCCACGAAATCCGCGGAGAGCAGAGCAACTTGTCAGACGGAAAACATCCTCCACATCATCATTCGGAACTCTACCGTGAAAGTTCACTCGACAAAAACTAAGAATGGACCAAGGCGACTGAAAAAGAAGTTGATGTTATCTCCTCAATTCATTGATCCACAGCAAGATATACTCATAGCACGAAGAATGAGTCGGAAGTGTTCTCAACTCCTTCCTCACTCAAACCCTGATCCATTCGGGGGCTAATGACAAAGCTATGTACCTAGGGTAGGGTCATGGATCTGATCAAGATACCCTCCCCAAGGACATCTCTAAAAGAAATAGAAGCAGTCGAAGAAAAATCATCGTCCACTCGACCATAAAGCCATGTTCCACTCGATAGTCTTGAAGACACTCGACCATAGGAACAACCACTCGACTACCAAAAGATTGATAGCCACTCACTCTGCAACGGTCGGGTCTTAAGTCATAGCTTTAATGGTCATTTATGTACTTTTATTACAGGCGTTACTAGTAACATTTGTTGGGGAACGTAGTAATTTCAAAAATTTCCTACGCACACGCAAGATCATGGTGATGCATAGCAACGAGGGGAGAGTATGATCTACGTACCCTTGTAGATCGCAGCAGAAGCGTTGACACAACGAGGAGGAAGTAGTCGTACGTCTTCCTCGTCCGTAGATAGTAACACTACTATCATCGTCCGTCTTCCTCTTGAAGATCCATTTATTCTCAATTGCTTGCCGATCATCGGGCAAGTCAACCAAAGTCCATACTTTGTTCTCATACATGGATCCCATCTCAGATTTCATGGCTTCAAGCCACTTTGCGGAATCTGGGCTCATCATCGCTTCCTCATAGTTCGTAGGTTCATCATGATCTAGTAGCATGACTTCCAGAAAAGGATTACCGTACCACTCTGGCGCAGATCTTACTCTGGTTGATCTACGAGGTTCAGTAGTATCTTGTTCTGAAGTTTCATGATCATCATCATTAGCTTCCTCACTAACTGGTGTAGGTGTCACAGAAACAGTTTTCTGTGATGTACTACTTTCCAATAAGGGAGAAGGTACAATTACCTTATCAAGTTTTCTACTTTCCTCCCACTCACTTCTTTCGAGAGAAACTCCTTCTCCAGAAAGTTTCCGAATTTTAGCAACAAAAGTCTTGCCTTCGGATCTGTGATAGAAGGTGTATCCAATAGTTTCCTTTGGATATCCTATGAAGACGCACTTCTCCGATTTGAGTTTGAGCTTATCAGGATGAAACTTTTTCATATAAGCATCGCAACCCCAAACTTTAAGAAATGACAGCTTAGGTTTCTTGCCAAACCATAGTTAACACGGTGTCGTCTCAACGGATTTAGATGGTGCCCTATTTAACGTGAATGCGGATGTCTCTAATGCATAACCCCAAAACGATAGTGGTAGATCAGTAAGATACATCATAGATTGCACTATATCCAATAAAGTACGGTTATGACGTTCGGACACACCATTACATTGTGGTGTTCCAGGTGGCATGAGTAGTGAAACTATTTCACATTGTTTTTACTGAAGGCCAAACTCGTAACTCAAATACTCTTCTCCACGATCAGATCGTAGAAAACTTGTTACGATGATTTTCCACTTCACTCTGAAATTCTTTGAACTGTTCAAATGTTTCAGACTTATGTTTCGTCAAGTAGATATCCCCATATCTGCTCAAATCATCTGTGAAGGTCAGAAAATAATGATACTTGCTACAAGCCTTAATATTCATCGGACCACATACATCAGTATGTATGATTTCCAACAAATCTGTTGCTTGCTTCATTGTTTCAGAGAACGGCGTTTTAGTCATCTTGCCCATAAGGCATGGTTCGCAAGCATCAAGTGATTCATAATCAAGTGATTCCAAAAGCCCATCAGCATGGAGTTTCTTCATGCGCTTTACACCAATATGACCTAAACGGCAGTGCTACAAATAAGTTGCACTATCATTATTAACTTTGCATCTTTTGGTTTCAATATTATGATTATGTATATCACTATGATCGAGATCCAATGAACTACTTTCATTGGGTGTGTAACCATATAAGGTTTTATTCATGTAAACAGAACAACAATTTATTCTTTTACTTAAATGAATAACCGTATTACAATAAACATGATCAAATCATATTCATGCTCAACGCAAACACCAAATAACACTTATTCAGGTTCAACACTAATCCCGAAAGTATAGGGAGTGTGCGATGATGATCATATCAATCTTGGAACCACTTCCAGCACACATCGTCACTTCACCCTTAACTAGTCTCTGTTTATTCTGCAACTCCCGTTTCGAGTTACTAATCTTAGCAACTGAACTAGTATCAAATACTGAGGGGTTGCTATAAACACTAGTAAAGTACACATCAATAACATGTATATCAAATATACTTATGTTCACTTTGCCATCCTTCTTATCTGCCAATCACTTGGGGTAGTTCCGCTTCCAGTGACCAGTCCCTTTGCAGTAGAAACACTTAGTCTCAGGCTTAGGACCAGACTTGGGCTTCTTCACTTGAGCAGCAACTTGCTTGCTGTTCTTCTTGAAGTTCCCCTTCTTCCCTCTGCCCTTTTCTTGAAACTAGTGGTCTTGTCTACCATCAACACTTGATGTTTTTCTCGATTTCTACCTTCGTCAATTTCCGCATTACGAAGAGCTTGGGAATTGTTTCCGTTATCCCTTGCATATCATAGTTCATCACGAAGTTCTACTAACTTGGTGATGGTGACTAGAGAATTCTGTCAATCACTATCTTATCTGGAAGATTAACTCCCACTTGATTCAAGCGATTGTAGTACTCAGACAATCTGGGCACATGCTCACTAGTTGAGCGATTCTCCTCCATCTTTTAGCTATAGAACTTGTTGGAGACTTCATATCTCTCAACTCGGGTATTTGCTTGAAATATTAACTTCAATTCCTGGAACATCTCATATGGTCCATGACGTTCAAAACGTCTTCGAAGTCCCGATTCTAAGCCGTTAAGCATGGTGCACTAAACTATCAAGTAGTCATCATATTGAGCTAGCCAAACGTTCATAACGTCTGCATCTACTCCTGCAATAGGTCTGTCACCTAGCGGTGCATCAAGGACATAATTCTTCTGTGCAGCAATGAGGATAAACCTCAGATCACGGATCCAATCCGCATCATTGCTACCAACATCTTTCAACACAATTTTTCTCTAGGAACATATCAAAATAAACATATGAAAGCAACAACGCAAGCTATTGATCTACAACATAATTTGCAAAATACTACCAGGACTAAGTTCATGATAAATTTAAGTTCAATTAATCAGATTACTTAAGAACTCCCACTTAGATGGACATCCCTCTAATCCTCTAAGTGATCACGTGATCCAAATCAACTAAACCATAACCGATCATCACGTGAGATGGAGTAGTTTTCAATGGTGAACATCGTTATGTTGATCATATCTACTCTATGATTCACGCTCGACCTTTCGGTCTCCGTGTTCCGAGGCCATATCTGTATATGCTTGGCTCGTCAAGTATAACCTGAGTATTCCGCGTGTGCAACTGTTTTGCACCCGTTGTATTTGAACGTAGAACCTATCACACCCGATCATCACGTGGTGTCTCAGCACGAAGAACTTTCGCAACGGTGCATACTCAGGGAGAACACTTCTTGATAATTTAGTGAGAGATCATCTTATAATGCTACCGTCAATCAAAGCAAGATAAGATGCATAAAAGATAAACATCACATGCAATCAATATATGTGACATGATATGGCCATCATCATCTTGCTTCTTTGATCTCCATCTCCAAAGTACTGTCATGATCTATATCATCACCAGCATGACACCATGATCTCCATCATATTGATCTATATCAATGTGTCGTCACGTGGTCGTCTCGCCAACAATTGCTCTTGCAACTATTGCTATCGCATAGCGATAAAGTAAAGCAATTATTGGACGCTTGCATCTTATGCAACAAAGAGACAACCATAAGGCTTTTGCCAGTTGCCGATAACTTCAACAAAACATGATCATCTCATACAACAACTTATATCTCATCACGTTTTGACCATATCACATCACAACATGCCCTGCAAAAACAAGTTAGACGTCCTCTACTTTGTTGTTGCAAGTTTTACATGGCTGCTACGGGCTTAAGCAAGAACCAATCTCACCTACGCATCAAAACCACAACGATAGTTTGTCAAATAGACTCCGTTTTAACCTTCGCAAGGACCGGGCGTAGTCACACTTGGTTCAACTAAAGTTGGAGAAACAGTCACCCGCAAGTCACCTTTGTGCAAAGCACGTCGGGGAAACCGGTCTCGCGTAAGCGTATGCGTAATATCGGTTCGGGCCGCTTCATCCAACAATACCGCCGAATCAAAGTATGACATGCTGGTAGGCAGTATGACTTATATCGCCCACAACTCACTTGTGTTCTACTCGTGCATATAACATCAAACCATAAAACCTAGGCTCGGATGCCACTGTTGGGGAACGTAGTAATTTCAGAAATTTCCTATGCACACGCAAGATCATGGTGATGCATAGCAACGAGGGGAGAGTATGATCTACGTACCCTTGTAGATCGCAGCGGAAGCGTTGACACAACGAGGAGGAAGTAGTCGTACGTCTTCTTCCCGATCCGACCGATCCAAGCACCGTTACTCCGGCACCTCCGAGTTCTTAGCACACGTTCAGCTCGATGACGATCCTCGGGCTCCGATCCAGCAAAGCGTCGAGGAAGAGTTCCGTCAGCACGATGGCGTGATGACGATCTTGATGTTCTACCGACGCAGGGCTTCGCCTAAGCACTACAACGATATGACCGAGGTGGAATATGGTGGCAGGGGGCACCGCACACGGCTAAGGAACGATCTCAATGATCAATTGTGTGTCTATGGGGTGCCCCTTGCCTCAGTATATAAAGGATGGAGGAGGAGGAGGCCGGCCAAGGCCATTGGTGCGGCCAGGATGGGAGTCCTACTAGGACTCCAAGTCCTAGTAGGAGTCCATCAAGAGGGGAGGAAGGGAGAAGGAAGTGGAGGAGTAGGAAAGGTGGCCGGCCCCCTTTTCCCTAGTCCAATTCGGACTAGAGGGGAGGGGGGGCGCAGCAGCCTTTTCCTCTTCCCACTAAAGCCCATCAAGGCCCATTACTTCTCCCGTAACTACCCGGTACTCCGAAAAATACCCGAATCACTCGGAACCTTTCCGATGTCCGAATATAGTCGTCCAATATATCGATCTTTACGTATCGACCATTTCGAGACTCCTCGTCATGTCCCCGATCTCATCTGGGACTCCGAACTCCTTCGGTACATCAAAACTCATAAACTCATAATATAACTGTCATCGAAACCTTAAGCGTGCGGACCCTACGGTTCGAGAACAATGTAGACATGACCGAGACACGTCTCTGGTCAATAACCAATAGCGGGACCTGGATGCCCATATTGGCTCCTACATGTTCTACGAAGATCTTTATCGGTCAGACCGCATAACAACATACGTTGTTCCCTTTGTCATCGGTATGTTACTTGCCCGAGATTCGATCGTCGGTATCCAATACCTAGTTCAATCTCGTTACCGGCAAGTCTCTTTACTCGTTCCGTAATACATCATCTCGCAACTAACTCATTAGTTGCAATGCTTGCAAGGCTTATGTGATGTGCATTACCGAGAGGGCCCAGAGATACCTCTCCGACAATCGGAGTGACAAATCCTAATCTCGAAATACGCCAACCCAACATCTACCTTTGGAGACACCTGTAATGCTCCTTTATAATCACCCAGTTACGTTGTGATGTTTGGTAGCACCCAAAGTGTTCCTCCGGCAAACGGGAGTTGCATAATCTCATAGTCATAGGAACATGTATAAGTCATGAAGGAAGCAATAGCAACATACTAAACGATCGGGTGCTAAGCTAATGGAATGGATCATGTCAATCAGATCATTCAACTAATGATGTGACCTCGTTAATCAAATAACAACACTTTGTTCATGGTTAGGAAACATAACCATCTTTGATTAACGAGCTAGTCAAGTAGAGGCATACTAGTGACACTCTGTTTGTCTATGTATTCACACATGTATTATGTTTCCGATTAATACAATTCTAGCATGAATAATAAACATTTATCATGAAATAAGGAAATAAATAATAACTTTATTATTGCCTCTAGGGCATATTTCCTTCAACATTCCTACCTTTATGTACCTTAAACCCTTTGTAACTGAGGGCGGGAGGGGTCTGGCGAACTCTATATAAGCCACCCCCCTCCTCAGGGACAAGGGTTCGCACCCCTGTAACTCACACTCATATAATCCAGTCGACCGCCTCCGGGCTCTGAGACATAGGGTTGTTACTTCCTTCGAGAAGGGCCTGAACTCGTAAAACTCGCGTGTACAACTACTCCATAGCTAGGATCTTGCCTCTACATACCTACCCCCCATTCTACTGTCAGACTTAGAACCACGACACCATTGTTGGTATGCCTGCTATCTCAGTTAAAATAGGAGATCGTTGTTATCACGGCTTATGTGATATGGGTGCTAGTGTCAGTGTTATTCCTTTTACTCTACACCAAGAAATTATGAATGATATTGCACCTGCTGAAATAGAAGATATTGATGTTACTATTAAAGTTGCTAATAGAGGTATTATCACACCACTTGGGATTGTTAGAGATGTTGAAGTATTGTGTGGAAAGATAAAATATTCTACTGATTTTGTAGTTCTCGTTTCTCCACAAGATGATTTTTGTACCATTATTTTTGACAGGCCTTTCTTGAACATTATTAATGCTAAGATAGATTGCAATAAAGAAACTGTCAGTGTTAATTTTGGTGATGTGTCTCATGAGTTTAGTATTTCTAAGCTTCGTAGGCAACCCCAAGATAAAGAATTCCCTAGTAAGGATGAAATAATTGGTCTTGCTTCTATTACTGTACCTCCTACTGATTGACTAGAACAATTTTCGCTTGATCATGAAAATGATATGCACTTGCATGAAACAAATGAAATAGATAGGATGTTCTTAGAACAACAACCTATTCTTAAATATAATTTTCCTGTTGAAACTCTAGGAGGTCCTCCTCCTCCTAAGGGTGATCCTACGTTTGAATTGAAATAATTACCTGATAGTTTGAAATATGCTTATCTAGATGTAAAGAAGATATATCATATTATTATTAGTGTTAACCTTTGAGGGCATGAAGAAAAGAGATTACTAAAAACTTTGAGGAAGCACCGAGCTGCTATTGGATATACTCTTGATGATCTTAAGGGCATTAGTCCCACTCTCTGTCAGCACAAGATTAATATGGAACCAAATGCTAAACCAGTTGTCAATCATCATCGACGACTGATCCTAAGATGAAGGAAGTGGTAAGAACTGAAATATTAAAGCTTCTAGAAGCATGTATAATTTATCCAATAGCTGACAGTGTATGGTAAGTCCTATTCATTGTGTTCCTAAGAAAGGAGGTATTACTATTGTTCCTAATGATAAAAATGAACTTATCCCACAAAGAATTGTTACTGTTTATAGAATGGAAATTGATTTTAGAAAAATAAACAAAGCCACTAGAAAAGATCATTACCCTATGCCTTTTATTGATCAAATGTTATAAAGATTGTCAAAGCACACACACTTTTGCTTTCTTGATGGATATTTTGGTTTCTCTCAAATACCTGTATCACAACCTGATCAAGATAAAACCACCTTTAGTTGTCCTTTTGGAACTTATGCTTATCGACATATGCCTTTTGGTTTATGCAATGCACCCGCTACCTTGCAAAGATGTATGACTTCCATATTCTCTGACTTATGTGAAAACATTGTTGAGGTTTTCATGGATGATTTTTCCGTTTATGGAACTTCTTTTGATGATTGCATAAGCAACCTTGATCAAGTTTTGTGGAGATGTGAGCAAACTAATTTGATGATTGTCGTGAATGAAGGTATTGTCTTGGGGCACAAAATTTCTGAGCAAGGTATTGAGGTGGATAAAGCTAAGGTTGATGCAATTGAGAAAATGTCGTGTCCAAAAGATATCAAAGGTATAAGAAACTTTCTTGCTCATGTTAGTTTCTATAGGAGATTCATTAAATACTTCTCTAAAATTTCTAGCCCTCTTTCCAATCTCTTGCAAAAGGATGTTCCATTTGTTTTTGATGATGATTGTGTAGAAGCCTTTGAAACACTTAAGAAAGCCTTAACTTTTGCGCCCGTTATCCAACCACCTGATTGGAAGTTGCCTTTTGAAATTATGTGTGATGCTAGTGATTATGTTGTTGGTGCTGTTTTTGGACAAAGAGTAGATAAGAAATTAAATGTTATCCATTATGCTAGTAAGACTCTAGACAGTGCTCAAAGAAACTATGCTACTACTAAAACAGAATTTCTAGCAGTTCGGTTTGCTTGTGATAAATTCAGATCTTAAATATTTGATTCTAAAGTAATTGTTCACACTGATCATGCTGCTATTAAATACCTTATGAAAAAGAAATATGGTAAGCCTAGAATCATTAGATGGGTTCTTTTGCTACAAGAATTTGATTTACATATCACTGATAGGAAGGGAGCTGAGAATCCCGTAGTTGATAACTTGTCTAGGTTAGAAAATATCCTTAATGACCTAGTACCTATTGATGATAGCTTCCCTAATGAACAACTAGTTGTCATAAATGCTTCTCATAACACTCCTTGGTATGCACACTATGCTAATTATATTGTTGCTGAATTTATACCACCTAGTTTCCCATACCAATGCTACTTCTTGAGCTTGCGTTGGTTTTTCCCTTGAAGAGGAAAGGGTGATGCAAAAAAATAGAGATAAGTATTTCCCTTAGTTTGAGAACCAAGGTATCAATCCAGTAGGAGACAACGCACAAGTCACCAAATACCTGCACAAACAATCAAACAACTTGCACCCAACATGATAAAGGGGTTGTCAATCCCTTCAAGGTTACTTGCAAAAGTGAGATCTGATAGAGATAGATAAACAGTAAAGTAAATATTTTTGGTATTTTTGGTTTATAGACCAAAAAGTAAAAGATTGCAAAATAGTAGATCGGAAACTTATATGATGGAAAATAGACCCGAGGGCCATAGATTTCACTAGAGGCTTCTCTCAAGATAGAAAATAATACGGTGGGTGAACAAATTATTGTCAAGCAATTGATAGAAAAGCGCAAAGTTATGACGATATCTAAGGCAATGATCATGAATATAGGCATCACGTCCGAGTCAAGTAGACCAAAACAATTATGGATCTACTACTATTACTCCACACATCGACCGCTATCCAGCATGCATCTAGAGTATTAAGTTCATAAAGAACAGAGTAATGCATTAAGTAAGATGACATGATGTAGAGGAATTAACTCAAGCAATATGATGAAAACCCCATCTTTTTATCCTCGACGGCAACAGTATAATACGTGCCTTGCTGCCCCTACTGTCACTGGGAAAGGACACCGCAAGATAACCCAAAGCTAAGCACTTCTCCCATTGCAAGAAAAACCAATCTAGTTGGCCAAACCAAACCGATAGTTCAAAGAGAATTAAAAATCATGCATAAAAGAATTCCCCATTGCAAGAAAAACCAATCTAGTTGGCCAAACCAAACCGATAGTTCAAAGAGAATTAAAAATCATGCATAAAAGAATTCAGAGGAGATTCAAATAATATTCATAGATAAGCTGATCATAAATCCAGAATTCATCAGATCTTGGCAAACACACAGCAAAAGAGTATTACATCGAATAGATCTCCAAGAACATCGAGGAGAACATGGTATTGAGAATCAAAGAGAGAGAAGAAGCCATCTAGCTACTAGCTATGGACCCATCGGTATGGGGTAAACTACTCACGCTTCATGGGAAGGGCAATAGACTTGATGTAGGAGCCCTCCATGATCGAATCCCCCTCCGACAGGGTGTCGGAAAAGGTCCCTAGATGGGATTTCACAGGTATAGAAGGTTGCGGCGGAGGAAAAGTGTTTTTGTGGATGCCTTTGGTGGTTTGGGGATATATGAGTATATATAGGCGAAAGAATTAGGTCAGGAGGTGTACGAGGGGGCCACAAGGGTAGGAGCGTGCCCTACCACCCTGGGCGCGCCCTCCATCCTTGTGGCCGCCTCGTGGCTCCTCCGACTTCATCTCCAAGTCTCCTGGTTGTCTTCTGGTCCAGGAAAAATCATCGCGAAGGTTTTATTCTATTTGGACTCCGTTTGGTATTCCTTTTCCGCGAAACTCAAAAACAAGGAAAAATAGGAACTGGCACTGGGCTGTAGGTTAATAGGTTATTCCCAAAAATAATATAAAATAGCATATTAATGCATATAAATCATCCAAAATAGATAATGTAATAGCATGGAACAATCAAAAATTATAGATACGTTGGAGACGTGTCAAGCATCCCCAAGATTAATTCCTGCTCGTCCTCGAGTAGGTAAATTATAAAAACAATTTTTTATGTGGAATGCTACCTAACATATTTATCCATGTAATACTTCTTTATTGTGGCATGAATGTTCATATCCATAAGATTCAAAACAAAAGTTTAATATTGACATAAAAACAATAATACTTCAAGCATACTAACAAGGCAATTATGTCTTCTCAAAATAACATGGACAAAAAAAGATTATCCCTACAAAATCATATAGTCTAGCTATGCTCCATCTTCATCACACAAGATACTTAAATAATGCACAACCACGATGACAAGCCAAGAAATTGTTTTGTACTTTTGATGTTCTCAAACTTTTTCAACTTTCACGCAATACATGAGCGTGAGCCATGGACATAACACTATAGGTGGAATAGAAGGTGGTTGTGGAGATTACAAAAAGAGGGAGATAGTATCACATCAACTAGGCATATCAACGGGCTATGGATATGCCCATTAATAGATATCAGTGTGAGTGAGTAGGGATTGCCATGCAACGGATGCACTAGAGCTATAAGTTTATGAAAGCTCAAAAGAAAACAAAGTGGGTGTGCATCCAACTTGCTTGCTCATGAAGACCTAGGGCAATTTGAGGAAGCCCATCATTGGAATATACAAGCCAAGTTCTATAATGAAAAATCCCCACTAGTATATGAAAGTGACAAAATAGGAGACTCTCTATCATGAAGAGCATGGTGCAACTTTGAAGCACAAGTGTAGTAAAAGGATAGTAATGTTGCCCCTTCTCTCTTTTTTTTCTTTTCTTCTTTTTTTGGGCCTTCTCTCTTTTTGGCCTTTTCTCTCTTTTTTTATTTCCTCATATGGGACAATGATCTAATAATGAAGATCATCACACTTTTGTTTACTTACAACTCAAAAATTACAACTCGATACTAAAACAAAATATGACTCTATATGAATGCCTTCGGCGGTGCACCGGGATGTGCAATGACTCAAGAGCGACATGTATAAAAAAGATGAAAGGTGGCTTTGCCACAAATACGATGTCAACTACATGATCATGCAAAGCAATATGACAATGATGATGTGTGTCATAATAAACGGAACGGTGGAAAGTTGCATGGCAATATATCTCGGAATGGCTATGGAAATGCCATAATAGGTAGGTATGGTGACTGTTTTGAAGAGTTTATGGTGGGTTTATGGTACCGGCGAAATTTGCGCGGCACAAGAGAGGCTAGCAATGGTGGAAGGGTGAGAGTGCGTATAATCCATGGACTCAACATTAGTCATAAAGAACTCACGTACTTATTGCGAAAATCTATTAGTCATCGAAACAAAGTACTACGTGCATGCTCCTAGGGGGATAGATTGGTAGGAAAAGACCATGGCTCGTCCCCGACCACCACTCATAAGGAAGACAATCAAAAAATATCTTGTGCTCCAACTTCGTGACATGACGGTTCACCATACGTGCATGCTACAGGAATCACAAACCTCAACACAATGATTTCTCAAATTCACAACTAACAACTAGCATGACTCTAATATCACCATCTTCATATCTCAAAACAATCATACGGAATCAAACTTATCATAGTATTCAATGCACTTTATATGAAAGTTTTTATTATATCCCTCTTGGATCCCTATCATATTAGGACTAAATTTATAACCAAAGCAAATTACCATGCTGCTTAAAGACTCTCAAAATAATATAAGTGAAGCATGAGAGTTCATCAATTTCTATAAAATAAAACCACCGTCGTGCTCTAAAAAGATATAAGTGAAGCACTAGAGCAAAACTGCATAGCTCAAAAGATATAAGTGAAGTAGATAGAGTATTCTAATAAATCACGATTCATGCGTGTCTCTCCCAAAAGGTGTGTACAACAAGGATGATTGTGTCAAACTAAAAAGCGAAGACTCAAATCATACAAGACGCTCCAAAACACAAATCATGTGGTGAATAAAAATATAGCCACAAGTAAAGTTACCGATAGACGAAGACGAAAGAGGGGATGCCTTCCAGGGCATCCCCAAGCATAGGCTCTTGGTTGTCCTTGAATATTACCTTGGGGTGCCTTGGGCATCCCCAAGATTAGGCTCTTTCCACTCGTTATTCCATAGTCCATCAAATCCTTACCCAAAACTTGAAACCTTCACAACACAAAACTCGACAGAAAATCTCATAAGCTCCGTTTGTATAAGAAAATAAATCACCACTTTTGGTACTGTTGTGAACTCATTCTTTATTTATATTGGTGTAATATCTAATGTATTTCAACTTTTCCATGGTTCATACCCCCCGATACTACTCATAAAATCATCAAAATAAGCAAACAACACAAAGAAAACAGAATCTGTCAAAAACAGAACAGTCTATAGCAATCTGTAACTCTCGAATACTTCTGTAACTCCAAAAATCCCGAAAAATTAGGAAAACCTTAGAAATTTGTTTATTAATCCTCTGCAAAAAGTATCAGTATTTTATCACGCTTCTGTTAAACATGAAAATTAATTTCCTCGGCACAAAAGTTTCTGCTTTTCAGCAAGATCAAATCAACTATCACCGTAAGCTATCTCAAAGGTCTTACTTGGCACAAACACTAATTAAAACACAAAACCACATCTAACTAGAGGCTAGATAAATTATTTAAAGCAAAACAGAACCTAAAAAGCAAAAAAATCAGGTTACCTCCCAACAAGCGCTATTGTTTGATGCCCTTAGCTAGACATAAAAACATGAATAGATCTAGGTATTCTCATCTTTGGCTTTTATCATTTTAATGGAATTATGCTCGAATCGGGAGGTTCTTTGCATTTCCGCTCAAATCCGGAAATCTTTAGATCTAGAGCATCCAAGCGCTTATTGCAAAGAGTGATCAACATATTCATGTGGTGATGGTTTCCACTAACATTTTTGAGGGGTTCAAGAGATTTTTGCAAAATTTTCGTTACTTCACATAGTTTCTGAAAAACTTGTGTTCCTTCTTGAGTGTGATGTAATCCCTTTTGTGGGGGTAGTATTCCTACTACTCCCTCTATAATATCGTATGCAATGTTGGGATCAATTTCAATAAAATTCCCCTTAGCCACGAAATCCAAGAGTTGCCTATGGGACATGTTTAGCCCAGCATAAAAATTATGAAGCAAAATCTCAAAATCCCCCTCTATAGTGAAATTATGATATGATTCTATCATCCTGTACCAAGCATATTTTAAATTTTCTCCTTGTCTCTGTTTGAAGTGAAGAACCTCAAAGTTAGGAGACAAAGGAGGGGGGAAAGGACTAGCCATGAAGGCAAGATAAGCGATCTAACGCACGAGCCAACAAAAAGCAAAGAAGACGAACGAAAGAGGGGTGAAGAAAAGGCAAATATTTTTGAAATTCATTTTAGAAGTGGGGGAAAGAAAAATGAGAGGCGAATGGCGAATAATATAATTCAAGAGATGATAGTTTATGACGGGTACTTGGTATGGCTTGACTTGGCGTAGATCTCCCCGGCAAAAGCGCCAGAAATTCTTCCTGCTACTTCTTGAGCTTGCGTTAGTTTTTCCCTTGACGAGGAAAGGGTGATGCAGCAAAGTAGAGATAAGTATTCCCCCAGTTTGAGAGCCAAGGTATCAATCAAGTAGGAGACAATGCACAAGTCACCGAATACCTCCACAAACAATCAAACAACTTGAACCCAACGAGATAAAGGGGTTGTCAATGCCTTCACGGTTACTTGCAAAAGTGAGATCTAATAGAGATAGATAAACAGTAAAGTAATATTTTTGGTTTATAGATCGAAAAGTAAAAGATTGCAAAATAGTAGATCGAAAACTTATATGATGGAAAATAGACCCAGGGGCCATCGGTTTCACTTGAGGCTTCTCTCAAGATAGAAAATAATACGGTGGGTGGACAAATTACTGCCGAGCAATTAATACAAAAGCACAAAGTTATGACGATATCAAAGGCAATGATCATGAATATAGGCATCACGTTTGTGTCAAGTAGACCGAAACGATTCTGCATCTATTACTATTACTCCACACATCGACCGCTATCCAGCATGCATCTAGAGTATTAAGTGCATAAAGAACGGAGTAATGCATTAAGTAAGATGACATGATGTAGAGGAATTAAATCAAGCAATATGATGAAAAACCCAGCTTTTTTTCGTTGATGGCAACAATACAATATGTGCCTTCCTGCCCCTACTGTCACTGGGAAAGGACACCGTAAGATTGAACCCAAAGCTAAGCACTTCTCTCATTGCAAGAAAAACCAATCTAGTTGGACAAACCAAACCGATAGTTCGAAGAGAATTACAAAATATCAAATCATGCATAAAACAATTCAGAGGATATTCAAATAATATTCATAGATAAGCTGATCATAAATCCATAATTCGTCGGATCTCGGAAAACACACCACAAAAGAGTATTACATCGACTAGATCTCCAAGAACATGGTATTGAGAATCAAAGAGAGAGAAGAAGCCATCTTGCTACTAGCTATGGACCCGTAGGTCTAAGGTAAACTACTCACGCTTCATCGGAAGGGCAATAGAGTTGATGTAGAAGCCCTCCGTGACCGAATCCCCCTCCAACAGGGTGCCAAAAAAGATCCCTAGATGGGATGTCATGGGTATAGAAGGTTGTGGCGGTGGAAAAGTGTTTTCGTGGATGCCTCTGGTGGTTTGGGGATATATGGGTATATATAGGCAAAAGAATTAGGTCAGGAGGTGCACAAGGGGCCCACAAGGGTGGGGGTGCGCCCTGCCCCCTGGGCGCATCCTCTGTCCTTGTGGCCTCCTCGTGGTTCCTCCGACTTCATCTCCAAGTCTCCTGGTTGTCTTCTGGTCCAAGAAAAATCATCGCAAAGGTTTTATTCCGTTTAGACTCCATTTGGTATTCCTTTTCTTCGAAACTCAAAAACAAGGAAAAACAGGAACTGGCACTGGGCTCTAGGTTAATAGGTTAGTCCCAAAAATAATATAAAATAGCATATTAATGCATATAAAACATCTAAAACAGATAATATAATAGCATGGAACAGTCAAAAATTATATATACGTTGGAGACGTATCAACCAACATAAGAAAAAAATATTCTTCTATGATTTAAGATATTACTTTTGGGATGACCCACATCTTTATAAAGAGGGAGTAGATGGTATTATTACATGATGTATACTGTCGGTGTTCTGGGAACGGGGGTCCCCAGACTTGCCTGCCTGCGGCCCGTAGCGTAGCTCCACTAGTGGCCCCGTACGACTCATCTTCACCAGCAAACATTCAAGACCCTCGCGAGGGGCCAGGCCTCGCGAGGCGGACAACGCAAGGCCTCCACAGGGGCGGCCTCACCAGGCTAGCTCGCAAGGGGTGGAGAGATCAAGGCAAGGGACACTGTGGGAGTCCTGGATTAGGGGGTCCTCGGACCGCCGGACTATATACTTTGGCCGGACTGTTGGACTATGAAGATACAAGATTGAAGACTTCATCGCATGTCCGGGTGGGAGTCTCCTTTGCGTGGAAGGCCAGCTTCGCAATTCGGATATGTAGATCTCCTCCCTTGTAACCGACTAGCAACAATAGCCTCTACGATCATAATAATAGGCTAGCTTCTAGGGTTTAGCCTCTACGATCTCGTGGTAGATCAACTCTTCTAATACTCATATCATCAAGATCAATCAAGCAGGAAGTAGGGTATTACCTCCATCGAGAGGGCCCGAACATGGGTAAACATTGTGTCCCCCGCCTCCTGTTACCATCAGCCTTAGACACACAGTTCGGGACCCCCTACCTGAGATCCGCCAGTTTTGACACCGACATTGGTGCTTTCATTGAGAGTTCCACGGTGCTGTCATGATAAGACCTGATGGCTCGTCTGGTTGTCAAGGACAACATTCCTCTGGGGAGCCCTGGCTGTAGGCCAAACTCTCCGACTAGGCGGCTTCGTCATGACCGCCCGTTCGGCCGTCGCGCCGACGATGACTTCTTGGGTCATCAAAAACAGCCTCCACGTTGCCACCATGGGAGTCGCTCCATACTATGATCAGATCGGGCTTAAACCCGACCAAAGGGAGATTAACTCTTCGCCGGTCACCCATCAGATAGCGGTGGTGGAGGAGTGATGCAGTGATTCTTCCTCTGTTTTGAGGACAAACTATGTCTGGATTCCTGAGCTCTAGAACCGGACAGCGGGCCAGTACTATTGGGCAACGTCTCGGAGCCCGAACTACCAAGCTCGGAAACTCCTCTGCCCCTGGGTCTCAGATCGGGTAAGGGTTTGGACTTAAATCTACCCACCCACCCTCACATAAGTGATCTTTCCCACATTAGACAAGAGCCCCAAGAGAGAGTACATCACTATTGGGCCAGATTCCTCCTTGTAATAAGCAAGGTCAAGGACTGTCTCGAGGAAGACGCAATTTCATTCTTTTGCAAAAATTGCACGGTCAAGGGAATCCTCAACGCCATAAGTCGCCATGACATAGCACACTTCACTGACTTGGTGGCCATAGTACAGAAGTACTGTGCGATGGAAAGCACCTGGAAAACCCAAACAAAATTCTGAGATCCTCCGGACCTCACTAAACCCTCCGTCCTAACTAAAAGGGTGTACTCTCGTAAGTCACCCGATCCAATTGCAAAGAAACCAAATCCCACTACAGGGCATGGAACCGTATTGGAGGGATGGCTCAATGGGCCATGCAAAATTCACAGTACACCAGATACCATGCCAACACACAGCCTTAGAGCATGTTGGATACTCCGGCAGGTGGCCAAGAGCGGCGAGGATCTTCTCATCAGCAAAACCACAGAGCATCATCCCGTGGAAAATAACAATATAGTACTGACAGTCTTCGAGACTTTCGCCTCAAATAATAGGCGCAAGCGAGCACTCCGCAGCCTCGCCGAAGTCTGCCACGTTGCAACAATAAATCCATAGAACGATACGGCTATAACCTTCAATGCCAGTGAAGAGCCTCAATTCTGAACAGCCCGAGCACCAACCGCTTTGGTCCTTAGTCCAATTGTGGACGGCTTCCGGCTTACTAAAGTGCTCATGGACGGTGGCAGCGGATTAAACCTCATCTACGAGGAGACTCTTAGCAAAATGGAAATAGACAAGAGCCGCATTGAGCAAAGTAGCACGACCTTCAGAGGAATCATCACTAGTCGGGAGGCACGATGTGCGGGAAAAATCACACTAGATGTGGTATTCGGTACGCCGAAGAATTATAGGTCCGAAGAAATCACATTCCAAGTGGCCCCGTTTAGTAGCGGATACCAAGCCCTTTTAGGGCGAGAGGCATTCACGATCTTCCAAACTATACCCCATTACGGGTACATGAAGCTCAAGATGCCCGGGCCCAATGGAATCATCACTCTAGCTAGTGATCCGAACATAGAACTCCACGCCAAAAATAAAACCACCATACTGGCCCTCGAGGCGTTATCCGAATCCCTCGCAGTCGAAGAACTAACTGCGCTGCGCTCCACAGTGGACAGGGACGACATGATACTCGACAAAAGACCCAAGTCCACTTCTTTTAAACCAGTGGATGAAATAGTCAAATTCCAGGTCCACCCAACGGACCCTACAAAAACAGCATCCATCGGGGCACAGCTGAAACCCACAACAGACGCCGCACTGCGGGAGTTCTTGCGCGAGAATTGGGACATCTTCGCCTGGCATCCTTCAGACATGCCAGGAATCCCACACAGGCTGGCCGAGCATAGCCTAAAATTCTAAAGGGATTCAAGCCGGTTAAGCAGACTCTTCGGTGTTTCTCAGAGCCTAAGCGACAAGCCATGGGAGAAGAAGTAGCCAAGTTACTCGAGGCCGGATTCATTAGAGAAATAAAACACCTGGACTGGCTAGCAAACCTGGTGATGGTACCAAAGAAGGACAAATCCTGGCACCTATGTGTCGATTTCAAGGACCTTAACAAGGCTTGCCCCAAGGATCCCTTCCCCCTCCCCCGCATCGATCAAATTATCGACGCTACCGCAGGATACGACTCATTGTGTTTCCTCGACGCATACTCCGGATACCATCAAATCAAGATGGCGGAGTCCGATCAAGCCACAACGACATACATCACTCCATATGGCCCCTTCTGTTTTAACACCATGCCTTTCGGGCTAAAAAATGTCGGTGCAACCTATCAACGCATGATTCAGACATGCCAGGATAATCAAATCGGCAAAACAGTGGAGGCATACGTAGACGATGTGGTCATTAAAACCAGACACGTCGAATCCTTAATAGACGACTTGAGGATCTCTGAACATATGACATCAAGCTCAATCCGGAAAGATGTGTTTTCGGCGTGCCCGCCGGAAAGCTCTTGGGCTTCATTGTTTCCAATAGAGTAATTGAAGCAAATCCGGCTAAAATCCGAGGTCTGTCACAGTTGGCCATCCCAACAGACCTCAAGCAAATCCAAAAATTAACCGGATGTGTGGCTGCCTTAAGCCGCTTTATCTCCCGATTGGGAGAAAAGGCATTACCTCTTTATCGCCTTCTTCAGCGCACCGAACACTTCGAGTGGACGGATGCGGCCACGGCCGGATTGGAAGAAATAAATGCCCTCTTGGCCAGCAACCCAATATTGGCCACGCCAAATGTCGGCGAACCAATGCTGTTATATATAGCAGCAACACACCAGGTTGTAAGCACAGTGCTCGTCGTCGAACGAGAGACGGACGGACATAAGTTCCCACTTCAAAAGCCGGTATACTACGTATCCGTTGTCCTCACTCCATGCAAATCACGGTACCCACATTATCAAAAGATAGCATGCGCGGTCTTCATGGCATCCTGAAAACTACGACACTACTTTCAAGAGTGTTCAATTACGGTGGCCTCTGAAGTACCACTCAACGACATAATAAATAACCGCAATGCCACGGGCCAGATTGCTAAATGGGCTATTGAGATCCTCCCGTTCGGCATAACATACAAACCACGGCGAGCCATTAAGTCACAAGTACTGGCTGACTTCGTCGCCGAATGGACAGAAGTCGAACTCCCTAAAGAGTATGGCGCGTACTCCAATTGGATCATGCACTCCGACGACTCTAAGACGCTGGCTGGTCTGGGGGCAGGCGTCGTCCTAACATCCCCACCGGAGATACATTCCAATACATACTCCAAATATTATACACAGACTCCAACAATGCAGCAGAATATGAGGCCATGTTGCATGGTCTCCGGATGACAGTCTCCATGGGCATTCAACGCGTAGAGGTGTGTGGGGATTCGAACCTCGCAATATCTCAAATAAATGGAGACTTTGACGCCAAGGACCCAAAAATTGTGGCTTACCGCAATGCCGTCCTCAAAATGTCAGCTCGGTTCGAGGGGCTCGAATTCCACCATGTGGTCCAAGAAAACAATCAAGCGGCGGATATCCTCGCCTACATTGGCGCTAAGCGCGACCCTGTCCCACCTAATATCTTCTTGGAAAGGTTGTTTAAGCCATCCGTGGTGTGGGAAGGGGAGACCGGCAACAACAGTCCGGATCCGGCCATAACACCAGATCCCGAGCACTCTGACGTAATCGGAGGCTCTGCCACCGAAATAACACCTTCGGCCCACGTTATCGCCCCATGGACAGAACCCTTCTTGGCTTACCTAAATAGGCAAGAACTCCCTGAGGACCCAAATGAGGCACGTTGCATTGTGCGGCGATCAAAAGCCTACAAGGTCCACGAGGGAGAGCTTTATAAGAAAAGCGCTACCGGAGTACTTCAAAGGTGCATCTCTGAAGAGGAAGGACGACAACTTTTGGCAGAAATTCATGCTGGACTCGGCGGCCATCACACCGCAGCTCAGGCCCTTGTAAGCAAGGCCTTCCGTACAGGTTTCTACTAGCCGACAGCCCGAGCAGACGCACAGGACCTCGTCCAACATTGCGTCGGTTGCCAGCTTTTTGCAAACCAAAGCCATATGCCACCTACCTCTCTCTAAACAATCCCCATTACTTGGCCTTTTGCGGTCTGGGGACTTGATATGGTCGGACCCCTTAAAGGAGGAATCCATAAGAAAAAGTACCTATTGGTCAGGGTGGATAAATTCACCAAATGGATAGAAGCCAAACCAGTTAAAACGGCCGAGTCCGGACCAGTGATAGACTTCATATCCGGGGTTGTACACCGTTATGGTGTCCCCCACAACATCATCACCGATAATGGCTCGAACTTTATAGCTGACGAGGTAAACACTTGGTGCGGCAACATGGGCGTTAAGCTCGATTATGCCTCCGTCTATCACCCCCAAACAAACGGACAAGTCGAACGAGAAAATGGTCTTATTATGAGCGGCATTAAACCCAGATTACTGTGGTCCTTGAAGGAATTAGATACGCACTGGGTTGAGGAGCTTGACTCCGTACTATGGGGCTGCGGACCACGCCGAATCGTACTACCATACACACTGTTTTTTATGGTGTACGGCGCAGAGGCGGTACTGCCCTGCGACATTATTAATGACTCACCTTGAGTGCGCATGTACGAACAGAAAGAAGCCGAGCTTGATCGGCAGGACAGTTTAGACGCCCTGGAGGAGGAGCGTGACATTGCAAAAGCCCGCTCCGCGTTCTACCAGCAACAGGATCGACGGTATCAAAGCAGAGAAGTACGGGCCAAAACTTATAACGTTGGCAAACTCGTTCTACGCCTACCAGAGAAGAAAAAGGACAAGCTCAAGCCGAAATGGGAAGGTCCCTTCGTCATTGACAAAGTTCTAACCGGTGGAGTGTACCGTCTGCGGGATGCATCAGACAATCAAGTCGAGCCAAACCCATGGAACGCGGCAAGACTCCGAAGGTTCTACGCCTACTGCCGAACTCTGTGCTCGTCTCCTTACCTCCGCCTTTATATATATATATCCGCTATCTGTCTTTCTTTCTTTCTTCCCTTTTTCTTCACGACATTAAAAGGTTAAAATGTGTCTTGACTACACAATCTTGACGCGCCATGCGTGCTCATTATACCTGGGGGCTTCTTATACAGAAGCTTAATATAATTATGTTCTGGGCTCTATGCCCCCTGCACATGTGTTACTTTTCTACATGTACCTTCTCTTCGCCATTATGTGCATCGATATGACTAAAGTTTTGGCCAAGCTGGGTTGCCTGGCTCTTGTGTTTATGCCCTACGTTCTCGTTAATTCGGCTAGGGCATAAGGGGAGCACCTCTGCGATTGTTACTGCCGGGTCAGCCGGATGTGTACCTCAGACTGGGTGAAGCCGAAAGCTAGCGTTCTTAAGGGAATATTCGGTCAGTGAACAAAAGATGACTTTTACTTATTGCAATACATGCCCCCAGATGTTTATATCCTGCGTCTCTTTTCGCGGTTCGGACATGCACATTAATGCATGTGTACCCAGGGAAAGGAACCCTTAAGGGAACTATTCTCCCTGGAAGATGTTTCTTACTATCCATGTAATATAACATAGCTAGTTGGGTACTTGTCCGTTCAAGAACTTATGACCCCTACGCCTGGTTTCCATGCGTACCCCGGTTTTTACATAACTGAGCGGGTATTCGGATACACTCCGGACTGTCGAGTCCGGAGGTCGAAGCGAAAAGGTCCGCCATGACAAATGATTTACAATCCGGCTAGGGACAATATATGTCACTTGAAGTACACAGTCACTTAGACTGACTAAATTCTTCTTCTATACCATCCAACAGACTGTCTAGCCTACAATCCTGTTGGGAATACTTTGCGGCTAATTTTGCCTGGTCATACACTACACTAACGGGGATCTCTTTCCCATCAGACCCCACAGGTCCGACTTCGGCCATGTGGTTCGGGCCAGCCTTGGTACATAGCGTCTTCACCATGGCCCAGGCTTCCCTTGCACCTTGTCGGCAGGCAGACATCTTCCATAATCGGAAGCGCCGCCCCGCTCCCTTGAGCATCTCTACGAGCTCCCCCATGCCTCCTGGCAGGGAGGCGGATGGCCACAAGGCTTGGGCTATGCCCTGCATCACCTGCCGAACTTGTTCATGCAGTTGTGAGAGCTTTGGCAGAAGATCGCCCGCAGACCCGGGCATCTCCTCTTCGGGACGACCCGCCAGCATACCTACAGATATAACTCTGTTAGCTGGTTTCTTCGCCGAACTCTATAAAAGTTCGTTCAAGCACATACTAAAAATGCCGCATTGAAGCTCCTTATTCTCCTTTACGGAGTCAGCTAGCTGGTCCCGAACATCTTTCAGTTCAATGCCCAGTCGGGTATTGGCATCTTGGAGATCGTTTTCTCCTGCCTAACCTGCGTAAGAACGCGCTCGCCAGCCTCTATCTGTCGTTGAGTATGGTTCTCATCCCCTCGCACGACCTTCGGATTCACTCCGGGATCATCTGCAGAATCTATTGTTAGATTTGCATGCATGCCGAATACTAACTGGTACATGTCATTTCATTCTTTTCGATCAGAACAAGTGTTACCAGATGGGGCCTTCTTGGACTCCTTCATTTCGGCAACTGCGGTCCGTAGCTAGGCTTTGCACTCCTCCAGCTCTTGAGACATCTGGGTATTATTCTCCGTAAGAACCTACGCATATAATGATCCTTAAATCAGTTGTGCCAACTGTTTCAAGTCTCAGGGGCTACTGATATACATAATTATCAGATTTCCTTACCCGTATATCCTTTACGTACTGGTCCGTGGCTCTGACAAGACCAATTTGAGCAGCTCAGATGTACGCATCTCCCGAGTTGAAGGCATCGAACGCCTCTTCGGAGAAACCAAGGTCGCGGAGTACGGCCCGGCGATGCCAGTAATTCATGGCACTCTCCACTTCGTAATTCATAGCGTACAGCCTATGCGGATCCTTTGTAGGAGGAACATCCAGTATTGTCCCCATGTTAGCATCTGCCCCTAAGACCGGCTCTGGAGTCCGGCTGGTGGAGGCGTGGCCGGCAGGCTCTCCGGACATGGTCCAGTGAGCGTTTTTTCTGCCACGAACCATGGACGTTATTATATTTTCAAGACGATAACCACGGAGCAGGTTTCTTTTTCATACCTCTGCGACGGCATCTCAGTCCTGATTGCCTTCCTTTTAAGCCTACCCGGCTTCGGTGCCCCTCGTTGGTGAGTCACCACGGGTTCGGCATGGCGTCCCGAGGGCCTTCCCTATAAGACACCATATGTGTGCGGTGGGTGAAGTGCAAAAAATGGATCCTTCTCGGAAGTTGGGACTCTGGTTTTACTTACATGCGATGCAGGGAGCAGGCCAGGATAATCGGCTATGATGGCCACCAAGGCACCATCGCAGCTTAACTAGTAGAACGTCATGTCGATAAGCTCCACAAATATGTCCGGATCTTCTTTGAGTCCGGGTTCGAGGGCCCGGTCAGTGTCCTCTGGCTGTGGAGACGGGTTGTGGACCTCCCTCACATCTTTTCGCAGTTCCTGCTATGAAATAGCAAGGTAAATATTTATGATGAAGAATGCGGGAAGGTCTGGAGTAAAATGTAGCAGCTCACCCAGTTTGGGGGTTGTACATGGAGAATCCATCCCGTGGCTTAATGCGGATGAACTCCTCTTCCTCTCCTTTGTATAAATCGGACAGTATTTTCGCTAGAGCAGCGGCAAAGTCCGGACCTTTATGGCCGCAGCGGGTGGCATCATCTTCTCCATTGAAGTGCCACACGGGTTTCCCCCGATACTGAAGTGGCTGCACCCCCCGCATTATACATATTGACATAACCTCAATTATTGTCAGTCCTGATTTGGCCAGCGTTTTTATCCTGCCCATCAGGTAAAGGACCTCTCTGTTATCTTCTTCCTGGGGGCTCCGAGGGCGCCAGCTGCGGTGTTTCTTCAAAGGGGCATTATTAAACTCAGGAAGGCCCATCCGAATAGGGTCCGGAAGGGGGACGTCCTCCATATCAAACCACTCCGAAGGCCAGTCTTCGGATGTCTTCTTCAAAGTACCAAACGGGTATCCAGTCCCGGCGATGCGCCATATTTCAGCTCTGCCCACTTGATATATTGACCCCTCCTGTGTATGGGGTACGAGGCAGAATAGCCTCTTCCATAGCTCGAAATGAGCTTCGCAGCCCAGAAACAGCTCGCAAAAGGCGACGTAGCCGGCGATGTGTAATATGGAGGCGGGAGTAAAGTTATGCAGCTGGAGGCCGTAGAACTCCAGGAGCCTGCGGAGGAACAGATGGATTGGAAATCTGAGTCCCCTCAATAAGTAAGGGACAAGGCATACCCGCCCCCCCATGGATGGGTTGGGAAAGCTCTTCGCTTGCTCCCTGCCGTTATAAGTGGCTAGTCCGGCTCGGACGAGGACCATATACGCAGGAGGGAGAAACCATGGGCCTGTAACTGTACTAATTGGCTGTGGGGGACGGAACACTTATCCCAATTGCCTGGCTTAGTGCTACAGGGGCGAGAGGAGGAGCTGCGATGGCCGGCCATGATGGGATGGACTTCTCCGGGCGTGCTCCGATGGATACTCGTTGTGGGAGGATGGTGTGATCTGGATCTGAGGATCCCCGACTCTTTCAATAGATGATTTACTCACATGGTTAGGGTGGCAAATGTTAAAATGCCCCGACTCTTCGCATTCGCTCGACACGTGGAAGATAGCCATTATTAAAACACAGAAGCCGGGGAGTGGAACATTCATGGGAAGCCAGACACTACTCGTTACAACAGGTACTCAGGATTTGGAGAAGAACCCACCTTGCAATGCCGAAGACAATCTGCGCGTCGGACTCGTCGTCATTGAAGCCTGGTTCAGGGGCTACTAAGGGAGTCCTGGATTAGGGGGTCCTCGGACAGTCGGACTATATACTTTGGCCGGACTGTTGGACTATAAAGATACAAGATTGAAGTCTTCGTCCCATGTCCAGGTGGGACTCTCCTTTGCGTGGAAGGCAAGCTTGGCAATTCGGATATGTAGATCTTCTCCCTTGTAACCGACTCTGTGTAACCCTAGCCCCCTCTGGTGTCTATATAAACCGGAGGGCTTAGTCCATAGGACAACAACAATCATAATCATAGGCTAGCTTATAGGGTTTAGCCTCTACGATCTCGTGGTAGATCAACTCGTGTAATACTCATATCATCAAGATCAATCAAGTAGGAAGTAGGGTATTACCTCCATCGAGAGGGCTCGAACCTGGGTAAACATTGTGCCCCCCGCCTCCTGTTACCATTAGCCTTAGACGCACAGTTCGGGACCCCCTACCCGAGATCCGCTGGTTTTGACACCGACAGACACCTCGCGAGGTTCCTGTGACGCAATCCATGACGACTGGAACCAGGCGGGCGCCAGCGCGCGTAGTGTCCTTGTTTCCTCTTTGGTGCTAAAGGGGCAAGCGCATACGAGGAGTCCCGAGGCATCAGGCAAAGGTTTCCATATCGGTGCAACAAGACCAAGACCAGCAGGACGACAAGATGAAGGTCACCGTGGAGCCCAAGACGGCATCACCACCAGAGCCTTTGGTAGGCGAAGACCACTTTTGTCAGGATAGCTTGTACTAGTTGTATTCCTTCGAATTTGGCCGTTGTGGGATCCCTTCCCGCTCAATATTTGGGGAGACGACCAGGGCCTCTATAAATAGGACTAGCCACCACCATGGAGGGGAGATTCCGATCTTCAACCACCCAAGCACACCAAGCACATGAACACCTCTCCTCGCGAGGCTCTTCTTCCCTTGTACTGTCCATCCTCAGCCCAAGAGGCAATCCACCACACCACACTGGAGTAGGATATTACACCACAATGGTGGCCCGAACCAGTATAAATCTTGTGTCTCATGTTCTTTGGGTTCGTCGAGCTAGGCCGTGAGATCGTAGAGTGCGCGAACTAGAGAGGGGGGAGATCTTTGTGCGCACCCCAGTGTTCGAACCTCAAGGGTTTTGCCGGAACCCGAAATCCGACATTTGGCGCGCCAAGTAGGGGTGCGCCGAAGATTTCCCCTTCGTCGATCTGTGCTTCGCCAAGTTCATGGCCGACGCTCACCGGGCCCGCGCTGAGCGCCGGGCCGCTCTCGCCACCCGTGTCGCTCAGACCGACCCTGTCGACGGACCTCCCCGTCGCTCTCTGTCACCCGCCGCCAACGCCGCCACCGGCCCGGTGGTAAACGGGCAGCAAGCCTCTTCACTGCACCACTCTGTGCGGCGAGATGGTCACACCGCCACCCCGTCGCTGACTCCGGTTGTCTCATCGTCTCACGCTCGCCGTGCCCCCACGGACGCATAGGTCACGCTGCTCATGGCACGCGAGGTCCTGCGCTACCGCCTGGTCGACGACCTCTACGAGGACTGGTTGGACCGCATCGCGGAGCTCGTCAGCACCGCGGGGGGCTCTCCAGCGCCATCCCTCTCGCTGCCTCGCCCGCCCCCGGTTGCGGGCGATGTGGCTCATGGAGCACCTCCACCCCCTCAGCACCAAGATGGCGCCCTCGCGCCGAGGCACGCGGCTCAGGGAGCGCCTCAGCCTCCCCCACGTCAAGACGGCGTCCTCGCTCCAAGATGCGCGGGCCAGCGGCGTGATCCTCCATGCCGTGTGCCCGCGCACGAAGAAATAAGTTGCCAGGAGGTTCCCCGTCCGCAAGAAGATGCTCCACCGCTTCCAGCACCACCACGTCAGGACCGCTTGCCGCGGAAGGGCCACGTGCCACTTGCCGTGGCAGCACAGGGACGCCAAGGTCAAGCCCCACCTCCACGACGGGCCCCGGTGGCCACGGCGGGCTGTCGTGCCTTCACTCCTGACCTGCGTAGCGTCATATGGCCGGGCAAGTTCAAGCCGGATCTGCCTCCTCGCTATGACGGCACCCCCAACCCTGCGGAGTTTCTGCAGCTCTACGAGCTAAGCATCAAAGCATCCAATGACGACGAAAAGGTCATGGAGAACTGGTTTCCCATGGCTCTCAAGGACGGCGCCCGCTCATGGCTCCTGAACCTGCCCCTAGGCTCGATTTCCTCCTGGGATGAGATGCGCAGCCACTTCATCGCCAACTTCCAGGGCACTCGCGACCGCCCCCCAGTTGCGGGTTACCTGCGCCGCATCAAGCAACAACCAGGAGAAACCCTGCAGAAGTACATCCAGCGCTTCAATAGTGCATGTATCAAGGTCCCCAAGGTGACGGACGAGGCCATCATCTTGGTGTTTTCCGACAGCGTCCGTGACGTCAAGATGAAGGAGGAGCTCGCCATCCATGAGGAGTTGTGCACGACCTCGGAGTTGTTCAACATAGCAACCAAGTGTGTGAGGGCTAAGGAGGGGCATCTCTCCCTCCTCGAGCTCCCCGCTGTGGATCCAGAGGAGATGAAGGCCAAGGTCAAGGACGTGAAGCGCAAGGGGGTGGCTGTGCTTGCAGCAGAACCGGACACCAAGTGCGGCCGATATCTTCCTGAGTCGTCCAAGGGTAGCCGTACGTTCTGCGCCTTCCACAACATGCGCACACACAACACCAACGATTGTCAAGAGCATAGGGCCATTCGAGATGGATGCTTCGGTTGACGCCCCGATCGCAACTACCGGGGCTACAGCCAAGGAGGTGGACGAGGTGGAGGACGTTGGGACGACCATGGGCCCCACCAAGAGTGGCGCGACCAGCCTTGCGAGGATCGTTGGCAGGACCAGCCTCGCGAGAGCGCCTGGAAGGACCAACCTCATGAGGATCATCCTCAGGGCAACCCTGGTCTCCCTCTGCTGCCGCCTCCAAGAAGGAATGACGACCATCAACAGGACGAAGGGGCTGGGGGCTTCCAGGAGTTGCATGCCATCGCCTGCATCTTGGGTGGCGCTCATGCCCCAGCCTCCCAGTGCATCTTCAAGCAGTTCTCCCGCGAAGTGAATGCAGCCCTCCCCAGGCTCGAGGCTACGCGCCCGCTTAGGTGGTCCAAGTACGCCATCACCTTTAGCTCGGTGGCCAGCTCAAATGCGTGGCAACCGCTGGCGTCCTCCAGATGCTCTGTTCACCCGTCATCAGTAATGTCCAAGTCACCAAGACCCTCATCGATGGCAGCGCAGGACCCAGTGTCCTGTCCGTCAAAACGTTCAACAGCCTTCAAGTGTCATACGATCAGCTCCAGCCCACCAAGCCTTTCTCAGGAGTGACAGACGGCTCCACCACCCCGGTAGGGCAAGTTCGCCTCCCTGTCACATTCGGTCAGCACGACAACTACCACACCGAGCTTGTCAACTTCGATGTCGCCCTCATCCACCTCCCGTACAATGCCATCCTCGGGTACCCAGCACTGGCCAAATTCATGGCAGTCACCCACCATGGCTACAACGTCCTCAAGATGCCGGGAAGCGGCGGAATCATCACGGTCCCCTGCGAAGAAAGAGACGCGGTGTGCTCCCTCGAGCGTGCCTTCCAAGCTGCATCAATCAAAGACCCTGACAGCGCGGGTGCGCAATACCCTCTTGAGGCCAACCCCAAGAAGAAGAAGCAGCTACTCCGCACTGGGCCTCAGGGGAGCGGCACCTCCAGCGGCGCCACTTCAGGATCTGCGCCAGCGCCTGGGGAGCCTCCTTCCCTCACATAGGGAGGTGCGCTCGGCGCCCTCCTCAGGCAGGGCTCAGGGGCTCTCTTCTGGAGGGCCTCGGACCTGGCCAACATCACAAGGGAGGCGCTCAGGCACCACGTGGAGGCGTGCTTCGCGGCACGTTTCCCTCAGGAGGACACCGGGCGAGGAGCGCCCGACGCTTAGGAATTCATCACCAAGGCATCTCAGGAGCTTCAGGAAGCAAGAGCAATACGCGGCGACCGCTACCCACCTAGCGTTGCTCCCCACCCAGGCGAGGGTGGTGAGTTGCGCGTCTGCATCGACATCCCAGGGCTCAACAAGGCCGCATCTCAGGAGCGCTTCTGGCCTTCATGCGCTGGCTGGTGTGAGGGCGCGCCTCACAGCTATGTCCGCATGCCGTTCGGCTTGCCGAGCATGGCCGCCACCTTCCAGCGCAATCTGCGGAGCATCCTGGCAGGTCAGGAGGCCAGGCACCACGCGGTCCTGGCGGAGATGGAGACGGTCCTCCGGAGGCCACCTGGGCCTCCAGAGCCTCCCGAGGCTCAGGGTCTCGGCGGCTCGTGAGGAGCAACTTCTTTGCTACATGTCTTCAGCTACCCCAACATTCCTTCGGCACACAAACCAGGTGATATCTTTCCAAGTTCATTCAGCTAGGAGCGCCCCTTTGGGCTGCATCATCCCCGAGCCGCGTGGGTCCGTCCTTGCGACATGTATCCGCTTGCATCTTTAGTTCACTCTGCTGGGAGCGCCCCACGGGCTGCACCAACCCCAGGCCGCTCGGGTCCAACCCAGAGGCATGTATCGTTCTCGCATCTGCCTAAGCTAGTTGCTTTTCATGCATAATCTATCTATGGTTATCACCTACTTGATTGTCATCCATCATGGGAGCCGCACGCCGATCGTCTTTCTTCAGGATCCTTCGCATAAGAAGGCTAGGCACGACGTCTGTGCTCGGGCCCGTCCCTGGCAGCGTCGATAAATCCAACGCCTGAGTTCTGTCTGGCGGGTCGGCCCAATTCACGTCACCTCCTGGGGTCGTTGGTGCTTGGCCTTCTCATGCGATAGCCTTGGGAAATCCACTCGGTGCAGGTTGTCTAACCATTTCACAGGAACGCCGCAACCATCAAGAACTAAGACCAGGCACAACCCGCCTTGAGGTAGGGCCTCGTGAGTCCCGCGCTGGCTCACGAGTGCCCAGATACACCTCGTCTAGCCCTGTCGTGCAAGCCACGTGTCAGGGCGGGGCTGTACACGCCCCAGGGGCTCTCCACAGTAGGGAGTCCCCTCCCACGTACCAGTGGAAGCACCATGCTCCACGCTGGCAGTCGACACTACCGAGGAGCGGCTATGCCCATGCAAGTGCGGAAGCGCCATGGTCTGTCCTGGTGATAAACAACTGAGGGTGGCCTCACGGCCGTATCAACCTCAGGGAGCCTCCAAGCTTGGTGTCTGGCCTCATCGCAACACCTCCCCTCAGGAGAGTCGCGCGAGGGGGCTAGGCACGAGGGCTGCACTCAGGTCACGCCCAAGCGTACGCCACCCTGCCAGGTCCCTCGGACCTGGTCATCGCACGCCCTCCCAAGCGGAGCCAAGGTATGAAGGTCGTTTGAACATCAAGGGGGACTCCTGAGCATCGCAACTCAGGAGCCTAACTGACCACGTAGCCCCTCACTCCTTGGTCCGTCCTGGTGATCCAGTCGGCCCAATGGCGGCTGAGGTATGTGCGGGGTCGGGCCCTGCCGATGTAGAACACTAGACTTACTCCCAGATCTCATTTTTATAAGATATTTGCGTGTCAAGGGGGACTCCTGAGCATCGTGACTCAGGAGCCTAACTGATCACGTAGCCCCTCACTCCTTGGTCTGTCCTGGTGATCCGGTCGGCCCAATGGTGGCTGAGGTATGCGCAGGGTCGGGGCCTGTTGACGTAGAACACAAAGCAAATAGAAAGGAAATCACAGAATGTCAAAGCAAATATTACAGGGCATATTGTTCCCCTGAAATCAAAGAGAGTTTAACGCCTCCACGAGGCATGGTGCACATTGCAGAAGTTAAAACAGGAAAGGAGCCACCGGCAGGTCACCTCGTCATCCTTGGACGCCGCCGTCGCCTGCAAGGGATGATTCTTCTCCAATGACGTTGCCTTCACCTGCACCACCAGCCAGAGTTGCGGGATCGGTATCACCGCCGGTCGGCGGCACGGGAGAGAAGGCGCAGAACCTCTTCAGCAAGGCCTCCACCTGACCCTTCACAGTTGCGGCAGCGGCCTCGTAATGCTTGTCTTTCACAGGCTCCAGCAGCTTGTCAAGGCGGGCGGCGGGATCGTGAAGGTGGAGGTGGCTAAAGACGCGCGTCAGCGCGGCCGAGGAGAGAACGCGGGCTTCTCCCTCTGCCATGGGGCCGATACGGCTCAAGGCGTCCTCAAGCGCATCAACTAGAAAAGGAACCAGCTGGTTGGGGGCCCCGTCGTCGGCAACCAGCGCCTCCTCCAAGCTCTTCTCGTAGAGCGACTTCAGCACTGTCCGAGCCTTCTCTTCAAGGAGCTTGAAGGCCGCGCGGTCCTCAGTCAGGACCTTCGCCTTGGCATCGAGCTCAGCCTTCTCCGCCTTCAGCTTCTGCTCCAACTCTTCCAGCCGGCCGCGCTCCGTGGCCTGTGCCTTCGCCAACTGCTCCAGTTCGGCGTCGCAATCCTTGATGGCGTCCTCTTGGGCTTTCATCCTCTCCTCCTCCTCCTCCTTGCGGTCTCGGGCTTCATTCGCACGGTCTACAGCTCGGCCACTAGTGACCGCCAGCGGTCCTGGGCGGCTTCGGCGTCCTTCAGCGCCACCTCGCGGGCGGCCACAGCCTGGGCAACAGCCTCCCTGCCCTTCCCAGAGTCAGCAGCAACTTGGCTCAGTGCCACCCGGACGGATGCGTCGGAATGCAGCCAGCCGGAAACCAGTTCCAGGCGTCCGGCCACCTGTAGCGACCCGACCCGAATGGATCAAGTCTCTGTGCTTAAGTGTCATCCCTGGATTGGTATGCTGACACACACAGTACTCGAGGATTTATAACAGAGGTAAATCACATGTAAAAAGTAACGTAAATACTATTACCTCAATCTAAAATAGCGAAAGTAACAAGGTTGTGGATTCCCATCAACACCAACATGTGCTCTGATACCATCTTTGCTATGGGCTTCCTAGTTTCTAGGGTCACGTCCTACAGTCAACATGTGCTCTAATACCATCTTGTAGCGACCCGACCCGAATGGATCAAGTCTCTGTGCTTAAGTGTCATCCCTGGATCGGTATGCTGACACACACAGTACTTGAGAATTTATAACAGAGGTAAATCACATGTAAAAAGTAACGTAAATACTATTACCTCAATCCAAAATAGCGGAAGTAACAAGTTTGTGGATTCCCATCAACACCAATGGCAAAGTTCAGTGTAGAAATCGTAACCCTAACGTATCACTTACTCGTCATAAGATTCCCTGCAACATGAGAAGTTGCAGCCACAGAGGGTCAGTACATTGAATGTACTGGCAAATTCACACCATAGAGAATGATGAATAAAGGCTATCACTACATGCATATTTGGCTGGTGGAAAAGCTCTATGGTTATAAGGTTTTTGCGAAAAGCCAATTTTTCCCTACTACAAAGGAATAAATTTTATTTAACTATCATGGTGGTTGTTAATCATTGAGAATGGTTGACAGCATTCTCAATCCCAATTAAGTAACATCATTAAAACCCAACAATATTCATTTAAAGTAACATGATGAGATCAACAGGATAATCCAAGAACTAGATACTCAAGATGTCCATAACCGGGGACACGGCTAATCATGATTAGTTTATACACTCTGCAGAGGTTTGCGCACTTTTCCCCACAAGACTCGATCTCCTCCGTTGGATTTCTCGCACTACATGGTGTTTGAGAAACGGATGACCGAGACATAGTCTTTCAGAAGCGTTTGCACCTTACGATGGGTAGACCGTACCACCTACAACCCCTACATCTGCTAGTCTACCACTGTAAGAGTTCACATGACTTAATCAACTATGCTAGAGCCCATAATAGCTTGTGGCTGCACACGGAAGTTTCTAGTATGAATAGTCTCATGATCCCTTTGAGCCTGGGTGGCGAACCATACGATGATCACACGGTAACCCCGGGATCTCCTAGGACAACACTGGTATATCCCCAGGTGTCCGGGCAAGTCCACTGGTATATCCCCAGGGTGCCCCAACCAATCCACCCAGATGTGTATTAAAGTAGCCACCTTAAGTTAAACCTTAGTTAACAATAATCTCTCACATCTATCATGAAATTCTCTCAAACCCAATCCACGTCTATGAGCATAGCATGGCAATATAAGCATAACGTAATAGTAACTCCCAAGGGTTTGATAATAAACAGGTGATAGGTTCCTACCTCATCAACTACTTCCCAACCCACAAGTTAATGACATCCTAACCATGCAATGTTTGAGGATTGGAACTAATGCATAAATATTGGGTGATAAAGAGTATGATCAAAGTGTGAACTTGCCTGCAATGTTGATGAAGATGATTCGCACTCAAAACCCTTGATAGCTCTACTCGTCGCACTCCGATCAATATATCGTAAGCAAGCAATAGTAACCACACATAAGCAATCACTCAAAAGATCAGAAAGATCGAAGAAAACGGTTCAGAAAACTTCAAAACCAAGCAAATAACTCTTGCAACATAAAAAATTTCTAACGGTACCAAAATTATGTGAATTTGGCATTATCAGATAGTTTAGGTCAAAAGCTTCAATTTGCAAAAGAATCAACTAAATCGGAGTTACGAAACTCAAGTTATGATCAAACGAAGTTTGAATTCAAATCTGATCTAATTCAAATTTTAAAATTTTCAAAAACATGTTTGAGTTGGATTACTGGATAGAGGAGATCATAACGAAGAAGTGGGCGTTGGTTTCGTTGGATTTGGACTAACGAGTAAAAAGTTGTAGATGTTTGAAGTAGAGGGACTAATTTGTCAAAGAAAATACTACCAATAGGTCCCTGGATAGAAAACTAAAATAAAAAGAAAAAGCTAAATAACGAACGTTCGCTAACTAGTTCTAAACAGTGGACATTCGCTGTTTAATAAAACCTAAAAAAACAGTTCTAGTCTAGAGTTTTAAAGAAAAACCGAACCTAAAAATACCAGGGTCGGTTTTATACCGGTTCGCGGCGGTTCGAAGAAAACCGGCGGTTCGCGGAGCGGATCGAACCGGCGTTGGTGGTTAACTCCGGCGGCAGCGAGGCGAGGCGGCGCGGCGAGGCAGCTCCGGCGAACGCGGCGAGGCAGGGCGGCGGCGGCGAGCAGCAGAGGCGAGGCGGCGCGCGGCGAGGCAGCAGAGGCGAGGCGGCGCGCGGCGAGGCAGCAGAGGGGCGCGGCGCGGGCGGCTCCGGCGTCCGGTGATGGCGGCGGTTGCGGCCGCGAGAGGCGAGAAGGAGTGGGAGGGGTCCAGGCGGCGCTTTTATGAGGAGGGGCGACGGGTTGCGTGGAGGAGGGGTCGGGCGGCGCGGAGTCCTGGCGAGGCGCGGGCGCGGCGGCGTGCTTGCTCGGGAGACCCTCCCGAGCTCGGGCATGACGCGCTAGGCCGGCTGGGCCGTGGCCTGGCGATCTGGGCCGGCCCGGTCCGGTCGGTCCAAAGGTTTTTTTTAACATTTTTTTCCAGACAATCAAAAATAAAAGAATGAAATAATTGAAAATATTATATAGGCGTATAATATATCAAAATTTTCAAAAAAAGATTTTCTACACGGTGAACATTTTTAAAATGCCAAATAAAATCCACCCAAATTCAGATAAATCAAAGAGTGCTACTGGTCTATTAAAATCCAACAAAAATCATTTTAAAAATACCAAAATGATTTCAAATAAATTTTTCTCCAATTTTCTAATGTAGGGAATCATGTTACCCTATTTTCCATGTATTTTGATTTTGGAGAAAAATAATTTGAATAAACTCAAATAAATCCAAATTGAAAATAAATTCAAAAGAACTTTGAATTTAATTCTTTGAAACTCCCAACTCATATTTCATATAATTTGAAGAAGTCATTTTATCTTCTCTCGTGAAAATCATTGAGTTGCATAAAGATTTAGAATTGAAAATATTTTCAAATTAAATTCAAATATTTTCAACAACCCTTTTCATTTAATTTAAATGGAAGAAGTCATGTCATCTTTTCTCTAGGATTTTGGGTTGAAAAGAATTTGAATTTGCGGAGATGAGAAAGCAAATATGAAAGTTTGGGAAAGTCCTTTTATTCCCTCTCATTTAACTTTCAAAAGTTTCGAATTCACTCACTTTCAGTCAATCAATCAAACAATCAATCAAATCTATCTATTTATTATAACATTCCAAAATTTAGAATTTTGGGATGTTACAAACCTACCACCCTTAAAATGAATCTCGTCCTCGAGATTCGGAGAGGTTAGCAAGAAATAGGTTAGGTTTGGGGTCTTCTCAAAATCCATCAATCATCACAAGGGGTCTGGGTGCTACCACCCTTAAAATCATTGTTACGGTTCCATCAAAACTCATATACTCCATCCTTATTCTTGGCAGTGTCGGTCTTCTCAGATCGTAAGGATAATTCCTTATCCGGGCTCTTCCGGTAGTGGCATAACCTCTACCGCAATACTTTTGTCCTTTCATCTTGGTAAGGTTATTCCGAGACTGGGTCTTCTTAGCTGATAGGTCTGGTGCCAAAACTAAACAACTATCGATATCTCATGGTGGTTAACAATTTATGGTTTCTCCTGCAGGAAATGGGTCTGGTTGATCCTCACCGTATAACCTACGGTTGGCATCAACTGCCGTGTACAAGGGAAAAAAGTACCTATACCATTCTAAGGCTTAAACAAGGTTTTGATCGTCGTCTCTCTACTATAGGTAAGTCACTCAGATTTACCATCCCATATAGCAAGGCGAATGATAAGAGTAAGTCGGTATGGTGATCAATCCATCCCGCACCCAAATCATTACCATGTATACAGTTTAGCGAATCTCGCATACTAACACTCAGTCATCCTCACAAGCATTACAGAATTTCTCTTGTCGACGAACTAAGTTCGGATAATTCCATGGATTCTGCAAGCCAAACAAACATCTATCGTTCCTTCACAACTCTCAGGTTTTGTGTTACTCCTATAAAATTGTCTGCCGATAAAACATCGTATCTTCCTCCAGGGTTTTTCCTTCAGCAAGAATGTGCTTGCTTCTTGGCAGGTCTTGGGGCCTGTGGGTTATGGCCCATCTCATCACTTGTAGTCCTTGAACTTATCATCGGATAACTGATCATTATTCCAACTCCCAACTTCCTAGTATTCTTAAATCCATCCAATTGTACTGTCTTCCTTCCTTCTATTGGCATCTAAACTAGGACATGATTACTCAGACTCATCATGGAATTTCCCTTGATCCATATTTCCAACATCATACCTCCTTTATATCCAATAGTAATTTATCTCTTCATCCTCGTGGGATATCCCTCATACCGAGATAAAAACTTATACTTATGAAGTCCATATTCCACATCATTATCCTTTCCAGGGTCAAGCGTCCTTACAGGGGAATATTGGCCATCTCTGCATGGCACTTCTTCAACTGGGAAACGTGAAACACATCTTGAACTCCTGACAGTCCTTCGAGTGACTCCAACTTGTTGGCCACTTCTCTCATATGCTCCAAAACTCGGTATGGTCCTACAAATCTCGGGGCTAACTGTCCCTTAACTCCAAATCGTTTAACTCCTCGCAGAGGGGTCACACGAAGACATGCTCTGTCTCCAATTTCATAGACTACCTCCTTGCGTTTTTAAGTCTGCATAACTCTTCTGCCTGGACTGAGCTACTTTCAGTCTATCTCGAATCAACTTAACATTCTCTTCCGACTCCTTGATCACATTTGGTCCAAACAACTGACGGTCTCCACTTCATCCCACATACTCTTGGGGTATCACACATATCGAGACAAAACTCGTATTCATTTTGTCCGAAATCCAATCAGTGGAGTATCCTTATCTTTTCCAGGGGTCAAGGGTTCTTACAGGGTACTACCACCCTTAAAATGCACAAATCTTCCATAGACCATATTTCTCATATCCTCAAAAATGGTCAAAATCCTTCTTCATAGAGTAAAAACCCAAATCTTTACCAATGATGCTAACTTTATTGATTCTCCAATGATTACATTCTCTTGTTTTTCCATTACATGTCTCAACTCAACACCTCAATATAAAAGAAAATGTTCTCACTTCTACTACTCCATTTCTTTTGTTGCAAACTCAACTATCTAGCACAAGTTTCCTTCTCCTTGGGGCATTCTCTGGCAAAGTGCCCTGCTCCATTACAACTAAAACATATTTCTTTTGACAAGTACCAAGGTTTCCTTTTTGGGCAACTGTTGAGGTAGTGCCCTGACTCCTTGCACCTGTAACAGGTGATATGACTCAGATCCTTCCTGGAATCCAATCTGCTTCCCTTCCTGGACCTTTCCATGCCAATCATGGCTTTTATTTCTTGTGGGTCATACTCTACTTCCTCTGTCAGGAATTCTACTAGATCCCCATTCAAACAATGTTGGGAGATGTGTCCTTCTTCTCCACATGAATAGCAAGACTTAGTGCATAGTTTACTCGGGTGTTCTTTTGGCGTGTCTTCCATCTCTTCCTTCTTCTAAAATTTCCATGAGGGCTCCTTTCATTACTTCTTTCTTCTGTTGGATGGTTCGTTGTACCGTGGGGTAAATGTGACACTGAGCAGGATAGTGGGTAGTCCCTTCACACAAGAAACAACTAATCTGCCTAGTTGGGCATTCTTCAAGTGGGTGACTTCCTTTGCAATTAGGGAATTCATCCTTGTGTTCTTTATGGGTGTGTCCTATTTCTCCACAAATCTTGCATGCACAAGGTTTCTTCATACCCTTTCCATAAGGCTTCAACTTCTGGGACACAAGTTGAGATCTCGACAGAGTCAACTTTAATTCTTTCCAAGTGGTTACTCCTTGCCATCCGTTTATGGTTTGGTATATCCTCCACCAAGTAGCAGCACCTCTTTCAAAGCACTAAAGAGCATGCTGGGTCATATCATGTCCAACTATAGGGTTATTCTCCATGTGATCCTCCATGTTCTGAATCCATCGGTCCGTCTCCAACTGACTCATCGGTCCAGAAAATACAAGCTCATCTTCATTCATCCTCTATTGGGTCCATGGGTTTGGGGTGAGATAAGAGAGATAGATAGGGATACACACAATACAAATAAAATTTTTGAAAAGACAGATTTTATTGTGGCTGTCGGAAAACATCAAACAAATGACAGCTCACAATCGTCGCATCTAACGTAGGTATATAACAGGGGTTTGGTCTTCTAAAGGTCAATAAATCTTCAACGTCTCCAAACTCTTCAAGCCTTGTTCATGCCTCCAATGGCTTCTTCCGATCATGCTTGTCTTTCTCAAGTCCTTTTGCCAGCTCATCTCTGTTGACGTGAAGTCTCTCGCGACGTCCTTTAATATTCTGGAGTTGCGTTCCAAACTTCTGGTTTCAACATCCTTCACATGAACCATGGTCATACTGTCCTTCAGTTCCTAACAAATCTCCGGTATCTCGAGGTTGTAGCTCCTCCAGCTTGGCTACTTTCATCTTTTGGTTCCTGAGTTCTTCACGAAATACTTCCTTGTCTAATACGGCTTCCTGGAGCTCCATCTTAAAATTCTTGATGTACTACTCCAGATTCTGGTGATACACCGGTTAAGGTTAAAACTTCATCTTACTAATAGGTGCTCCATCAGCCTTCTTCCATCAAATCCATTCTAAAAAATGCATCCTTAACTCAGCACGGTGACAATAGCATCAGCGGGTGATGACATCACGGATAACCATGTTTCTGCTCTTGTCATTCCCCGTGAGCTATCATTCCATAGTAGATATCTCCTGCCTTAGGGTTTTCTTTGACAAAACTTTGAGTTCTAGTGCTCCATGCTCCGGTCTTTCTCCGATACACCTTGATCTCAGGTATTTATAACTTCCATAGTCTGTCAAGTTCCATCAGGGGAGTCTTACTAGGTCATACAAATCTGGAAATTCTTCATAGCCTCCAATTCTCCTAGTCTTCGGAGTCTTCAGGTGTTGTAGTTTCCATTATTCAGATGCACGGAAAATACTCTTCATTCCGAAGTGGTCTTAGTTGTTCGATATCTTGTATTTCTTGGAGTGGTCTCATCAGTCGAATCCTCGTGTGGTCAAAAGGGGAAAGGGTATGGTCTCACTAAAGGGAATTTTTGAATAAGCTTAGAAGAGAAGAGAGGTAAAAGATCTTTTTGAAAGGGAAAGTTGTAGAGAAAATCTTTGCTATGGGCTTCCTAGTTTCTAGGGTCACGTCCTACAGTCAACATGTGCTCTGATACCATCTTGTAGCGACCCGACCCGAATGGATCAAGTCTCTGTGCTTAAGTGTCATCCCTGGATCGGTATGCTGACACACACAGTACTCGAGGATTTATAACAGAGGTAAATCACATGTAAAAAGTAACGTAAATACTATTACCTCAATCCAAAATAGCGGAAGTAACAAGGTTGTGGATTCCCATCAACACCAACGGCAAAGTTGAGTGTAGAAATCGTAACCCTAACGTATCACTTACTCGTCATAAGATTCCCTGCAACATGAGACGTTGCAGCCACAGAGGGTCAGTACATTGAATGTACTGGCAAATTCACACCATAGAGAATGATGAATAAAGGCTATCACTACATGCATATTTGGCTGGTGGAAAAGCTCTATGGTTATAAGGGTTTTGCGAAAAGCCAATTTTTCCCTACCACAAAGGAATAAATTTTATTTAACTATCATGGTGGTTGTTAATCATTGAGAATGGTTGACAGCATTCTCAATCCCAATTAAGTAACATCATTAAAACCCAACAATATTCATTTAAAGTAACGTGATGAGATCAACAGGATAATCCAAGAACTAGATACTCAAGATGTCCATAACCAGGGACACGGCTAATCATGATTAGTTTATACACTATGCAGAGGTTTGCGCACTTTTCCCCACAAGACTCAATCTCCTCCGTTGGATTTCTCGCACTACATGGTGTCTGAGAAACGGATGACCGAGACATAGTCTTTCAGAAGCGTTTACACCTTACGATGGGTAGACCGTACCACCTACAACCCCTACATCTGCTAGTCTACCACTGTAAGAGTTCACACGACTTAATCAACTATGCTAGAGCCCATAATAGCTTGTGGCTGCACACGGAAGTTTCTAGTATGAATGGTCTCATGATCCCTTTGAGCCTGGGTGGCGAACCATAGGATGATCACATGGTAACCCCGGGATCTCCTAGGACAACACTGGTATATCCCCAGGTGTCCGGGCAAGTCCACTTGTATATCCCCAGGGTGCCCCAACCAATCCACCCAGATGTGTATTAAAGTAGCCACCTTAAGTTAAACCTTAGTTAACAATAATCTCTCACATCTGTCATGAAATTCTCTCAAACCCAATCCACGTCTACGAGCATAGCATGGCAATATAAGCATAACGTAATAGTAACTCCCAAGGGTTTGATAATAAATAGGTGATAGGTTCCTACCTCATCAACTACTTCCCAACCCACAAGTTAATGACATCCTAACCATGCAATGTTTGAGGATTGGAACTAATGCATAAATATTGGGTGATAAAGAGTATGATCAAAGTGTGAACTTGCCTGCAATGTTGATGAAGATAATTCGCACTCAAAACTCTTGATAGCTCTACTCGTCACACTCCGGTCAATCTATCGTAAGCAAGCAATAGTAACCACACATAAGCAATCACTCAAAAGATCAGAAAGATCGAAGAAAACGATTCGGAAAACTTCAAAACCAAGAAAATAACTCTTGCAACATAAACAATTTCTAACAGTACCAAAATTATGTGAATTTGGCCTTATCAGATAGTTTAGGTCAAAAGCTTCAATTTGCAAAAGAATCAACCAAATCAGAGTTACGAAACTCAAGTTATGATCAAACGAAGTTTGAATTCAAATCTGATCTAATTCAAATTTTAAAATTTTCAAAAACATGTTTGAGTTGGATTACTGGATAGAGGAGATCATAACGAAGAAGTGGGCGTTGGTTTCGTTGGATTTGGACTAACGAGTAAAAAGTTGTAGACGTTTGAAGTAGAGGGACTAATTTGTCAAAGAAAATACTACCAATAGGTCCCTAGATAGAAAACTAAAATAAAAGAAAAGGCTAAATAACGAACGTTCGCTAACTAGTTCTAAACAGTGGACGTTCGTTGTTTAATAAAACCTAAAAAAACAGTTCTAGTCTAGGGTTTTAAAGAAAAACCGAACCTAAAAAGACCGGGTCGGTTTTATACCGGTTCGCGGCGGTTCGAAGAAAACCGGCGGTTCGCGGAGCGGATTGGACCGGCATTGGCGGTTAACTCCGGCGGCAGCGAGGCGAGGCGGCGCGGCGAGCGCGGCGAGGCAGGGCGGCGGCGGCGAGCAGCAGAGGCGAGGCGGCGCGTGACGAGGCAGCAGAGGCGACGCGGCGCGCGGCGAGGCAGCAGAGGGGCGCGGCGCGGGCGGCTCCGGCGTCCGGCGATGGCGGCGGTTGCGGCGGCGAGAGGCGGGGAGGAGAGGGAGGGGTCCAGGCGGCGCTTTTATGAGGAGGGGCGACGGGTTGCGTGGAGGAGGGGTCGGGCGGCGCGGAGTCCTGGCGAGGCACGGGCGCGGCGGCGTGCTTGCTCGGGAGGAGGGGTCGGTCCGAAGGTTTTTTTTTAAACATTTTTTCCAGACAATCAAAAATAAAAGAACGAAATAATTGAAAATATTATATAGGCGTATAATATATCAAAATTTTCAGAAAAAGATTTTCTACACAGTGAACATTTTTAAAATGCCAAATAAAATCCACCCAAATTCAGATAAATCAAAGAGTGCTGCTGGTCTATTAAAATCCAACAAAAATCATTTTAAAAATAGCAAAATGATTTCAAATAAATTTTTCTCCAATTTTCTAATGTAGGGAATCATGTTACCCTATTTTCCATGTATTTTGATTTTGGAGAAAAATAATTTGAATAAAACTCAAATAAATCCAAATTGAAAATAAATTCAAAAGAACTTTGAATTTAATTCTTTGAAACTCCCAACTCATATTTCATATAATTTGAAGAAGTCATTTTATCTTCTCTCGTGAAAATCATTGAGTTGCATAAACTTTTAGAATTGAAAATATTTTCAAATTAAATTCAAATATTTTCAACAACCCTTTTCATTTAATTTAAATGGAAGAAGTCATGTCATCTTCTCTCTAGGATTTTGGGTTGAAAAGAATTTGAATTCATGGAGATAAGAAAGCAGATATGAAAGTTTGGGAAAGTCCCTTTATTCCCTCTCATTTAAAAGTTTCAATCAATCAAACAATCAATCAAATCTATCTATTTATTATAACATTCCAAAATTTAGAATTTTGGGATGTTACACCACCAGGGGACGGTCGGAGCCCTGAAGGTCTTCTTGCAGCAGGGCCATCGCAGAAAGAGCCCGCTCCAGGACGTCAGGAGAGGCGGAGGAACCTGGGGTCAGCAGCGCAGCAGAAGAAGGAGGAGGAGGCGACATCGTCACCATGGCCTGGGAGTCCAGAGGCTCCGGAGCCTCGGGGACCCCAGCGCCCGAGCCGGACGCTAGCACCTTCGGAGCCGGCGGGGCCTCGGGTGCTAACCCCTCTCGAGGATGCTCCACCCAGCCTCGCGAGGATGATCAGGCTAGAGAAGCACGAGCGTCATCTCCGCCTTTACTCATGGAGAGGGATGCGGCCGCAGGAGGCGACCTGGGCTCAAGAAGCACCACCTCGCCCTCCCTTCTCCTCTTCGCCGTAGGCGTCGGCCTAGTTGCACAACGAAGAAGAAGAGTCAAGGACAAGCACCAGAAGCAAGAACAAGGCAGGGCGAGAACACTTACTGGTCCACCGCGGCATAGTCCCTCCGCTTCGGGAGCTTGAAGCCGGAGAGCTTCGCGGCCCGAGGCGCGGGCGCGCCAGCTCCAGGAGCAGAAGCAGGGGCATCAGCTGGGCCGGAAGTAGCTCCAGGCGGCGGTGAGGCAGGAGCATCGTCCCGGGAGAGCAGAGCCGACCTTCCCTTCATCGGAACCACGGGCGGCTCCCCCTTCTCCGGGAGGACGTCGGCCTCGCCATCGTCGTCAGGCAGGATGCGGAGGATGTCGGCCTTCGCGAGGGGGAGGTCTCCCCCATCTCTTCAGGGGCTGCCTCTGAGTCGTGCTCCTCATCCTCCTGCCCCTCCTCTTCGTCCCCGCGGGAATCACCAGAAGACACGTCCACCGTCGCCGTCGCCACCGGAGCTTCAGAAGGCACTGGCGACATCAAGCCGCGCCCATCAAAGGTGGGCATGGTGGCTACGACCTTCGCCCCGTCCTTTCGGAGGAACAAGGAAGTCTGGGGATTCGACGGATACTCTTGGTCGTCTCCGACCTGGAGACGGACGGCCATGGCCAGCTCCTTGTCGGACAAGGCCTTCAGACTCAAGCGGAGCTTGTATTCTCCATCCACAAGCATCCACAAGGGGCGCGTGCACACCTGGTGAGGGAGTCCTGGACTAACGGGTCCTCGGGCGTACGGCCTGTTGGCCATGGGCCAGACTGATGGGTTGTGAAGATACGAAGACCGAAGACTGCACCCATGTCCGGATGGGACTCTCCTTGGCGTGGAACGCAGGCTTGGCGACCGGATATGTAGATTCCTTTCTTTGTAACCGACCTTGTGTAACCCTAGATCCTCCCAGTGTCCATATAAACCGGAGGACTTAGTCTGGATAGGGAAGACTCATTATCATAGCCATACAAGCTAGACCTCTAGGGTTTAGCCATTACGATCTCGTGGTAGATCATCTCTTGTAATACTCATATTCTTCAATATCGATCAAGCAGGACGTAGGGTATTACCTCCATAGAGAGGGCCCGAACCTGGGTAAACATCGTGTCCCTTGTCTCCTGTTACCATCGACCTTAGACGCACAGTTTGGGACCCCCTACCCGAGATCCGGCGGTTTTGACACCGACATTGGTGCTTTCATTGAGAGTTCCTCTATGCTATCGCTAAAAGGTTAGATGGCCCCTTCAATCATCAATAATGACACTGTCCAAGGAGAAAATTTCCTCCCCAGACAGATCTTCGTGTACGGCGGCTTTGCACTGCGGGCCAATTCACTTGGCCATCCGGAGCAGATCGAAAGCTACGCCCCTGGCCATCAGGTCAGATTTGGGAGCTTGAACTACGTTGCGGACGTCCGTGGAGACTTGGTCTTCGCCGGATTCGAGACCGCGGCTGCAGCCCCCGGTCACCACGACGATCATGACCTAAATTTGTCATCAGGCCGCATCCAGGAGATCGCTCCTATAACCGCTCTGGCCTTAGAGCCGGAGCAGACTGCGCCATCCGAGGATGGGAGGATCAACCCCAGTACAGAGGCCACAGATTCCACGGCATTGGAGCCGCACACATACTTAACCTCTCACGACATCTTTGTCACCGGAACTCCGGACTCGTCTCCGGCCGTAAGTTCCGAACCACGTGAGCCCGCGTACGCCGAACTTAATCATTTATCGATCTTCAAGTTCAGCACCGCAGACATCTTCCAGCACTCGCCTTTGGGCGATGTGCTAAACTCATTAAAGAACCTATCCTTGGCGGAGGACTCACAGCCGGACTATATCCGGCTCAGACTAGGGGCTGATGGTGGAGAATTTTGCTTCCCACCCACCACCCACTTCATCACCACGGTCAAGGATTTGACCGACACACTTGATTACGACTCCAAAGACAATAACGGTATGGACGACGATGCTGGAGAAGAAGAGGCCCAGAACCCGCCGTTCACCAAACGCTGGACGGCCACTTCCTCCTATGATGTATACATGGTGGATGCACCAAAGGAGAACAGCGACAATGACAAGGAAGATCCAGCCGAGGATAAACCTTCTGAAATACAATCCAAGCGGCAGCGTTAGCGGCGCCGCTCTAAGTCACACCGCAGTAAAGACAGCAACACTGGCACAGGAGAAGAGAATACTCCAGAAGGTGCCGAAGACAACGAAGACCCCGTTGAAACATCTAATGAACAAGATGAACGGGAAGATGGGCAGGGCAACCCTGGCAAGCAGGCCACGCACGAAGACTCAGAGGACGAAAGTTATCTTCCGCTCTCCGAGGATGAGGTGAGCCTCGGCACCGACGATTTCATCGTGCCTAAGGAACCTTTGGAGCAGGAGCGCTTCAAGCGCCAGCTAATCGCCACGGCAAGGAGCCTGAAAAAGAAGCAGCAGCAGCTTCAAGCTGACCAAGATCTGCTCAATGATAAATGGACGGATGTCCTAGTAGCCGAAGAGTACGGCCTCAAGCGCCCAACCAAAAGCTACCCAAAGCGCAAATTGCTACCTCAATTTGACGAGGAGGCGCCGAACTACATACCTCCATCATACAATGCGGCTGACCGACCACCACGTGGTCGAGACAAAACGGTAACTCGCACCGAACACCAGCCAGCCCCGTCTCAGTCCACAGGCAGAGGTAAGTTAGCCCGTGGTCATACATATGACCTCCGGCAAAACCTGAACAATAAAGCAGGACATACTAGATCAATCTACGGATCACGGGGGCGTGCCTCGACACGCGACGATGGCCACCTATTCGGACGTGACAAACTTAGTCATGCGCGGGCCGAAAACCACAGACGGACTCCATCAGAGCTATGTCGCGATACGTCCCGATATAGAGGCACCGCACACCCTCATTGCTTCACTGATGAGGTCCTGGATCATGAATTCCCGGAAGGGTTCAAACCCGTGAATATAGAATCATACGATGGAACCACGGACCCCGCGATGTGGATCGAAGACTTCATCCTCCACATTTATATGGCTCGCGAAGATGACCTCCACGCCATCAAATACCCCCCTTTAAAACTCAAGGGGCTAGCTCAGCACTGGCTCAACAGTCTGCCGGCAAATTCTATTGGCAGCTGGGAGGACTTGGAAGAGGCCTTCCTCGATAACTTCCAAGGTACATATGTTCGACCTCCGGACGCTGATGACTTAAGCCATATAGTTCAACAGCCCAGAGAGTCCACCAGGAAATTCAGGACTGGGTTCTTAACTAAAAAGAACCAAATCGTTGATTGTTCGGATGCCGAAGCCCTAGCAGCCTTCAAACACAGCATCTGCGGCGAATGGCTCGCTCGCCACCTCGGCCAAGAAAAGCCAAAATCCATGGCAGCCCTCACGGCACTGATGATCCGCTTTTGTGCGGGCGAGGACAGTTGGTTGGCCCTTAGCAAAAACAATGCAAGAGACGCCGGAACCCCTGAAGCTGAAACTAGCAAAGACAAGTCTCGACGCAACAGATACAAGTGTCGAAACAGCAGTGATAACACTGAGGACACGGCAGTCAATGCCAGATTCAGGGGCTCTAAGTCCGGTCAGCGGAAGAAGCCGTTCCAAAAGAACAATTCAGGTCCATCCAGCAAGGATCGCATACTTGATCGTCCATGCCAGATTCATGGCACCCCAGACAAACCACCCAATAATACAAATAGAGATTGCTGGGTTTTTAAACATGCTGGCAAATTGAACGCCGAGAACAAGGAAAAGGGATCGCAAAGCAAGGATGATGACGAAGAGCCTCAGCAACCGAACACAGGGGGACTGTTGGGGATATTACTACTGGATGTAAACCAGCCAGGAGTAGCCGGGTTAACTCTATGAAGATTAGAAGCCCATGAAGACGTAAGGATGGTGGCGCTTTATGAAGGCCCAAGGCCCAAAGGCGGGTTAAGGCCTATAGATATAAACCGACTTTCTCATGTAACTTGTATTGTAAGATAGGAAGGATAGAGACCGAGCCGGACACGTTTATGATTCGGCCTCGAGACTCTGTAAACCGGCGGGCGTCAACTTGTGTATATAAAGGGACGACCCAGCAGCGGTTTAGGGGGAACACACAACAACTCGAGAGCCAGGAAAAGCGGATTCGCTCCCTGGTCATCGAAACCCTAGCAATACCAACACAACTAGACGTAGGCTTTTACCTTCATCAAAGGGGCCGAACTAGTATAAAAACTCTCGTGTCCCTTGTCCAGTTTAACCCCTTTAAGCTAAACCGTAGCGATGGCTCCACAACTAAGTCCTTTCACAAGGATATCTGTCGTGACAAAAACACGACAGGGATAGCAGAAGTTTCCCCCTTAGGTCAAAACGGTGAACATGATATACGCTACCCACATCCCCAAGAGGGAGCGCAAGCGCGCGCTCAGGGACGTCTATGCGATAGAGCCATTCGCCCCAAAATTTAACCCATGGCCGTCGTGCCCGATCACCTTTGATCGCCGGGATCATCCAACCAGTATTCGTCACGGTGGCTCAGCCGCACTGGTCCTAGACCCAATAATTGATGGGTTCCACCTGACTCGTGTCCTTATGGATGCATGTAGCAGCCTTAATCTGCTCTATCAGGATACAACGCGAAAAATGGGCATTAACCCATCTCGGATCAAGCCTACCAAGACTACCTTCAAAGGAGTCATACCAGGTGTAGAGGCCCGCTGTACGGGATCAATCGCACTCGAGGTTGTCTTCGGATCTCCGGACAACTTCCGAAGCGAGGAGTTAATCTTCGATATCGTCCCATTCCGCAGCGGCTATCATGCACTGCTCGGACGAACCACGTTTGCTCCATTCAACGCAGTACCACACTATGCTTATCTCAAGCTCAAGATGTCCGGTCCGTGCGGCGTCATAACGGTCAATGGAAATACGGAACGCTCCCTCCGTACATAAGAGCACACAGCTGCCTTAGCAGCAAAAGTACAGAGCGGCCTTCTCAAGGAGAACCTTAATTCAACTGCCGAGCCCACGGACACTGTTAAGAGGGTCCGAACTACTCTGCAACAGGAGAGCTCGGCTCATCAGGAGATCGACTAGCAACCCGACCTCCGTCGTAGTTCCGATCAATTAGTGGCATTTGTGCCGCGCCTACATAACTATGCACTCAGAATCCCATGGGCATCGACGGAGGCATAGCTAGCTTGTGGTCCGTAGTACGACTCAACCAACGTCGGATACACATATACTTTCATTTTTACTTGTTTCCTTTTCAGGTCTCAATCCCATAGGCACCATCTGATGGCCTGGTCATCAGTCCTCTTAAAGGATAAACACACCAAGACGGCGAGAAACGCAGACATATGGGGGACTTTTTAGGTGATTCCGTTAATGATAACTTTACCTGTTTTTTAGGACCCACATGCAGCTCTCCCTTGGTTTCGGCATGTCAAATAGCATGTTGCTTATCGCACTACTTGTACCAATGCGCCTTGATGTACTAATTAAATTACAATGAGAACAGTTTGCGGCTGGAGCTGTAGGACTCCAGCTTTTTTGTACCTTTTCTGTTTTCTTTCTTTTTTTCAGCTCCCGTGTGGATAATCCTATTAGGTAGCACCCATACACTTTGGTACGCTCGATGCTTGCCAGGGGCTTCATAGCACTCCACTTTACGGCAACAAAAGTCCGAACACTTTTTATAAGTATAGTTCGGCACCCCAAATTTAGGATTATATGCATTGGCTCCGAATCATGTCTTTGGTCAATAGTTGGGTTGCCCGACTCCTGTGCTTGCTACCTTACGTTCCGCTACATCGGCTAAGGTAGTAAAGGGAGAACTACTGCGATTGTGCCTTGGTTTATCCAAAGGAGCACCTCAGTAGAGAAAGCCAAAAACTTACTGTCATGATGCGGCGAGAGCCGGTCAGCTGTTCGGAGGTTGCAAATCGTTGGAGATTTCTTCCGCATTACGCGAAGGATTGGTACTTCCCGATCAGACGCTTATAGCACTCTAGTTCGGATACTAGGGGCTGCGCCCATGTTTTTATTGTCGCACTCCTATGGCTAAGTGAGGGCGTTACAGCCGCATAGTCTGGTTGCCTGGTTCGTTGCGCTAAACAACTCCTTCAAGGACCATCTAATTGGATCAAGATTCTTTAGATTCCATCTCGAACACCCCCATACTTCCTACATGGGGCAGAAGCCGGCGACTGGTTAACCCTCAAATTTCATACAACACGGCTGCATAGGAAGTAAAAATTTAAAAACATAACAAGCATTATATTGCATAAACACTTTGTTTCATCATACAAGGCAGAGGGAGCTTGAATACATTCATTCAAAGATGGTGTCCTTTGAACAATGATCTGCAACAATGTGGGACCCCTCTAAGATATCGCCGAAGTATCGCTCAGGTGTGCGGTGCTCCTTGCCCTCCAGCGGCCCCCCGGTCGCTAGCTTGACAGCGTCCAGCTTCGCCCACCAGACCTTACAATAAGAGAAGGCCAGACGCGTGCCCTCAATGCAGATGGGCCGCTTGATGACATCTAGCCGAGGACATGCATCCACCAGCTTCTTCACGAGGCCGAAGTAGCTGCCAGGAATAGCTTCGGCTGGCCACAGCCGGATTATCATATCCTTCATGGCCAATTCAGCCATCTTGTGCAGCTCGACCAACTGTTTCAGCTGATCGCTGAAGGGTACCAGATGTTCTGGCGCGCAATATTGCGACCAGAATAGCTACTCTATAGAGCTCCCTTCCTCGGCTCGGAAGAACTTCGCAGTGTCGGTCACACTGCGTGGCAGATCAGCAAAGGCCCCTGGAGAACTTCGAATCTGGGTTAGTAAAAGATATTTCCTCTTCACACTCCTGCTTTTCATAGTGAATGCCTTACCCGCCGCGATCTTCCTGGCGTCCTGGATCTCATGGAGGGCATCCTAGGCTTCAATCCGGGCCGCCTCCGCACTCCTATGAGCCTTGACAAGTTTGACCTCCTGAGCCGACGCATTGTGCTCCAAGGTCTCGCACTTCCTCACCACGTCCTGTAGCTCCTGTTGGACTTTGTTGACCTGGGCCTTGAGCCTTTTATGGGCGGCCTGCTCCTTGACAGCCTTCCCCTCGGCTTCGACCAGGGCCGCTTTCAGGGCCTCGACCTTAGTCGTTGCCTCTGTTCACATCATGGTATTCGGATCATTGCATATCATTTTCCCCTTTTCTTTTTTCGAATCCATAATAGGTTATTACTTACCTTGTTTTTCCTGGAGCTGCCTCTTCACCTGGCCTAGCTCCTCCTCGGCCTCCACCAGTTTATGCTTTAGTCCAGAGACTTCGGCAGTATGCGAGGCCACGGCCAACAGCAACGCCTGTGCATACATTTCAGACAAATTTAGTTAGTTTCCTGCAATAGGAGATTGAACCTCTGTCCGGTTTTTCTTTTCGAACACCAGACAGTGTCTCAGGGGCTACTGTCTATATTGGGATTTTCTCCTTTTTTGCGCTGCTTACCTCAAAACCTGTCAACAGGCTGTTGCAGGCTTCGGTTGGTCCGCTCTTGGTGGATCGAACCCTTTCAATTACCGTGCCCATAAGGACATGGTGCTCATCCACAATGGAAGCGCCTCGCAGCGCTTCCAGCAGATTATCCGGTGCCCTTGGTTGGACAGGGGTCACCGGGGGAACTGGCATCCCCCTTCTTCCGAAGGAGGCCGCATGCCGGATTTCGGAGCAGTCCCGGTCTCCAGAATTGAGTCCGGCTGAGGGTCGAACAGAGTTCGGCCCTCCCCACCAGTCTCCATGGGGATTGATTCCCCTTGTGTCCGGCGACGGGATTTTCGCCTTCTGGCGCCTCCTGAGCCTCTCCCCCGCCTGGAACAGTCCTTCGGGACAGCACCTCCGCATCATCCTTGGCCTTGGGGGAGTGAGCGGCTAGCGGCGAATCGCTGGCCATCGCCTTAGAATCCAGCGATCCTCCTGACGAGGATCGCGGGGAGCTGTTGTGGGCCGGACTACAATAAAACATAACCAATCATCTCAATGCAGTGAGGAGGAGAAACTTTATGGGTGGATACAAGTATTAGTACTTACGATGGGGCCCGAGGCTTAGCGTGGGGGGCGTTTCTCTGGACTGTCATCGACGTCCCATGCGGAGTTATCCGTGAGGGAGCCCTTCCCCTTCTTGGGCGCCTCCGCCTCCAGAGTTGTGGAGGCCACCCTCTCCTTCCTCCCCCATCAAGGGGAGAGTCGCTTTCCTCCTCCTCATCCTCGTCGTCTTCGGCGGCAGGGGAACGGGTCTTGTCTTCGGACGTCACGTCCAAAGTGCCCTTGCAGTGGGGGCCACTCCAGACCCCCTTGGCCTTTCTTGTGGCCTTCTTTTCTGGTGCCTTGTAAGGCGCCGGCTCCAACATCTTCGCTAAGTGCGGGATGACTGGTTCTTCAGGCAGGGGAGCCGGACACCGGCTCTGCTTCGCCTTCTTCAACCAGTACTGAAAAAGCAATGAAAATAAAAGCTTAGATATCACCCTTGAAACAAGCAAGTAGGGGATGTGTTGAAAATAATGTACCTCGTTGGGGATGTGGTTTATGTCATGACCACGATCCGAATCTGTGGCCGGCGGTATCTCGTTGCCCTTGAAGAGCAACTTCTAGGCATCTTCGTGAGCTGTTTCGAAGAGCCTCCCCAAGGTGTGGTGCTTTTTCGGGTTAAAATCCCATAAAGGGAGGCTTCGGCTCTGGCAGGGGAGGATCCGGCGCACCAGCATCACTTGGATTATGTCGACAAGCTTGATTCCTTGTCGATCATGCTTTGAATGCGCGTTTGCAGAGCAATCAGCTCGTCTGACAAACACCAGTTCAGGCTCTTCTCGACCCAGGAGGTGAGTCGGACGGGAGCGCCGGAGTTGAATGTGGCTGCCGCGGCCCAAGTGGCGCCGCGGGGTTCAGTGGTGTAGAACCATTGTTTCTGCCATTCCTTGACAGACTCCACGAATGTGCCCTTTGGCCAAGAGACATTGGTGAGCTTGCTCACCATGGCGCCCCCGCACTCTGCGTGCTGTCCATCCACCACCTTGGGCTTCACGTTAAAGGTTTTGAGCCACAGCCCGAAGTGGGGTTGGATGTGGAGGAAGGCCTTGCACACGATGATGAACACTGAGATATTGAGGAAGGAGTTCGGGGATAGATCGTGGAAGTCTATCCCGTAGTAGAACATTATCCAGTGGATGAAGGGGTGAAGTGGAAACCCCAGCCCGCGGAGGAAGCGGGGGAGGAACACTACCCTCTCGTCGGGCTTCGGCGTGGGAATGATTTGTCCTTGGGCTGGAAGACGGTGGGCGATTTCCTTCGCCAGGTACCCGGCCGCCCGAAGCTCGGCGATATCTTCCTACTTGATGGAGGAAGCCATCCACTTGCCTTGACCTCCGGATCCGGGACATGGTTGAGTACTTTCTTGAGTGGGGAACAGATGAGCACTTGGGCGCTAGAGCTCAAGAGTGGAAAAGGCAGGAAGAAGGCGTGGGGGAAGAAGGAGGAATCTTATCTCCTTATAAGGGCAATGAATATTGAACGCCACCCCACTCGCCTCAAAGTTCGCCTGCTCCCAAGGGCTGTATAAATGACACAGTTGGGTTACCCACACTTGTATTGATGAGAATCCCGCGATAAGGGGACACGATCTCTGCTTTTACAAGACGTGTCAATGGCAACCGCGTCTCGAAGCGTGGAGCGGCAGGCAAAAAACGATTCGAAATTATGACCGGATGGATGTGATGTCATGTTGTAAAAGCTGTCAGCGGATTGGACTCGTGTATTATTATATTCTCTCTACGGTTGTGTGTGGTGTGTGTTACAGGTCCGGACACGATCAATTCGTTCGAAGACTATTCTAGATTTCGGAAGGAGGAACTCGCCTTGCAATGCCGAAGACAGCACTACGCGTCGGATACCTTGTCATTGAAGCCAGGTTCAGGGGCTACTAAGGGAGTCCTGGACTAAGGGGTCCTGGGGCGTCCGGCCTGTTGGCCATGGGCCGCACTGATGGGCTGTGAAGATACGAAGACCGAAGACTGCACCCGTGTCTGGATGGGACTCTCCTTGGCGTGGAAGGCAAGCTTGGACCGGATATGTAGATTCCTTTCTTTGTAACCGACCTTGTGTAACCCTAGATCCTCCCGGTGTCTATATAAACCGGAGGGCTTAGTCCGGGTAGGGAAGACTCATTATCATAGCAATACAAGCTAGACCTCTAGGTTTTAGCCATTACGATCTTGAGGTAGATCAACTCTTGTAATATTCATATTCATCAATATCAATCATGCAGGACGTAGGGTATTACCTCCATAGAGAGGGCCCGAACCTGGGTAAACTTCCTGTCCCTTGTCTCCTGTTACCATCGACCTTAGACACATAGTTCGGGACCCCCTACCCGAGATCTGCCGGTTTGGACACCGACACCTGGAGAGGAGCCACCCGCAGTGCCAGGAATTCCCTCAGGAGCATGGCCCCCGTCAGCTCCGCTGCCTTCGCGTCGCCCGGCCTCAGGTCGACGTTCATATTATCCAGCACCAGCTTCGCCCAGTCGTCAGTAAGCTTCACGCAGGACTACCCCTCATCAGGCCGGGGCATTCCCGTCGGCAGCTTCAGCCGTGGGTGGACACACTTGGCATCCATCATAACCCACTTGCTCCTGAAGCTATCGGCCTTCTTCCCGGTCTCCGATATCGCGTTAGCCTTGCCGACTGCGATGAAGTTGGCGCACCCCGTGGTGTGGCCGTCGTTGATCCGGAGGTACAAGAAGTGGCGCATCAGTGCCACGGATGGCATCACCCCGACGTACGCCACACAGTAAAAGGCAAAGATGGACAAGAGAAGAACGGAGTTAGGATGGAGATGAAGAGCCTGTAACATGTAGTGATGGAGGACCGCATAGAAGAAGTAGGAGAAGGGGGGTAACGAGGCCGGCGAAGACACTGCTCATGAAGAAGGGGTAGAAGGAGCTCTTCGGAGCTTCAGGCACGGCGGAGCCAGCCCGGAGCTCGGTCTCCCCCTTCTCGTTGTTCTCCCGCGCTGTCAGCAGGCGCGTGACGGCGAGGTTCTTCGCCGAGACATTGGGCGCCTCCAGAGCTGGCTTGTACCAGGCGGGCGGCGAATCAACCTTGGGCTTTCGGGGCGCCATTGGTCGAAAGCTCGGAAGGAGATCGGAGCAGATCTGGAGATTTCGGAAGTGAGGAGCAAGAGAGGTGATCTGGAGCAAGGCGAAGGAAGGCAATGAAGGCAAGCATTCCCCGCATCAGCCTTTTGTTAGGCGGGCAGTTGTCGAGGCTGCGTTGGGAAGCGGAGACGCCCATGTCCAATCAGTCACCACGAGCCAACCATGGTCGTAGGCTGATGGGGCCCGCGGCGCTCCATCCTTGCCCTTTGGCTTCGCTTCGAAGCCAAGCCCGAGCGCGCCTTGGGCCCGGGGGCTACTGTTGGCGTTCTGGGAACGGGGGTCCCCAGACTTGCTTGCCTGCGGCCCGCAGCGTGGCTCCACCAGTGGCCCCGTACGACCCATCTTCACCAGCAAACATTCAAGACCCTCGCGAGGGGCCAGGCCTCGTGAGTCGAACGATGCAAGACCTCCTCAGGGGCGGCCTCACTAGGCTGGCTTGCGAGGGGCGGAGAGATCAAGGCAAGGGACACCTCACGAGGTTCCTGTGACGCAAGCCATGACGATTGGAACCAGGAAGGCGCCAAGCAGGCGCCAGCGCACGCAGTGTCCTCGTTTCCTCTTTGCTGCTAAAGTGGCAAGCGTAGATGAGGAGTCCCGAGGCATCAGGCAAAGGTTTCCATATCGGTGCAACAAGACCAAGACTAGTAGGACGGCAAGATGGAGGTCACCGTGGAGCCCAAGACCACATCACCACCAGAGCCTTTGGCAGGCGAAGACCACTTTTGTCAGGATAGCTTGTACTAGTTGTCTCCCTTCGAATTTGGCCGTTGTGGGATCCCTTCCCGCTCGATATTTGGGAAGAGGACCAGGGCCTCTATAAATAGGACTAGCCACCACCATGGAGGGGAGATTCCGATCTTCAACCACATAAGCGCACCAGGCACAAGAACACCTCTCCTCACGAGGTTGTTCTTCCCTTGTACTGTTCATCCTCATCCCAAGAGGCAATCCACCACACCACACTGGAGTAGGATATTACACCACAACGGTGGCCTGAACCAGTATAAATCTTGTGTCTCATGTTCTTTGGGTTCGTCGAGCTAGGCCGTGAGATCGTAGAGTGCGCGAGCTAGAGAGGGGGAGAGATCTTCGTGCGCACCCCAGTGTTCGAACCTCAAGGGTTTTGCCGGAACCCGAAATCTGACATATACCTGAGCATTAACATGAACGAATCCAACAGAAATGTCACTCCGAAGCCTACAGAGGGCATCATGCGGGAGATAGAACTGCACACAAGGTATTACAATCTGGTTTTTATTGGCGTACTCTTTTTAAGGATGCTCATAAGTTTGTGCTATCTTGTGATGAATGTCAGAGAATTGGTAATATTGGTAGACGTCAGGAAATTCCTATGAATTATTCACTTGTTATTGAACCATTTGATGTTTGGGCTTCGATTATATGGGACCTTTTCCTTCCTCTAATGGGTATACACATATTTTGGTTGCTGTTGATTATATCACTAAGTGGGTAGAAGATATTCCAACTAACAGTGCTGATCATAACACCTCCATTAAAATGTTGAAAGAAGTTATTTTCCCGAGGTTTGGAGTCCCTAGGTATTTAATGACTGATGGTGGTTCACACTTTATTCATGGTGCTTTCCATAAATTGCTTGCTAAATATGATGTCAACCATGAAATTGCATCCCCTTATCACCCTCAATCTAGTGGACAAGTTGAACTTAGCAATAGAGAAATAAAATTGATATTGCAAAAGACTGTCAATAGGTCTCAAAAGAATTGGTCTAAGAAACTTGATGATGCACTTTGGGCCTATAGAACCGCTTATAAGAATCCTATGGGTATGTCTCCATATAAAATGGTTTATGCAAAATCTTGTCATTTGCCTCTTGAGTTAGAACATAAAGCATATTGGGTAATTAGAGAACTCAATTATGACTTAAAACTTGCTGGTGAAAAGTGGTTATTTGATATTAGCTCACTAGATGAATGGAGAACCCAAGCTTATGAAAATGCCAAATTATTCAAAGAAAAGGTTAAAAGATGGCATGACAAAAGAATCCAAAAGTGGGAGTTCAAAGTTGGTGAATATGCTCTATTGTACAATTCCCATTTTAGATTTTTTGTAGGAAAACTTCTCTCCAAATGGGAAGGACCTTATACCATTGAAGAAGTTTATCAATCTGGAAATATCAAAATCAATAATGCCGAAGGAACTAATCCGAATGTGGTCAATGGACAAATAATTAAGCACTATATTTCAAGTACGCCTATTAATGTAGAAACTAACATTATTCAAACCATGACATCGGAGGAATACATAAAAGAGACCTTCCAGAACACTCCAGAACCCGAAAAAGGAAGGGGTATGTGATACGGTAAGTAAACGGACTCCAAAAATTCCGCAAAAATATTTTCTGTTAGTTTTGGAATATTATAAAAAAATAATAAGAAACATCCGAGAAGGCAACCCAGGTTCCCACTAGGCACCAGGGTGCGCCTGCCCCACCTGGCGCGCCCTGGTGGGTAGTGGCCCCCTCGAGAACCGTCCCGACTCCGTTTTCCTATGGTATACTTGTTTCCCAAGGTAAAATTCTTTTTATATATACCCCCAAACGATTTGACCACTGTATCACAGAGAAATCCTCTGTTCTTGTTTCGTGCTGTTTTTCTGGCAGATCTGAAAATATGTCGTCACAAGATTCAGATGGAGAGAACTATGTTTCCGACCATGTTAAGATCCAAATATCTTTAGGGATACCTATCCCTACCTATGGGCCATAGATGAGGAGGAAGACACCGATTTGGAGGAGATGGAGGATGCCTCCTCAGATGAAGATGAAGTTCCACTAAGCCAGCCTGGAGATATGCAAGTGGAATTCAAGAAGTCAAGTCTCCCAAATGGAGTAAACAAATCTAAGAGCCAATTTATTCGGTCCTGTTTTCTGCAGGAAAGCAAGAGGGCATTAGGCAAAAGGATATTGAATCTTGAGCAGGAAAACGATGATTTGAGGGAGGAAAATTTTATCCTCAAACGTAAACTGGAGAAGAAGGACAAGCCTACCTCCTCACCACCACCACCATCACCAAAGAAGGAGACTTAAGCACACAGGTATGGTCACTCCCCTTGGCTTAGGCCAAGCTTGGGGAGATGCCCCGGTATCGTATCACCGTCATTTTTATTATCTTCACCAGTTTTTAGTTCGATCCTTAGTTATTTCGTTATTTAGTTGAATAAAAGTTTAGTATGATCTATTTTTGAGTGCTAGTTTCATGATCTATCTATCTATGTAATCGAGTGAGAGTTATATAATAAAGATTAGTTTGAGTTTTTGCTTCTTTACTTTCCTGTTTCAATTAAATTAAAGAAAATAATGAAAAAGAGCATATGCTAATGTTATGGAATGTAATGACATTACATAAGGAAAAGTATCAGTGGTAAAATTTACTGAGAGTCGACAAACATAGCATTGGTCAATGATGCAATTCATGGAAGAGAAGATTCACATGAAAATATACTATCTTGGACATCTTTTATGATTATGAGCCCCCATTAAGTATTTTATGTCAAATTGTTGAAGTTGGACAAGGAAGACAACGTAATGATTTATGTTTGTTCATATTCACATAGAAGTTATATTGTCATAGATCCTCCAACATGTGGTGCTTGCCCAGTATCTTTGCTAGCCAAAAATCCGCACTAAGTAGAGATACTACTTGTGCATCCAAAAAACCTTAAAACCAAATCCAGTTGAATATGAGTGATCATGAGTTATTATTGTTGACATCACCCTTGAGGTGAATAAGTTTGGAGGCGAAACATAAGCCCCTATCTTTCTATGTGTCTGGCTGAAACTTTTTGCTCCATATATATGTCGTGAGTGTTAGCAATCATAGAAGATTAAATGATTGTTGAGTATGTGGACTTGCTTAAAAGCTCTAACATGAGACCCTTCCTGAAAATATGATGAATTGCAATTGCATTGTTGACTGAGAACATAGTTTTTTAGTTTTCTATAAAGTTTATGCTTTATACTTTGATGTTGTGATGAATTGTTACTTGCTCATGAGAAGTTTTATGATAAAGTTTATTGTTGTTATAATAATAAGCATGATGCTACTATGTCCGTATTTTGTTTTTATTGAAACCTCTCTCTCTCTCTAAACATGTGGACATGATTTTCGATATCGGCTTTCGCTTGAGGACAAGTGAGGTCTAATCTTGGGGGAGTTGATACGTCCATTTTGCATCATGTTTTCCTACTGTTAATTATAGTGTTTTTATGCAATATAACACTTTGTGGAGCAATTCTAATGCCTTTTCTCTCATAATATGCAAGGTTTACACAAAGAGGGAGATTATCGGCAGCAGGAATTCTGGACCTGAAAAAGCTACGTCAGAGATACCTATTCTGCAGATCTCCAAATGAGATAAATTTTACGGAGAATTGTTTTTGAATATATGAAAATTGTTGGAATAAATAAATACCAGAGGGGGCCACCCAGGTGCCCACTTGGCACCAGGGCACGCCTGCCCCCTGGCGCGCCCTGGTGGGTAGTGGCCCCCTGGCCTGCTTTTGGTGCCCATCGCCTAGTACATAAGGTCATTCACCCTAGAAAAAAATAAGGAGAGGACTTTCGGGATGAAGTGTCGTTGTCTCGAGGCGGAATTTGGACAAGAGCACTTTTGCTCTCCGGCGGAGCAATTCCGCCGGGGACACTTCCCTCCGGGAGGGCGAAATCGAAGCTATCGTCATCACCAACAATCCTCTCAAGTGGGAGGGTCAATCTCCATCAACATATTCAATATCACCATCTCATCTCAAAACCCTAGTTCATCTCTTGTGTTCAATGTTTGTATCAAAAGCTCATATTGGTACCTATGGTGACTAGTAGTGTTGATTACATCTTGTAGTTGATGCTAGCCGGTTATTTGGTGGAAGATTACATGTTCAGATCCATTATACTATTTATTACTCCTCTGATCTTGAGCATGAATATGTTGTGTGAGTAGTTACTTTTGCTCTTGAGGACATCAGAGAAGTCTTGTCATAAATAATCATGTGAATTTGATATTCGTTCGATATTTTGATGATATGTATGTTGTGATTCCCTTAGTGGTGTTATGTGAATGTCGACTACATGAAACTTCACCATCTTTGGGCCTAAGGGAATGCATTGTTGAGTAGTTATTAGATGTTGGGTTGCTAGAGCGACAGAAGCTTAAACCCTAGTTTATGCGTTATTCCGTAAGGGGCTGATTTGGATCCATATGTTTAATGATATAGTTAGATTTTATCTTAATTCTTCTTTCGTAGTTGCGGATGCTTGCGAGAGGGGTTAATCATAAGTGCGAGGCTTATTAAAGTAATAACAGCATCCAAGCACCGGTCCACCCACATATCAAATTATCAAAGTAGCGAACACGAACCAAACCAACATCATAAAACTGACTAGATGAAATTCCCGTGTGTCCTCAAGAACGCTTTGCTTACTATAAGAGATTGTTTTGGCCTGTCCTTTGCTACAAAAAGGATTGGGCTACCTTGCTACACATATTGTTATCGTTGCTACTTATTACTTGTTACAAATTATCTTGCTATCAAACTACCTGGTACCGACAATTTCAGTGCTTGAAAAATTACCTTGCTGAAAACCGCTTGTCATTTCCTTCTGCTCCTCGTTGGGTTCGACACTCTTACTTATGGAAAGGACTACGATTGATCCCCTATACTTGTGGGTCATCAGAGAGTCGTTGCCATCTCACCTTCCTGAGTAGGACACAAACCCTAGCATAAGTCAAAGAGAGATCTAAAATGAAGCCCTTGGACCAGAAAATGTTGGGATCCACTCCGCCCCATGGCCCTAAGGCCAGCAGAGACGAGGCGGACAGACGGAGATGCTAGCTAGAGGTAGAGAAACCCTAGTTTTTTGGGAAGGCGGTGGATACTTAATGTTAGCGCATCTAGAGATGAATTTGCCAAATTCGGTCCTCTAAATGTTTGCAGGCGAGTCCGACCATGACCATGGACAGCATCAAACGACCCCTCATATTTTCTGGTGGACAACCACACCCCTAATATCTAAACCCTTAAATCCATGCACATTGGTCATATAGCACAAATTATTCACAGTTCTACAAACTACACATGCAAAAGTGAACTCAACGTCCATACTAAGGTTAGACAACGTGATGAATCAGTCGCAAGACACAATTCGTCCCATGTGCTCTGCCGTCATATGTGCCGCTTCCGTCGCCCCATACTCTCTATGTATGCTGATCTCCTCCCTCCCCATCAACCCACTTCTTGCCTTCCGCATCCAAGATGCTTGGGTACATCAACATTATATGTCCTTCTCAATCCCATTAATCCAAAAGTCAGGGCCTTCTCGAGCTCCCATGCACGCCTCTGTCTTCTCCAACTGTCTTCTCCCTCCCAAGTTCCAACTTGTGGTTTAGCCTCTCCTGGTCCCAGCCCATCCTCTCTTTTTGTGCATCCAACATGAGCTTGTACCTCTCCTCTTTCTTATCCTCCCTTCTGGAAACAAATCTATGTCCATTGATGACCCACAAGTATAGGGGGTCAACCATAGTCCTTTTGATAAGTAAGAGTGTCGAACCCAGCGAGGAGTAGAAGGAGATGGCAAGCGATTTTCAGTAAGGTATTCTTTGTAAGTGTTGTAAGTAATAATTATAGATAGTTTTGTAGCAAGATAATTCATAACAAGTAACAATAGTAGCAAGGGTGCAGCAAGGTGGCCCAATCCTTTTTATAGCAAAGGACAAGCCTGAAAGTTCTCTTATATAAAGCAAAATGCTCTAGAGAACTGATACATCTCCAACGTATCTATAATTTTTAATTGTTCCATGCTATTATATTATCAATCTTGAATGTTTTATATACACTTTCAAGCAATTATATATCATTTTTGCGACTAACCTATTAACTTAGTGCCCAGTGCCAGTTGCTGTTTTTTTTGCTTGTTTTTGGTTTGCAGAATATGAGTACCAAACAAACTCCAAATGCCACGAAACTTTTTGGAGATTTTTTTTGGACAAAAGAGACACTAGAATCTTCGGGAGAAGACCAAATGATGTACCATGGGCCAACAAGGCACTAGGGCATGCCCAGGGGTAGGCACGCCCTGGTGGGTGGTGGGGCCCATGTGGCTTCGTTCGACCTAACTCCGCCTCTATAAATTCTATAAAATCGTGAAACAAACAGAGGAGTCCACGGAATACTTTTTTCTCTTCCGTAAGTTCCAGAACCACGAGATCCATCTAGAGGACTTTTCTGGCACACTGCCGGAGGGGGATTCGATCACGTAGGGGGCTCTACATCATCCTTGCTGCCCTCCGATGATGCACGAGTAGTTTATCACGGACCTATGGGTCCATAGTTAGTAGCTAGATGGCTTATTCTCTCTATTTGATCTTCAACACAATGTTCTCCTTAGTGTTCTTGGAGATCTCTTTGATGTAATGATTTTTTGCGATGTGTTTGTTGGGATCCGATGAACTGTGAGTTTATGATGAGATCTATCCATGAATATTATTTGAGTTTCTTTAACTCTTTTATGCATGATTGTTATAGCCTCATATTTCTTCTCTGATTTATTGGTTTGGTTTGTCCAACTAGATTGATTTATCTTGCCATGAGAGGAGGTGCTTTGTAATAGGTCCGATCTTATGGTGCTCAATCCTAGTGACAGAAAGGGACATGACACGTATGTATCATTACTATTAAGGGTAAAAAGATGGGATTTATTTCATACATGAGATTATCTTGTCTATTAGTGGTTAGGCAAGTAGATTAGCACTAATCTAATCCGGTTGGGGCCCATGTGGCAGTGGCCCAGCCGACCTTTCGGGTTGGGAATGCACGGGCACATGAGGTGCTGGCGGCTAGGCCAGAAGCAGACAACGGAGGTCTTGGCCAGCAGCGGGCGACGGTCGGCGAGCAGCCACAGGAGGAGGCGAGGCCAAGGGCAGGTAATAACCCACACGTATAGGGGATCGCAACAGTTTTTGAGGGTAGAGTATTCAACCCAAATTTATTGGTTCGACACAAGGGGAGCCAAAGAATATTTGCAAGTATTAGCAGCTGAGTTGTCAATTCAACCACACCTGGAGATTCATTATCTGTGGCAAAGTGATTAGTAGCAAAGTAATATGATAGTTTTGATAGTAGTAGCAGCAGCAAAGTAACGATAACAGTGATAGCCGTGATTTTGTAGCAGGTGTAACAGTAACAGCAACAGTAGTAACTTAGCAAGAACAATATAAGAGAAATTGTTAGGCATTGGATCGGTGGATTCGTTGGATGATATTCATCATATAACAGTCATAACCTAGGGCGATACAAAACTAGCTCCAATTCATAAATATAATGTAGGCATGTATTTCGTAAATAGTCATACGTGCTTATGGAAATAACTTGCATGACATCTTTTGTCCTACCCTCTCGTGGCAGTGGAGTCCATAAGGAAACTAAGGGTTATTAAGGCCTCCTTTTAATAGAGAACCGGAACAAAGCATTAACACATAGTGAATACATGAACTTCTCAAACTACGGTAATCACCGGAAAGTATCCCGACTATTTGCCACTCCGGGGTTTACGAATCATAACACATAATAGGTGAATATAACTTGCAAGATCGGATCTAGAACATAGATATAATGGTGATAACATAAACGGTTCAGATCTGAAATCATGGCACCCGGGCCCAAAGTGACAAGCATTAAGCATGGCAAAGTCATATCAACATCGATCTCAAAACATAGTGGATACTAGGGATTAAGCCCTAACAAAACTAACTTGATTACATGATGAATCTCATCCAACCCCTCACCAACCAGCGAGCCTACAAAGGAATTACTCACTCTCGGTGGGGAGCATCATGGAATTAGCGATGAAGGAGGGTTGGTGATGATGAAGATCGAAGATCCCCCACTCTGGAGCCATAAACGGACTCCAGATCTGGCCTCCCGATAAAGAACAGGAGGTGGCGGCGGCTCCGTGTCGCCAAACGAGATAATTCTTCCTCCCTGGTTTTTTCTGGAAAAATAGGTATTTATGGAGTTGGATTCAGGGCCTGCGGGTCCACCAGGTGGGCACAACTCACCTGGGCGCGCCTGAGGGGGGGCCCTGCTGGGTTGTGCTCACCCAGTGGCCCCCCTCTGGTGGTTCTTGGCTCCAATATTTTTCTTTATTGTATAAAAATTCTCCAAAAAGTTTCATTCCAATCCGAGAACTTTTATTTCTACACAAAAACAACACCATGGTAGTTATGCTGAAAACAATGTCAGTAGGTGTTAGTTTCACTCAAATCATGCAAATTAGAGTCCAAAACAAGAGGAAAAGCATTAGGAAAATTAGATACGACGGAGACGTATCAGCGGGCGACAACAGCAGGAGGTGGTGGCGGCAGTAGGGCAGCAGCAGGAGGAGAAGAGCAGCGGCGACAGTGGTGGGGAGTGACTCGGGCGGCAGGGATGGCTACAGGCAGCGCAGCCAGCGAGCATCCAGGGTGCGGACACGGGCGAGCTAGGGCATGGCCAAGGGAGGTGTCGGTCACGAAGGGCACCTGGGGGCGCGGCGGGGTGGTGGGCGCAGTTGTGCGGAGTTGCGTGGGCGCGAGGCGGCTATGGGGGGCGGTGGCTGCGACGAGCACGGGACGGACACGACTAGGGGCCGTGGTGCGCGAGGGCAGGAGAGGCCAGGGGGCGTGGCTAGGGCGAGAAGGGGCATGGCCCAAGGCGCGAGGGCGCGTGGCAATTGGTGCAGTGAATAGGAGGGGTGGAGCCCTGGGCAGCCATGGTGCACATCGGCGGTTCGGCTACGGATCCGACGAGGGAAGGGTAAATCGGATGGGGGCCTCACAGCAGTTCTCGAGAAAGAGCTCGGGAGTTCGGGAAGGCACCAGTGGTGGAGATCCATAGCTACGTGTGGTGGGCACTGAGGATGAAGTCGCAGTCGATCCGCTCGATACAGGGGCATTGAGCTCGAGCTGGTCGTTGTGGGTGATGTAGCTGAGCACGGCAGAGGTCCAGGACAAGGTCCTAGCCGGTCAGGGTGTGCAAAACCGAACCGCAAACCAAAAACCGAACCAAAAAAACCAAACCGAACCGAAATTTCGGTTTTTTCAGGTTACAGTTATGGTTTCGGTTTTCAATTCTACAAACCATTTAGCATTTGGTTTTTCCGGTTAGAAACCGAAAACCGTTCGGTTAAACCAATAAAACCGAAGTCCGCTTTAGTGTGCGACAATATGAACACAAGCCTGCGCCACCCCTTGTTTTATAGCCATCCACTCACCGCGTTGCTGCTCGATAGGCGAGGTGGTACTAAATTGGTGCAGCTCGAACCACAACCAGGGTGCACATGCGGTGCTTGTTTGAGGCTTTGGGCTCAAAGTATCAAGCCCATACAGCCAATTCGTCCATGTGGTCCTTGCAAAGTATCAAGCCCAGGCAGCCGATCGCTTCCCCCAAAAATAAAAAAGCAGCCGATCGCTCAAAAAAAGGTAGCGTCTCGCTTTTGTCGGGACTCGGGAGGATTGACCTGCCCACCTTGGTCGTGTCCTTGTGGATGGCTAGATGCACAGGATTGTCTCATTCCTTTTTCAGCTTCTTCCCTGTAATCAATCATATCTACATGCATTTAAACTAATGATAAGACCAAATCATGTGGACCTCTGAAACATACCTAATCTCTCATATCTGCTGCTATCTAAATCACATCTAATGACCCAATCTACGTACACAGTTTTCGCAAAAAAATCTAACATACATACATGAACCGAATCATGTGACCAAAACAATATTTCTTGTTTACAAATTCGCATCAACTTTGGTTATTTTGGTTATTACCGAAACCAAACCGAAATTAAATGGTTATTACCGAAACCGAGCCGTATCTATGTATAAAACCGTATAAACCGAAGTATAAAAACCGTATAAACCAAAAACCGTATAAACCGAACCGAATCAAACCGAAAAAACCGAACACACACCCTGACTAGCCGGCGGTGAGCTCGGTGCGCACGCGGGCGCCGAGGTCCATGGTGACAGTGGTGAGGCCGAGCTCGGGGTCGAGGAGAGCAGCGCGAGGTGAGATAAAAGACGAGCTAGGGTTCGGGGGAGCGAGGGGGTGTCCTTAAGCGCCAAGGGGACCGAGGGATGGCCGGCACGCGCCATGGAGTGGCTGGATGCCCGCCACGGCCCCCTGCCCCTGTAGCGAGGAGGGAGACAACCGGGGGCAGGCTGGGCTGCACTGTGTACTTGCGGCCCAAGTGCACAGTGGGCCTTTTCTCTTTTTTATTTCTTTTTTATGTTTTCTTTTATTAGCTTCTGTTTTGCATTTAATTTCTTATATCAAATGAATTTTGTTGAGTATGAAATTGGGTACATATATAATAGGCTATATATTGAGCTAGCACACAAGTTTTCAAAATATTTTTTATGGTGTAAATATTTATTTAAATTAAAATGGTTTAATAAAATGTTGCCGGATCAGTTTTAAATAGCTTATGGGCATTCAAATTTTTTGAAAAATGTTGATTCTTACATGACAATTAGTTAGTGAATATTGGCAACCCAACCTGCATTTTTATTTTACCTTTCGAAAATTTAAATTATTTGACTTGCATTTGAATTTGACTTTGACTTTGATTTTAACAAGGAGCAATTAAGCTTAGCAAATCAAGATGACATGGCATCATTAGCATGGGCTCACCGTAGCTAATCACCTGGGTGTTACAAGGGAGGAAGCACTACACAAGAATGTGCTTGTTGCCGCTGAATTTGATCTGAAGTTCACATATGTGCTGGCTTACTGGGAAGGATCAACACATGATGCTAACATTTTAAGTGATAGCATGTGTAGACCTGATGGCATCAACCAGATGGCAAGTTCTACCTAGGAGATGCTGGCTATGCATGTTGCACAGGTGTTTTTCCACCCTTCAGGAAAACCAGGTACTATCTGAACGAGTTCGCTGGTAGAACTATCCTAGGACTCCTCAAGAAATGTTCGATCTCAGACACTCCACCCTTAGAGTAACGGTTGAGAGGGCATTTGGAGCTCTGAAGAATAAGTTTAAGATCTTGAATCAGAAGCTATTCCACCCTTATCCTGCCCAGGTTAAGCTTGTTCTTGCATGTTGCATCATTCGCAACTAGATCCTACAATGGGGTTCTGATGAAGTTGTGCCTGCAGGAGGAAGATGTGATACCTGATGATGTGATCAGCTCCGTTCGTGGTGTGGAGGAATTTGACAACAAAGCATGGAAGAACAAAAGGTTGGAGTGAGCTCAGGTAATGTGGGATAACAGAGGTCAGACAAGTATCTGAAGAAGATATTGAGGCAGCAACACAAGAGAAAAAGCAGCACAATAGCAGTAGAAGAAGAAGGAGAAGAAGAAGAGGATGGACTTCCACCTAGTTAGCATCGTTAAACTTTCCCCTATTCATTCATATTGGTTCTTAATAACTTGTATAGCCATTTGCTAATAATTAGGATAAACTACCATTTGTTTCCTAGCTAGGACAAGACGATGTTCAGTGTGTGGTGAGTCACCACTAGTGAGAAATGGTGATCACACCTTTTGTCTTTTGTAAACAGACAACGTGTTGTTTCTGTAACAACAGTGACACAGAAAACCAAACAACATGGTAGAAATTTTTTCCCGCATGTACAAAGCCTAATGCAGGCAAACAAACTATGTGCAGATGTTTGTTTTAGTCTACATTAGTTCAAACAGGCTCAACCAAGACAAATATGTGAAATGCAGATAAATGTGAACCAAGCGCGACCTTGGTTGTGCATGCTCTGCCATTCAAATCTCCACTGATCTGCTTGCAATCCGGTCCAGCCGCTGCTAAGAGCATATCCACTCGCGTCCCGAACAACCCCCTAGGACGCGATTTATTCGATCGGTGTCGAATAACGCCCCAGTAGCCCCCCATGACGCCGAATTCCGCCGGTTCGACCCATTTTTTGGCCCGGCGATCCCAGGCCGAACCCAGCGCACTGGGGGGCTTGGGGGCCCTGGCGGAAGGAAAAAGGATGCATGGGCCACCACTGTCAGGCGAAAAACGATTTTCCGCGCCCAGATTTGCCCCCGCGCGTTGTAGAAGGGCACTTGCCCTTTCGCCGCCGTGCTGATCCTGGCGCCGCCCACCTGTCCACTACCGCTGGTTCACCGGTAGAAAGGACATTGCCATGTCGGAAAGAGAGGGCTTTGCCACAACAGCCTCCATCCCGCTCTTGGGCGAGCTTTCCAGCACTCCGGCCACGCAGGGGGGTTCCGGCGGCTGCGCACCTACCATGTCTGCTAGGTGTTTGGCGATTTGCCTGCTCGGCAATGGACTCCGATGATGAGAAGGTGTTCGCGGTGCTGCTAGAGGAGGATGCCGAGGCTGACACCCAGGATGAAGAGCACCTCATGATCCTCGCCACTCTGGCTGGCCTGTTTGTGAGCAATGCAAAGCAGCGGCGAGGTGGGTCGGCACCGATCACCGTAAGAGCAAGCAAAGACATCAACTAGAGGGATATTGCTTGCTCTACGCCGACTACTTCGCCGACGCTCCACTACACGATGAGAAAGTATTTCGGCGTCGTTATCGGATGAGCCAGAAGCTCTTCCTCAGAATTGTGAATTCCATTCGGGAGTTTGACAGATACTTCAAGTGCAAGAAGGATTGCACCAGCACACTTGGATTCACCTCACTCCAGAAGTGCACGACAGTAATGAGGATTCTTCCATACGGAGCTCCCAGTGATATACTGGAAGACTATGGATGCATGGCCGAGTCCACATCCATTGAGTGGTTGTACAAGTTCTGCAGGGCAGTGGTGGCAGTGTGATACGTCTCCAACATATCTATAATTTTTTATTGTTCCATGCTATTATATTATCTGTTTTGGATGTTTAATGGGCTTTATTATGCACTTTTATATTATTTTTGGGACTAACCTATTAACTGAAGGTCCGATGCAAATTGCTGTTTTTTTTGCCTATTTCAGTGTTTCACACAAAAGGAATATTAAACGGAATCCAAACGGAACGAAACCTTCGCGAGGATCTTTTTTGGAACAAACGCAATCCAGGAGACTTGGAATGAAGGTAAAGGAAGCAACGAGGCGGCCACGAGGTAGGGCGGCGCGCCCCCCACCCTCGTGGGCCCCCTCGTAGCTCCACCGACCTACTTCTTTCGCCTATATATACTCTTATACCCTGAAAACATCTAGGGGAGCCACGAAACCACTTTTCCTCCGTCACAACCTTCTGTACCCATGAGATCCCATATGTGGACCTTTTTCGGTGATCTGTCGGAGGGGGATTCGATCACGGAGGGCTTCTACATCAACACCATAGCCACTCCGATGATGTGTGAGTAGTTTACCAGAGACCTTCGGGACCATAGTTATTAGCTAGATGGCTTCTTCTCTCTCTTTGGTTCTCAATACAAAGTTCTCCTCGATGTTCTTGGAGATCTATTCGATGTAATACTTTTTGCGGTGTGTTTGTCGAGATCCGATGAATTGTGGGTTTATGATCAAGATTATCTATGAACAATATTTGATTCTTCTCTGAATTCTTATATGCATGATTTGATATCTTTGCAAGTCTCTTCAAATTATCAGTTTGGTTTGGCCTACTAGATTGATCTTTCTTGCAATGGGAGAAGTGCTTAGCTTTGGGTTCAATCTTGCGGTGCTCGATCCCAGTGATAGAAAGGGAACCGACACATATTGTATTGTTGCCATCGAGCATAAGAAGATGGGGTTTATATCATATTGCTTGAGTTTACCCCTCTACATCATGTCATGTTGCCTAATGCGTTACTCTATTCTTATGAACTTAATACTCTAGATGCATGCTGGATAGCGGTCGATGTGTGGAGTAATAATAGTAGATGTAGAATCCTTTTGGTCTACTTGACACGGACGTGATGCCTATGTCCATGATCATGCCTAGCTCATAACTATGCGCTTTTCTATCAATTGCTCGGCGGTAATTTGTGCACACACCATAATATATGCTATCTTGAGAGAAGCCACTAGTGAAACCTATGGCCCCCAGGTCTACTTTACATCATATAAGTTTCCGATCTACAATTCTAGTTTACTATCTATTTTATTTTGCAATCTTTACTTTTCAATCTATACAACAAAAATACCAAAAATATTTATCTTATTATCTTTATCAGATCTCACTTTCGTAAGTGACCGTGAAGGGATTGACAACCCCTTTATCATGTTGGTTGCGAGGTTCTTGTTTGTTTGTGCAGGTACTAGGCGACTTGCGTGTAGTCTCCTACTGGATTGATACCTTGGTTCTCAAAAACTGAGGGAAATAATTACGCTACTTTGCTGCATCACCCTTTCCTCTTCAAGGGAAAACCAATGCATGCTCAAGAGGTAGCAAGAAGGATTTCTGGCGCCGTTGCCGGGGAAACCTACGCTCAAGTCAAGACATACCAAGTACCCATCACAAACTCTTATCCCTCGCATTACATTATTTGCCATTTGCCTCTCGTTTTCCTCTCCCCCACTTCACCCTTGTCGATTTATTCGCCTTTTTCCATTTGTCTTGTTTCGCTTGCCTCTTGTGTGTCTGTGTGTTAGATCGTTTATTTGCCCTCATGGCTAGTTCTTCTATCATTGTTAACACTCCCGATAATGAAGTTCTTAATTTTAAACAAAGGGAGCGAGAAAACCTAAAAGATGCTTGGTATAGAATTTGCAATGCTCAGAATAGATCTATTAAAAAGCAATCTACTTCCGTTCTTCTTCGCAATTTTTATGTAGGCATCACTCCTTGGTATAGATATGTTCTTGACACCATCACCGGAGGGAATTTCTTGGGAAGCCATACTTGTGATTCTTATAATGCTATGATAGATTTGTTAGGCCCACCACCTCTTTTGGTTAATGGAACTATTTTAACTTTGGAACATGTGATGCAAAGGCTTGATATTATTGAAAATAAAATTGGCACTGTAGAGTTTATTGAAAAATTGGATAAAAAGATCCACAACCAAATTACTCAATATGGATCTAAGGTAGGAGTTACTCTGAAAAATCTTAAGGAAAAGGAACCCATAGTCAATGAAAAGATAGATCAAGATTGCACTAGAATTGGTAAACTCGAAGAAATTATTACCAACTTAGGGTCCGCTTTTTATGCCATTAAAAACACCTCAAATACTCCCCTACTAAAGTTGCCAATTTATCTATGTTCCTAAAAATAAGGGTGAATCTTCTAGAAAAATGAAGATCTCAAATCAATAAGTGTTCACCCCAACTTTTTAGATATCATTAAGGAACCTTTCGCTGCAAATGAATTTCCTGATTTCCTACCTAGGAGTTTGATCATTTGAAAAAACAAAGAACCTCCTAAGGGTTATAAGTGTTCAATTGAAGAATTGCCTACCAAAGATGGCAATACCTAGATCTATTCTTGTCTTTATGCCTAGCTAGGGGCGTTAAGCGATAGCGCTTGTTGGGAGGCAGCCCAATTTTATTTCTGTTCCTTGCTTTTTGTTCCTATTTAGTAATAAATAAATCATATATCCTCTTTATGATTGTGTTTTATATGTTTTAATTAGTGTTTGTGCCAAGTAAAGCCTTTAGGATCTTCTTGGGTGATTGTTATTTGATCTTGCTGAAAAAATCAGAAAGTTTGCGCTCACGAGAATAATTTTCATTTTTTACCAGTGAGCGATAAAATACCAATTCCAACTTCAGTAGATCAACATACAAATTATTCAGGACTTCCTAATTTCTCAGGATTTTTGGAGTTACAGAAGTATTCGAAACCTACAGATTGCTACAGACTGTTCTGTTTTTGACAGATTCTGTTTTTCGTGTGTTGTTTGCTTACTTTGATGCATCTATGGCTAGTATCGAGGGGTGTGAACCATAGAGAAGTTGGAACACAGTAGGTTTAACACCAATATAAATAATTAGTGAGTTCATTACAGTACATTAAAGTGGTGGTTTGTTTTCTTATACTAACGGAGCTCATGAGATTTTTTGTTGAGTTTTGTGTTGTGAACTTTTCAAGTTTTTGGGTAAAGATTTGATGGATTTTGGAACAAGGAGTGGCAAGAGCCTAAGCTTGAGCATGCCCAAGGCACCCCACGGTAAAATTCAAGGACAACCAAAAGCCTAAGCTTGGGGATGCCCCGAAAGGCATCCCCTCTTTCGTCTTCATCTATCGGTAACTTTACTTGAGGCTATATTTTTATTCACCACATGGTATGTGTTTTGCTTGGAGCATCTTGTATGATTTGAGTCTTTTATTTTTAGTTTACCACAATCATCCTTACTGTACACAACTTTGGGAGAGACACACATGAATCATAATTTATTAGAATACTCTATGTGCTTCACTTATATATTTTGAGCTAGATAAGTTTTGCTCTGTTGCTTCACTTATATCTTTTTAGAGCATGGTGGTGGTTTGATTTTATAAAAATTATTGATCTATCATGCTTCACTTGTATTATTTTGAGAGTCTTTTAGAACAGCATGGTAATTTGCTTTGGCTATAAAATTAGTCCTAATATGATATGCAGACAGGATGGGTATAGTAAAATCTTTCATATAGAGTGCATTAAATATTATAAGAAGTTTGATACTTGATAGTTGTTTTGAGATATAAAGATGGTAATATTAGAGTCGTGCTAGTTGAGTAATTGTGGAATTGAGAAATACTTGTGTTGAAGTTGGCAAATCCCGTAGCATGCACGTATGGTAAACATTGTGTGACAAATTTGAAGCATGAGGTGTTCTTTGATTGCTCTCCTTATGAGTGGCGGTCGGGGACGAGCGATGGTCTTTTCCTACCAATCTATCCCCCTAGGAGCACACGTGTAGTGCTTGGTTTTGATGACTTGTAGATTTTTTCAATAAGTATGTGAGTTATTTATGGCTAATGTTGAGTCCATGGATTATACGCACTCTCACCCTTCCTTCATTGCTAGCCTCTTTGGTACCGTGCATTGCCCTTTCTCACCTCGAGAGTTGGTGCAAACTTTGCCGGTGCATCCAAACCCCATGATATGATACGCTCTATCACACATAAGCCTCCTTATATCTTCCTCAAAACAGCCACCATACCTACCTATTATGGCATTTTCATAGCCATTCCGAGATATATTGCCATGCAACTTTCCACCGTTCCGTTTATTATGACATGCTCTGTCATTGTCATATTGCTTTGCATGATCATGTAGTTGACATCGAATTTGTGAGAAAGCCACCTTCATAATTCTTTCATACATGTCACTCTTGATTCATTGCATATCCTCGTACACCGCCGGAGGCATTCACATAGAGTCATATTTTGTTCTAAGTATCAAGTTGTAATTCCTGAGTTGTAAGTAAATAAAAGTGTGATGATTTTCATTATTAGAGCATTGTCCCATGTGAGGAAAGGATGATGGAGACTATGATTCCCCTACAAGTCGGGATGAGATTCTGGACGAAAAAAAGAGGCCATAAAAAAGAGAAAAAATGCCCAAATAAAAAAAATGAGAGAAAAAGAGAGAAGGGGCAATGTTACTATCCTTTTTCCGCACTTGTGCTTCAAAGTAGCACCATGATCTTCATGATAGAGAGTCTCTTATTTTGTCACTTTCATATACTAGTGGGAATTTTTCATTATAGAACTTGGCTTGTATATTCCAATGATGGGCTTCCTCAAAATGCCCTAGGTCTTCGTGAGCAAGCAAGTTGGATGCACACCCACTTAGTTTCTTTTGTTGAGCTTTCATATATTTATAGCTCTAGTGCATCTGTTGCATGGCAATCCCTACTCCTTGCATTGACATCAATTGATGGGCATCTCCATAGCCCGTTGATTAGCCGCGTCAATGTGAGACTTTCTCCCTTTTGTCTTCTCACACAACCTCCATCATCATATTCTATTCCACCCATAGTGCTATGTCCATGGCTCGCACTCATATATTGCGTGAAAGTTGAAAGAGTTTGAAAAGGCTAAGTATGAAACAATTGCTTGGCTTGTCATCGGGGTTGTGCATGATGGGAGCATTTTGTGTGACGAAAATGAAGCATGGCCAAACTATATGATTTTGTAGGGATAAGCTTTCTTTGGCTATGTTATTTTGATAAGACGTAATTGCTTGGTTAGCATGCTTGAACTATTATTATTTTTATTTCAATATTAAACTTTTGTCTAGAATCTTTTGGATCTAAACATTCATGCCACAATAAAGAGAATTACAATGAAAATTATGTTAGGTAGCGTTCCACATCAAAAATTCTATTTTTATCATTTACCTACTCGAGGACGGGCAGGAATTAAGCTTGGGGATGCTTGATACGTCTCCAACGTATCTATAATTTTTGATTGTTCCATGCTATTATATTATCTGTTTTGGATGTTTAATGGGCTTTATTATGCACTTTTATATTATTTTTGGGACTAACCAATTAACCGAAGGCCCATTGCAAATGGTTGTTTTTTGCCTATTTTAGTGTTTCACAGAAAAGGGATATCAAACGGAATCCAAACGGAATGAAACCTTCGCGAGGATCTTTTTTGGAAAAAACGCAATCCAGGAGACTTGGAGTGAAGGTCAAGGAAGCAACGAGGCGGACACGAGGTAGGGCGGCGGGGCAGGCGCGCCCCCCACCCTCGTGGGCCCCTCGTAGCTCCACCGACATACTTCTTTTGCCTATATATACTCTTATACCAAGAAAACATCCAGGGGAGCCACGAAACCACTTTTCCACCGCCGCAACCTTCTGTACCCATGAGATCCCATCTGTTGACCTTTTCCAGCGATCTGCCGGAGGGGGTTTCGATCACGGAGGGCTTCTACATCAACACCATAGCCTCTCCGATGATGTGTGAGTAGTTTACCACAGACCTTCGGGTCCATAGTTATTAGCTAGATGGCTTCTTCTCTCTCTTTGGTTCTCAATACAAAGTTCTCCTCGATGTTCTTGGAGATCTATTTGATGTAATACTTTTTGCGGTGTGTTTGTCGAGATCCGATGAATTGGGGGTTTATGATCAAGATTATCTATGAACAATATTTGATTCTTCTCTGAATTCTTATATGCATGATTTGATATCTTTGCAAGTCTCTTCGAATTATCAGTTTGGTTTGGCCTACTAGATTGATCTTTCTTGCAATGGGAGAAGTTCTTAGCTTTGGGTTCAATCTTGCGGTGCTCGATCCCAGTGACAGAAAGGGAACGGACACGTATTGTGTTGTTGCCATCGAGGATAAAAAGATGGGGTTTATGTTGGGGAACACAGTAATTTCAAAAAAATCCTATGCAAACGCAAGATCATGGTGATGCATAGCAACGAGAGGGGAGAGTATCGTCTACGTACCCTCGTAGACCATAAGCGGAAACGTTATGACAACACGGTTGATGTAGTCGTACGTCTTCACGATCGACCGATCTCAGCACCGAAGGTACGGCACCTCCGCGATCTGCACACATTCGGCTCGGTGACGTCCCGCAAACTCACGATCCAGTAGAGCTTCGAGGGAGAGCTTTGTCAGCACGACGGCGTGATGACGGTGATGATGTTGCTACAGGAACAGGGCTTCGTCTAAGCACCGCTACGATATGACCGAGGTGGCTTATGGTGGAGGGGGGCACCGCACACGGCTTGGAACAATCAACTTGTGTGTTCTAGGGTGCCCCCTGCCCCCGTATATAAAGGAGCAACGGGGGGGGGGGGGGTCCGGCGGCCTCATAGGATGCGCCCTAAGGGGGGAATCCTACTCCTACTAGGAGTAGGTTCCCCCTTTCCTAGTCCAACTAGGAGGGGAAGGAAAGAGGAGGAGGGGAGAAGGAAAGAGGGTGTCGGCCCCCAAAGCCCTAAACTAATCCGGTTTGGGCCTAGGGGGCGCACCCCACACTTCCTTGCTGCCCTCTCTTTCCACTAAGGCCCATTAAGGCCCATTGACCCCTCCGGCGAATTCCCGTAACTCTCAAGTACTCCAAAAAATACCCGAATCACTCGGAACCTTCCCGATGTCCGAATATAGCCTTCCAATATATCGATCTTTATGTCTCGACCATTTAGAGACTCTTCGTCATGTCTGTGATCTCATCCGGGACTCCGAACAACCATTGGTACATCAAATCACATATATTCATAATACCGATCGTCACCAGACGTTAAGCGTGCGGACCCTACGAGTTTGAGAACTATGTAGACATGACCTGGACTCATCTCCGGTCAATAACCAATAGCGGAACCTAGATGCTCATATTGGTTCCTACATATTCTACGAAGATCTTTATCGGTCAAACTGCATAACAACATACTTTGTTCCCTTTGTCATCGGTATGTTACTTGCCCGAGATTCGATCATCGGTATCATCATACCTAGTTCAATCTCGTTACCGGCAAGTCTCTTTACTCGTTTCGTAATGCATCATCCCGCAACTAACTCATTAATCACATCGTTGGCAAGGCTTATAGTGATGTGCATTACCGAGAGGGCCTAGAGATACCTCTCCGATACTCGGAGTGACAAATCCTAATCTCGATCTATGCCAACCCAATAAACACCATCGGAGACACCTGTAGAGCATCTTTATAATCACCCAGTTACGTTGTGCCGTTTGATAGTAGACAAGGTGTTCCTCTGGTATTCGGGAGTTGCATAATCTCATAGTCAGAGGAACATGTATAAGTCATGAAGAAAGCAATAGAAATAAAACTCAGCGATCATAATGCTAAGCTAACGGATGGGTCATGTCCATCACATCATTCTCTAATGATGTGATCCCGTTCATCAAATGACAACGCATGTCTATGGTCAGGAAACATAACCATCTTTGATTAACGAGCTAGTCAAGTAGAGGCATACTAGGGACACTCTGTTTTGTCTATGTATTCACACATGTACTAAGTTTCCGGTTAATACAATTCTAGCATGAATAATAAACATTTATCATGATATAAGGAAATATGAATAACAACTTTATTATTGCCCCTAGGGCATATTTCCTTCAGTCTCCCACTTGCACTAGAGTCAATAATCTAGTTCACATCGTCATGTGATTTAACATCAATAGTTCACATCAGCATGGATTAACACCCATAGTTCACATCATCATGTGACCAACACTCAAAGGGTTTACTAGAGTTAGTAATCTAGTTCACATTGCCATGCGATTAACACCCAAAGAGTACTAAGGTGTGATCGTGTTTTGCTTGTGAGACAACTTTAGTCAACGGGTCTGCCAAATTCAGATCCGTATGTATTTTGCAAATTTCTATGTCTACAATGCTTTGCACGGAGCTACATTAGCTAATTACTCCCACTTTCAATATGTATCCAGATTGTGACTTAGAGTCATCCAGATCGGTTGTCAAAGCTTGCATCGACGTAACTCTTTACGACGAACTCTTTATCACCTCCATAATCGAGAAATATTTCCTTAGTCCTCTAAGTATAATTTTAACCGTTGTCCAGTGATCCACTCCTGGATAACTATTGTACCCTCTTGCCAAACTTATGGTGAGGTACACAATAGGTCTGGTACACAGCATAGCATACTTTATAGAACCTATGATTGAGGCATAGGGAATGAATTTTCATTCTCTTTCTATTTTCTGCCGTGGTTGGGTTTTGGGTCTTTACTCAACTTCACACCTTGCAACACAGGCAAGAACTCCTTCTTTGACTTTTTCATTTTGAACTACTTCAAAATCTTGTCAAGGTATGTACTCATTGAAAATATGTCAAGCGTCTTGATCTATCTCTATAGATCTTGATGCTCAATATGTAAGCAGCTTCACCGAGGTCTTTTCTTTGAAAAAATCCTTTCAAACACTCCTTTATGCTTTCCAGAAAATTCTACATTATTTCCGATCAACAATATGTCATTCACATATACTTATCAGAAATGTTGTAGTGCTCCCACTCACTTTCTTGTAAATACAGGCTTCATCGCAAGTCTGTATAAAACCATATGCTTTGATCACTTTATCAAAGTATATATTCCAACTCCGAGATGCTTACACTAGTCCATAGATGGATCGCTGGAGGTTGCTCACTTTGTTAGCACCTTTAGGATTGACAAAACCTTCTTGTTGCATCATATACAACTCTTCTTTAAGAAATCCATTAAGGAATGAAGTTTTGACATCCATTTGCCAGATTTCATAAAATGTGGCAATTGCTAACATGATTCAGACAGACTTAAGCATCGCTACCAGTGAGAAAATCTCATTGTAGTCAACATCTTGAACTTGTCAAAAACCTTTTGCGACAATTCGAGCTTTGTAGATAGTAACACTACTATCAATGTCCTTCTTCCTCTTGAAAATCCATTTATTCTTAATGGCTCACCGATCAACGAGCAAGTCAATCAAATTCCATACTTTGTTCTCATACGTGGATCCCATCTCAGATTTCATGACCTCAAGCCATTTTGCGGAATCTAGGCTCATCATCGCTTCCTCATAGTTCGTAGGTTCGTCATGGTCTAGTAACATGACTTCCAGAACCGGATTACCGTACCACTCTGATGCGGACCGTACTCTGGTTGACCTACGAGGTTCGGTAGTAACTTGATCTGAAGTTTCATGATCATCATCATTAGCTTCCTCACTAATTGGTGTAGGAATCACTAGAACTGATTTCTGTGATGAACTACTTTCCAATTCCGGAGAAGGTACAATTACCTCATCAAGTTCAACTTTCCTCCCACTCACTTCTTTCGAGAGAAACTCCTTCTCTAGAAAGGATCCATTCATAGCAACAAAATATCTTGCCTTTGGATCTGTGATAGAAGGTGTACCCAACAGTTTATTTTGGGTATCCTATGAAGACACGCTACTCTGATTTGGGTTCGGGCTTATTAGTTTGAAACTTTTTCACATAAGCATCGCAACCTCAAACTTTAAGAAATGACAGCTTTTGTTTCCTGCCAAACCATAGTTCATACGGTGTCATCTCAACGAATTTAGATGGTGCCCTATTTAACATGAATGCGTTTGTCTCTAATGCATAACCCCAAAACGATAGTGGTAAATCTGTAAGAGACATCATAGATCGCACCATATCCAATAAAGTACGATTACAACGTTTGGACACACCATTATGCTGTGGTGTTCCAGGTGGCGTGAGTTGTGAAAGTATTCCACATTGTTTCAAATGAAGACCAAACTCGTAACTCAAATATTCGCCTCTGTGATCAGATCATAGAAACTTTATTTTCTTGTTACGATGATTTTCCACTTCACTCTGAAATTTTGAACTTCTCAAATGTTTCAGACTTATGTTTCATTAAGTAGATATACCCATATCTGCTCAAATCATATGTGAAGGTCAGGAAATAATGATACCCGCCGCGAGCTTCAACACTTATCGATTCGCATACATCAGTATGTATTATTTCCAATAACTCGGTTCCTTGCTCCATTGTTCCGGAGAACGGAGTCTTAGTCATCTTGCCCATGGAGCATGGTTCGCAAGCATCAAGTGATTCATAATCAAGTGATTCCAAAAGTCCATCAGCATGGAGTTTCTTCATGCGCTTTACACCAATATGACCTAAACGGCAGTGCCACATATAAGTTGCACTATCATTATTAACTTTGCATCTTTCGGCTTCAATATTATGAATATGTGTATTACTACGATCGAGAATCAATAAACCATTCACCTTGGGTGTATGACCTCTGAAGGTTTTATTCATGTAAACAGAATAACAATTATTTTTTGATTTAAATGAATAACTGTATTGCAATAAACATGATCCAATCATATTATGCTCAACGAAAACACCAAATAACATTTATTTTAGGTTCATCACTAATCCCGAAGGTAAAGGGAGTGTGCAATGGTGATCTTATCAACCTTGGAATCATTTCCAACACACATCGTCACCTCGTCCTCAACTTGTCTTTGTTTATTTTGCAACTCCCGTTTCGAGTTACTACTCTTAGCAACTGAACTAGTATCAAATACCGAGGGGTTTTCTATAAACACTAGTAAAGTACACATCAATAACATGTATATCAAATATACCTTTGTTCACTTTGCCATCCTTGTTATCCGCCAAGTATCTAGGGTAGTTCCACTTCTGGTGACCATTTCCTTTGCAGTAGAAGCACTCAGTTTCAGGCTTGGGTCTAGCTTTGGGCTTCTTCATGGGAGTGGTAACTTGCTTGCCATTCTTCTTGAAGTTCCCTTTCTTTCCCTTGCCCTTTTACTTGAAACTAGTGGTCTTGTCAACCATCAACACTTGATGCTTTTTCTTGATTTCTACCTTCGCCGATTTCAGCATCGCAAAGAGCTTTGGGAATCGTTTCCATTATCCCTTGCATATTATAGTTCATCATGAAGTTCTAGTAACTTGGTGATAGTGACTAGAGGACTCTGTCAATCACTATCTTATCGGGAAGATTAACTCCCACTTGATTCAAGTGATTGTAGTACTCAGACATTCTAAGAACATGCTCACTCATTGAGCTATTCTCCTCCATCTTGTAGGCAAAGTACTGTCAGAGGTCTCATACCTCTTGACGCGGGCATGAGTCTGAAATACCAATTTTAGCTCTTGGAACATCTCATATGCTTTGTGGCGTTCAAAACGTTTTTGAAGTCCCGGTTCTAAGCCGTAAAGTATGGCACACTAAACTATCAAGTAGTCATCATACCGAGCTTGTCAAACGTTCATAACGTCTGCATCTGCTCCTACAAAAAGGTCCGTCACCTAGCGGTGCATCAAGGACATAATTCTTCTGTGCAGCAATGAGGATAATCCTCAGATCGTGGATCAAGTCCGCATCATTGCTACTATCATCTTTCAATTTAGTTTTCTCTAGGAACATATCAAAAAATAAACGGGGAGCTATATCGCAAGCTATTGATCTACAACAAAGATATGCAAATACTATCAGGACTAAGTTCATGATAAATTAAAGTTCAATTAATCAAATTACTTAAGAACTCCCACTTAGATAGACTTCCCCTAGTCATCTAAATGATCACGTGATCCAAATCAACTAAACCATGTCCGATCATCACGTGAGATGGAGTAGTTTTCAATGGTGAACATCACTATGTTGATCATATCTACTATATGATTCACGCTCGACCTTTCAGTCTACAGTGTTCCGAGGCCATATCTGCATATGTTAGGCTCGTCAAGTTTAACCCGAGTATTCCGCGTGTGCAAAACTCGCTTGCACCCGTTGTATGTGAACGTAGAGTTTATCACACCCGATCATCACGTGGTGTCTCAGCACGACGAACTGTCGCAACGGTGCATACTCAGGGAGAACACTTATACGTTGAAATTTAGTGAGAGATCATCTTATAATGCTACCGTCGAACTAAGCAAAATAAGATGCATAAAAGATAAACATCACATGCAATCAAAATATGTGACATGATATGGCCATTATCATCTTGTGCCTTTGATCTCCATCTCCAAAGTACCGTCATGATCTCCATCGTCACCGGCATGACACCATGATCTCCATCATCTTGATCTCTATCAATGTGTCGTCACATGGTCGTCTCGCCAACTATTGCTTTTGCAACTATTGCTATCGTATAGCGATAAAGTAAAGCAATTATATGGCGCTTGCATCTTATGCAATAAAGAGACAACCATAAGGCTTCTGCCAGTTGCCGATAACTTTAACAAAACATGATCATCTCATACAACAATTTATATCTCATCACGTCTTGACCATATCACATCACAACATGCCCTGCAAAAACAAGTTAGACGTCCTCTACTTTGTTGTTGCAAGTTTTACGTGGCTGCTACGGGCTGAGCAAGAACCATTCTTACCTACGCATCAAAAACCACAACACGGTATAGTGATTGCTTTTTGATCTTCAGAAAGAACCATGTTCATTGAATCCGATTCAACTAAAGTTGGAGAAACTAACACCCACCAGCCACCTGTGTGCGAAGCACGTCGGTAGAACCAGTCTCGCGTAAGCGTATGCGTAATGTCAGTCTGTGCCGCTTCATCCAACAATGCCGCTGAATCAAGAATCAACTACTGACGGCAAGCAATATGTATATACCAATGCCCACAACTCCTTTGTGGTCTACTCGTGCATATAACATCTACGCATAGAACTGGCTCGGATGCCACTGTTGGGGAACGCAGTAATTTCAAATATTTCCTACACACACGCAAGATCATGGTGATGCATAGCAACAAGAGGGGAGAGTATCGTCTACGTACCCTCATAGACTGTAAGCGGAAGAGTTATGACAACGCGGTTGATGTAGTCGTACATCTTCACGATCGACCGATCTCAGCACCGAAGGTATGGCACCTCCACGATCTGCACACGTTCGGCTCGGTGACGTCTCGCGAACTCACGATCCAGTAGAGCTTCGAGGGAGAGCTTCATCAGCACGACGGCGTGATGACGGTGATGATGTTGCTACCAGAACAGGGCTTCGCCTAAGCACCGCTACGATATGACCGAGGTGGATTATGGTGGAAGGGGGCACCGCACAAGGCTTGGAACAATCAACTTGTGTGTTCTAGGGTGCCCCCTGCCCCCGTATATAAAGGAGCCAGGGTAGGGTTCCGGCGGCCTCATAGGATGTGACCCAAGGGGGGGAACCTACTCCTACTAGGAGTAGGTTCCCCCTTTCCTAGTCCAACTATGAGGGGAAGGAAAGAGGAGGAGGGGAGAAGGAAAGTGGGGGCCGGCCCCGAAAGCCCTAAACCAATTCGGTTTGGGCCTAGGGGGTGCACCCCACACTTCCTTGCTGCCCTCTCTTTCCACTAAGGCCCATTAAGGCCAATTGACCCCTCCGACGAATTCTCGTAACTCTCTGGTACTTCAAAAAATACCCGAATCACTCGGAATCTTTCCAATGTCCGAATGTAGCCTTCCAATATATCGATCTTTACGTCTCGACCATTTCGTGACTCCTCGTCATGTCCGTGATCTCATCCGGGACTCCGAACAACCTTCGGTACATCAAATCACATAAACTCATAATATCGATCGTCACCAAACGTTAAGCGTGCGGACCCTACGGGTTCGAGAACTATGTAGACATGACCGAGACTCATATCCCGTAAATAACCAATAGCGGAACCTGGATGCTCATATTGGTTCCTACATATTCTACGAAGATCTTTATCGGTCAAACCGCATAACAACATACTTTGTTCCCTTTGTCATCGGTATGTTACTTGCCCGAGATTTGATCGTCGGTATCATCATACCAAGTTCAATCTCGTTACCGGCAAGTCTCTTTACTTGTTCCGTAATGCATCATCCCGCAACTAACTCATTATTCACATTGCTTGCAAGTCTTATAGTGATATGCATTACCGAGAGGGCCCAGAGATACCTCTCTGATACTCGGAGTGACAAATCCTAATATCGATCTATTGCAACCCAACAAACACCTTGGAGACACCTATAGAGCATCTTTATAATCACCCAGTTACGTTGTGACGTTTGATAGCACACAAGGTGTTCCTCCGGTATTTGGGAGTTGCATAATCTCATCATCAGAGGAACATGTATAAGTCATGAAGAAAGCAATATCAATAAAACTCAACGATCATAATGCTAAGCTAACGGATGGGTTTTGTCCATCACATCATTCTCTAATGATGTGATCATATTCATCAAATGACAACGCATGTCTATGGTCAGGAAACATAACCATCTTTGATTAACGAGCTAGTCAAGTAGAGGCATACTAGGGACACTCTGTTTTCTCTATGTATTCACACATGTACTAAGTTTCGGGTTAATACAATTCTAGCATGAATAATAAACATTTATCATGATATAAGGAAATATGAATAACAACTTTATTATTGCATCTAGGGCATATTTCCTTCAGTTTATATCATATTGCTTGAGTTTATCCCTCTACATCATGTCATCTTGCCTAATGCGTTACTCTGTTCTTATGAACTTAATACTCTAGATGCATGCTGGATAGCGGTCGATGTGTGGAGTAATAGTAGTAGATGCAGAATCATTTTGGTATACTTGACACGGACGTGATGCCTATGTTCATGATCATGCCTAGATATTCTCATAACTATGCGCTTTTCTATCAATTGCTCGGCAGTAATTTGTTCACCCACCATAATATATGTTATCTTGAGAGAAGCCACTAGTGAAACTTGTAACACCCCAAAGATCGTGCTACAGTAATCTCCTGCTGATTTGCCATGTCGTCATGATTAAAAGAATTAAATTCAACTCTCGAATTCAACTTTCAGAAATAAGAAAACAAAAATGTTTTCTAGATTTTCAATAAATGTTCATACCATCTGATTAAATCCCTAAACAATGATAAAGTAAGATAAACTTTACTTGGATTACTAATTTGACCATAGCAACCAATAGTTGGACCAGCAACATTTATATGTGAGCATTTAAATTGAAACATAAATCTGAACATTTTCTAGTAACCTGAAAACTTTGCGTGCTGCACCAAAATATTTTATTTGAATTATGTGTGAAGTATCTTGTAGAACTAAATTCATTTGGTGTTCAAAATGAATGTAAAACAGGAGTTATAATTTATTTAACAAAAAAATAGAAAACATAAAGAAAACACCCACGTGCACAACAGCCCAACTAGCAACAATGGCCCAGCCCACCCACCTGTCCTTCAACCTCCCGCTACAGTGGAAGGCAGCGGAGCCGTGGCGGCCATCCGCCGGCTGTGCCGTGCGTGGCGACCATCCCTGCCTCCCCGACGACTACATAACACCCCCCCCGGACGCCCCTCTCTCCGTCCCCAAACCCTAGCCCCCAAATCCCCTCGCTCCCTCTCTCTCACTTAGAGTTTGTTCATGCCCGAGCTGCTCGCCATGGTGGCTGTCGTCGTCACGGCCACTGGCTTCCCCGGTGCTTGATAATACATGGAGGGGCTCCTGCATCGTCGCCTCCTTCGCCCTCGACTAAGGTCTCGAGCTAGGAGGGCCCCGTGCGCCGCCATCGACCGTCTTCTCCGCGCACGGCCGCCGCCATTCGCCGTCGATTGCCTCGGCTATGGACCACCCCGCGCCTCCCCGAGCTCTCCATACGCCTCGTGGTGAGCTCCTCCTTTGATTCCCCTCGACCTCGATCTTGATTCGCTCCATTTACTGTCGCCCCACGGGCATGGTCGCCATGGCCGAAGCTTCGCGTCTGTATACGCTCGCTGCATATGGCCGCGTCCACGCGCGCCCCTGCCCGCCAGCCCGTGCCCTGGCCGTGCCCCGCGCCCGCTCGTGCGTGCGCCCGCCGCTACCGGGGCCGCGCGCCCGCGATCCCCGCTACTCTGCTGCATACATGCTGCTGCTCAAGCTCCTACCGTTGCTCTGCTGCTGCCTAGAGCCGCTGCCGCTATGCTATTGCGCTGCTCTGCTCATTGCAATTGCCGCCGGCTGCTGTTGCTTTCTACTAGCCATGGGCATGCCATGGCCGAGTGTGTAGTATGCGTGTGTGTTGTGGCCGGCTTGGCCATTGTCCAGTGCGGCCGGCCCTTGCTTGATTAGGACTAGATTAGTTAGGGTTAATTTAGTGCTAATTTAATTTAATAGAAAATGACATGTGGGCCACTCCTGTTAACTATCTCAAATTAAATGAATTAATAAAACTAAGTCCATGGCAACCGGGCCCCTACGGGCACTATTCACCCGTTGACCAGTCAAGTATTGACTGAGGTCAACTCAGACCCTGCCCCCACCTGTAAGCCTCTGGGTCTAGCTGTCCCTAGGTACAAAAGGTATTTTTGCATTTTATTCTCAAAATTAATATAGATTCAAAAATCTTTCATACTTTGAAAATTAATTGCCGCTCCAGTGAAGAAACCCAAGAACCCAAACCCGAGACGAAGTGTTTCTATTAGGGGAACGGTCATTGGTAGCGGAACTGCCTCAAATACTGAAGGAAATATGCCCTAGAGGCAATAATAAAGTTATTATTTATTTCCTTATATCATGATAAAAGTTTATTATTCATGCTAGAATTGTATTAACCGGAAACATAATACATGTGTGAATACATAGACAAATAGAGTGTCACTAGTATGCCTCTACTTGACTAGCTCGTTAATCAAAGATGGTTATGTTTTCTAACCATGGACAAAGAGTTGTTATTTGATTAACGGGATCACATCATTAGTTGAATGATCTGATTGACATGACCCATTCCATTAGCTTAGCACCTGATCGTTTAGTATGTTGCTATTGCTTTCTTCATGACTTATACATGCTCCTATGACTATGAGATTATGCAACTCCCGTTTGCCAGAGGAACACTTTGTGTGCTACCAAACGTCACAACGTAACTGGGTGATTATAAAGGAGCTCTACAGGTGTCTCCAAAGGTACATGTTGGGTTGGCGTATTTCGAGATTAGGATTTGTCACTCCGATTGTCGGAGAGGTATCTCTGGGCCCTCTCGGTAATGCACATCACTTAAGCCTTGCAAGCATTGCAACTAATGAGTTAGTTGCGGGATGATGTATTACAGAACGAGTAAAGAGACTTGCCGGTAACGAGATTGAACTAGGTATGGGATACCGACGATCGAATCTCGGGCAAGTAACATACCGATGACAAAGGGAACAACGTATGTTGTTATGCGGTCTGACCGATAAAAGATCTTCGTAGAATATGTAGGAGCCAATATGAGCATCCAGGTTCCGCTATTGGTTATTGACCGGAGACGTGTCTCGGTCATGTCTACATTGTTCTCGAACCCGTAGGGTCCGCACGCTTAAGGTTACGATGACAGTTATATTATGAGTTTATGCATTTTGATGTACCGAAGGTTGTTCGTAGTCCCGGATGTGATCACGGACATGACGAGGAGTCTCGAAATGGTCGAGACATAAAGATTGATATATTGGAAGCCTATGTTTGGATATCGGAAGTGTTCCGGGTGAAATCGGGATTTTACCGGAATACCGGGAGGTTACCGGAACCCCCCGGGAGGTATGTGGGCCTTAGTGGGCCTTAGTGGAAGAAGAGAAGAGGCAGCCAGGGCTGGGCCGCGCGCCCCTCCACCCCTAGTCCGAATAGGACAAGGAGAGAAGGGGTCGGCGCCCCCCTCCTTCTCTCTCTCTTTTCCCACGCCACGAATCCTATTCCAAATAGGAAAGGGGGGAGTCCTACTCCCAGAGGGAGTAGGACTCCTCCTGGCACGCCTCTCCTGGCCGGCCGGCCCCCCTCCCTTGAACCTTTATATACGGAGGTAGGGGCACACCCTAGAGACACAAGTTGATCCACGTGATCATATTCTTAGCCGTGTGCGGTGCCCCCTTCCACCATAGTCCTCGATAATATTGTAGCGGTGCTTAGGCGAAGCCCTGCGACGGTAGTACATCAAGATCGTCACCACGCCGTCGTGCTGACGGAACTCTTCCCCGACACTTTGCTGGATCGGAGTCCGGGGATCGTCATCGAGCTGAACGTGTGCTAAAACTCGGAGGTGCCGTAGTTTCGGTGCTTGATCGGTTGGGCCGTGGAGACGTACGACTACATCAACCAAGTTAACGCTTCCGTTGTCGATCTACAAGGGTACGTAGATCACACTCTCCCTCTCGTTGCTATGCATCACCATGATCTTGCGTGTGCGTAGGAAATTTTTTGAAATTACTACCAAACCCAACAAATACTTGGTAGATAAGAATGCTGGCAACTTCAACAAAAGTATATTTGATATATGTGTTATTGATGTGTACCTTACTAGTACTCCTAGTAGCACATGGGTATTAGATACTGGTTCAGTTGCTAATATTGGTAACTTGAAACAAAAGCTACGGAATAAACGGAGACTAGCTAAGGGCGAGATGACGATGTGTGTTGGAAGTGTTTCCAAAGATGATATGATCACCATCGCACGCTGCCTCTACATTCGGGATTAGTGTTGAACCCAGATAAATGTTGTTTGCATTGGTGTCTGCGTTGAGCACGAGCATGATTAGATCATGTTTATTGCAATACGATTATTCATTTAAGTCAGAGAATAATGGTTATTCTGTTTACATGAATAATACCTTCTATGGTCATGCACCCAATGTGAATGGTTTATTGAATATCGATCATAGTGATACACATGTTCATAACATTGACGCCAAAAGATGTAGAGTTGATAATGATAGTACCACTTTCTTGTGGCACTGCCGCTTAGGTCATATTGGTGTAAAACGCATGAAGAACCTCCATGCCGATGGACTTTTGAAGTCACTTGATTTTGAATTACTTGACACATGCGAACCATGCCTCATTGGCAAGATGACTAAAACCCCGTTTCTTTGTAACAATGGAACGGGCAAGTGACTTGTTGGAAATCATACATGCTGATGTGTGCGGTCCGATGAGTGTTGACGCGCGCGGTGGATATCGTTATTTTCTCACCTTCACCATGAATTGAGTAGATATGGGTATATTTACTTAATGAAGCATAAGTCTCAATTTCGGAGTGAAGTTGAGAATCCTCTTAACAAGAATATCAAGTTCCTACGATTTGATCAAGGGGAGAGTATCTGAGTTATGAGTTTGGCAATCACTAAAAACAAGGTGGAATCGTTTCAAGTTGACGCCGCCTAGAACACCATAGCGTAATGGTGTGTCAGAACGTCGTAATCAAACCTTATTGGATATGGGGCAATCTATGATGTCTCTTACCGATCTACCACTATCATTTTGGGGTTATTACATTCACTTTAAATAGGGCACCATCTAAGTCCGTTGAGACGACACCGTATGAACTATGGTTTGGCAAGAAACCTAAGTTGTTGTTTCTTAAGGTTTGGGGCTATGATGCTTATGTCGATAGGCTTCGGCCAGAAAAGCTCGAACCCAAAGCGGAAAATTGTGTCTTCATAGAATACCCAAACAAGACGATTGGGTATACCTTCTATCTCAGATCTGAGGGCAAAGTGTTTGTCACTATGAACAGGTCCTTTCTCGAGAAAGAGTTTCTCTCGAAAGAATTGAGTGGGAAGAAGATAGAACTTGATAAGGTTGTTGAACCTTCACTTCAACCAGAGAGTAACGCATCACAGAAAGATGTTTCTATGGCAACTACGTCAGTTGAAGAGAAAGCTAATGATGATGATCATGAAGCTTCAGATCAAATTACTATCGAACCTCGTAGGTCGGCAAGGGTGTGTACAACTTCTAAGTGGTAACCCTATCTTAAAGGTCATGTTGTTGGACAACGATGAACCTATGAGCTATGGAGAAGCGATGGTCGGCCCAGATTCCAACAAATGGCTAGGAGCCATGAAATCCGAGATAGGATCCATGTATGAGAACAAAGTATGGATTTTGGTGGACTTGTCCGATGATCGGAAAGCCATTGAGAATAAATGGATCTTTAAGAAGAAGACATACACTAATGGTAATATCACCATTTGTGAAGCTCGACTTGTCTCAAAGAAGTTTCTGACAAGTTCAAGGAGTTGACTATGATGAGACTCTCTCGATCATAGCGATGCTGAAGTCTGTTAGAATTATGTTAGCAGTTGATGAATTTTCATTTACGAAATCAGGCAGATGGATGTCAAAACAAAGTTTCCTTGACGGTTTCCATGAGGAAAGGTTGTATGTGATACAACCAGAAGGTTTTGTCAATCCTAACGATGCTAAAAGGAAACTTTGTTGGGGAAGACACTGCCACAACCCCTAAATGTTAGGAGGCACCAAGAACAATGTTCTCGTCACAAAACCATCGGAACGATTCCAAGATACCCTCATGATCCTAAATTTTTTTTAGTGAAATTTGAGAAGAGAAGAGTCAAAACTCTACGTCAGGATGCCTCACCAGAGCGATGAAGGGACTGAGGAGTAAAAAGAATCCTACTCTCCGATATATATAATCCTAAAAGACTCAAAACATTTTTCTAGACTCAACAACGCCAGCGATTCGATCAATCAGGAGGCTCCTAAGTCGGGGAAGGCTCTGATACCAACTTGTAACGCCCACGATGCGGCTATATCTCCCACATGTCGAAGCATGACTTAGAGGCATAACCGCATTGTAAGCAATGTCGCAAGAGAGGTAATCTTCACACAACCCATGTAATGAATAAGGAAAAGGTACATAGTTGGCTTACAATCGCCACTTCACACAATACATGAATAAAGCATTACATCATCCAGATACAATCAAGGTCCGACTACGGAACCAAAATGAAAGAAGACTACCCCAAATGCTACACAGATCCCCGATCGTCCCAACTGGGCTCCACTACTGATCAACTGGAAAAACGGAACAACATAACGAACACGATCTTCATCGAGCTCCTCCTTGAGCTCGGTTGCGTCACCTGCACGGTTTCATCGGCACCTGCAAACTGGTTTTGGAAGTAATTTGTGAGTCACGGGGACTCAGCAATCTCACACCCTCGCGATCGAGACTATTTAAGCTTATATGTAGGGTAAAAGGTATGAGGTGGAGTTGCAACAAGCGACTAGCATGTATGGTGGCTAACATACGCAAAAGAGAGCGAGAAGAGAAGGCAAAGCATGTTCGAGAATCTATGATCAAGAAGTGATCCTGGACTACTTACGTCCAAGCATAACTCCAACACCGTGTTCACTTCCCGGACTCCGCCGGAAAGAGACCATCACGGCTACACACGCGGTTGATGCGTTTAATTAAGATAAGTTTCCGGTTTTCTACAATCGGACATTAAAAAATTCCCATCTGCCCATAACCGCGGGCACGGCTTTCAAAAGTTCAAAACCCTGCAGGGGTGTCCCAACTTAGCCCATCACAAGCTCTCATGGTCAACGAAGGATATTCCTTCTCCCAGGAAGACCCGATCAGGCTCGGAATCTCGGTTACAAGACATTTCGACAATGGTAAAACAAGACCAGCAAAGCCACCCGAATGTGCCGACAAATCCCGATAGGAGCTGCACATATCTCGTTCTCAGGGCACACTCAGATGAGACATCCTATGAGTAAAACCAACCCTCAAGTTGCCCCGAGGTGGCCCCGTAGTCTACTCGGTTCGGACCAACACTCAGAGGAGCACTGGCCTGGGGGGGTTAAAAAAAGATGACCCTCGGGCTGGCCGACCCAAGGGAAAAAGAGGCTAGGTGGAAAATGGTAAAACCAAGGTTGGGCCTTGCTGGAGGAGTTTTATTCAAGGCGAACTGTCAAGGGGTTCCCATTATAACCCAACCGTGTAAGGAACGCAAAATCAAGGAACATAACACCGGTATGACGGAAACTAGGGCGGCAAGAGTGGAACAAAACACCAGGCATAAGGCTGAGCCTTCCACGCTTTACCAAGTATATAGATGCATTAATATAAATAAGAGATATTGTGATATCCCAACAAAATAACCATGTTCCAAACATGGAACAAGCTCCAATCTTCACCTGCAACTAACAACGCTATAAGAGGGGCTGAGCAAAGCGATAACATAGCCAAACAACGGTTTGCTAGGACAAGGTGGGTTAGAGGTTTGACATGGCAATATGGGAGGCATGATAAGCAAGTGGTAGGTATCGTAGCATAGGCATAGAAAGAGAGCGAGCATCTAGCAAGCAAAGATAGAAGTGATTTCGAGGGTATGGTCATCTTGCCTGAAATCCCGCAAGGAAGAAGAACGAGTCCATGAAGAAGACAAACGGACGTAGTCGAACGAATCCTCACAACTCCGGAATGAAACCAAAGCTAACGAGAGAAGTAACCCGGAAAGAAGCAAACAACATAGTAAACAACCACCACATAAGCATGACATGATGCAAAATCAAGTATGATGCATGTCCGGTTTAAATATGCATGGCATGGCAAAGTGCACAAACAAAACTACAAGTTAAGTGGAGCCCAATATGCAACGAGTTGCATATTGGCGGAACACCACATCAATTATTTAGTTCACTCTCGGTTATGTACTCACCAATATTAAATGTTGTTAAGAATGTCAAGAGGTGAAACATAACAAAACTATACCATCTAAACAATTTAAATGGGGCCGGATATAACAAACAACAAAGCCAGTAAATCCCCATATGCATTAGTAATTTAATGCAAACAACAATTTTAAACATTCTTGGTGTTATTATCATGATGCGGATCACATGTTCAAGTTTATGCAAGTTTTATGAAAATGTTGACAAGAGCATGATATGAAGCATTTGTCATCGTGGTGGAAACGAAAGGGGTGCCACGACAATGACAACGGAAATGGTGCCACGGCAACATTCCGGTTCCGATAGCTCACGGAGACACCGGTGCAAAAGGAAAAGTGACAGAAGCGTGTCATGCAAGGATGGTGGGGTGCTCCCGGATACCGGGTTCCCCACATGTTGGTGACAAGGCAAAAGAGGAGGACCGAGCAAGTGACAACTCGGAAACGGTTTAGACAACAGGTGCATCCCATACAACACATGCAAACGTTCTCGGACGGTCGTCTCAGGGTATACCTTCGAAGCGCGCGTTTCGGGCAGAACGAATTCATAGAGGAAGTAGTCGTTCATGGGTCGTCGAGGGAAGTAGTGGTACTATCGGTCATCGGTGATCAACGGGACGGTAGTGAAGGTAGAGGTACACGACGTCTTGTCAAAAATCACGGCGGCGGTAGTTGTACCCATGTTGTCGTCGAACTTGATGGAACCAATGTCCTCGAGGGTAGTCGTGGGAAGTAGTCGTACTCGCGAACTTGTCAGATCCACGGTGACGGTAGTTGTTCGCGGCGCTTGTGACTCGCGGTTCTTCGGGCAACGGTAGTCGTACGCGTCCGTAGATGTTCGGGGTCGTGACATGGAACTTGACGTCCACGGGGTCTTCGAGGGTCGATGGTAGTGGTACTCGGGTCATCGGCGACGGTAGTTGTTCTATGAATCGGGCATCATGGTACTTGTCGTTCTTAGCAATTCCGAAGATGGCGGCAGTGGTACACTTTCGAAAAGGGACTTGACGCATCAAAGGTCTTCGGTGCCACGGTACTTGTCGGTCCGGGTCTTGACGTATCCAAAATGGTCGTCGGTGGTGGAACTTGGCGCTGTTGTGGTGGACGTTCGGGCACCGTACGTCGTGGTACTTGGTAAATCCCAGAGACAGTAGTTGACGATCCAGGTAGGTGGTCTTGACGAATCCAAGTAGCACCAGGCACACGTCCACGGTCAGTCTTCGGACTTGGTTTTTCCTGTACATGACTGCAAGGGATCCTGGGGGGGAACTCGGCGATGGCCATGGCAAAGAGGCGGCGGTAGTGGAGAAGCAGGGAGCAGCAGCTCGAGTCGCGGCAGCAGCAACTGTCACGGGCGGAGGTCGGGGCCGGAGCAGAGCAAGGTTCCCGCGGGCAGCCAAGAGGCCGTCCCTCGCGAGGTGGCGCAGGACTGCGATGGTGGTGGTGCGCTCCGGTGAGACGGGGACGCAGGGAAGGGGTAGAGCGCGGCATAGCAGGTCGGGACGACAACTCCGATGGCCGGCCAGCGAGGCCATGGTGTTGGCGCAGAGGGGATGCGCAGCTAGACTTGTGGGGGTGCAGCGTCGCAGCAGCTCGCACGGGAGGACGAAGAAGGAGCGGAGGAGAGGACTGCGCGGGGCTGCAGGATCCGGTGAGGGGCAGCGGCGTCTCGAGCTCTTGGTGGCCGGGGAACAGAGCACGGGTAGGAGGGGAGGGCGACGGGATCTGGAGGAGGACGAGCGAGGGGATCCTGGCTCGAGGGAGAGAGAGGTTTCGGGCGCGGCGCTGTGGGGATCGAGGAGATGGGGGGGGTCGAACGAGGCTCTCTAGTGGCAGCGCTAGGAGGAGAGCCAGGTGCAGGCTAGGGTTACCGCGCGGCGCGGTTGGGCCTTAGAGGCCGGCCCAGAAGAGAGGGGGTGGTGAGAGGCCTTGCAGCTGGGCTACGGGAGAGTATGGCCTGGGTGGGCCGGTTTGGAGGGAGGCCCAAGTGGGCTGCGGCTGGCCTAAAGTTGCAGTTATCTTTTCTCTAATTTTCTTCAAGGAGAAAATAAAGAGAAAAGAACAGGGAAAAAGGAGAGGTGTATGAGAAATATAAAAATATCCTCATGACCCTGAATTCATGCCCTATTTAGCAAAATTGGTTTGGAGATTTTTAAAGGAAGTAAAAATAATTCAAGTTTGAATTAAATTCAAACTTGAACCATTTTTTAACCCTAACCAAAACAATTTTAATCGAGATGAAATTTGACAGAGAGGCTAGGTACATGGTGTTAGAATATTGGGGAAGAGATGAACATCAAAAGAGAAGGGAAAAATGGCACTTGCAGAAATGGAAGAAAAGGGAGGGAAGGAGGAGTGACGGTGCAAGAACCACACATGGAGCATGCAACAAAACAACATGCATGAATATGACAATGCACATGATGAACATGGAAACAACAAGGATGGTGCAATGCACATGATTACACGATGAAATGCAACACGCAAGCAAATGGCATGGCAACAACAGAGAATAACTGGAAGACACCTGGCATATCGGTCTCGGGGCGTTACACACCTATCTGGATGACTCTGAGTAGCAAACCGGATACGTATAGTGGAGCAACCATTTGGAATAGCTCCAAGTGGAGCATAGTAGCAACATCTACAATGTGAAATAGAGATTTGCGAAGAACACATGGATCTGAATGTTGCAGACCCGTTGACTAAAACCTCTCTCGTAAGCATAACATGATCAAACCCTAGAACTCATTGAGTGTTAATCACATGGTGATGTGAACTAGATTATTGAATCTAGTAAACGCTTGGGTGTTAATCACATGGCGATGTGAACTAGATTATTGACTCTAGTAAAATCTTTGGTTGTTAGTCACATGGCGGTGTGAACTATGAGTGTTAATCACATGGCGATATGAACTAGATTATTGACTCTAGTGCAAGTGGGAGACTGTTGGAAATATGCCCTAGAGGCAATAATAAAATGGTTATTATTAAATTTCCTTGTTCATGATAATTGTCTATAGTTCATGCTATAATTGTATTAACCGGAAACCGTAATACATGTGTGAATACATAGACCACAACATGTCCCTAGTAAGACTCTAGTTGACTAGCTCGTTGATCAATAGATGGTTATGGTTTCCTGACCATGGACATTGGATGTCGTTGATAACGGGATCACATCATTAGGAGAATGATGTGATGGACAAGACCCAATCCTAAGCATAGCACAAGATCGTGTAGTTCGTTTGCTAGAGCTTTTATAATGTCAAGTATCATTTCCTTAGATCATGAGATTGTGCAACTCCCAGATACCGTAGGAATGCTTTGGGTGTATCAAACGTTACAACATAACTGGGTGGCTATAAAGGTGCACTACAGGTATCTCTGAAAGTGTCTGTTGGGTTGGCACGAATCGAGACTGGGATTTGTCACTCCGTATGACGGAGAGGTATCTCTGGGCCCACTCGATAATGCATCATCATAATGAGCTCAATGTGACTAAGGAGTTAGACACAAGATCATGCGTTACGGAACAAGTAAAGAGACTTGCTGGTAATGAGATTGAACGAGGTATGGGGATACCAACGATCAAATCTCGGGCAAGTAACATACCCATGGACAAAGGGAATTGTATACGGGATTGATTGAATCCCCGACATCGTGGTTCATCCGATGAGATCATCGTGGAACATGTGGGAGCCAATATGGGTATCCAGATCCCGCTATTGGTTATTGGCCGGAGAGGTGTCTCGGTCATGACTGCATGGTTCCCGAACCCGTAGGGTCTACACACTTAAAGTTTGGTGATGCTATAGTTGTAATGGGAATAGTATGTGGTTACCGAAGGTTGTTCGGAGTCCAGGATGAGATCCCGGATGTGACGAGGAACTCCGGAATGGTCCGGGGGTGAAGATTGATATATTGGACGAAGGGTATTAGAGTCTGGAATTGTTCTGGGAGTACCGGGGACGACCATCATGGCCGAAAGGAGTTTTGGAGGCCCTGACAAGCGTTGGGGGATTATGGGCCAAGGGGAGGGGCACACCAGCCCATAAGGGGTTGTGCGCCCCTCCCACCGCATCTCACGTAACCTAGAGAGGTGGGGGTGCCTCCCCTAGGGCATCCGCCCCTCCCGACTTGGGGGGCAAGTTTCCTAGGGGTGGGGGCGCCCAAAACCATCTAGGGTTTCCCCTGTGGCCACCACCCCTCCCATAGGGAAACCCTAGGGCACCTCCTCCCCCCCTTCCCCCTATATATAGTGAGGGAGAGAGAGGGCAGCGGCACCCCTCCCCAGGCGCAGCCCCTCCCTCCTCCAACACCTCCTCCTCCGTAGTGCTTGGTGAAGCCCTGCTGGAGAACCGCAAGCTCCACCACCACGCCGTCGTGCTGCCGGAGCTTTCCCTCAACTTCTCCTCTCCCCTTGCTGGATCAAGAAGGAGGAGACGTCCTCGGGCTGTATGTGTGTTGAACAAGGAGGCGTCATCCGTTCGGCGCTTGGATCGGATCTTCCATGATTTGAATCGCCGCGAGTACGATTCCATCAACCGCATTCTTGTAACGCTTCTGCTTAGCGATCTTCAAGGGTATGAAGATGCACTCCCAATCTCTCGTTGCTAGCATCTCCGAGACTGATCTTGGTGGCATGTAGGAATTTTTTTGAATTATTACTACATTCCCCAACAAAGAAGAGGATGCTGCACCAGCTCCCAAAGCTCAGAAGCTCATGGTGAAGGAAATATGCCCTAGAGGCAATAATAAAGTTGTTATTTATATTTCCTTATATCATGATAAATGTTTATTATTCATGCTAGAATTGTATTAACCAGAAACTTGATACATGTGTGAATACATAGACAAACAGAGTGTCCTTAGTATGCCTCTACTTGACTAGCTCGTTAATCAAAGATGATTAAGTTTCCTAGCCATAGACATGTGTTGTCATTTGATGAACGGGATCACATCATTAGAGAATGATTTGATGGACAAGACCCATCCCTTAGCTTAGCACTATGATCGTTTAGCTTGTTGCTATTGCTTTCTTCATGACTTATACATGTTCCTATGACTATGAGATTATGCAACTCCTGAATACCGGAGGAACACTTAGTGTGCTATCAAACATCACAACGTAACTGGGTGATTATAAAGATGCTCTACAGGTGTCTCCGATGGTGTTTGTTGAGTTGGCATAGATCGAGATTAGGATTTGTCACTCCGATTGTCGGAGAGGTATCTCTGGGCCCTCTCGGTAATGCACATCACTATAAGCCTTGCAAGCAATGTGAGTAATGAGTTAGTTGCGGGATGATGCATTTCGGAACGAGTAAAGAGACTTGCCGGTAACGAGATTGAACTAGGTATGATGATACCGACGATTGAATCTCAGGCAAGTAACATACCGATGACAAAGGGAACAACACATGTTGCTATGCGGTTTGACCGATAAAGATCTTCGTAGAATATGTAGGAGCCAATATGAGAATCTAGGTTCCGCTATTGGTTATTGACCAGAGATGTGTCTCGGTCATGTCTACATAGTTCTTGAACCCGTAGGGTCCGCACGCTTAACGTTCGATGACGATTTGTATTATGAGTTATGTGATTTGATGTACCGAAGATTGTTCGGAGTCCCGGATGATATCACGGACATGACGAGGAGTCTTGAAATGGTCGAGACGTAAAGATCGATATATTGGAAGGCTATATTCGGACATCGGAAAGGTTCCGAGTGATTCGGGTATTTTTTGGAGTACCGGAGAGTTACGGGAATTCGCCGGGGGAAGTAGTGGGCCTTAATGGGCCATACGGGAAAGGAGAGAAGGGCCTCAAGGGGTGGCCCCGCCCCCCCCCATGGCAAGTCCGAATTGGACTAGGGAGGGGGCGGCGCCCCCCTCTCTTTCCTTCTCCCTCTCCTACTCCTTCCCTCTCTCCCCTCTTGGAAAAGGAAGGGGACTCCAACTAGGATTGGGAATCCTAGTTCGACTCCCCCTATTGGCGCACCCCTCCTAGGCCAGCCTCCTCTTCCTCCCTCCTTTATATACATGGGCAGAGGGGCACCCAAGGACACACAAGTTGATTTCTTAGCCGTGTGCGGTGCCCCCCTCCATAGTTTTCCACCTCGATCATATTGTCGTAGTGCTTAGGCGAAGCCCTACGTCGGTAACTTCATCATCACTGTCACCACGCTGTCATGCTAACGAAACTCTCCCTCAGCCTCAGCTAGATCTAGAGTTCGAGAGACGTGACCGAGCTGAACGTGTGCAGATTGCAGAGGTGTCGTGCGTTCGGTACTTGATCGGTTAGATCGTGAAGACGTTCGACTACATCAACCGCGTTACTTAACGTTTCCACTTTCGGTCTATGAGGGTATGTGGACACACTCTCCCCGCTCGTTGCTATGCTTCTCCTAGATAGATCTTGTGTGATCGTAGGCAATATTTTTGAAATACTACGTTCCTCAACAGTGGCATCAGAGCCAGGTCTATGCATACATGTTATATGCACGAGTAGAACACAAATGAGTTATGGACGTGGGTATATACATATTGCTTGCCGTCACTTGTTGTTTATTGATTCGGCGATATTGTTGGATGAAGCGGCCCGGACCGACATTACATGACCGCGTTCATGAGACTGGTTCTACCGACATGCTTCGCACACAGGTGGCTGGCGGGTGTCTGTTTCTCCAACTTTAGTTGAATCGGATTCAATAAACAGGGTTCTTTATGAAGATCAAAAAGCAATCACCATACCACATTGTGGTTTTTATGCCGTAGGTAAGAACAGTTCTTTCAAAGCCTGTAGCAGCCACGTAAAACTTGCAAGAACAAAGTAGAGGACGTCTAACTTGTTTTTGCAGGGCATGTTGTGACGAGATACAAATTGTTGTATGAGATGATCATGTTTTGTTAAAGTTATCGGCAACTGGCAGGAGCCTTATGGTTATCTCTTTATTGGCCAAGACGCAAGCGCCATATAATTGCTTTACTTTATCGCTATGCGATAGCAATAGTTGCAAAAGAAATAGTTGGCGAGACGACCATGTGACGACACGTTGATAAAGATCAAGGTGATGGAGATCATGGTGTCATGCCGGTGATGATGGAGATCATGGTGTCATGCCGGTGATGATGGAGATCAAGGAGCCTTATGGTTATCTCTGGGCCCTCTCGGTTATGCATATCACTATAAGACTTGCAAGCAATGTGAATAATGAGTTAGTTGCGGGATGATGCATTACGGAACAAGTAAAGAGACTTGCCGGTAACGAGATTCAACTTGGTATGATGATACCGACGATCAAATCTCGGGCAAGTAACATACCGATGACAAAGGGAACAAAGTATGTTGTTATGCGGTTTGACCGATAAAGATCTTCGTAGAATATGTAGGAACCAATATGAGCATCTAGGTTCCGCTATTGGTTATTTACGGGATATGAGTCTCGGTCATGTCTACATAGTTCTCGAACCCGTAGGGTCCGCACGCTTAACATTTGGTGACGATCGGCATTATGAGTTTATGTGATTTGATGTACCGAAGGTTGTTCAGAGTCCCGGATGAGATCACGGACATGACGAGGAGTCACGAAATGGTCGAGACGTAAAGATCGATATATTGGAAGGCTATATTCGGACATTGGAAAGGTTCCGAGTGATTCGGGTATTTTTCGAAGTACCAGAGAGTTACGAGAATTCGTCGGAGGGGTCAATTGGCCTTAATGGGCCTTAGTGGAAAGAGAGGGCAGCAAGGAAGTGTGGGGTGCACCCCCCTAGGCCCAAACCGAATTGGTTTAGGGCTTTCGGGGCCGGCCCCCACTTTCCTTCTCCCCTCCTCCTCTTTCCTTCCCCTCATAGTTGGACTAGGAAAGGGGGAACCTACTCCTAGTAGGAGTAGGTTCCCCCCCTTGGGGCACATCCTATGAGGCCGCCGGAACCCTACCCTTGCTCCTTTATATACGGGGGCAGGGGGCACCCTAGAACACACAAGTTGATTGTTCCAAGCCTTGTGCGGTGCCCCCTTCCACCATAATCCACCTCGGTCATATCGTAGCGGTGCTTAGGCGAAGCCCTGTTCTGGTAGCAACATCATCACCGTCATCACGCCGTCGTGCTGATGAAGCTCTCCCTCGAAGCTCTACTGGATCGTGAGTTCGCGAGACGTCACCGAGCCGAACGTGTGCAGATCGTGGAGGTGCCATACCTTCGGTGCTGAGATCGATCGATCGTGAAGATGTACGACTACATCAACCGCGTTGTCATAACTCTTCCGCTTACGGTCTATGAGGGTACGTAGACGATACTCTCCCCTCTTGTTGCTATGCATCACCATGATCTTGCGTGTGTGTAGGAAATATTTGAAATTACTGCGTTCCCCAACAGTGGCATCCGAGCCAGTTCTATGCGTAGATGTTATATGCACGAGTAGACCACAAAGGAGTTGTGGGCATTGGTATATACATATTGCTTGCCGTCAGTAGTTGATTCTTGATTCAGCGGCATTGTTGGATGAAGCGGCACAGACTGACATTACGCATACACTTACGCGAGACTGGTTCTACCGACGTGCTTCGCACACAGGTGGCTGGTGGGTGTTAGTTTCTCCAACTTTAGTTGAATCGGATTCAATGAACATGGTTCTTTCTGAAGATCAAAAAGCAATCACTATACCGTGTTGTGGTTTTTGATGCGTAGGTAAGAACGGTTCTTGCTCAGCTCGTAGCAGCCACGTAAAACTTGCAACAACAAAGTAGAGGACGTCTAACTTGTTTTTGCAGGGCATGTTGTGCTGTGATATGGTCAAGACGTGATGAGATATAAATTGTTGTATGAGATGATCATGTTTTGTTGAAGTTATCGGCAACTGGCAGAAGCCTTATGGTTGTCTCTTTATTGCATAAGATGCAAGCGCCATATAATTGCTTTACTTTATCGCTATACGATAGCAATAGTTGCAAAAGCAATAGTTGGCGAGACGACCATGTGACGACACATTGATAGAGATCAAGATGATGGAGATCATGGTGTCATGCCGGTGACGATGGAGATCATGACGGTACTTTGGAGATGGAGATCAAAGGCACAAGATGATAATGGCCATATCATGTCACATATTTTGATTGCATGTGATGTTTATCTTTTATGCATCTTATTTTGCTTAGTTCGGCGGTAGCATTATAAGATGATCTCTCACTAAATTTCAAGGTATAAGTGTTCTCCCTGAGTATGCACCGTTGCGACAGTTCGTCGTGCTGAGACACCACGTGATGATCGGGTGTGATAAGCTATACGTTCACATACAACGGGTGCAAGCGAGTTTTGCACACGCGGAATACTCGGGTTACACTTGACCAGCCTAGCATATGCAGATATGGCCTTGGAACTCTGACACCGAAAGGTTGAGCATGAATCATATAGTAGATATGATCAACATCATGATGTTCACCATTGAAAACTACTCCATCTCACGTGATGATCGGACATGGTTTAGTTGATGTGGATCACGTGATCACTTAGATGATTAGAGGGATGTCTATCTAAGTGGGAGTTCTTAAGTAATATGATTAATTGAACTTTAATTTATCATGAACTTAGTGCCTGATAGTATTTTGCATATCTATGTTGTAGATCAATAGCTCGCGTATAGCTCCCTATTTTATTTTTTGATATGTTCCTAGAGAAAAATAAGTTGAAAGATGATAGTCGCAATGATGCGGACTAGGTCCGTGTTCTGAGGATTATCCTCATTGCTGCACAGAAGAATTATGTCCTTGATGCACCGCTAGGCGACGGACCTATTGCAGGAGCAGATGCAGATGTTATGAACGTTTGGCAAAGCTTAGTATTGATAACCCACAAGTATAGGGGATCGCAACCGTTTTCGAGGTTAGAGTATTCAACCCAAATTTATTGATTCGACACAAGGGGAGCCAAAGAATATTCTCAAGTATTAGTAGCTGAGTTGTCAATTCAACCACACCTGGAAACTTAATATCTGCAGCAAAGTGTTTAGTAGCAAAGTAATATGATAGTAGTGGTAACGATAGCAAAGGGTAATGGTAGCAAAAGTAATGTTTTTGGTATTTTGTAGTGGTGATAACAATAGCAACGAAAAAGTAAATAAGCGAAGAACAATATATGGAAAGCTCGTAGGCAATGGACCGGTGATAGAGAATTATGCCGGATGTGGTTCATCATGTAACAGCCATAACCTAGGGTGACACAGAACTAGCTCCAATTCATCAATGTAATGTAGGCATGTATTCCGAATATAGTCATACATGCTTATGGAAAAGAACTTGCATGACATCTTTTGTCCTACCCTCCCGTGGCAGCGGGGTCCTAGCGGAAACTAAGGGATATTAAGGCCTCCTTTTAATAGAGTACCGGACCAAAGCATTAACACATAGTGAATACATGAACTCCTCAAACTACGGTCATCACCGATAAGTATCCCGATTATTGTCACTTCGGGGTTAACGGATCATAACACATAATAGGTGACTATAGACTTGCAAGATAGGATCAACAACTCTCATATATTGATGAAAACATAATAGGTTCAGATCTGAAATCATGGCACTCGGGCCCTAGTGACAAGCATTAAGCATAGCAAAGTCATAGCAACATCAATCTCAGAACATAGTGGATACTAGGGATCAAACCCTAACAAAACTAACTCGATTACATGATAAATCTCATCCAACCCATCACCATCCAGCAAGCCTACGATGGAATTACTACGCACGGTGGTGAGCATCATGAAATTGGTGATGGAGGAAGGTTGATGATGACGATGGCGACATATTCCCCTCTCCGGAGCCCCGAACAGACTCCAGATTAGCCCTCCCGAGAGGTTTTAGGGCTTGGCGGTGGCTCCGTACCGTAAACGCGATGAATCCTTCTTCTCTATTTTTTTCTCCCCGAAAGCAAATATATAGAGTTGGAGTCGAGGTCGGAGGAGCTCCAGGGGGGCCACGAGGTAGGGGCGCCCTAGGAGGGCAGGCGCGCCCCCACCCTCATGGTTAGGGTGTGGGGCCCCTGGTCTTCATCTTTTGCAAGGATTTTTTATTATTTCCGAAAAGATGTTCTGTGAAGTTTCAGGTCATTCTGAGAACTTTTGTTTCTGCACATAAATAGCACCATGGTAATTCTGCTGAAAACAGCGTCAGTCCGGGTTAGTTCCATTCAAATCATGCAAGTTAGAGTCCAAAACAAGGGCAAAAGTGTTTGGAAAAGTAGATACGATGGAGACGTATCAACTCCCCCAAGCTTAAACCTTTGCTTGTCCTCAAGCAATTCAGTTGACAAACTGAAAGTGATAAAGAAAAACTTTTACAAACTCTATTTGCTCTTGTTGTTGTAAATATGTAAAGCCAGCATTCAAGTTTTCAGCAAAGATTATGAACTAACCATATACACAATAACGCATAGGTCTCATGTTTACTCATACCAATGGCATAATCAACTAGCGAGCAATAATAATAAATCTCGGATGACAACACTTTCTCAAAATAATCATAATATGATATAACAAGATGGTATCTCGCTAGCCCTTTCTGAGACCGCAAAACATAAATGCAGAGCACCTTTAAAGATCAAGGACCGACTAGACATTGTAATTCATGGTAAAAGAGATCTAGTCAAATCATACTCAATGTAAACTAATAGTAATGAATGCAAATGACAGCGGTGCTCTCCAACTGGTGTTTTTTAATAAGAGGATGATGACTGAACATAAAAGTAAATAGATAGGCCCTTCACAGAGGGAAGCAGGGATTTGTAGAGGTGCCAGAGCTCGGTTTTGAAATAGAGGTGAATAATATTTTGAGCGGTACACTTTCATTGTCAACATAACAACCAAGAGATGACGATATCTTCCATGCTACACACATTATAGGCGGTTCCCAAACAGAATGGTAAAGTTTATACTCCCCCTCCACCAACAAGCATCAATCCATGGTTTGCTCGAAACAACGAGTGCCTCCAACTAACAAGAGTCCCAGGGGGAGTTTTGTTTGCAATTATTTTGATTTTGATTTGCATAAAGCATGGGACTGGGCATCCCGGTGACCAGCCACTTTCTCGTGAGTGAGGAGCGGAGTCCACTCCTCTTGAGAATAACCCGCCTAACATGGAAGATACGAACAACCCTAGTTGATACATGAGCTATTCGAGCATACAAAACAGGATATTTATTTGAAGGTTTAGAGTTCGACACATACAAATTTACTTGGAACGGCAGGTAGATACCGTATATAGGTAGGTATGGTGGACTCGTATGGAATAACTTTGGGGTTTATGGAGTTGGATGCACAAGCAGTATTCCTACTTAGTACAGGTGAAGGCTAGCAAAAGACTGGGAAGCGACCAGCTAGAGAGCGACAACAGTCATGAACATGCATTAAAATTAATCAACACCGAATGCAAGCATGAGTAGGATATAATCCACCATGAACATAAATATCGTGAAGGCTATGTTGATTTTGTTTCAACTACATGCGTGAACATGTGCCAAGTCAAGTCACTTAAATCATTTAGAGGAGGATACTTCCCTATCATACCACATCACAACCATTTTAATAGCATGTTGGCACACAAGGTAAACCATTATAAGCCCCTAGCTAATCAAGCATGGCACAAGAAACTATGATCTCTAGTTGTCATTGCAAACATGTTTATTCATAATAGGCTGAATCAGGAACGATGAACTAATCATATTTACAAAAACAAGATAGGTCGAGTTCATACCAGCTTTTCTCATCTCAATCGGTCCATCATATATCGTCATAATTGCCTTTCACTTGCACAACCGAATGATGTGGATAATAATAATAGTGCACGTGCATTGGACTAAGCTGGAATCTGCAAGCATTCAATTCAAGAGAGAAGACAAGGTGATATGGGCTCTTTTGTCAGATCAACAATAATGTTTATAAGAGCCACTTCAAAAATTTAATCATGGTCTTCTCCTATCGACCCCCAAAGAAAAGAAATAAAACTATTTACATGGGAAAGCTCCCAACAAGTAAAAGAAGAACAGGAAGTCGTTTTGGGTTTTCTTTTTAATTACTACTGCAAGCATGGAAATTAAACTAATTAGAAGCTACAACTATTTTTTTTGGTTTTTCTTAAGGTTTATTAAACACACAAGAAGAAAGCATAAAAAGGAAAATAAACTAGCATGGATGATACAATGAAAAAGTATGAGCACCGACATCTAGCAATGAGTGTGTGAACATGAATATAATGTCGGTGAGAAATACGTACTCCCCCAAGCTTAGGCTTTTGGCCTAAGTTGGTCTATGGCCACGGTTGGTCTGGCGGATATACATAATAGTAGTTGGGGTCGTACTGCGATGCAGCGGCTATCGCCCCCTGAGCTGCAGCGTGGCGACGAGCGGCCTCCGCCCTCCTCTCGTACTCATCTGCCTCCTCTCTAGTAATAACATATCTTCCTTTTGCCTGATAGTCAAAGAAGGCAGGAGCAGGGAGAGTAATACGGACAGCACGGCGTCTGTCAAAGATTAAGCGATACTGGAGAGGTGATTCATTCCTCTGGACAAAATGGTGGTGAACCATAGCCTCACAATCCAAATAAGCAGGAGGCAACTCAATATCATCTTCGCGTATGGCTATACCAAGAAAATTAGCTATGCGGGTTGCATAAATTCCACCAAAGAAATCTCCATTAAATCTATTAAGATGCAACCTACGTGCAATAATCGCTCCCAAATTATAAGATTTATCTCCTAACACAGCACTCCTAAGAATACTGAGGTCAGGGACACACATGTGTCATGCCTCATCTTTACCATTAATGCATCTACCTATGAAGAGAGCAAAATAATGTATAGCAGGAAAGTGAATGCTCCCTATGGTAGCTTGTGTTATATCTCTAGATTCCCCCACACTTATACTAGCAAGAAAATCTCTAAATTCAGATTTGCGAGGTTCCTTGACACTACCCCATTGTGGAAGTCTACAAGCAGTGGTAAAATCCTCTAAGTCCATAGTGTAAGAATTTTCATAAAGATCAAACAGGACAGTTGGAGAATTACGTGAAGATGAAAATTCAAACCTCCTCACAAAGGAACTAGTGAGATAGTGATACTGGCTGCACTTTTCTTCCTCGAAGCTCACAAGATCAGCGTTACGCAAATATGTGTTAAATTCTTCCTTAATTCTCGCTCGATCCATAAAATTTTCCGAAGGCCATTCACAAGGACGCACTGGAGCGTCTCTTGGTGGCTCTTCATCAGCATCATGCATTGCAAGCCTGGGCTCTTGTTTCCTTGAAGAGCCACCTTGATACATTTTCCTAAACATGTTTCTTCCTCCGAAAAATTTATGAAATTTTTAGTAACTTCAAAATAAAAGTAAACCAAACTCAACAAAATGGATAGCAACTACTCCTACAAGTGCCTAGAGCCTATATCAAGCAACAAAACTACTTTTGACCATATAAATTTGACATGCAAGCTTAAGAACAGGGTCACAAGCAGCAAAAATTTGTAATGAATAAAGCACTAGAACAAAAACTAATTAGACCGATGGAGGAGTCACATACCAAGGAACAATCTCCCCAAGCAGTTTTGTGAGAGGTGCTTTGAGCAAGGAGATCGAAAATGGCAGCAAAATGAGCTTGGACTCGGGTTTGAGCTGGATATTCGTGTTTGTGGGAGGAAGAAGGAGTGTGTGGGTGCAGCAATAAGTGGAGGAGGGCCATCGTGGGCCCACGAGGCAGGGGGGCGCGCCCAGGGGGTAGGGCGCGCCCAGGGGGTAGGGCGCGCCCTCCACCCTCGTGGCCAGGTGGATGCCCCCCATGTTGTGTTCTTGGTGCCAAATATTCTTAAATATTCTAGAAAAAATCATATTTAAATTTCAGGGCATTTGGAGAACTTTTATTTTCGAGGTATTTTTATATTGCACAGATAATTTAGATAACAGATGGAAAATACTTATTTTTATTTAATATAAATAACAGAAAGTATAAAGAGGGTACAGAGAGTTGTGTTTTCTAACTTCATCCATCTCATGATCATCAAAAGGAATCCACTAACAAGGTTGATCAAGCCTTGTTAACGAACTCATTCCGAATAACATGGAACCAGAGAAATTTCGAATAACACTATGTTACCTCAACGGGGATATGCACATCCCCAATAATAAGAATATCATATTTCTTCTTGACAGTAGGAAGAGGAAATTCAAAACCTCCAAATATAATCGATGGAATTTTTCCAATAGAGTTGATACTATGAACTTGAGGTTGTTTCCTCAGAAAGTGTACTGTATGCTCATTACCATTAACATGAAAAGTGACATTGCCTTTAGTGCAATCAATAACAGCCCTTGCAGTATTCAAAAAGGGTCTTCCAAGAATAATAACATACTATCGTCCTCGGGAATATCAAGAATAACAAAGTCCGTTAAAATAGTAACGTTTGCAACTACAACAGGCACATCCTCACAAATACCGACAGGTATAGCAGTTGATTTATCAGCCATTTGCAAAGATATTTCAGTAGGTGTCAACTTATTCAAATCAAGTCTACGATATAAAGAGAGAGGTATAACACTAACACCGGCTCCAACATCACATAAAGCAGTTTTAACATAGTTTCTTTTAATGGAGCATGGTATAGTGGGTACTCCTGGATCTCCAAGTTTCTTTGGTATTCCACCCTTAAAAGTATAATTAGCAAGCATGGTGGAAATTTCAGCTTCCGGTATCTTTCTTTTATTAGTGACAATTTCTTTCATATACTTAGCATAAGGATTCATTCTAAGCATATCAGTTAATCGCATACGCAAAAAGATAGGTCTAATCATTTCAGCAAAGCGCTCAAAATCCTCATCATCCTTTTTCTTGGATGGTTTGGGAGGAAAAGGCATGGGTTTCTGAACCCAAGGCTCTCTTTCTTTACCATGTCATAATGTTGATTCTTATCATAATGTTTCAGCAAAGAGCAACAAAGTCTTTCGTATCATAATGTTGATTATTTGGTTGTGGGTTATCAAGATCAACAGTAGGTTCAATTTTATGTCATTATCATTACTAGGTTGAGCATCATCATGAACATTATTATTAACATTATCACTAGTTTCAGGTTCATTACCAGATTGAGTTTCAGCATCAGAAATAGAAATATCATTTGGATTCTCAGGTGTTTCAACAATAGGATCACTAGAAGCATGCAAAGTCCCATCATTTTTATTTTTCTTCTTTTTAGAAGGACTAGGTGCATCTATATTATTTCTCTGAGAATCTTGCTCAATTCTCTTAGGATGGCCTTCAGGATACAGAGGTTCCTGAGTCATTTTACCAGTTCTAGTAGCCACTCTAACAGCATTATCATTATTCTTACTATTCAATTCATTGAGCAAGTCATTTTGAGCTTTAAGTACTTGTTCTACTTGAGTGGTAACCATAGAAGCATGTTTACTAATAAGTTTAAGTTCACCTTTAACATTAGCCATATAATCACCCAAGTGTTCAAGCATATTTGAATTGTATTTCAATTGTCTACCAAAATAATCATTGAAGTCTTCTTGCTTAACCATAAATTTATCAAACTCATCTAAGCATGGGCTAGCAAACTTAGTAAATGGGATTTCAGCTTTATCATATCTATAGAGAGAATTTACCTTTACTACCTGTGTTGGGTTATCAAGACCATGTACTTATTCAATAGGTAATGGATTAAGATCATATGTTTCTTCAACATGCGGTAAATTAAGACCGTGTATTTCTTCAATAGGAGGTAAATTCTTAACATCTTCAGCTTTAATACCCTTTTCTTTCATAGATTTCTTTGCCTCTTGCATATCTTCAGGACTGAGAAATAGAACACCTCTTTTCTTCGGAGTTGGTTTAGGAATAGGCTCAGGAAGTGTCCAATTATTTTCATTTGTCAACAAATTATTCAATAGAATTTCAGCTTCATCCGGTGTTCTTTCCCTGAAAACAGAACCAGCACAACTATCCAGGTAATCTCTGGAAGCATTGGTTAGTCCATTATAAAAGATATCAAGTATTTCATTTTTCTTAAGAGGATGATCAGGCAAAGCATTAAGTGACTTGAGAAGCCTCCCCCAAGCTTGTGGGAGACTCTCTTCTTCAATTTGCACAAAATTATATATATCCCTCAAAGCAGCTTGTTTCTTATGAGCAGGGAAATATTTAGCAGAGAAGTAATAAACCATATCCTGGGGACTATGCACACAACTAGGATCAAGAGAATTAAACCATATCTTAGCATCACCCTTTAATGAGAACGGAAATATTTTAAGGATATAAAAGTAGCGAGTTCTCTCATCTTTAGTGAACAGGGTGGCAATATCATTTAATTTAGTAAGATGTGCAACAATAGTTTCAGATTCATAGCCATGAAAAGGATCAGATTTGTAGCGACCCGACCCAAATGGATCAAGTCTCTGTGCTTAAGTGTCATCCCTGGATCGGTATGCTGACACACACAGTACTCGAAGGATTTATAACAGAGGTAAATCACATGTATAAAGTAACGTAAATGCTATTACCTCAATCCATATAGCGGAAGCAACAAGGTTGTGGATTCCCATCAACACCAACGGCAAAGTTGAGTGTAGAAATCGTAACCCTAACGTATCACTTACTCGTCGTAAGAAACCTGCAACATGAGACGTTGCAGCCCGAAACGGGTCAGTACATTGAATGTACTGGCAAATTCACACCATAGAGAATGATGAATAAAGGCTATCACTACATGCATATTTGGCTGGTGGAAAAGCTCTATGGTTATAAGGTTTTTGCGAAAAGCCAATTTTTCCCTACTGCAAAGGAATAAATTTTATTTAACTATCATGGTGGTTGTTGAACATTGAGAATGGTTGACAGCATTCTCAATCCCAATTAAGTAACATCATTAAACCCAACAATATTCATTTAAAGTAACGTGATGAGATCAACATGATAATCCAAGAACTAGATACTCAAGATGTCCATAACCGGGGACACGGCTAATCATGATTAGTTTATACACTCTGCAGAGGTTTGCGCACTTTTCCCCACAAGACTCAATCGCCTCCGTTTGGTTTCTCGCACTACAGGGTGTTTGAGAAACGGATGACCGAGACATAGTCTTTCAGAAGCGTTTGCACCTTACGATGGGTAGACCGTACCACCTACAACCCCTACATCTGCTAGTCTACCAATGTAAGAGTTCACACGACTTAGTCAACTATGCTAGAGCCCATAATAGCTTGTGGCTGCACACGGAAGTTTCTAGTATGAATAATCTCATGATCCCTTTGAGCCTGGGTGGCGGTCCAAAAGAAAAACAGGCAAGTCCTGGAAACCCCAGGTGCCTCAATCCACCCAGATGTGTGTTAGGTTGCCACCTTAGATAAACCATTAATTAACAATCTCACATCTGTCATGGATTTCACTCACCCAATCCACGTCTACTAGCATAGCATGGCATAATAAGCAAACGTAGAAGTAACTCCCAAAGGTTTGATAATAAACAGGTAATAGGTACTACCTCATCTACTTCCCATCCCACAATTTAATTAGATCCTATTCATGCAATGTGTGAGGATTGATCTAATGCAATAAAACTGGGTTGTAGAAAAAGTATGATCAAAGTGTGAACTTGCCTGCAATGTTGATGAAGATGATTCGCACTCAAAACTCTTGATAGATCTACTCGTCACACTCCGGTCAATCTATCGTAAGCAAGCAATAGTAACCACACATAAGCAATCACTCAAAAGATCGGGAAGAACGAAGAAAACAAATCGGAAAACATCAAAACCAAGCAAATAACTCTTGCAACAAAAAACAATTTCTAACAGTACCAAAATTATATGAATTTGGCCTTATTAGAATGTTTAGGTCAAGCGCTTCGATTTGCAAAAAGAATCAACTCAAACGGAGTTACGGATAAAAAGATATGATCAAAAGAAGTTTGAATTCAAATCTGATCTAATTCAAATTTTAAAATTTTCAAAAACATGTTTGAGTTGGATTACTGGATAGAGGAGATCATAACGAAGAAGTGGGCGTTGGTTTCGTTGGATTTGGACTAACGAGTAAAAAGTTATGATTGTTTGAAGAACAGGGGCTAAACTGTAAATAAAGTATTCACATCTAGGTCCCTGGCCAAACTTACAGAAAAAGAAAAAAAAACTAAAAGGTGAACGTTCGTTTTCTAGATCAAAACAGTGGACGTTCGCTGTTTAATAAAACCTAAAAAAACAGATCTAGTCTAGGGTTTTTGTAGCGACCTAACCCGAATGGATCACGTCTACTGTGCTACGGTGTCATCCCTGGATCAGTAATGCTGACACCACACAGTACATCGAGGTTTTATAGCAAAGTTGCAATCACACACTTATTACATCGATGGCTCAAAAAGAACTTATTACAATAAATATGGCTGAAGGCCATATAATAACGATAACAGCGGAAGACTTGGAAGATAAATGGGTCCATCAACTCCAGCGGCATCACTGAGTATAGGGCCACGACCTAAACGCACCTCAATCGTCGTCTGAAAAGTCTGCAACATTAACGTTGCAGCCCGAAAACGGGTCAGCACATGGAATATGCTGGCAATGTAACACATAGAGAGTAATGGAATGAAACAGCTATACTACATGCATATATGGCTGGTGGAAAGCTCTATGGTTACAGTTTTGCGTAAAGCCAATTTTTCCCTACTGCAAAGGAATAAATTTATTTAACTATTATGGTGGTTGTGAAACATTGAGAATGGTTGACAGCATTCTCAATCCCAATTAAAAGTAATTAAAACCCAACAACATTAATTAGAAGTAACATGTTGAGATTCACAATGATATTCAAGTACTAGATACTCAAGTTGTCCATAACCGGGGACACGGCTAATCATGATTAGTTTGTACACTCTGCAGAGGTTTGCGCACTTTTCCCCACAAGACTCGATCGCCTCCGCTTGGTTTCTCGCACTACATGGTGTTTGAGAAGACGGATGACCGAGACACAGTCTTTCAGAAGCGCTAGCACCTTACATGTGGGGTAGACCGTACCACCTACAACCCCTACATCTGCTAGTCCACCCCGTAAGAGTTCGCACAACTTAGTCAACTATGCCAGAGCCCATAATGGCTTGTGGCTGCACACGGAAGTTTCTAGCATGAAAGATCTTATGATCCCTTTGAGCCTGGGTGGCGGTCCGAAAAAAAACAGGCAAGTCCTGATAGACATCAGGTGCCTCAATCCACCCAGATGTGTGTTTAAGTTGCCACCTTAGATAAACCATTAAAATTATCAAATCACATCTGTCATGGATATCACTCACCCAATCCACGTCTACTAGCATAGCATGGCATAATAAGCAAACGTAGAAGTAACTCCCAAAGGTTTCATAGTAATACAGGTGATAGGTACTACCTCATCTACTTCCCATCCCACAATTTAATTAGATCCTAATCATGCAATGTGTGAGGATTGATCTAATGCAATAAAACATGGGTTGTAGAAAAGGTATGATCAAAGTGTTACTTGCCTTGCTGATGATCCGCGAGTCCTAGGGTTTCGAAGTAACAAGCGGCGCAATCCGGGTAATCTATCGCAGACAAACAACAAGCATACAATAAGTACTCATCTAATGCACAGGTAAAACTCAAACAAGAGAACGAACCAGAAAGTTCAATTTAAGAACTCCGGTTGAGAAGAAAGAAAGAACTGAACAAAGAAACAAACGGCGAAAGAAAACAACTCGGTTCTAGCAAGTTGAAACTAGGTCAAATTTTACTGGGGCAAAAACTTGTTTAAGTTGATTAGACGGAACGGCGGTTTCGAAACGAAACTCCAGGCGCTTGAATCACCTGATTCCGATAAACGAGCGAAAAGAAAGACTAGAAAGAAGATCGGATCTGAAATCACGATCACGGAAAAGACGCGGAATAAATCCGACGAGAAGAAAAAGAAGAACGGTTAAACGAACGGATGTTCGTTAACCTAGAAGAATCCGGTGATCACGTTCGTTAAGACGAACGGTCCGGTGAACGGTCCAAAGGCAACTAAATCGGAGAAGAAAACGAATCTGATCTAGGGTTTCGGAGAAGAAAACCGAAACGAAAAACCGATCTAGAACACCGGAACGGTTTGGCGAAGAACCGGAAAGAAAACGAATCGGAAAATAAGAATCGGAACGATTAGAAGAAAACGATCCGATGAAAAGAATAGATGTAGCGCGGGGCTACCTCCGGCGAGGTCTCCGGCGAGGGGCTCCGGCGGCGTGGTCGTGGGGCGGCGGCGGCGGCGTAGGGCGCGGGCGGCGGCTTAGGGCGCGGGGTGCGGTGGAGTGCTTGGGGTTGAGAGAGGCTTGGAATTTGATGTGTTTAGAGGGGGGGTGCTTGGGTATTTATATTGGGGAGGGGAGGGGTTTACTTGGGGTAGAGGGCAAGGAATTAGACTAGGAATAGGAATAGAAAAGAGGGAAGGAAAAGATCTAGAAATAGAAAAGGAATATACGGAAGTAGGACCAAAGTCCTACTAGGATTCGGTACAGGAGAGAGGCGGCGGCGGCGTCCTGCGCCTGCGCCTGGCGCGCGGCTAGCGATGGCCTTGGCCGGCTGCTTGGCATGCGGCGGCTTGGGCCTTTGGCCCGACTGGCCTGCGAATAGTTTTTTTTAACGGTTCAGCGCGCAGAAAAAAAAACAAAAAGAGATCTAAACGAACTCTGAAAAATCTAAAGTAAATTTTTCCCGACTCCTAAAAATGAGCCGAACAAAATGAACTTTTCTCCGGACCTAAAATGCAATTTTCGAAAACGCGCATTTTTCCCTATCCAAATAAAATGCAAATAAAACTCCGGCAAACAAAAATTGATCTATTTATTAAATCTTCATTTTTCCTAAATTTGGGAAAGTCATATTATTCCCTCTCTCATATATTTTTGACACCGGAAAAATTATTGAAGATAAAATAAATAAATCAAATGATCCTATTTTCAAACTTCGAGAAAACTCTCAAATATGAAAATAACGAAATCTCCAACTCTCTCCGAGGGTCCTTGAGTTGCGTGAAATTTCTAGGATCAACCAAAATGCAAGAAAATATGCTATGCATGATGATCTAGTGTATAACATTCCAAATTGAAAATTTGGGATGTTACAAACCTACCCCCCTTAAGATGAATCTCGCCCTCGAGATTCGAGTTGGCTAGAAAATAGGTGAGGGTGGTCTTTGAGCAAATCTTCTTCTCTCTCCAAGGTGGCTTCATCCTCTGACTGGTGGTTCCACTGAACTTTGCAAAACTTGATAACCTTGCTGCGAGTAACTCTGCTGGCAAAATCGAGAATCTTAACTGGCTTCTCCTCATATGTTAAGCCGTCCTTCAACTGAATTGCTTCAAGCGGCACGGTATCTCTTAGCGGTTCCTCCGCCATCTCGGCATGACATTTCTTCAACTGAGAAACATGAAATACATCATGAACTCCTGACAGTCCCTCTGGTAATTCCAACTTATACGCGACTTCTCCCATACGTTTCAAGATCTTAAACGGTCCAACGAAACGCGGTGCTAACTTTCCCTTAACTCCAAAGCGCTTAACTCCTCGAAGTGGGGATACTCGAAGATAAACTCTGTCTCCGGTTTCGTAAACTATCTCCTTGCGTTTAGAATCTGCATAGCTCTTCTACCTGGACTGGGCTACCTTGAGCCTATCGCGAATCAACTTAACCTTCCGTTCAGACTCCTTAATCAAATCTGGTCCAAAGAATTGTCGGTCTCCAACTTCGTAACTGTTGTCATGGAACGAAACTGGTATCTGATACGATACTCCTCGGGACTCCATGCAAACAAATGATCCTAGTCATGTATATCTTTGCCAACTTAGCACTGGTGTAAGTGGTCTTAACTGGGATGAAATGTGCTACCTTCGTCAAACGGTCAACTACTACCCATATCGAGTCATAGCCTGCTTTCGTCCTGGGTAGTCCTGTGATAAAATCCATGCCTATCTTATCCCACTTCCATTCGGGTATCGGCAATGGTTGTAACAATCCTGCTGGCTTCTGATGCTCTGCCTTTACTCTCTGACATACGTCACAAACTGCTGCATATGCTGCAATATCCTTCTTCATTCCGGTCCACCAGAATGTTTCCTTCAAATCCAAATACATCTTGGTATTCCCTGGGTGAATCGAATACGGTGAATCATGTGCCTCCTACAAAATCAACTTCCTGATCTCTGGGTCATTGGGCACATAAACACGGTCCTCAAACCATAAGGTATCGTGCTCATCCTCACGAAATCCCTTAGCTTTTCCTTTGCTAAGTTTCTCCTTTATAGCGGCAATCTCCTTGTCAGATTTCTGAGCTTCTCTGATTTTATCCATCAATGTTGACTGAATCTCCAATGCTGCTACATAGCCTCTCGGAACTATTTCCAAACATAGCTCACGAAGGTTTTCTGCTAACTCCTTTGGTATACTCCCCGTCATTATCGTATTGACATGGCTCTTACGGCTCAATGCGTCAGCTACTACATTAGCTTTTCCGGGATGGTAATGCAATCTCATGTCGTAATCCTTGATGAGCTCCAACCATCTCCTCTGTCTGAGGTTTAACTCCTTCTGCGTGAAAATGTACTTCAAACTCTTGTGATCCGTGTACACCTCACAATGATTTCCAATGAGGAAATGTCTCCACGTCTTCAATGCATGCACTACGGCTGCTAACTCCAAATCATGCGTGGCATAATTCAACTCATGAGGCTTCAGTTGTCGTGAAGCATACGAAACAACTCTTCCTTCCTGCATAAGCACTGCTCCAAGTCCTCGACGTGAAGCGTCGCAATACACCTCATAATCCTTGGTCTGATCTGGCAAAATCAATACTGGTGAGGTAACCAAACGTTTCTTCAACTCCTGGAAACTAGCCTCACACTCCTCAGTCCAATTGAACTTAGTATCCTTCTTCAACAACTCCGTCATAGGCTTCGCAATCCTTGAAAAGTTCTCACTGAATCTCCGGTAGTATCCTGCGAGTCCAAGAAAACTCCGGATCTCTCCAACTGTTGTTGGTGCTTCCCATTCGGTTACGGTCTCAACCTTTGTGGGGTCAACTGCTATACCTTCTCCGGATATAACATGTCCGAGGAATCCTACTTCCTTCAACCAAAACTCACATTTGCTGAATTTGGCGTATAACTGATGTTCCCTTAGTTTCTCCAAAACCAAACGCAAATGTTCCTTATGCTCTTCTTCATTCTTTGAATAAACCAGAATATCATCAATGAACACTACGACGAACTTATCCAAAAACTCCATAAACACTTTGTTCATCAGGTTCATAAAATAGGCAGGCGCGTTAGTCAATCCAAATGACATAACGGTATACTCATACAATCCATATCTCGTGATGAATGCTGTCTTAGGTATGTCCTGCTCTCGAATCTTCAATTGGTGGTACCCTGATCGCAAATCGATCTTGGAAAACACTTTAGCTCCTTGCAACCGATCAAACAGATCGTTGATCATTGGCAGTGGGTACTTATTCTTGATGGTTACTTCATTCAATCCCCGATAATCTACAACCATCCTTAATGATCCATCCTTCTTTTCCACTAGGAGTACGGGTGATCCCCAAGGCGAAGAACTTGGGTGAATGTAACCTTTATCCAATAACTCCTTAATCTGATTCCTAATTTCTACCAAATCCTTTGCTGGCATTCGGTACGGTCGCTTCGATATTGGGCCTGTGCCTGGCAATAACTCAATCAAAAACTCAATGTCTCTATCCGGTGGCATGCCTGGCAATTCCTCAGGAAATACATCAGGAAAATCCTTTACCACTGGTACTTCTTCTTGCACAACTCCTGTTAGGCAGTTCACTTGTGTCCTTTTTGGTACATGCCGGGATACATACTTGATCCTTCTCCCTTCTGGTGTAGTAAGCAAAATTGACTTACTAGCACACTCAATATTCCCTTCATACTTTGATAACCAATCCATGCCTAATATCACATCCAATCCTTGAGATTCCAATACTATTAGGTCTGAGGGAAACACATAGTTACCAATCCTTAATGGTAACCGATCACACCATCGTCTAGCCATAAACTCCGCTCCTGGTGAGCTTACTAACATGGGTGACCTAAGGGCTTGGGTTGGCAGGTTATAATTATCCACAAATCCCCTTGATATGTATGAATGCGATGCACCAGTGTCAAAAAGAACGAGTGCAGTAAATGACTTAACCAAAAACTTACCGATTACTGCATCGGGCTGATCTTCAACCTCCTCCACATTAACGTGGTTCACCTGTCCCCTATTGAAGGGGTTCGGCTTCTTCCCAGAGCTTCCATTGCCATTTCCAATCTGGCCTTCAGGACATTCATTGGCATAATGTCCGGTCTTCGAACACTTGAAACAGGTGACTTGACTCAGGTCTCTCTTGGTTGGGGTCGATGGGGTTGTCCGGTTTTGGCCGTTGCTTCCTCCATTCCCATTACCATTCTTGTGGCCATTATGGTTGTGCGAGCTACCTCCTCCATGGGTATGCTGAAACTGAAATCCCAGTTTAGGGGTAAAACGGGGCTTCTGCTGGGCTCCAGAGTTATACTTCCCCTGTCCATACTTCCTCTTACGGTTCTCCATCTGCTGTTGCTTCCCTTCTATCATGATGGCACGATCTACCAACTCCTGGTAGTTGTTGAAACTTGCTACCATCAACTTCATGCTTAGCTCATCATTCAATCCTTCTAGAAACTTCTCCTGCTTAGCTGCATCCGTAGCAATGTCATCTGGGGCATAACGTGCTAACTTGCTAAAATCGTCAACGTACTGGCCAACTGTCCTTCCTCCTTGGCGTAAGTTGCGAAACTCACGCTTCTTTATGGCCATAGCTCCTGCTGAAACATGGGCAGTGCGGAAAGCTTGCTGAAACTGATCCCATGTGACAGTGTCAACTGGGTAAGTGGCTGTGAAATTCTCCCACCATGCTGCCGCGGGTCCGTCAAGCTGGTGTGCGGCAAACTTCACTTTCTCACCATCCGTACATCCTGCAGTGGTCAACTCCCTTCCTATCTTGCGGAGCCAATCGTCTGCTACTATCGGCTCGGTGCTACTGGAAAACACCGGCGGATTCAGCCTAAGGAAACGGGCTAAGTGGTCAACAGGTGGTGGTGGTGGTGGGTTGTTGTTGTTGTTCTGCTGATTCTGAACTAACATCTGCATCAATTGATTCTGCTGCTGAATCAACTGAGTGAGCTCCGGTGGAAATCCATTGTCACGTCTCAGAGGCATCTGAGGGTTTTAGAAAAGACGAGAATTAAGAATAGAGGGGTCTAAAGGGAAAACACTACCCATATGCACATGAGGCAAATGCACACAAAATCACTTCAATCAATCAAACAAGGGCTTACAAACGGTCTAACTATCGCAATAGTGCTCGACTATATTGTTTTACATGGGGGAATACTACTACTATCTGGTGGTCATCTAGAAATTTGAACCGGTGGAAGACTCCATGATATCTGCTCCAACTTCGTCTTCAAAGTCGGGTTCACTTGGATCCGAATCGGTGTCGTCAATGATGATGTAGTTGTCAGGACATGCGACGTACTCGTCTTCCTCCTGGGATGCTAACTTCCTCTTGAGTTCTTCAATCTCCTGCTTATGATCGTTATTGTGCCTTGCTAGAGCTACGATCTCGTCCATGTAGTCCTTGCGTGTAGACTTCAGTTCTCCTTCTAGCTCGATGATCCTTGCCTTCGCATTCTTCAACTCCATCATATCATTGCACATCTGGTTCTCGTGGCGTCGAATGTGCTGGTTTAACTCCTGGATGAATGCTGCAATGGATCTATCCTTCTTGGTGCTGACTAACTCCCATTGTTCATCTCGGCGTCCGCAAATCTGGTAGATAGTGTCCTTGAGGTCTTCTTGATAAACTTCTCCAATGCGTCCTATGGTGATATGAGCTGCCATGCTCCTTCCCAGACTCCAGGTTGGTGCATTGAAAACACTATCTATAGGCTTCGTGATTGGCGCGAATGTCCTTCCCGAAACATGAGCTTGAATCTTCCAGCGCTCCTCTTCAGGCAGAGTGGCGTTTAAAGTTCCCGTGAAGCTTGGTAATCCAATGTTCAGGTACTTGGTGACTTCCTTCAGGTGAAATCCAAATGGTGTGCCTTCATCCGGTTGAGCGTACTTAATCTTCACATTCGTCATCCTAATAGAGTAGAAAAGATGAGGAGTTAGAAAATGAGAAGAGAATGGAAATCTATGGCTTTAACTTAGTGGTCGTGTCCTACAGTCAGCGTGTGCTCTGATACCATCTCTGTAGCGACCTGACCCGAATGGATCACGTCTACTGTGCTACGGTGTCATCCCGGGATCAGTAATGCTGACACCACACAGTACATCGAGGTTTTATAGCAGAGTTGCAATCACACACTTATTACATCGATGGCTCAAAAAGAACTTATTACAACAAATATGGCTGAAGGCCATATAATAACGATAACAGCGAAAGACTTGGAAGATAAATGGGTCCATCAACTCCAGCGGCATCACTGAGGATAGGGCCACGACCTAAACGCACCTCAATCGTCGTCTGAAAAGTCTGCAACATTAACGTTGCAGCCCGAAAACGGGTCAGCACATGGAATATGCTGGCAATGTAACACATAGAGAGTAATGGAATGAAACAGCTATACTACATGCATATATGGCTGGTGGAAAGCTCTATGGTTACAGTTTTGCGTAAAGCCAATTTTTCCCTACTGCAAAGGAATAAATTTATTTAACTATTATGGTGGTTGTGAAACATTGAGAATGGTTGACAGCATTCTCAATCCCAATTAAAAGTAATTAAAACCCAACAACATTAATTAGAAGTAACATGTTGAGATTCACAATGATATTCAAGTACTAGATACTCAAGTTGTCCATAACCGGGGACACGGCTAATCATGATTAGTTTGTACACTCTGCAGAGGTTTGCGCACTTTTCCCCACAAGACTCGATCGCCTCCGCTTGGTTTCTCGCACTACATGGTGTTTGAGAAGACGGATGACCGAGACACAGTCTTTCAGAAGCGCTAGCACCTTACATGTGGGGTAGACCGTACCACCTACAACCCCTACATCTGCTAGTCCACCCCGTAAGAGTTCGCACAACTTAGTCAACTATGCCAGAGCCCATAATGGCTTGTGGCTGCACACGGAAGTTTCTAGCATGAAAGATCTTATGATCCCTTTGAGCCTGGGTGGCGGTCCGAAAAAAAACAGGCAAGTCCTGATAGACATCAGGTGCCTCAATCCACCCAGATGTGTGTTTAAGTTGCCACCTTAGATAAACCATTAAAATTATCAACTCACATCTGTCATGGATATCACTCACCCAATCCACGTCTACTAGCATAGCATGGCATAATAAGCAAACGTAGAAGTAACTCCCAAAGGTTTCATAGTAATACAGGTGATAGGTACTACCTCATCTACTTCCCATTCCACAATTTAATTAGATCCTAATCATGCAATGTGTGAGGATTGATCTAATGCAATAAAACATGGGTTGTAGAAAAGGTATGATCAAAGTGTTACTTGCCTTGCTGATGATCCGCGAGTCCTAGGGTTTCGAAGTAACAAGCGGCGCAATCCGGGTAATCTATCGCAGACAAACAACAAGCATACAATAAGTACTCATCTAATGCACAGGTAAAACTCGAACAAGAGAACGAACCAGAAAGTTCAATTTAAGAACTCCGGTTGAGAAGAAAGAAAGAAACGAACAAAGAAACAAACGGCGAAAGAAAACAACTCGGTTCTAGCAAGTTGAAACTAGGTCAAATTTTACCGGGGCAAAAACTTGTTTAAGTTGATTAGACGGAACGGCGGTTTCGAAACAAAACTCCAGGCGCTTGAATCACCTGATTCCGATAGACGAGCGAAAAGAAAGACTAGAAAGAAGATCGGATCTGAAATCGCGATCGCGGAAAAGACGCGGAATAAATCCGACGAGAAGAAAAAGAAGAACGGTTAAACGAACGGACGTTTGTTAACCTAGAAGAATCCGGTGATCACGTTCATTAAGACGAACGGTCCGGCGAACGGTCCAAAGGCAACTAAATCGGAGAAGAAAACGAATCCGATCTAGGGTTTCGGAGAAGAAAACCGAAACGAAAAACCGATCTAGAACACCGGAACGGTTTGGCGAAGAACCGGAAAGAAAACGAATCGGAAAATAAGAATCGGAATGATTAGAAGAAAACGATCCGATGAAAAGAATAGATGTAGCGCGGGGCTACCTCCGGCGAGGGGCTCCGGCGGCGTGGGCGTGGGGCGGCGGCGACGGCTAAGGCGGCGGCGGCGGCGTAGGGCGCGGGCGGCGGCTTAGGGCGCGGGGTGCGGTGGAGTGCTTGGGGTTGAGAGAGGCTTGGAATTTGATGTGTTTAGAGGGGGGTGCTTGGGTATTTATATTGGGGAGGGGAGGGATTTACTTGGGGTAGAGGGCAAGGAATTGGACTAGGAATAGGAACAGAAAAGAGGGAAGGAAAAGATCTAGAAATAGAAAAGGAATATACGGAAGTAGGACCAAAGTCCTACTAGGATTCGGTACAGGAGAGAGGCGGCGGCGGCGTCCTGCGCCTGCGCCTGGCGCGCGGCTAGCGATGGCCTTGGCCGGCTGCTTGGCTTGCGGCGGCTTGGGCCTTTAGCCCGACTGGCCTGCGAATAGTTTTTTTTAACGGTTCAGCGCGCAGAAAAAAAAAACAAAAAGAGATCTAAACGACTCTGAAAAATCTACAGTAAATTTTTCCCGACTCCTAAAAATGAGCCGAACAAAATGAACTTTTCTCCGGACCTAAAATGCAATTTTCGAAAACGCGCATTTTTCCCTATCCAAATAAAATGCAAATAAAACTCCGGCAAAAAAAAATTGATCTATTTATTAAATCTTCATTTTTCCTAAATTTGGGAAAGTCATATTATTCCCTCTCTCATATATTTTTGACACCGGAAAAATTATTGAAGATAAAATAAATAAATCAAATGATCCTATTTTCAAACTTCGAGAAAACTCTCAAATATGAAAATAACGAAATCTCCAACTCTCTCCGAGGGTCCTTGAGTTGCGTGAAATTTCTAGGATCAACCAAAATGCAAGAAAATATGCTATGCATGATGATCTAGTGTATAACATTCCAAATTGAAAATTTGGGATGTTACAGTTTTTTAAAAAAAAACCGAACTTAAAGAAAAGAACCGGGGTCGGTTTATACCGGTTCGCGGTGGTTTGGCGGTTTTCGAGAAAAAAACCAGCGGGCGCGGCAGAGAGGGGAAACGGGTCCCGGGGCTCCGGATATATAGGAGGAGGTGGTGTGGAGGAGGGGCAAGGGAGGCGGCGGCGGTGTCCCTGGCGACCACGGCGGCGGCGCTGTCGTGCGGGCGCTGGAGTCGGGCACGAAGGCGGCTGGGCTGGGCCTGGCTGGCTAGCTGGGCCAGCCCAGTTCGGCAGAGGGAAGTATTTTTTTAAAACATTTTCCAGATAAACATAAACATAAAAACAAAAATAAAAGAAAATATTATATAGGCATATAATATATCAAATTTTTCAGAAAAAGATTTCCAACAACATGAACATTTTTCTAGCATTAAATAAAATTCACACAAATTCAGATAAAACAAAGAGTGCTACTGGTCTATTAAAATCCAACAAAAAACATTTTTAAAAATACCAAAATGATTTCAAATTAATTTTTCTCCCATTTTCTATTGTAGGGAATCATGTTACCTAATTTCCATATATTTTATTTTTGGAGAAAAATAATTTGAATAAAACTCGAATAAATCCAAATTGAAAATTAATTCCAAAAGGACTCGAAATTGATCCTTTGAAACTCCCAACTCATATTTCATAATTTGAAGAAGTCATTTTATCTTCTCTCGTGAAAATCATTGAGTTGCATAAAGTTTCTGAAGTGGAAAATATTTCCCAATGGAATTCAAATATTTTTCAAACACCCCTTTCATTTTAAATGGAAGAAGTCATGTCATCTTCTCTCTAGGGTTTTGTGTTGAAAAGAATTTAAATTCATGGAGATCATAAAATGCAAAAATGAAAGTTTGGGAAAGTCCTTTTATTCCCTCTCATTTAACTTTCAAAAGTTTTAAATTCACTCACTTTCAGACAATCAATCAAACAATCAATCAAATCTATCTATTTATTATAACATTCCAAAATTTAAAATTTTGGGATGTTACAAACCTACCACCCTTAAAAGGAATCTCGTCCTCGAGATTCGGAGAGGCTAGAAAGAAAAAGGTTAGGGTTTGGGGTCTTCTCAAAATCCATCGATCATCATAGAGGGTCTGGGGTGCTACCACCCTTAGAAGCATGGTTACTGTTCCATCAAAACTCATATATTCCATCATTATTCTTGACAGTGTCGGTCTTCTCAGATCTTCAGGATAATTCCTTATCCGGGCTGTTCCGGTAGTGGCATAACCTTACCACAATTTTTCTATCCTTTCATCTTGGTAAGGTTCTTCCGAGATTGGGTCTTCTTAGCTGACGGGTCTGGCGCCAAAACTAAACAACTATCGATATCTCATGGTGGTCAACAATTTATGGTTTCTCCTGCAGGAAATGGGTCTGGGTTGATCCTCACCGTATAAACTACGGTTGGCAAAGCTGCCTTGTACAAGGGAAAAATATTGCTATACCATTCTAAGGTTTAAACAGGGTTTTCATCGTCGTCTCTCTACTATAGGTAAGTCACTCAGATTTACCATTCCATATAGCAAGGCGAACAATAAGAGTAAGTCGGTATGGTGATCAATCCATCCCGCACCCAAATCATTACCTTGTATACAGTTTAGCGAATCTCGCATTCTAACACTCGGTCATCCTCACAAGCATTGCAGAATTTCTCTTGTCGACGAACCAAGTTCGGAATAATCCATTGATTCTGCAAGCCAGACAAACATCTATCGTTCCTTCACCACTCTCAGGTTTTGCGTAAACTCCTATAAAATCTTCTGTCGACAAAGGTATATCCACTTCCAGGGTTTTTCCTTCAGCAAGAATGTGCTTGCTTCTTGGTAGGTCCTGGGGCATGTGGGTTATGGCCCATCTCATCACTTGTAGTCCTTGAGCTTATCATTGGGCAACTGATCATTATTCCAACTTCCAACATCCTAGTATTCTTAAATCCATCCAATTGTACTATCTTCCTTCCTTCTATTGGCACCAAACTAGGGCATGATTACTCGGACTCTTCATGGAATTTTCCATTGATCCATATTTCCAACATCATTCCACCTTTATATCCAATAGTAATTTACCTCTTCATCCTTGTGGGATATCCCTCATACCGAGATAAAAACTTATACTTATGAAGTCCATACTCTACTTCGTGGAACATCATTATCCTTTCCAGGGTCAAGCGTCCTTACAGGGGAATATTGGCCATCTCTGTATGGCGCTTCTTCAACTGGGAAAACGTGAAACACATCTTGAACTCCTGACAGTCCTTCCGGTAACTCAAACTTGTAGGCCACTTCTCTCATACGCTCCAAAACTCGGTATGGTCCTACAAATCTCGGGGCTAACTTTCGCTTAACTCCAAATCGTTTAACTCCTTGCAGAGGGGTTACATGAAGACATGCTCTGTCTCCAATTTCATAGACTACCTCCTTGCGTTTTTAAGTCTGCATAACTCTTCTACCTGGGCTGAGCTACCTTCAGTCTATCTCGAATCAACTTAACATTCTCTTCCGACTCCTTGATCACATTTGGTCCAAACAACTAACGGTCTCCAACTTCATGCCACATAATCTTGGGGCGTCACACATATCGAGACAAAACTCGTATTCATTTTGTCCGAAATCCACTCAGTGGAATATCCTTATTTTTTCCAGGGGTCAATGGTTCTTACAGGGTACTACCACCCTTAAAATGCACAAATCTTCCATAGACCATATTTCTCATATCCTCAGAATGGCCAAAATCCTTCTCCATAGAGTAAAAACTCATAGAGTAACAATCTCTTGCTTTTCCATTACAAGTCTCAACTCAACACCTCAATACAAAAGAAAATGTTCTCACTTCTACTACTCCATTTCTTTTGTTGCAAACTCAACTATCTAGCACAAGTTTCCTTCTCCTTGGGGCATTCTCTGGCAAAGTGCCCTGCTCCATTACCACTAAAACATATTACTTCTGACAAGTATCGAGGTTTCCTTTTTGGGCAATTGTTGAGGTAGTGCCCTGACTCCTTGCACCTGTAACAGGTGATATGACTCAGGTCCTTCCTGGAATCCAATCGGTTTCTCTTCCTGGACTTTTCCATTCCAATCAGGGCTTCTATTTCCTGTGGGTCATATTCTACTTCCTCTGTCGAGAATTCTACTAGATCCCCATTCAAACAATTTTGGGAGATGTTTCCTTCTTCTCCACATGAATAGCAAGACTTGGTGCAGGGTTTACTTAGTTCTTCTTTGGGTGTGTCCTCCACCCCTTCCTTCATCACAGTTTCTTCTAAAATTTCCATGAGGGCTCCTTTCATTACTTCTTTGTTCTGCTGGATGGTTCATTGTACCATGGGGTAAATGTGACACTGAGCAGGATAGTGGGTAGTCCCTTCACACAAGAAACAAGTAATCTGCCTAATTGGGCATTCTTCAACTGGGTGACTTCCTTCGCAATTAGGGCATTCATCCTTGTGTTCTTTATGGGTGTGTCCTATTTCTCCACAAGTCTTGCATGCACAAGGTTTCTTCATATCCTTTCCATAAGGCTTCAACTTCTGGGACACAAGCCGAGACTTTGGCAAAGTCAACTTAAATTATTTCCAAGTGGTTACTCCTTGCCATCCATTCATGGTTTGGTACATCCTCCACCAAGTAGCAGCACCTCTTTCAAAGCACAGAAGAGCATGCTGGGTCATATCATGTCCAACTATAGGGTTGTTCTCCATATGATCCTCCATGTTCCGAATCCATCGGTCTGTCTCCAATTGACTCATTGGTCCAGAAAATACAAGCTCATCTCCATTCATCCTCTATTGGGTCCATGGGTTTTGGGGTGAGATAAGAGGGATAGAGAGGGATACACACAATACAAACAATGGTTTTGAAAAGAAAGATTTTATTTGTGGCCGTCGGGAAAACATCAAACAAATGACAGCTCACAAACGTCGCATCTAACGTAGGTATAAAACAGGGGTTTGGTCTGCTAAGGTCATCGTCGCCAAACTCTTCAAGTCTTGTTCATGCCTCCAATGGCTTCTTCCGATCATGCTTGTCTTCTCAAGTTCTTTTGCCAGATCATCTCTGTTGACGTGAAATCTCTCGTGACATCCTTTAATATTCTGGAGTTGTATTTCAAACTTCTGGTCTCAACATCCTTGGCATGAACCATGGTCTAGTTCCTGACGAATCTCCGGTTTCTCGAGTTTTGCTCCTCTAGCTTGCTACTTCAGCTTCTTGGACCTAAGTTCTTCACGAAATACTTCCTTGTCAAAATACGGCTTCATGGAGCTGCACCTTAAACTTCTTGATGTACTACTCCAGATCCTGGTGATACACCGGCTAAGGTTAAAACTTCATCTTACTAATAGGTGCTCCATCAGCCTTCTTCCATCAAATCCATTCTGAAGAAATGCATCCTTAGCTCATCTCGGTGACCATAGTATCAGTGGCGATGACATCACGGATAACCGTGTTTCTGCCCTTGTCATTTCCATGAGCTATCATTCCATAGTTGATATCTCCTGCCTTAGGGTTTTCCTTGACAAATCCTTGAGTTCTTAACTCTACATGCTCCGGTCTTTCTCCAACACACCTTGATCTCGGGCATTGACAACTTCCATAGTCTGTTAAGTTCCATAAGGGTAGCATTCCTAGGTCATACAAATCTGGGGATTCTTCAGAGCCTTCAAATTCTACTTGTCTTTGGCCTTCAACCGTTGTAGTTTCCATTATCATAATGTATGGTAAAATCCTCTTCATTCCGAAGTGGTCTTAGCTGTCCGATATCTTGTACTTCTTGGAGTGGTCTCATCAGTCGAATCTTCGTGTGGTCAAAAGGGGAAAGGGGTATGGTCTCACTAAAGGGAATTTTTGAATAAGCTCAGAAGAGAAGAGAAGTAAAAGATCTTTTTGAAAGGGAAAGTTGTAGAGAAAAATCTTTGCTATGGGCTTGCCAGTTTCTAGGGTCACGTCCTACAGTCAACATGTGCTCTGATACCATCTTGTAGCGACCCGACCCAAATGGATCAAGTCTCTGTGCTTAAGTGTCATCCCTGGATCGGTATGCTGACACACACAGTACTCGAAGGATTTATAACAGAGGTAAATCACATGTATAAAGTAACGTAAATGCTATTACCTCAATCCATATAGCGGAAGCAACAAGGTTGTGGATTCCCATCAACACCAACGGCAAAGTTGAGTGTAGAAATCGTAACCCTAACGTATCACTTACTCGTCGTAAGAAACCTGCAACATGAGACGTTGCAGCCCGAAACGGGTCAGTACATTGAATGTACTGGCAAATTCACACCATAGAGAATGATGAATAAAGGCTATCACTACATGCATATTTGGCTGGTGGAAAAGCTCTATGGTTATAAGGTTTTTGCGAAAAGCCAATTTTTCCCTACTGCAAAGGAATAAATTTTATTTAACTATCATGGTGGTTGTTGAACATTGAGAATGGTTGACAGCATTCTCAATCCCAATTAAGTAACATCATTAAACCCAACAATATTCATTTAAAGTAACGTGATGAGATCAACAGGATAATCCAAGAACTAGATACTCAAGATGTCCATAACCGGGGACACGGCTAATCATGATTAGTTTATACACTCTGCAGAGGTTTGCGCACTTTTCCCCACAAGACTCGATCACCTCCGTTTGGTTTCTCGCACTACAGGGTGTTTGAGAAACGGATGACCGAGACATAGTCTTTCAGAAGCGTTTGCACCTTACGATGGGTAGACCGTACCACCTACAACCCCTACATCTGCTAGTCTACCAATGTAAGAGTTCACACGACTTAGTCAACTATGCTAGAGCCCATAATAGCTTGTGGCTGCACACGGAAGTTTCTAGTATGAATAATCTCATGATCCCTTTGAGCCTGGGTGGCGGTCCAAAAGAAAAACAGGCAAGTCCTGGAAACCCCAGGTGCCTCAATCCACCCAGATGTGTGTTAGGTTGCCACCTTAGATAAACCATTAATTAACAATCTCACATCTGTCATGGATTTCACTCACCCAATCCATGTCTACTAGCATAGCATGGCATAATAAGAAAACGTAGAAGTAACTCCCAAAGGTTTGATAATAAACAGGTAATAGGTACTACCTCATCTACTTCCCATCCCACAATTTAATTAGATCCTATTCATGCAATGTGTGAGGATTGATCTAATGCAATAAAACTGGGTTGTAGAAAAAGTATGATCAAAGTGTGAACTTGCCTGCAATGTTGATGAAGATGATTCGCACTCAAAACTCTTGATAGATCTACTCGTCACACTCCGGTCAATCTATCGTAAGCAAGCAATAGTAACCACACATAAGCAATCACTCAAAAGATCGGGAAGAACGAAGAAAACAAATCAGAAAACATCGAAACCAAGCAAATAACTCTTGCAACATAAAACAATTTCTAACAGTACCAAAATTATATGAATTTAGCCTTATTAGAATGTTTAGGTCAAGCGCTTCGATTTGCAAAAAGAATCAACTCAAACGGAGTTACGGATAAAAAGATATGATCAAAAGAAGTTTGAATTCAAATCTGATCTAATTCAAATTTTAAAATTTTCAAAAACATGTTTGAGTTGGATTACTGGATAGAGGAGATCATAACGAAGAAGTGGGCGTTGGTTTCGTTGGATTTGGACTAACGAGTAAAAAGTTATGATTGTTTGAAGAACAGGGGCTAAACTGTAAATAAAGTATTCACATCTAGGTCCCTGGCCGAACTTACAGAAAAAGAAAAAAAACTAAAGGTGAACGTTCGTTTTCTAGATCAAAACAGTGGACGTTTGCTGTTTAATAAAACCTAAAAAAACAGATCTAGTCTAGGGTTTTTTTTTTAAAAAAAATCGAACTTAAAGAAAAGAACCGGGGTCGGTTTATACCGGTTCGCGGTGGTTTGGCGGTTTTCAAGAAAAAAACCGGCGGGCGCGGCAGAGAGGGGAAACGGGGCCCGGGGCTCCGGATATATAGGAGGAGGTGGCGTGGAGGAGGGGCAAGGGAGGCGGCGGCGGTGTCCCTGGCGACCACGGCGGCGGCGCTGTCGTGCGGGCGCTGGAGTCGGGGACGAAGGCGGCTGGGCTGGGCCTGGCTGGCTAGCTGGGCCAGCCCAGTTCGGCGGAGGGAAGTATTTTTTTTAAAACATTTTCCAGATAAACATAAACATAAAAAAAATAAAAGCAAATATTATATAGGTATATAATATATCAAATTTTTCAGAAAAAGATTTCCAACAACATGAACATTTTTCTAGCATTAAATAAAATTCACACAAATTCAGATAAAACAAAGAGTGCTACTGGTCTATTAAAATCCAACAAAAAACATTTTTAAAAATACCAAAATGATTTCAAATTAATTTTTCTCCCATTTTCTAATGTAGGGAATCATGTTACCCTAATTTCCATATATTTTATTTTTGGAGAAAAATAATTTGAATAAAACTCGAATAAATCCAAATTGAAAATTAATTCCAAAAGGACTCGAAATTGATCCTTTGAAACTCCCAACTCATATTTCATAATTTGAAGAAGTCATTTTATCTTCTCTCGTGAAAATCATTGAGTTGCATAAAGTTTCTGAAGTGGAAAATATTTCCCAATGGAATTCAAATATTTTTCAAACACCCTTTTCATTTTAAATGGAAGAAGTCATGTCATCTTCTCTCTAGGGTTTTGTGTTGAAAAGAATTTGAATTCATGGAGATCATAAAATGCAAACATGAAAGTTTGGGAAAGTCCTTTTATTCCCTCTCATTTAACTTTCAAAAGTTTCAAATTCACTCACTTTCAGACAATCAATCAAACAATCAATCAAATCTATCTATTTATTATAACATTCCAAAATTTAAAATTTTGGGATGTTACAAGATTCAACCAAATTAATTATATCAGGATCAACAGAGAATTCATAATCCTTATCGGTAACACAGATAGGTGAAGTTGCAAAAGCAGGGTCAGGTTTCATTCTAGCATTAAGAGATTGTTGCTTCCATTTAGCTAATAACCTCTTGAGTTCGTATCTATCTTTGCAAGCTAAAATAGCTAAAGCAGCTTCTTTTTCAAAAACATAACCCTTAGGAATAACAAGCGATTCATATTGATTAGGGGGAGAGTCTTCATCATCACTTTCGTCAATATTATCAGTTTCAATAATTTCATTCTCTCTAACCCTAGCAAGTTGTTCATCAAGTAATTCACCAAGTGGCACAGTAGTATCAAGCATAGAAATAGTTTCATCATAAGAATCATGCATAGCAGAAGTGGCATCATCAATAACATGCGACATATCAGAACGAATAGCAGAAGTAGGTTTAGGTGACATCTTTTGTCCTACCCTCCCGTGGCAGCGGGGTCCTAGCGGAAACTAAGGGATATTAAGGCCTCCTTTTAATAGAGTACCGGACCAAAGCATTAACACATAGTGAATACATGAACTCCTCAAACTACGGTCATCACCGATAAGTATCCCGATTATTGTCACTTCGGGGTTAACGGATCATAACACATAATAGGTGACTATAGACTTGCAAGATAGGATCAACAACTCTCATATATTGATGAAAGCATAATAGGTTCAGATCTGAAATCATGGCACTCGGGCCCTAGTGACAAGCATTAAGCATAGCAAAGTCATAGCAACATCAATCTCAGAACATAGTGGATACTAGGGATCAAACCCTAACAAAACTAACTCGATTACATGATAAATCTCATCCAACCCATCACCGTCCAGCAAGCCTACGATGGAATTACTCACGCACGGCGGTGAGCATCATGAAATTGGTGATGGAGGAAGGTTGATGATGACGATGGCGACGGATTCCCCTCTCCGGAGCCCCGAACGGACTCCAGATCAGCCCTCCCGAGGTTTTAGGGCTTGGCGGCGGCTTCGTATGTAAAATGCGATGAATCCTTCTTCTCTATTTTTTCTCCCCAAAAGCAAATGTATAGAGTTGGAGTCGAGGTCGGAGGAGCTCTAGGGGGCCCACGAGGTAGGGGGGCAGGCGCGCGCCCCACCCTCGTGGCTAGGGTGTGGGCCCCTGGTCTTCATCTTTTGCAAGGATTTTTTATTATTTCGAAAAGATGTTCCGTGAAGTTTCAGGTCATTCCGAAAACTTTTGTTTCTGCACATAAATAACACCATGGTAATTCTGCTGAAAACATCGTCAGTCCGGGTTAGTTCCATTCAAATCATGCAAGTTAGAGTCCAAAACAAGGGCAAAAGTGTTTGGAAAAGTAGATACGACGGAGACGTATCAGGTGTGATGACTACTTGATAGTTTAGTGCACCATGCTTTATGGCTTAGAACCGGGACTTCAAAAATGTTTTGAACGCCACAGAACATATAAGATGTTCCAAGAGCTGAAATGTGTATTTCAGACTCAGGCCCGAGTCGAGAGGTATGAGACCTCTAACAAATACTTTGCCTACAAGATGGAGGAGAATAGCTCAACCAGTGAGCATGTGCTCAGAATGTCTGAGCACTACAATCGCTTGAATCAAGTGGGAGTTAATCTTCCAGATAAGATAGTGATTGACAGAGTTCTCTAGTCACTATCACCAAGTTACTGGAACTTTGTGATGAACTATAATATGCAAGGGATGATGAAAATGATTCCCCGAGCTCTTCGCGATGCTGAAATCGGTAAAGGTAGAAATCAAGAAAAGGATCAAGTGTTGATGGTTGACAAGACCACTAGTTTCAAGTAAAAGGGCAAGGGAAAGAAAGGGAACTTCAAGAAGAATGGAAAGCAAGTTGCCACTCCCATGAATAAGCCCAACGCTAGACCCAAGCCTAAAACTGAGTGCTTCTACTGCAAAGGAAATGGTCACTGGAAGCGGAACTACCCCAAATACTTGGCGGATAAGAAGGATGGCAAAGTGAACAAAGGTATATTTGATATACAGATTATTGATGTGTACTTTACTAGTGTTCATAGTAACCCCTAGGTATTTGATACCGATTCAGTTGCTAAGATTACTAACTCGAAACAGGAGTTACAAAATGAACAGAGACTAGTTGAAGGCAAAGTGACGATGTGTGTTGGAAGAGATTCCAAGGTTGATAAGATCACCATCGCATACTCCCTCTACCTTCGGGATTAGTGTTGAACCTAAATAAATGTTATTTGGTGTTTGCGTTGAGCATAATATGATTGGATCATGATTATAGCAATAAAGTTATTCATTTAAGTCAAAGAATAATTGTTGTTCTGTTTACATGAATAAACCCTTCTATGGTGATACACTTAATATAAATGGTTTACTGAATCTCGATCGTAGTGATACACATATTCATAATATTGAAGCCAAAAGATGCAAATTTAATAATGATAGTGCAACTTATTTGTGGCACTGCCATTTAGGTCATATCGGTGTAAAGCGCATGAAGAAACTCCATACTGATGGACTTTTGGAACCACTTGATTATGAATCACTTGGTACTTGCGAACCGTGCCTCATGGGCAAGATGACTAAAACACCATTCTCCGGTACTATGGAGAGAGCAACAGATTTATTGGAAATCATACATACAGATGTATGTGGTCCGATGAATATTGAGGCTCGTGGCGGATATCCTTATTTTCTCACCTTCACAGATGACTTAAGCAGATATGGGTATATCTACTTAATGAAACATAAGTCTGAAACATTTGAAAAGTTCAAATAATTTCAGAGTGAAGTAGAAAATCATCGTAATAAGAAAATAAAATTCCTACGATCTGATCGTGGAGGAGAATATTTGAGTTACGAGTTTGGTGTACATTTGAAAAATTGTGGAATAGTTTCGCAACTCACACCACCCGGAACACCACAGCGTAATGGTGTGTCCGAACATCGTAATCATACTTTACTAGATATGGTGCGATCTATGATGTCTCTTACTGATTTACCGCTATAGTTTTGGGGATACGCTCTAGAGACAGCCGCATTCATGTTAAATAGGGCACCATCAAAATCCGTTGAGACGACGCCTTATGAACTATGGTTTGGCAAGAAACCAAAGTTGTCGTTTCTGAAAGTTTGGGGCTGTGATGCTTATGTGAAAAAGCTTCAACCTGATAAGCTCGAACCCAAATCGGAGAAATGTGTCTTCATAGGATATCCAAAGGAAACTATTGGATACACCTTCTATCATAGATCCGAAGGCAAGACTTTTGTTGCTAAATTCGGAAACTTTCTGGAGAAGGAGTTTCTTTCGAAAGAAGTGAGTGGGAGGAAAGTAGAACTTGACGAGGTAACTGTACCTGCTCCCTTATTGGAAAGTAGTGCATCACAGAAAACTGTTTCAGTGACACCTACACCAGTTAGTGAGGAAGCTAATGATAATGATCATGAAACTTCAGAACAAGATACTACTGAACCTCGTAGATCAACCAGAGTGAGATCCGCGCCAGAGTGGTACAGAAATCCTGTTCTGGAAGTCATGCTACTAGATCATGATGAGCCTACGAACTATGAAGAAGCGATGGTGAGCCTAGATTCCGCAAAATGGCTTGAAGCCATGAAATCTGAGATGGGATCCATGTATGAGAACAAAGTATGGACTTTGGTTGACTTGCCCGATGATCGGCAAGCAATTGAGAATAAATGGATCTTCAAGAAGAAGATTGACGCTGACGGTAATATTACTGTCTACAAAGCTTGACTTGTCGCAAAAGGTTTTCGGCAAGTTCAAGGGATTGACTATGATGAGACCTTCTCACCCGTAGCGATGCTTAAGTCTTTCCAAATCATGTTAGCAATTGCCGCATTTTATGATTATGAAATTTGGCAGATGGATGTCAAAACTGCATTCCTGAATGGATTTCTGGAAGAAGAGTTGTATATGATGCAACCAGAAGGTTTTGTCGATCCAAAGGGAGCTAACAAAGTGTGCAAGCTCCAGCGATCCATTTATGGAATGGTGCAAGCCTCTCAGAGTTGGAATAAACGTTTTGATAGTGTGATCAAAGCATTTGGTTTTGTACAGACTTTTGGAGAAGCCTGTATTTACAAGAAAGTGAGTGGGAGCTCTGTAGCATTTCTGATATTATATGTGGATGACATATTACTAATTGGAAATGATATAGAATTTCTGGATAGCATAAAGGGATACTTGAATAAGAGTTTTTCAATGAAAGACCTTGGTGAAGCTGCTTACATATTAGGCATTAAGATCTATAGAGATAGATCAAGACGCTTAATTGGACTTTCACAGAGCACATACCTTGACAAAGTTTTGAAGAAATTCAAAATGGATCAAGCAAAGAATGGGTTCTTGCCTGTGTTACAAGGTGTGAAGTTGAGTAAGACTCAATGCCTGACCACTGCAGAAGATAGAGAGAAAATGAAAGATGTTCCCTATGCTTCATCCATAGGCTCTATCATGTATGCAATGCTGTGTACCAGACCTGATGTGTGCCTTGCTATAAGTCTAGCAGGGAGGTACCAAAGTGATCCAGGAGTGGATCACTGGACAGCGGTCAAGAACATCCTGAAATACCTGAAAAGGACTAAGGATATGTTTCTCATATATGGAGATGACAAAGAGCTCATCGTAAAAGGTTACGTTGATGCAAGCTTTGACACTGATCCGGACGATTCTAAATCGCAAACCGGATACGTGTTTACATTAAACGGTGGAGCTGTCAGTTGGTGCAGTTCTAAACAAAGCGTTGTAGTAGGATCTACATGTGAACCGGAGTACATAGCTGCTTCGGAAGCAGCAAATGAAGGAGTCTGGATGAAGGAGTTCATATCCGATCTAGGTGTCATACCTAGTGCATCGGGTCCAATGAAAATCTTTTGTGACAATACTGGTGCAATTGCCTTGGCAAAGGAATCCAGATTTCACAAGAGAACCAAGCACATCAAGAGACGCTTCAATTCCATCAGGGATCTAGTCCAGGTGGGAGACATAGAGATTTGCAAGATACATACGGATCTGAATGTTGCAGACCCGTTGACTAAGCCTCTTCCACGAGCAAAACATGATCAGCACCAAGGCTCCCTGGGTGTTAGAATCATTACTGTGTAATCTAGATTATTGACTCTAGTGCAAGTGGGAGACTGAAGGAAATATGCCCTAGAGGCAATAATAAAGTTATTATTTATTTCCTTATATCATGATAAATGTTTATTATTCATGCTAGAATTGTATTAACCGGAAACATAATACATGTGTGAATACATAGACAAACAGAGTGTCACTAGTATGCCTCTACTTGACTAGCTCGTTAATCAAAGATGGTTATGTTTCCTAACCATGAACAAGGAGTTGTTATTTGATTAACGAGATCACATCATTAGGTGAATGATCTGATTGACATGACCCATTTCATTAGCTTAGCACCCGATCGTTTAGTATGTTGCTATTGCTTTCTTCATGACTTATACATGTTCCTATGACTATGAGATTATGCAACTCCCGTTTGCCGGAGGAACACTTTGTGTGCTACCAAACGTCACAACGTAAATGGGTGATTATAAAGGTGCTCTACAGGTGTCTCCAAAGGTACATGTTGGGTTGGCGTATTTCGAGATTAGGATTTGTCACTCCGATTGTCGGAGAGGTATCTCTGGGCCCTCTCGGTAATGCACATCACATAAGCCTTGCAAGCATTGCAACTAATAAGTTAGTTGCGAGATGATGTATTACGAAACGAGTAAAGAGACTTGCCGGTAACGAGATTGAACTAGGTATTGAGATACCGACGATCGAATCTCGGGCAAGTAACATACTGATGACAAAGGGAACAACGTATGTTGTTATGCGGTCTGACCGATAAAGATCTTCGTAGAATATGTAGGAGCCAATATGAGCATCCAGGTTCCGCTATTGGTTATTGACCGGAGACGTGTCTCGGTCATGTCTACATTATTCTCGAACCCGTAGGGTCCGCACGCTTAAGGTTTCGATGACGGTTATATTATGAGTTTATGAGTTTTGATGTACCGAAGTTAGTTCGGAGTCCCGGATGTGATCATGGACATGAAGAGGAGTCTCGAAATGGTCGAGACATAAAGATTGATATATTGGACAGCTATATTCGGACACCGGAAGTGTTCCGGGTGATTTCGGAGAAAACCGGAGAGCCGGAGGGTTACCGGAACCCCCCCCCCCCCGGGAGAAGTAATGGGCCCTATGGGCCTTAGTGGAGAGAGAGAGGGGCAGCCAGAGGTGGGCTGCGAGCCTCCTCCCCCCTGGTCCGAATTGTACTAGGAGAGGGGGGCGGCGCCCCCCCTTCCCTCTCCCTCCCCACTTCTTTCCCCCTCCTAGTAGGAGTCCTACTCCTACTAGGAGGAGGACTCCTCCTGGCGCGCCTATAGGGGCCGACCGGCCTCCTCCCCTTGCTCCTTTATATACGGGGGCAGGGGGGCACCCCTAGACACAAGTTGATCTTCGTGATCGTTCCTTAGCCGTGTGCGGTGCCCCCCTCCACCATATTCCACCTCGGTCATATTGTAGCGGTGCTTAGGCGAAGCCCTGCGACGGTAGTACATCAAGATCGTCACCACGCCGTCGTGCTGACGGAACTCTTCCCCGACGCTTTGCTGGATCGGAGCCCGGGGATCGTCATCGAGCTGAACGTGTGCTAGAACTCGGAGGTGCCGTAGTTTTAGTGCTTGATCGGTCAGACCGTGGAGACGTATGACTACATCAACCAAACGCTTCGGTTGTCGATCTACAAGGGTACGTAGATCACACTCTCCCCTCTCGTTGCTATGCATCACTATGATCTTGCGTGTGCGTAGGAAATTTTTTGAAATTACTACGTTCCCCAACAGAAACCACCTCAAAGTTATTCTTTCCGATCAATCCATTGGGCTATTCCTATAAGTGTCACAAAAAGCCCAAGAGTTCGTAGTAAAATAACACCTTAAGACACAAATCAACCAAAACCCTAATGTCACCTAGATACTCCAATGTCACCTCAAGTATCCACGGGTATGATTATGTGATATGCATCACACAATCTCAGATTCATCTATTCAATCAACACAAATAACTTCAAAAAGTGCCCCAAAGTTTCTATCGGAGAGTCAAGACGAAAACATGTGCCAACCCCTATGCATAGATTCCCAAGGTCACGGAACCCGCAAGTTGATCACCAAAACATACATCAAGTGAATCAATAGAATACCCCATTGTCACCACAGGTATCCCACGCAAGACATACATCAAGTGTTCTCAAATCCTTAAAGACTCAATCCGATAAGATAACTTCAAAGGGAAAACTCAATCCATTACAAGAGATAGAGGGGGAGAAACATCATAAGATCCAACTATAATAGCAAAGCTCGCGGTACATCAAGATCACGCCATATCAAGAACACGAGAGAGAGAGAGATAGAGAGAGATCAAACACATAGCTACTGGTACATACCGTCAGCCCCGAGGGTGGACTACTCCCTCCTCATCATGGAGAGCGCCGGGATGATGAAGATGGCCACCAGAGAGGGATCCCCCCTCCGGCAGGGTGCCGGAACGGGTCTAGATTGGTTTTCGGTGGCTACAGAGGCTTGCAGCGGCGAAACTCCCGATCTAGGTAATTTGGGGGGGGTTCTGTATTTATAGGATTTTTTGGCATCGGGAACAAGTCAGGAGGGTCCCCGAGTCGTCCACGAGATAGGGGGCGTGCCCAGGGGGTAGGGCGCGCCCTCCACCCTCATGGACGGCTCGGGACTCTTCTGGCCCAACTCTTTTACTCCGGGGGCTTCTTTTAGTCCATAAAAAATCATCAAAAATTTGCACGTCAATTGGACTCCGTTTGGTATTCCTTTTCTGTAAAACTCAAAAAAAGGAAAAAACAGAAACTGGCACCGGGCTCTAGGTTAATAGATTAGTCCCAAAAATAATATAAAATAGCATATAAATGCATATAAAACATCCTAGATGGATAATATAATAGCATGGAACAATCAAAAATTATAGATACGTTGGAGACGTATCAAGCATCCCCAAGCTTAATTCCTGCTCGTCCCCGAGTAGGTAAATGATAAAAACAGAATTTTTGGTGTGGAATGCTACCTAACATAGTTTTCAATGTAATTTTCTTTATTATGCCATGAATATTCAGATCCGAAAGATTCAAGACAAAAGTTTAATATTGACATAAGAATAATAATACTTCCAGCATACTAACCAAGCAATTATGTCTTCTCAAAATAACATAGCCAAAGAAAGCTCATCCCTACAAAATCATATAGTTTGGCCATGCTTCATTTTCGTCACACAAAATGCTCCCATCATGCACAACCCCGATGACAAGCCAAGCAATTGTTTCATACTTTAGTATTCTCAAACTTTTTCAACTTTCACGCAATACATGACCGCGAGCCATGGACATAGCACTATGGGTGGAATAGAATATGATGATGGAGGTTGTGTGGAGAAGACAAAAAGGAGAAAGTCTCACATCAACGCGGCTAATCAATGGGTTATGGAGATACCCATCAACTGATGTCAATGCGAGGAGTAGGGATTGCCAACGGATGCACTAGAGCTATAAATGTATGAAAGCTCAACAAAAGAAACCTAGTGGGTGTGCATCCAACTTGCTTGCTCACGAAGACCTAGGGCATTTTGAGGAAGCCCATCATTGGAATATACAAGCCAAGTTCTATAATGAAAAATTCCCACTAGTATATGAAAGTGACAAAATAAGAGACTCTCTATCATGAAGATCATGGTGCTACTTTGAAGCACAAGTGTGGAAAATGATAGTAACATTGCCCCTTATATCTTTTTGTCTCATTTTTTTGGGACTTCTCTTTTTTATTCGGCCTTTCTCTTTTTATTTTTTATTTTTTTATTTCCTCACACGGGACAATGTTCTAATAATGATGATCATCACACTTCTATTTATTTACAACTCAAAAATTACAACTCGATACTAGAACAAAATATGACTCTATATGAATGCCTCCGGCGGTGTACCGGGATATGCAATGAATCAAGAGTGACATGTATGAAAAATGAATGGTGGCCTTGCCACAAATACTATGTCAACTACATGATCATGCAAGGCAATATGACAATGATGAAGCGTGTCATAATAAACGGAACGATGGAAAGTTGCATGGCAATATATCTCGGAATGGCTATGGAAATGCCATAATAGGTAGGTATGGTGGCTGTCTTCAGGAGGATATAAGGAGGCTTATGTGTGATAGAGCATATCATATCACGGGGTTTGGATGCACCGGCGAAGTTTGCACCAACTCTCTAGGTGAGAAAGGGCAATGGACGGTACCGAAGAGGCTAGCAATGATGGAAGGGTGGGAGTGCGTATAATCCATGGACTCAACATTAGTCATAAAGAACTCACATACTTATTGCAAAAATCTACAAGTCATCAAAACCAAGCACTACGTGCATGCTCCTAGGGGGATAGATTGGTAGGAAAAGACCATCGCTCGTCCCCGACCGCCACTCATAACGAGGACAATCAAAGAAACACCTCATGCTTCAAATTTGTTACACAACGGTTACCATACGTGCATGCTACGGGACTTGCAAACATCAACACAAGTATTTCTCAAATTCACAAATACTCAACTAGCATGACTCTAATATCACCATCTTCATATCTCAAAACAATCATCAAGTATCAAACTTCTCATAGTATTCAATGCACTCTATATGAAAGTTTTTATTATACCCATCTTGGATGCCTATCATATTAGGACTAATTTTATAGCCAAAGCAAATTACCATGCTGTTCTAAAAGACTCTCAAAATAATATAAGTGAAGCACTAGAGCAAAATCATCTAGCTCAAAAGATATAAGTGAAGCACATAGAGTATCTAATAAATTCCGATTCATGCGTGTCTCTCCAAAAAGGTGTGTACAGCAAGGATGATTGTGGTAAACTAAAAATCAAAGACTCAAATCATACAAGACGCTCCAAGCAAAACACATATCATGTGGTGAATAAAAATATAGCCTCAAGTAAAGTTACCGATAGACGAAGACGAAAGAGGGGATGCCTTCCGGGGCATCCCCAAGCTTAGGCTTTTGGTTGTCCTTGAATTTTACCTTGGGGTGCCTTGGGAATCCTCAAGCTAAGGCTCTTGCCACTCCTTATTCCATAGTCCATCGAATCTTTACCCAAAACTTGAAAACTTCACAACACAAAACTTAAAAAAAAACTCGTAAGCTCCATTAGTATAAGCAAATAAATCACCACTTAGGTATTCATTTGAAACAATGTGGAATGGTTTCGCAACTCACGCCACCTGGAACAGCACGGCGTAAAGGTGTGTCCGAACGTCATAACCATACTTTATTAGATATGGTGCGATCTATGATGTCTCTTACCGATTTACCACTATTGTTTTGGGGTTATGCATTAGAGACAGTTGCATTCACGTTTAATAGGGCACCATCTAAATCCATTGAGACGACGCCATATGAACTGTGGTTTGGCAAGAAACCTAAGCTGTCGTTTCTTAAAGTTTGGGACTATGATGCTTATGTGAAAAAGTTTCAACCCGATAAGCTCGAACCCAAATTAGAGAAATGCGTCTTCATAGGATACCCAAAGGAAACTATTGGGTACACCTTCTATCACAGATCCGAAGGCAAGATATTCGTTGCTAAGAATGGATCCTTTCTAGAGAAGAAATTTCTTTCGAAAGAAGTGAGTGGGAGGAATGTAGAACATGATGAGGTAATTGTACCTTCTCCCGAATTGGAAAGTAGTTCATCACAGAAATCAGTTCTAGTGATTCATACGCCAATTAGTGAGGAAGCTAATGATGATGATCATGAAACTTCAGATCAAGTTACTACCGAACCTCGTAGGTCAACCAGAGTATGGTCCGCACCAGAGTGGTACGGTAATCCTTTCTAGAAGTCATGTTACTAGACCATGACAAACCTACAAACTATGAGGAAGCGATGATGAGCCTAGATTCTGCAAAATGGCTTGAGGCCATGAAATCTGAGATGGGATCCATGTATAAGAACAAAGTGTGGACTTGGGTTGACTTGCCCAATGATCGGCAAGCCATTGAGAATAAATGGATCTTCAAGAGGAAGATAGACGTTGATAGTAGTATTACTATATACAAAGCTCGAATTGTCGCACAAGGTTTTTAACAAGTTCAAGATGTTGACTACGATGAGTTTTTCTCACTCGTAGAGATGCTTAAGTCTGTCCGAATCATGTTAGCAATTGCCACATTTTATGAAATTTGGCAAATGGATGTCAGAACTGCATTCCTTAATGGATTTCTTAAAGAAGAGTTGTATATGATGCAACAAGAAGGTTTTAACAATCCTAAAGGTGCTAACAAAGTGTGAAAGCTCCAGGGATCCATCTATGGACTGGTGCAACCATCTCGGAGTTGGAATATATGCTTTGATAAAGTGATCAAAGCATATGGTTTTATACAGACTTGCGGTGAAGCCTGTATTTACAAGAAAGTGAGTGGGAGCAGTACAGCCTTTCTGATAAAATGATGTAGAATTTTGTGGAAAGCATAAAGGAGTGTTTGAAAGGAGTTTTTCAAAGAAAGACCTCGGTGAAGCTACTTACATATTGAGCATCAAGATCTATAGATATAGATCAAGACGCTTGATATATTTTTCAATGAGTACATACCTTGACAAGATTTTGAAGTAGTTCAAAATGGAACAGTCAAAGAAGGAGTTCTTGCCTGTGTTGCAAGGTGTGAATTTGAGTAAAGACTCAAAAACTGACCATGACAGAAAATAGAAAGAGAATGAAAATTCATTCCCTATGCCTCAGCCATAGGTTCAATGAAGTATGCTATGCTGTGTACCAGACCTATTGTGTACCTCACCAAGAGTTTGGCAAGAGGGTACAATGGTGATCCAGGAGTGAATCACTGGACATCAATCAAAATTATCCTTAGTGGAATAAGGATATGTTTCTCGGTTATGGAGGTGACAAAAAGTTCATCGTAAAGAGTTACGTCGATGCAAGTTTTGACACCGATCAGGATGACTCTGAGTCTCAATCTGGACACATATTAAAAGTGGGAGTAATTAGCTAGAGTAGCTCCGTGCAGAGCATTGTAGACATAATTTTGTTTTGCAAAATACATATGGCTCTGAATGTGGTAGACCCATTGACTAAATTTCTCTCACAAGCAAAACATGATCACTCTTTGGGTGTTAATCACATAGCGATGTGAACTAAATTATTGACTCTAGTAAACCCTTTGGGTATTAGTCACATGGAGATGTGAACTAATCACATAAAAATGTGAACTATTGGTGTTAAATCACATGATGATGTGAACTAGATTATTGACTCTAGTGCAAGTGGGAGACTAAAGGAAATATGCCCTAGAGGCAATAATAAAGTTGTTATTTATATTTCTTATATCATGATAAATGTTTCTTATTCAGGCTAGAATTGTATTAACCGGAAACTTGATACATGTGTGAATACACAGACAAACAGAGTGTCCCTAGTATGCCTCTACTTGACTAGCTCGTTAATCAAAGATGGTTAAGTTTCCTAGCCATAGACATGTGTTGTCATTTGATGAACGGGATCACATCATTAGAGAATGATGTGATGGACAAGACCCATCTGTTAGCTTAGCACTATGATCGTTTAGTTTGTTGCTATTGCTTTCTTCATGACTTATACATGTTCCTATACTATGAGATTATGCAACTCCTGAATACCGGAGGAACACTTAGTGTGCTATCAAATGTCACAATGTAACTGGGTGATTATAAATATGCTCTCTAGGTGTCTCCGATGGTGTTTGTTGAGTTGGCATAGATCGAGATTAGGATTTGTCACTTTGATTGTCGGAGAGGTATCTCTGGGCCCTCTCGGTAATGCACATCACTATAAGCCTTGCAAGCAATGTGACTAATGAGTTAGTTGCGGGACGAAGCATTACAGAACGAGTAAAGAGACTTGCCGGTAATGAGATTGAACTAGGTATGATGATACCGACGATCGAATCTCGGGCAAGTAACATACCGATGACAAAGGGAGCAACGTATGTTGTTATGCGGTTTGACCGATAAAGATCTTCGTAGAATATGTAGGAGCCAATATGGGCATCCAGGTTCCGCTAATGGTTATTGACTAGAGATGTGTCTCGGTCATGTCTACATAGTTCTCGAACCCGTAGGGTCCGCACGCTTAACGTTCGATGACAATTTGTATTACAAGTTATGTGATTTGATGTATCGAAGGTTGTTTGGAGTCCCGGATGAGATCACGGACATGACAAGGAGTCTCGAAATGGTCGAGATGTAAAGATTGATATATTGGAAGGCTATATTCGGACATCGGAAAGGTTTCGAGTGATTCGGGTATTTTTTCAGAGTACCGAAGAGTTACGAGAATTCGCCGGGGGAAGTAGTGGGCCTTAATGGGCCATATGGGAAAGGAGAGAAGGGCCTCAGGGGGTGGCCGCGCGCCCCCCCATGGAAAGTCCTAATTGGACTAGGGAGGGGGTGATGCCCCCCTCTCTCTCCTTCTCCCTCTCCTACTCCTTCCCTCTCTCCCTCTTGGAAAAGGAACGGGACTCCAACTAGGATTGGGAATCCTAGTTGGACTCCCCCTATAGGCGCGCCCCTCCTAGGACGGCCTCCTCTTCCTCCCTCCTTTCTATACGTGGGCAGGGGGCACCCAAGGACACACAAGTTGATTTCTTAGCCGTGTGCGGTGCCCCCCCTCCATAGTTTTCCATCTCAGTCATATTTGTCGTAGTGCTTAGGCGAAGCCCTGCTTCGGTAACTTCATCACCACTGTCATCACGCCGTCATGCTTACAAAACTCTTCCTCAGCCTCAGCTGGATATAGAGTTCAAGGGACGTCACCGAGCCGAACGTGTGCAGATCGCGGAGGTGTCGTGCGTTCGGTACTTGATCGGTTGGATCGCGAAGACGTTCGACTACATCAACCACGTTACTTAATGCTTCCGCTTTTGGTCTACGAGGGTACGTGGACACACTCTCCCCGCTCGTTGCTATGCTTCTCCTAGATAGATCTTGTGTGATCGTAGGCAATTTTTTTAAATACTACGTCCTCAACACATGGGAGATGCAAATCAAGTCAGGGGCTGCCCCATCCAAGCCCAAGACTGCTCCCAAGTCCTCTGTACCAAAGATAAGCACTAGGAACATACCTGCTGCTAAGAAGAACAAGGCCCCAGTGCCTGAAATTGAAGAAGATGAAGAGGCCCAAGTGCTTAGAAAGCTCAAGCCCAAGATTCCAGACCATGATGACACTCATCATGTGGCTGAAAACATGAACATAAGGAAAGATGCTGGTCTCAGACTTTGGAGGCATACAGATCCCTATGCTACAAGAAGGACTGTTATAGACTACGTGTTCCACACCAAGGAACAACATGATTTCTATGAGACTGTCCTCCTGGACAAGAGGCCTATTGTCTGTGACATGAGACAGGTTGATTGGAAGTTCATTGACAACAATGAAGATCACTTTCCTGGAGTTTATGAGAGCTTCAGAATGAATGGAGTTGACAAGTTTGTGGGTCAGAAGCTAACAAAGTGGAATGATGAGATGGCGGTGCAGTTTTATTCCACAGTTCACTTTTACCCAGATGGCAAGATAGTCTGGATGACTGAGGGTACAAGGTACCAATCTACTATTGCTGAGTGGGCCAAGCTGATCAATGCTCCTCAAGAAGGAGAAAATGATACTGATGTGTATGCCAAGCCCAGAAAAGACCACGACTCCATGGCACACATCTACAAGGAAATTCCAGATGACACTGATACGTCTCCAACGTATCTATAATTTTTGATTGTTCCTTGCTATTATATTATCCATCTAGGATGTTTTATATGCTATTTATATGATTTTTGGGACTAATGTATTAACCTAGATCCCAGTGTCAGTTTCTGTTTTTCCTTGTTTTTGAGTTCTACAGAAAAGGAATACCAAACGGAGTCCAATTGACGTGCCAATTTTTGATGATTTTTTATGGACCAAAAGAAGCCCCCGGAGTAAAAAAGTTGGGCCAAAAGAGTCATGAGCCGTCCACGAGGGTGGAGGGCGCGCCCTACCCCCCTGGGTGCGCCCTCCTATCTCGTGGACGACTCGGGGACCCCCCTGACTTATTCCCGATGCCAAAAATTCCTATAAATATATAAACCCCCGAAAAGTAACCTAGATCAGGAGTTCCGCCGCTGCAAACCTCTGTAGCCACCAAAAACCAATCTAGACCCGTTCCGGCACCCTGCCGGAGGGGGGATCCCTCTCCGGTGGCCATCTTCATCATCCTGGCGCTCTCCATGACAAGGAGGGAGTAGTCCACCCTCGGGGCTGAGGGTATGTACCAGTAGCTATGTGTTTGATCTCTCTCTCTCTCATGTTCTTGATATGGCACAATCTTGATGTACCACAAGATTTGCTATTATAGTTGGATCTTATGATGTTTATCCCCCTCTATCTCTTGTAATGGATTGAGTTTTCCCTTTGAAGTTATCTTATCGGATTGAGTCTTTAAGGATTTGAGAACACTTGATGTATGTCTTGCGTGGGATACCCGTGGTGACAATGGGGTATTCTATTGATTCACTCGATGTATGTTTTGGTGATCAACTTGCGGGTTCCATGACCTTGGGAATCTATGCATAGGGGTTGGCACACGTTTTCGTCTTGACTCTCCGGTAGAAACTTTGGGGCACTCTTTGAAGTTCTTTGTGTTGGTTGAATAGATGAATCTGAGATTGTGTGATGCATATCGTATAATCATACCCGTGGATACTTGAGGTGACATTGGAGTATCTAGGTGACATTAGGGTTTTGGTTGATTTGTGTCTTAAGGTGTTATTTTACTACGAACTCTAGAGCTGTTTGTGAAACTTATAGGAATAGCCCAATGGATTGATCGGAAAGAATAACTTTGAGGTGGTTTCGTACCCTACAATAATCTCTTCGTTTGTTCTCCGCTATTAGTGACTTTGGAGTGACTCTTTGTTGCATGTTGAGGGATAGTTATATGATCTGATTATGTTATCATTGTTGAGAGAACTTGCACCAGTGAAAGTATGAACCCTAGGCCTTGTTTCAATGCATTCCAATACCATTTTCGCTCACTTTTATCATTAGTTACCCTTCTATTTTTATATTTTCAGATTACAAAAACCTATATATACCATCCATATTGCACTTGTATCACCATCTCTTCGCCGAACTAGTGCACCTATACAATTTACCATTGTATTGGGTGTGTCGGGGACACAAGAGACTCTTTGCTATTTGGTTGTAGGGTTGTTTGAGAGAGACCATCTTCATCCTACGCCTCCCATGGATTGATAAACCTTAGGTCATCCACTTGAGGGAAATTTGCTACTGTCCTACAAACCTCTGCACTTGGTGGCCCAACAACGTCTATAAGAAGAAGGTTGTGTAGTAGACATCAAGCTCTTTTCTGGCGCCGTTGTCGGGGAGGTTAGCACTTGAAGGTATATCTTTAGATCTCGCAATCGAATCTTTCAGTTTCTTGTTTTATCACTAGTTTATTCTATAAAAGAAAACTACAAAAAATGGAATTAAGGTTGCCTCATATGCTTCATCTTGTTAAATCTTTCGTGAAAATAAGGATTCCGATAATTGTGCCAAAGTGTTAGAAGAAGAATGCATCAAAATGTTTGGCACTAAATCTTTGGATGATGAGCATGATTGCAATGTTGTTAGTATGAATTCTTTGAATATCCATGATGCTAATGATATGCAAAGCCACAAGCTTGGGGATGCTATGTTTGATGAAGATGATATTTTTTGTCCCCCAAGTTTTGATGAGCAAATTTATTATGATGATAGCATGCCTCCTATTTATGATGATTATATTGATGAAAGTGGGTTTGGAAGTGTGTCAACTTTAGGAAGTAATGATCCCACTATTTTGGAGGGTGTTGAATCTTATTGTGATAATTATGAAAGTGGATTTGGAGAGGTCATGACTTTATTTAGTGATGAATCCACTATTTCGGAAGAGGTTCCAATTGATTATGAGAACAAAGTTGCTATCTATGATGATTATTGTGACGACATGTATGCTGTAAATAACAATGATAACCATGAAACTTGTCATCTTGATTTTAATTTTCAATTGGATTATGCCTCACATGATAGTTATTTTGTTGAGTTTGCTCCCTCTACTATTCATGAGAAGAAATTTGTTTATGTGGAGAGTAATAAAAATTATATGCTTGTAGATCATGAAAAGAATGCTTTATGTGATGGTTATATTGTTGAATTCATTCATGATTCTACTGAAAATTATTATGAGGGAGGAATATATGCTTGTAGGAATTGCAATAATATCAAGTTTCCTCTCTATGTGCTTAAATTTTTGAAGTTATGCTTGTGTTGCTTTCCTATGCTAGTTGATTCTTATTCCCATAAATTGTGTGCTCACAAAATCCCTATGGATAGGAAGTGGGTTATACTTAAATGTGCTATTCATATTCTTCATGATGCTCTCTTTATTTTTCAATTCGTATCTTTTATGTGAGCATCATTGAAATCATCATGCCTAGTTAGGGGCGTTAAACGATAGCGCTTGTTGGGAGGCAACCCAATTTTATTTTTGGTCTTTGCCTTTTGCTCCTATTTAGTAATAAATAATCTACCTAGCCTCTAGTTAGATGTGGTTTTATGTTTTAATTAGTGTTTGTTCCAAGTAGAGCCTTTAGGATCTTCTTGGGTGATTGTTGTTTGATCTTGTTGATAAAATAGAAAGTATGTGCTCACGAAAACAATTATCATTTTTTACTAGAGAGCGATAAAATACCAATTCCAATTGCAGTAGATCAATATACTTTTTATCCTGGTCGTCTTAATTTTTCAGAATTTTTGGAGTTACATAAGTATTCAAAATCTCCAGATTACTACAGACTGTTTTGTTTTTGACAAATTCTGTTTTCATTGTGTTGTTTGCTTATTTTGATGAATCTATGAGTAGTATCGGAGGGTATGAACCATATAGAATTTGGAATACAATAGATATTACACCAATATGAATTTAGAATGAGTTCACAACAGTACCTAAGTGGTGATTTATTTGCTTATACTAATGGAGCTTACGAGTTTTTTTTAAGTTTTGTGTTGTGAAGTTTTCAAGTTTTGGGTAAAGATTCGATGGACTATGGAATAAGGAGTTGCAAGAGCCTAAACTTGGGGATTCCCAAGGCACCCCAAGGTAAAATTCAAGGACAACCAAAAGCCTAAGCTTGGGGATGCCCCGGAAGGCATCCCCTCTTTCGTCTTCGTCTATCGGTAACTTTACTTGAGGCTATATTTTTATTCACCACATGATATGTGTTTTTCTTGGAGCGTCTTGTATGATTTGAGTCTTTGATTTTTAGTTTACCACAATCATCCTTGCTGTACACACCTTTTCGGAGAGACACGCATGAATCGGAATTTATTAGATACTCTATGTGCTTCACTTATATCTTTTGAGCTAGATGATTTTGCTCTAGTGCTTCACTTATATTATTTTGAGAGTCTTTTAGAACAGCATGGTAATTTGCTTTGGCTATAAAATTAGTCCTAATATGATAGGCATCCAAGATGGGTATAATAAAAACTTTCATATAGAGTGCATTGAATACTATGAGAAGTTTGATACTTGATGATTGTTTTGAGATATGAAGATGGTGATATTAGAGTCATGCTAGTTGAGTATTTGTGAATTTGAGAAATACTTGTGTTGATGTTTGCAAGTCCCGTAGCATGCACGTATGGTAACCGTTGTGTAACAAATTTGAAGCATGAGGTGTTTCTTTGATTGTCCTCGTTATGAGTGGCGGTCGGGGACGAGCGATGGTCTTTTCCTACCAATCTATCCCCCTAGGAGCATGCACGTAGTGCTTGGTTTTGATGACTTGTAGATTTTTGCAATAAGTATGTGAGTTCTTTATGACTAATGTTGAGTCCATGGATTATACGCACTCCCACCCTTCCATCATTGCTAGCCTCTTCGGTATCGTCCATTGCCCTTTCTCACCTAGAGAGTTGGTGCAAACTTCGCTGGTGCATCCAAACGCCGTGATATGATATGCTCTATCACACATAAGCCTCCTTATATCCTCCTGAAGACAGCCACCATACCTACCTATTATGGCATTTCCATAGTCATTCCGAGATATATTGACATGCAACTTTCTATCGTTCCGTTTATTATGACACGCTTCATCATTGTCATATTGCCTTGCATGATCATGTAGTTGACATAGTATTTGTGGCAAGGCCACCATTCATTTTTCATACATGTCACTCTTGATTCATTGCATATCCCGGTACACCGCCGGAGGCATTCATATAGAGTCATATTTTGTTCTAGTATCGAGTTGTAATTTTTGAGTTGTAAATAAATAGAAGTGTGATGATCATCATTATTAGAACATTGTCCCGTGTGAGGAAATAAAAAAATAAAAAATAAAAAGAGAAAGGCCGAATAAAAAAGAGAAGTCCCAAAAAAATGAGACAAAAAGATATAAGGGACAATGTTACTATCATTTTCCACACTTGTGCTTCAAAGTAGCACCATGATCTTCATGATAGAGAGTCTCTTATTTTGTCACTTTCATATACTAGTGGGAATTTTTCATTATAGAACTTGGCTTGTATATTCCAATGATGGGCTTCCTCAAAATGCCCTAGGTCTTCGTGAGCAAGCAAGTTGGATGCACACCCACTAGGTTTCTTTTGTTGAGCTTTCATACATTTATAGCTCTAGTGCATCCGTTGGCAATCCCTACTCCTCGCATTGACATCAGTTGATGGGTATCTCCATAACCCGTTGATTAGCCGCGTTGATGTGAGACTTTCTCCTTTTTGTCTTCTCCACACAACCTCCATCATCATATTCTATTCCACCCATAGTGCTATGTCCATGGCTCGCGGTCATGTATTGCGTGAAAGTTGAAAAAGTTTGAGAATACTAAAGTATGAAACAATTGCTTGGCTTGTCATCGGGGTTGTGCATGATGGGAGAATTTTGTGTGATGAAAATGAAGCATGGCCAAACTATATGATTTTGTAGGGATGAGCTTTCTTTGGCTATGTTATTTTGAGAAGACATAATTGCTTGGTTAGTATGCTGGAAGTATTATTATTTTTATGTCAATATTAAACTTTTGTCTTGAATCTTTCGGATCTGAATATTCATGGCATAATAAAGAAAATTACATTGAAAACTATGTTAGGTAGCATTCCACACCAAAAATTCTGTTTTTATCATTTACCTACTCGGGGACGAGCAGGAATTAAGCTTGGGGATGCTTGATATGTCTCCAATGTATCTATAATTTTTGATTGTTCCATGCTATTATATTATCCATCTAGGATGTTTTATATGCATTTATATGCTATTTTATATTATTTTTGGGACTAATCTATTAACCTAGAGCCCGGTGCCAGTTTCTGTTTTTTCCTTGTTTTTGAGTTTTACAGAAAAGGAATACCAAACGGAGTCCAATTGACGTGCCAATTTTTGATGATTTTTTATGGACTAAAAGAAGCCCCCGGAGTAAAAGAGTTGGGCCAGAAGAGTCCCGAGCCGTCCATGAGGGTGGAGGGCGCGCCCTACCCCCTGGGCACGCCCCCTATCTCGTGGACGACTCGGGGACCCTCCTGACTTGTTCCCGATGCCAAAAAATCCTATAAATACAGAACCCCCCCCCCAAATTACCTAGATCGGGAGTTCCGCCGCCGCAAGCCTCTGTAGCCACCGAAAACCAATCTAGACCCGTTCCGGCACCCTGCCGGAGGGGGGGATCCCTCTCTGGTGGCCATCTTCATCATCCCGGCGCTCTCCATGATGAGGAGGGAGTAGTCCACCCTCGGGGCTGACGGTATGTACCAGTAGCTATGTGTTTGATCTCTCTCTATCTCTCTCTCTCTCGTGTTCTTGATATGGCGTGATCTTGATGTACCGCGAGCTTTGCTATTATAGTTGGATCTTATGATGTTTCTCCCCCTCTATCTCTTGTAATGGATTGAGTTTTCCCTTTGAAGTTATCTTATCGGATTGAGTCTTTAAGGATTTGAGAACACTTGATGTATGTCTTGCGTGGGATACCTGTGGTGACAATGGGGTATTCTATTGATTCACTTGATGTATGTTTTGGTGATCAACTTGCGGGTTCCATGACCTTGGGAATCTATGCATAGGGGTTGGCACATGTTTTCGTCTTGACTCTCCGATAGAAACTTTGGGGCACTCTTTGAAGTTATTTGTGTTGATTGAATAGATGAATCTGAGATTGTGTGATGCATATCACATAATCATACCCGTGGATACTTGAGGTGACATTGGAGTATCTAGGTGACATTAGGGTTTTGGTTGATTTGTGTCTTAAGGTGTTATTTTACTACGAACTCTTGGGCTTTTTGTGACACTTATAGGAATAGCCCAATGGATTGATCGGAAAGAATAACTTTGAGGTGGTTTCTGTTGGGGAACATAGTAATTTCAAAAAAATTCCTACGCACACGCAAGATCATGGTGATGCATAGCAACGAGAGGGGAGAGTGTGATCTACGTACCCTTGTAGATCGACAACCGAAGCGTTTGGTTGATGTAGTCATACGTCTCCACGGTCTGACCGATCAAGCACTAAAACTACGGCGCCTCCGAGTTCTAGCACACGTTCAGCTCGATGACGATCCCCGGGCTCCGATCCAGCAAAGCGTCGGGGAAGAGTTCCGTCAGCACGACGGCGTGGTGACAATCTTGATGTACTACCGTCGCAGGGCTTCGCCTAAGCACCGCTACAATATGACCGAGGTGGAATATGGTGGAGGGGGCACCGCACACGGCTAAGGAACGATCACGAAGATCAACTTGTGTCTAGGGGTGCCCCCCTGCCCCCGTATATAAAGGAGCAAGGGGAGGAGGCCGGTCGGCCCCTATAGGCGCGCCAGGAGGAGTCCTCCTCCTAGTAGGAGTAGGACTCCTACTAGGAGGGGGAAAGAAGTGGGGAGGGAGAGGGAAGGGGGGGCGCCGCCCCCCTCTCCTAGTACAATTAGGACCAGGGGGGAGGAGGCTCGCAGCCCACCTCTGGCTGCCCCTCTCTCTCTCCACTAAGGCCCATATGGCCCATTACTTCTCCCGGGGGGCTTCCGGTAACCCTCCGGCTCTCCGGTTTTCTCCGAAATCACTCGGAACACTTCCGGTGTCCGAATATAGCCGTCCAATATATCAATCTTTATGTCTCGACCATTTCGAGACTCCTCGTCATGTCCGTGATCACATCCGGGACTCCGAACTAACTTCGGTACATCAAAACTCATAAACTCATAATATAACCGTCATCGAAACCTTAAGCGTGCGGACCCTACGGGTTCGAGAACAATGTAGACATGACCGAGACATGTCTCCGGTCAATAACCAATAGCGGAACCTGGATGCTCATATTGGCTCCTACATATTCTATGAAGATCTTTATCGGTCAGACCGCATAACAACATACGTTGTTCCCTTTGTCATCAGTATGTTACTTGCCCGAGATTCGATCGTCGGTATCTCAATACCTAGTTCAATCTCGTTACCGGCAAGTCTCTTTACTCGTTCTGTAATACATCATCTCGCAACTAACTCATTAGTTGCAATGCTTGCAAGGCTTATGTGATGTGCATTACCGAGAGGGCCCAGAGATACCTCTCCGACAATCGGAGTGACAAATCCTAATCTCGAAATACGCCAACCCAACATGTACCTTTGGAGACACCTGTAGAGCACCTTTATAATCACCCGTTTACGTTGTGACGTTTGGTAGCACACAAAGTGTTCCTCCGGCAAACGGGAGTTGCATAATCTCATAGTCATAGGAACATGTATAAGTCATGAAGAAAGCAATAGCAACATACTAAACGATCAGGTGCTAAGCTAATGGAATGGGTCATGTCAATCAGATCATTCAACTAATGATGTGATCCCGTTAATCAAATAACAACTCTTTGTCCATGGTTAGAAAACATAACCATCTTTGATTAACGAGCTAGTCAAGTAGAGGCATACTAGTGACACTCTATTTGTCTATGTATTCACACATGTATTATGTTTCCGGTTAATACAATTCTAGCATGAATAATAAACTTTTATCATGATATAAGGAAATAAATAATAACTTTATTATTGCCTCTAGGGCATATTTCCTTCAGTATTTGAGGCAGTTCCGCTACCAATGACCGTTCCCCTAATAGAAACACTTCGTCTCGGGTTTGGGTTCTTGGGTTTCTTCACTGGAGCGGCAATTAATTTTCAAAGTATGAAAGATTTTTGAATCTATATTAATTTTGAGAATAAAATGCAAAAATACCTTTTGTACCTAGGGACAGCTAGACCCAGAGGCTTACAGGTGGGGGCAGGGTCTGAGTTGACCTCAGTCAATACTTGACTGGTCAACGGGTGAATAGTGCCCGTAGGGGCCCGGTTGCCATGGACTCAGTTTTATTAATTCATTTAATTTGAGATAGTTAACAGGAGTGGCCCACATGTCATTTTCTATTAAATTAAATTAGCACTAAATTAACCCTAACTAATCTAGTCCTAATCAAGCAAGGGCCGGCCGCACTGGACAATGGCCAAGCCGGCCACAACACACACGCATACTACACACTCGGCCATGGCATGCCCATGGCTAGTAGAAAGCAACAGCAGCCGGCGGCAATTGCAATGAGCAGAGCAGCGCAATAGCATAGCGGCAGCGGCTCTAGGCAGCAGCAGAGCAACGGTAGGAGCTTGAGCAGCAGCATGTATGCAGCAGAGTAGCGGGGATCGCGGGCGCGCGGCCCCGGTAGCGGCGGGCGCACGCACGAGCGGGCGCGGGGCACGGCCAGGGCACGGGCTGGCGGGCAGGGGCGCGCGTGGACGCGGCCATATGCAGCGAGCGTATACAGACGCGAAGCTTCGGCCATGGCGACCATGCCCGTGGGGCGACAGTAAATGGAGCGAATCAAGATCGAGGTCGAGGGGAATCAAAGGAGGAGCTCACCACGAGGCGTATGGAGAGCTCGGGGAGGCGCGGGGTGGTCCATAGCCGAGGCAATCGACGGCGAATGGCGGCGGCCGTGCGCGGAGAAGACGGTCGATGGCGGCGCACGGGGCCCTCCTAGCTCGAGACCTTAGTCGAGGGCGAAGGAGGCGACGATGCAGGAGCCCCTCCATGTATTATCAAGCACCGGGGAAGCCAGTGGCCGTGACGACGACAGCCACCATGGCGAGCAGCTCGGGCATGAACAAACTCTAAGTGAGAGAGAGGGAGCGAGGGGATTTGGGGGCTAGGGTTTGGGGACGGAGAGAGGGGCGTCCGGGGGGGGTGTTATGTAGTCGTCGGGGAGGCAGGGATGGTCGCCACGCACGGCACAGCCGGCGGATGGCCGCCACGGCTCCGCTGCCTTCCACTGTAGCGGGAGGTTGAAGGACAGGTGGGTGGGCTGGGCCATTGTTGCTAGTTGGGCTGTTGTGCACGTGGGTGTTTTCTTTATGTTTTCTATTTTTTTGTTAAATAAATTATAACTCCTGTTTTACATTCATTTTGAACACCAAATGAATTTAGTTCTACAAGATACTTCACACATAATTCAAATAAAATATTTTGGTGCAGCAAGCAAAGTTTTCAGGTTACTAGAAAATGTTCAGATTTATGTTTCAATTTAAATGCTCACATATAAATGTTGCTGGTCCAACTATTGGTTGCTATGGTCAAATTAGTAATCCAAGTAAAGTTTATCTTACTTTATCATTGTTTAGGGATTTAATCAGATGGTATGAACATTTATTGAAAATCTAGAAAACATTTTTGTTTTCTTATTTCTGAAAGTTGAATTCGAGAGTTGAATTTAATTCTTTTAATCATGACGACATGGCAAATCAGCAGGAGATTACTGTAGCACGATCTTTGGGGTGTTACAAGTTTCACTAGTGGCTTCTCTCAAGATAACATATATTATGGTGGGTGAACAAATTACTGCCGAGCAATTGATAGAAAAGCGCATAGTTATGAGAATATCTAGGCATGATCATGAACATAGGCATCACGTCCGTGTCAAGTATACCAAAATGATTCTGCATCTACTACTATTACTCCACACATCGACCGCTATCCAGCATGCATCTAGAGTATTAAATTCATAAGAACAGAGTAACGCATTAGGCAAGATGACATGATGTAGAGGGATAAACTCAAGCAATATGATATAAACTGAAGGAAATATGCCCTAGATGCAATAATAAAGTTGTTATTCATATTTCCTTATATCATGATAAATGTTTATTATTCATGCTAGAATTGTATTAACCCGAAACTTAGTACATGTGTGAATACATAGACCTTCGGTACATCAAAATGTCCGTGATCACATCCGGGACTACGAACAACCTTCGGTACATCAAAATGCATAAACTCATAATATAACTGTCATCGTAACCTTAAGCGTGCGGACCCTACGGGTTCGAGAACAATGTAGACATGACCGAGACACGTCTCCGGTCAATAACCAATAGCGGAACCTGGATGCTCATATTGGCTCCTACATATTCTACGAAGATCTTTTATCGGTCAGACCGCATAACAACATACGTTGTTCCCTTTGTCATCGGTATGTTACTTGCCCGAGATTCGATCGTCGGTATCCCATACCTAGTTCAATCTCGTTACCGGCAAGTCTCTTTACTCGTTCTGTAATACATCATCCCGCAACTAACTCATTAGTTGCAATGCTTGCAAGGCTTAAGTGATGTGCATTACCGAGAGGGCCCAGAGATACCTCTCCGACAATCGGAGTGACAAATCCTAATCTCGAAATACGCCAACCCAACATGTACCTTTGGAGACACCTGTAGAGCTCCTTTATAATCACCCAGTTACGTTGTGACGTTTGGTAGCACACAAAGTGTTCCTCTGGCAAACGGGAGTTGCATAATCTCATAGTCATAGGAACATGTATAAGTCATGAAGAAAGCAATAGCAACATACTAAACGATCGGGTGCTAAGATAATGAAATGGGTCATGTCAATCAGATCATTCACCTAATGATGTGATCTCGTTAATCAAATAACAACTCCTTGTTCATGGTTAGGAAACATAACCATCTTTGATTAACGAGCTAGTCAAGTAGAGGCATACTAGTGACACTCTGTTTGTCTATGTATTCACACATGTATTATGTTTCCGGTTAATACAATTCTAGCATGAATAATAAACATTTATCATGATATAAGGAAATAAATAATAACTATATTATTGCCTCTAGGGCATATTTCCTTCAGTCTCCCACTTGCACTAGAGTCAATAATCTAGATTACACAGTAATGATTCTAACACCCATGGAGCCTTGGTGCTGATCATGTTTTGCTCGTGGAAGAGGCTTAGTCAACGGGTCTGCAACATTCAGATCCGTATGTATCTTGCAAATCTCTATGTCTCCCACCTGGACTAGATCCCTGATGGAATTGAAGCGTCTCTTGATGTGCTTGGTTCTCTTGTGAAATCTGGATTCCTTTGCCAAGGCAATTGCACCAGTATTGTCACAAAAGATTTTCATTGGACCCGATGCACTAGGTATGACACCTAGATCGGATATGAACTCCTTCATCCAGACTCCTTCATTTGCTGCTTCCGAAGCAGCTATGTACTCCGCTTCACATGTAGATCCTGCTACAACGCTTTGTTTAGAACTGCACCAACTGACAGCTCCACCGTTTAATGTAAACACGTATCCGGTTTGCGATTTAGAATCGTCCGGATCAGTGTCAAAGCTTGCATCAACGTAACCTTTTACGATGAGCTCTTTGTCATCTCCATATATGAGAAACATATCCTTAGTCCTTTTCAGGTATTTCAGGATGTTCTTGACCGCTGTCCAGTGATCCACTCCTGGATCACTTTGGTACCTCCCTGCTAGACTTATAGCAAGGCACACATCAGGTCTGGTACACAGCATTGCATACATGATAGAGCCTATGGATGAAGCATAGGGAACATCTTTCATTTTCTCTCTATCTTCTGCAGTGGTCAGGCATTGAGTCTTACTCAACTTCACACCTTGTAACACAGGCAAGAACCCATTCTTTGCTTGATCCATTTTGAATTTCTTCAAAACTTTGTCAAGGTATGTGCTCTGTGAAAGTCCAATTAAGCGTCTTGATCTATCTCTATAGATCTTAATGCCTAATATGTAAGCAGCTTCACCGAGGTCTTTCATTGAAAAACTCTTATTCAAGTATCCCTTTATGCTATCCAGAAATTCTATATCATTTCCAATTAGTAATATGTCATCCACATATAATATCAGAAATGCTACAGAGCTCCCACTCACTTTCTTGTAAATACAGGCTTCTCCAAAAGTCTGTACAAAGCCAAATGCTTTGATCACACTATCAAAACGTTTATTCCAACTCCGAGAGGCTTGCACCATTCCATAAATGGATCGCTGGAGCTTGCACACTTTGTTAGCTCCCTTTGGATCGACAAAACCTTCTGGTTGCATCATATACAACTCTTCTTCCAGAAATCCAGTCAGAAATGCAGTTTTGACATCCATCTGCCAAATTTCATAATCATAAAATGCGGCAATTGCTAACATGATTCGAAAATACTTAAGCATCGCTACGGGTGAGAAGGTCTCATCATAGTCAATCCCTTGAACTTGCCGAAAACCTTTTGCGACAAGTCGAGCTTTGTAGACAGTAATATTACCGTCAGCGTCAGTCTTCTTCTTGAAGATCCATTTATTCTCAATTGCTTGCCGATCATCGGGCAAGTCAACCAAAGTCCATACTTTGTTCTCATACATGGATCCCATCTAAGATTTCATGGCTTCAAGCCATTTTGCGGAATCTAGGCTCACCATCGCTTCTTCATAGTTCGTAGGCTCATCATGATCTAGTAGCATGACTTCCAGAACAGGATTTCTGTACCACTCTGGCGCGGATCTCACTCTGGTTGATCTACGAGGTTCAGTAGTATCTTGTTCTGAAGTTTCATGATCATTATCATTAGCTTCCTCACTAACTGGTGTAGGTGTCACTGAAACAGTTTTCTGTGATGCACTACTTTCCAATAAGGGAGCAGGTACAGTTACCTCGTCAAGTTCTACTTTCCTCCCACTCACTTCTTTCGAAAGAAACTCCTTCTCCAGAAAGTTTCCGAATTTAGCAACAAAAGTCTTGCCTTCGGATCTATGATAGAAGGTGTATCCAATAGTTTCCTTTGGATATCCTATGAAGACACATTTCTCCGATTTGGGTTCGAGCTTATCAGGTTGAAGCTTTTTCACATAAGCATCGCAGCCCCAAACTTTCAGAAACGACAACTTTGGTTTCTTGCCAAACCACAGTTCATAAGGCCTCGTCTCAACGGATTTTGATGGTGCCCTATTTAACATGAATGCGGCTGTCTCTAGAGCGTATCCCCAAAACGATAGCGGTAAATCAGTAAGAGACATCATAGATCGCACCATATCTAGTAAAGTATGATTACGACGTTCGGACACACCATTACGCTGTGGTGTTCCGGGTGGTGTGAGTTGCGAAACTATTCCACAATTTTTCAAATGTACACCAAACTCGTAACTCAAATATTCTCCTCCACGATCAGATCGTAGGAATTTTATTTTCTTGTTACGATGATTTTCTACTTCACTCTGAAATTATTTGAACTTTTCAAATGTTTCAGACTTATGTTTCATTAAGTAGATATACCCATATCTGCTTAAGTCATCTGTGAAGGTGAGAAAATAACGATATACGCCACGAGCCTCAATATTCATCGGACCACATACATCTGTATGTATGATTTCCAATAAATCTATTGCTCTCTCCATAGTACCGGAGAATGGTGTTTTAGTCATCTTGCCCATGAGGCACGGTTCGCAAGTACCAAGTGATTCATAATCAAGTGGTTCCAAAAGTCCATCAGTATGGAGTTTCTTCATGCGCTTTACACCGATATGACCTAAATGGCAGTGCCACAAATAAGTTGCACTATCATTATCAACTCTGCATCTTTTGGCTTCAACACTATGAATATGTGTGTCACTACTATCGAGATTCAATAAAAATAGACCACTCTTTAAGGGTGCATGACCATAAAAGATTTTACTCATATAAATAGAACAACCATTATTCTCAGATTTAAATGAATAACCGTCTCGCATCAAACAAGATCCAGATATAATGTTCATGCTTAACGCTGGCACCAAATAACAATTATTTAGGTCTAATATTAATCCCGAAGGTAGATGTAGAGGTAGCGTGCCGACTGCGATCACATCGACTTTGGAACCGTTTCCCACGCGCATCGTCACCTCGTCCTTAGCCAATCTTCGCTTAATCTGTAGTCCCTATTTCGAGTTGCAAATATTAGCAACAGAACCAGTATCAAATACCCAGGTGCTACTGCGAGCATTAGTAAGGTACACATCAATAACATGTATATCACATATACCTTTGTTCACCTTGCCATCCTTCTTATCCGCCAAATACTTGGGGCAGTTCCGCTTCCAGTGACCAGTCTGCTTGCAGTAGAAGCACTCAGTTTCAGGCTTAGGTCCAGGTTTGGGTTTCTTCTCTTGAGTAGCAACTTGCTTGCCGTTCTTTTTGAAGTTCCCCTTCTTCTTCCCTTTGCCCTTTTTCTTGAAACTAATGGTCTTGTTGACCATCAACACTTGATGCTCCTTCTTGATTTCTACCTCCGCAGCTTTTAGCATTGCGAAGAGCTCGGGAATAGTCTTATTCACCCCTTGCATATTATAGTTCATCACGAAGCTCTTGTAGCTTGGTGGCAGTGATTGGAGAATTCTGTCAATGACGCAATCATCTGGAAGATTAACTCCCAATTGAATCAAGTGATTATTATACCCAGACATTTTGAGTATATGCTCACTGACAGAACTGTTCTCCTCCATCTTGCAGCTATAGAACTTATTGGAGACTTCATATCTCTCAATCCGGGCATTTGCTTGAAATATTAACTTCAACTCCTGGAACATCTCATATGCTCCATGACGTTCAAAACGTCGTTGAAGTCCCGATTCTAAGCCGTAAAGCATGGCACACTGAACTATCGAGTAGTCATCAGCTTTGCTCTGCCAGACGTTCATAACATCCGGTGTTGCTCCAGCAGCAGGCCTGGCACCCAGCGGTGCTTCCAGGACGTAATTTTTCTATGCAGCAATGAGGATAATCCTCAAGTTACGGACCCAGTCCGTGTAATTGCTACCATCATCTTTCAACTTTGCTTTCTCAAGGAACGCATTAAAATTCAACGGAACAACAGCACGAGCCATCTATCTACAATCAAGCATAAACAAGCAAGATACTATCAGGTACTAAGTTTCATGATAAATTTAGGTTCAATTAATTTACTTAAAAGAACTCCCACTTAGATAGACATCCCTCTAATCCTCTAAGTGATTACGTGATCCAAATCAACTAAACCATGTCCGATCATCACGTGAGATGGAGTAGTTTCATTGGTGAACATCATTATGTTGATCATATCTACTATATGATTCACGCTCGACCTTTCGGTCTCCGTGTTCCGAGGCCATATCTGTATATGCTTGGCTCGTCAAGTATAACCTGAGTATTCCGCGTGTGCAACTGTTTTGCACCCGTTGTATTTGAACGTAGAGCCTATCACACCCGATCATCATGTGGTGTCTCAGCACGAAGAACTTTCACAATGGTGCATACTCAGGGAGAACACTTCTTGATAATTAGTGAGAGATCATCTTATAATGCTACCGTCAATCAAAGCAAGATAAGATGCATAAAATATAAACATCACATGCAATCAATATAAGTGATATGATATGGCCATCATCATCTTGTGCTTGTGATCTCCATCGAAGCACCGTCATGATCACCATCGTCACCGGCGCGACACCTTGATCTCCATCGTAGCGTCGTTGTCGTCACGCCAATCTTATGCTTCCACGACTATCACTACCGCTTAGTGATAAAGTAAAGCATTACAGCACGATTGCATTGCATACAATAAAGCGACAACCATATGGCTCCTACCAGTTGCTGATAACTCGGTTACAAAACATGATCATCTCATACAATAAAATTTAGCATCATGTCTTGACCATATCACATCACAACATGCCCTGCAAAAACAAGTTAGACGTCCTCTACTTTGTTGTTGCAAGTTTTACGTGGCTGCTACGGGCTTAAGCAAGAACCAATCTTACCTACGCATCAAAACCACAACGATAGTTTGTCAAGTTGGTGTTGTTTTAACCTTCGCAAGGACCGGGCGTAGCCACACTCGGTTCAACTAAAGTTGGAGAAACTGTCACCCGCAAGCCACCTATGTGCAAAGCACGTCGGGAGAACCGGTCTCGCGTAAGCGTACGCGTAATGTCAATCCGGGCCGCTTCGTCCAACAATACCGCCGAACCAAAGTATGACATGCTGGTAAGCAGTATGACTTATATTGCCCACAACTCACTTGTGTTCTACTCGTGCATATAACATCAACATATAAAACCTAGGCTCGGATGCCACTGTTGGGGAACGTAGTAATTTCAAAAAAATTCCTACGCACACGCAAGATCATGGTGATGCATAGCAACGAGAGGGGAGAGTGTGATCTACGTACCCTTGTAGATCGACAACGGAAGCGTTTGGTTGATGTAGTCATACATCTCCACGGTCCGACCGATCAAGCACCGAAACTACGGCACCTCCGAGTTCTAGCACACGTTCAGCTCGATGACGATCCCCGGGCTCCGATCCAGCAAAGCGTCGGGGAAGAGTTCCGTCAGCACGACAGCGTGGTGACGATCTTGATGTACTACCGTCGCAGGGCTTCGCCTAAGCACCTCTACAATATGACCGAGGTGGAATATGGTGGAGGGGGGCACCGCACACGGCTAAGGAACGATCACGAAGATCAACTTGTGTCTAGGGGTGCCCCCCTGCCCCCGTATATAAAGGAGCAAGGGGAGGAGGCCGGCCGGCCCCTATAGGCGCGCCAGGAGGAGTCCTCCTCCTAGTAGGAGTAGGACTCCTACTAGGAGGGGGAAAGAAGTGGGGAGGGAGAGGGAAAGGGGGGCGCCGCCCCCCTCTCCTAGTCCAATTCGGACCAGGGGGGAGGAGGCGCGCAGCCCACCTCTGGCTGCCCCTCTCTCTCTCCACTAAGGCCCATATGGCCCATTACTTCTCCCGGGGGGTTCCGGTAACCCTCCGGCTCTCCGGTTTTCTCCGAAATCACCCGGAACACTTCCGGTGTCCGAATATAGCCGTCCAATATATCAATCTTTATGTCTCGACCATTTCGAGACTCCTCGTCATGTCCGTGATCACATCCGGGACTCCGAACTAACTTCGGTACATCAAAACTCATAAACTCATAATATAACTGTCATCGAAACCTTAAGCGTGCGGACCCTACGGGTTCGAGAACAATGTAGACATGACCGAGACACGTCTCCGGTCAATAACCAATAGCGGAACCTAGATGCTCATATTGGCTCCTACATATTCTACGAAGATCTTTATCGGTCAGACCGCATAACAACATACGTTGTTCCCTTTGTCATCGGTATGTTACTTGCCCGAGATTCGATCGTCGGTATCTCAATACCTAGTTCAATCTCGTTACCGGCAAGTCTCTTTACTCGTTTCGTAATACATCATCTCGCAACTAACTTATTAGTTGCAATGCTTGCAAGGCTTATGTGATGTGCATTACCGAGAGGACCCAGAGATACCTCTCCGACAATCGGAGTGACAAATCCTAATCTCGAAATACGCCAACCCAACATGTACCTTTGGAGACACCTGTAGAGCACCTTTATAATCACCCATTTACGTTGTGACTTTTGGTAGCACACAAAGTGTTCCTCCGGCAAACGGGAGTTGCATAATCTCATAGTCATAGGAACATGTATAAGTCATGACGAAAGCAATAGCAACATACTAAACGATCGGGTGCTAAGCTAATCAAATGGGTCATGTCAATCAGATCATTCACCTAATGATGTGATCTCGTTAATCAAATAACAACTCCTTGTTCATGGTTAGGAAACATAACCATCTTTGATTAACGAGCTAGTCAAGTAGAGGCATACTAGTGACACTCTGTTTGTCTATGTATTCACACATGTATTATGTTTCCGGTTAATACAGTTCTAGCATGAATAATAAACATTTATCATGATATAAGGAAATAAATAATAACTTTATTATTGCCTCTAGGGCATATTTCCTTCAGTTTCGTACCCTACAATAATCTCTTCGTTTGTTCTCCGCTATTAGTGACTTGGGAGTGACTCTTTGTTGCATGTTGAGGGATAGTTATATGATCTAATTATGTTATCATTGTTGAGAGAACTTGCACTAGTAAAAGTATGAACCCTAGGCCTTGTTTCAACGCATTGCAATACCGTTTTCACTCACTTTTATCATTAGTTACCTTGCTGTTTTTATATCTTCAGATTACAAAAACCTATATCTACCATCTATATTGCACTTATATCACTATCTCTTCGCCGAACTAGTGCACCTATACAATTTACCATTGTATTGGGTGTCTTGGGGACAAAAGAGACTCTTTGCTATTTGGTTGCAGGGTTGTTTGAGAGAGACCATCTTCATCCTATGCCTCCCACGGATTGATAAACCTTAGGTCATCCACTTGAGGGAAATTTGCTACTGTCCTATAAACCTCTGCACTTGGAGGCCCAACAACGTCTACAAGAAGAAGGTTGTGTAGTAGACATCAGACACCTTGGAAACTCATAAGTTTGGTTCTGTGTATTATCTACTGTCAGGGTTGCCAACAATCAACACTATCCTCAGGCACACTTTGTTGCCCAAGCCTGGAGATCACAGGATGATCGGAGGGCACTCCATCAACTTGCTGCATATGTTTGATGTGCCAAAGAAATTCAAGGTGATGTCCTTGATAGTAGAGACAGTAAAGAGGACTCCAGCTGACCAGAAGAGATGATGTGGCTATGCTCCACATATTCAGATGCTCATAAATTCTAAGATGGGCACAAGCACATATTTGTTGGATAAAGATCACCTTCCCTTGAGACCTAATTTTGAGGATAACACTATTGTGATGGATGCTTCACATCCCACTTCTCTTGAGGCTCAAGAGAAGAGAGAGAAGGCTAAGGCTGAAAAAGCTTCAAAGACTCCAGATCCCTCAGTTGTCAATCTCAAGACCAAGCAGGACCAGCTCAGCTACCTGCTTGAGGCCACTGTGAGAATAGAGAAAGGACTAGCTACCCTGACTCGAAATTAAGAGAGCCTTGAGAGGATCTTTGAGACAAAGCTGCATGTTGGACATCAAAGTCATGAGATTCAGACTTCAGTTGAGAAGATTCAGGAAGACCTTGAGGACAAGAGTGACAGGACAACCATAGATGCTTATCATAGGGTGCCAAGAGGACAGAGGTCTGTTGCAGTGCCAGTCATTGACACTAGAGCCACAACTTCAGCTCCTGCAACCACGGTTTCAGTTGCCTCTCCAGTGGCAACCCCTCCAGTTCCTCAGACGTCAGCTGAAGTCTTTGCAGATGTTGTTCTCTCCACGCCATCTTCGCACTCCGGAGCTCCAGGAGATCATGCTTAGAGTGCCGTATATCACTATGCATTTTCAAGCTTTTTGGTAACTTGTTGCCAAAGGGGGAGAAAGTGTATGGATCATAGGCTTTGAGAGGGAGTGTGTGTTTTGCTGTTTTTTGGTCTCTCTTGCTACTTAGTTGCTCTTGCTACTTATTTGCTTGTGTTTGCTACATTTTTGTGCTTGTGTGTGAGATACTGATCATGTGGTTAATCATACTACGCTTTATTATGCTATGCATATGATCATGTGAATGATGCTATCTTATATCTCTTATGTATGATCTATCATATTTGTCTTGGTGATCAGTGCATGTTATGTATGTTCTATCATTTTGAGCGCTCCACCAAGATGTATGTGACATGGAAGAGTAACCCATGAGCCTAATCGATTGTACATTTGCATTCAAAATCAAATCATAAACAATGCACAAATTTAGGGGGAGCTCTTGCTTATCACATACTTCTCAAAGCGACGATATAGTTCACTCTTATAATCATTTTGTCGAAGCTTTGATCTATATGTTGTCATCAATTACCAAAAAGGGGGAGATTGAAAGCGCAAATAATCCCTGGGTGGTTTTGGTAATTCATAACAACATATAGCTCATTGAACTAATATCCTTTCAAGATGATTATTTCAGAAAGTTCAATGATTGGCATGGCATAGACTAGAGATGTGGACCCCTCAAAATGCTAAGGACAAATATTGGCAAAAGCTCAAGACTCTTCATTTCTATTTTAGTGATCCAAGATCACATTGAGTCCATAGGAAAGCCAATACTATTAAAAGGGGATGAGGTGTTGCTTAATGATATACTTGCTTAAAATACTTAGTGATATGCTCCAAATCCCTCAACCACTTCCTCAAATCCAAATATGTACTAAACCTAAAGTCACACTCAGCCCTACCGATTTGATTCATCCGGTGCCACCGAGTTCACTTGACATAGCCATAGCCAGAAACCGTAATCAGTTCGGTCTCGCCGATAGGGGATCGTCTCATCGAGATGGGATTGAAAACTCTCTGTTTCCCTTCATAACATTTCGGTTTCATTGAAATGAGTGATTGGCCCCACCGAGTTCGCAATGCAAACTCTCTGTTTCCTTTTCGTAACGTTTCGGTCTTACCGAAAGGAGCGATCGGTCCCACCGAGTTTGCCTGACCAACTCTCTATTTGCTTGTTACTAAAATCGGTCTCACCGAGTTGAAGTAATCGGCCAAACCAAGATCAAGTTTTGCCCTAACCCTAGCTCATCGGTCCCACCGAGTTGATCATGTCGGTCCCACCGAAAACCCTAACGTTCACATTTTGAACTAAATGGGTCTCACCGAGTTCACATATTTGGTCCGACCGAGTTGGCTCTTTTGTGTGTAACGGTTAGATTTTGTGTGGAGGCTATATATACCCTCCACCCTCCTCTCCATGTGTGAGAGAGCCATCAGAACGTGCCTACACTTCCACCATTCATTTTCTGTGAGAGAACCACCTACTCATGTGTTGAGACCAAGACATTCCAATCCAACCACAAGAATCTTGATCTCTAGCCTTTCCCAAGTTGCTTTTCACTCAAATCATCTTTCCACCATAGCCAAATCTGTGAGAGAGAGTGGAGTGTTGGGGAGACTATCATTTGAAGCACAAGAGCAAGGAGTTCATCATCAACACACCATCTATTACCTTTTGGAGAATGGTGTCTCCTATATTGGTTAGGTGTCACTTGGGAGCCTCCGTCAAGATTGTGGAGTTGAACCAAGGAGTTTGTAAGGGCAAGGAGATGGCCTACTTCGTGAGATCTACCAAAGTGAGGCAAGTCCTTCGTGGGCGATGGCCATGGTGTGATGGATAAGGTTGCTTCTTCGTGGACCCTTCCTGTGTGGAGCCCTCCGTGGACTCACGCAACCGTTACCCTTCGTGGGTTGAAGTCTCCATCAACGTGGATGTACGATAGCACCACCTATCGGAATCATGCCAAAAATCTCCGTGTCTACATTGCGTTTGCCACTCCAAACCCCTCCCTTTACCTTGACATGCAATGATTTACATTCGGCTGCTATACTCTTAGAATTGCATGTGTAGGTTGATTGCTTGACTTGTGCTAAGTTGTTAAAATCTACCAAGACTTAAAATTGGGAAAAGGCTAGATTTTTATTTGGTTAAGTAGTCTAATCCCCCCTCTTGACCTACTTTCGATCCTACAGCAATACATGAGCGTGAGCCATGGATATAACACTATTGGTGGAATAGAATATGGCGGTTGTGGAGAAGACAAAAGGAAGGAGATAGTCTCACATCAACTATGTGTACAACGGGCTATGGAGATGCCCATCAATAGATATCAATGCGAGTGAGTAGGGATTGCCATGCAACGGATGCACTAGAGCTATAAGTATATGAAAGCTCAAAATAAAACAAAGTGGGTGTGCATCCAACTCGCTTGCTCACGAAGACCTAGGGCAATTTGAGGAAGCCCATCATTGGAATATACAAGCCAAGTTCTATAATGGAAATTTCCCACTAGTATATGAAAGTGACAACATAAGAGACTCTCTATCATGAAGATCATGGTGCTACTTTGAAGCACAAGTGTGGAAAAAGGATAGTGACATTATCCTTTCTCTCTTTTCTCTCATTTTTTTGGGCTTCTTTGGCCGCTTTTATTTATTTTTTGTAAAGTCCGTAGACTCATCCCAACTTGTGAGGGAATCATAGCTTCCATAATCCTTTCCTCACATGGGACAATGCTCTAATAATGATGATCATCACACTTTTATTTACTTACAACTCAAGAATTACAACTCGATACTAGAACAAAAATATGACTTTATATGAATGCCTCCGACGGTGTACCGGGAAGTGCAACGACTCAAGGGTGACATGTATAAAAAATATTAATGGTGGCTTTGCCACAAATACGATGTCAACCACATGATCATGCAAAGCAATATGACAATAATGAAGCGTGTCATAATAAACGGAATGGTGGAAGTTGCATGGCAATATATCTCGGAATGGCTATGAAAATGCCATGATAGGTAGGTATGGTGGCTTTTTTTGAGGAAGGTGATGGTGGGTTTAATGCACCGGCGAAAGTTGCGCAGTACTAGAGAGGCTAGCAACGGTGGAAGGATGAGAGAGCGTATAATCCATGGACTCAACATTAGTCATAAAGAACTCACATACTTATTGCA